>NC_043987.1:11004486-11604486 GCF_902150065.1 Myripristis murdjan | reverse complement strand
GTCCTTACCATGGAATGCATCACTTATCACAATAACATTTTCACCATTTATGCCACTGTACAGTACCGAGTTTTCTCTACAACTTAAATACAGCAAATAAAACCAATGTGCAGCGCATCCTAAGTAATTTGTTTGGAGGTCAGCGTAAAGATCACAGTCATCACACTGAAAAGTTAATGGTTGCAGTTTTTTTTTCTTTACCTGGAACCGAGACAAGTTTCTGAAGCTCTTTCTTCAGCTGTGTGATTTCTTTGCAGAGCTGGATGTCATCCATCCTGTGCAGAGAAGGCAAACACACAAACAGGGGAACAACACCCCTCCCCCCATAACCACATAAATAGATCTCAGAGGCAAATCATGGCAGGTCAGCTTCCTGCAGTGTTTATAAGAACCAGCTGATTGTCTGTAATATCGATCTTCATTTTCAATTCAGTTCAGAGACGAACGAAGCACAAACAAGTGAAGCTGGTTTTAATCTCTGTACCACAGGCATTTGATAAATCAAGAAATGTGCCCTAATTAATAAAAAAGGACACAGATGTTTTTTCTAAATAAAGAAACAACACAGTCCTATCGCTACTGTCTTATTGCATTTTTTTCCTGTGTATTCTTCATCTGGATCCATCTTCATTTCAGTGTTTGAATCAAAGCAGTCAGCAGGGACCAGCTGTCTTGTCCCACCATCCAGTCAGATACAACTTTCCACTCGAGCTCTCTGCACCTCAAAATCATGCCGGCTATTAAGAATCAGGGGGTCGCTATTACAGGTTCATCAGTGACTGGAGACAGCAGCTTATGGCCAGGCCTTGAAATTACAAGAGCCCTAGACAGAGGCGAATGACGCAAATAAAGACATCGATCGTACAGTATCTCCTCAGGGGGACGTAAAACACAGAATGGATTTTGCGTCATGGCAGCAAAGTAATTTCCTTTCCAACCTCACCTGCGACAGCATGAGCGTGGAACTGTGGGATGTCATCAAACAGAAAAGCAACAGGAGCGTGTTTATTTTCTTCTGTTTTTTTTTTTTTTTTTTTTTTTTTTTGAGTTGAGATGATTGTGGGTTCTGCGAGGTTTATTAGTTGGAATAACTCTGCCATGCTGCCCTCTGTGAATGAATCACTCCTGACTGTATCAGATCTCATTTCACTGTCTGACTCTGACAGAGTTTCAAAACACCGGGGGTCAGGCGCACGCTCACAGGCACGAGGCGGCAGAGCATCAGGCTGCTATCACAATAATGACAAAAAGCAGAAAATAGCCGCTGATGGATCAATGTTTAGTCTGAGCTCTTGATTATACAAAATGTGCTATACTTCCAGGTAGGCTACTTCAGCAGCTTATATTTCAGACTGACTAATGCACTGCTGTTCAACACTGCTTATTCATGGTTTATTTGTGTGACAAGAGATTTTTTTTTAATTTGGAATAATCTTTGTCATTCTCTGCATATGTCATCTTTACTTATTCTGTCTCATTATTCTGTTTCTGTTTTGTGATGGTCGGGAATTGAATGTGTTTTGTGTGACTTTAAGTTTTCATGTGTTTTTATGATCCCGAAAACCAAGACAATTTTCTGTCACCATGTGATGGACAGTAACGTTTGCTGCATCTGCGGAAAATAAAGATGGATCCAGACACTACATGACAGATACCATTTCATCTAATTAAAAAGTACACACTTGCCAAGTCGTCATCTTTTAACTTCCATCTCATATCAATTGATAAGATCAAGGTGTTAAAGGACCACACCAGTGATTTTGCATGTTTAGCATAGCATCTTTAAAATGTATAAACCTCACCTTTCTGCTGATCTGTTCCCAAAGCAAGCAGTTGTATTTTGATCTCTGATATCATTTTTCCTGCCTTTTATCCAACCATTGTCTTCCAATCCTCCCACGACAACATGAAAATGAACTTTCAGAGACTTCAAACTTTCTTCACACTAGTACTCCATCACCATAATAAAGTTGCCCCCATTATAGTCCAGTAATTTTAGGTCAAAATTGGGGTCAACCTAGGACAAATTGCAAGAGAAGCAAACTCAACTGATTTTGTATCCTCAGTTTGTCCTGAGTGAGGGGAAAAAAGTCCCAAGAAATCCCATTGGTGGAAAGTTTTGAAAATCACCTTTATATGACCACATATTACCAAAAAACACTGTTTTTAACACACAGGGAAAGGGATTCAAAATTTTACTTTCAGATATCACTATAAAAATTCACAAGTTGATTACACACACCAAGACAAGAAAAAAAGTCAATTACAAGTTCTTTGAATTATTCTGTTTACACATGCATATCACACATTATCTGATTTGATATGCGCTAATAAGGAATATAAGGAATAAATGTCAGAAGAGACATTTAAACAGTGAATTACAAGGTTACTATATATATAGTAACCTTGAATTAAAAGGTTACTATATAACAGTGAATTAAAGGGTTACTGTATATATAGTAACCTTTTAATTCACTGTTTAAATATCTGTTCTGGCATTTATTCCTTATATTCCTTATTAGCGCATGTCAAATCAGATAATGTGTGATATGCATGTGTAAACAGAATAATTCAAAGAACTTGTAATTGACTTTTTTTCTTGTCTTTATGTGTGTAATCAACTTGTGAATTTTTATAGCAATATCTAAAAGTAAAATTTTGAACCCCTTTCCCCTGTGTGTTAAAAACAGTGTTTTTTTGGTAATATATGGTCATAAATAGGTGATTTTCAAAGCTTTCCACCAATGGGATTTCTTGGGACTTTTTTTCCCTCACTCAGGACAAACTGAGGGTACAAAATCAGTTGGGTTTGCTTCTCTTGCAATTTGTCCTAGGTTTTTTCATAAAATGACTGGACTATTAGTTTTCCTAAAAGCAGCAGCACTGTTGCGTTTTGATGACTTGAAATTGGGTGGAGTGAAACGGTCCCTCCACCAGGGGAAATAGTCCCCGGGGAAATGTTTGCTTTACAAAGCAAACGTTTACAAAGCAGAACATTATAAGGCAACTGTTTCAACCAAACATTTGAAAATCAAGGGATTTTGACTATGTGTTGTTAAATAAGCATCCCTCCATGATTTGCAAAATGGTTTGTTGCAATGTAAAATGTGGGTAAATTGTAGTAAAGGGGCCAAACATTGAACATCACTGGTATGATCCTTTAAGAGTAAATCATTATTCACATGAGTAAAGTGACAATTTTGTTGTCATTACTGAAGATTTACAAATTTCCTATATCAAAGCAACGCTTTATAGAAAACATTTGTCATATCATGCAGCAGCCCTTGGAGAGGCAAAACACAGCACATCCGCCATGACAGGCCTCAAACGGTTCTGGTACATAATTAAGGATAAACTTAGGTGGAAAGATACATCACTCCCACCCTCTGGGCCAGCATGGAAACAAGTGAAAACACAAGGGACGACCGAGTAGAATAGCTGCTGCATATCATTTATCACACCACTGGTTTCAAGGTTTGATTGTGAATACTCATATTCTGTTACACCAGCACTTCAGACAGAGGAGCATGTCTATGTTTAATGCGCAACTCTCCAAGCAATACAATACCCCAATAAAAGACATATATTCTGCCTCTGATTCTTCTTATAGCCACATTATACAATGCTAGTCAGTGTAGATCCTGGTCCCCAGCCTCCCACTTTCATAAAATAATGAGGAGGGTCTACTTCAGAAGGAAAATAAGAGAAGAAATTATTAAAAACTGGGATCAAGGAAAAAAAGGAAGAGAAAAGGGACTTATAGGACTTTTAGATCAGAAGAAGTGTGTGTGTATGTTAGTAGCCGATAAAAGCTCGGATAGAAATGCTGTTTTCTTGACATGCTTTTTTTTTTTTTTTTGCCATCATGCACATGGCTTCTCCCAAAGCGAGTGGCTGACAGTTGCGCTGCAGCTCTCCTCTCCACAGGGACGGCTGTGTTAACTAACAGCATAGAAGCAACCAATAATCGAGGCAGAGCCCTTTGCAGCAGAGGAAGATTATGTGAGAGTGTAGAAATGACTACAGCAGGAGTGCCAGTGCTAACATATAAAATGAGTGGGCTGCAGACTGCAAAAAATGTTTTTCGGGAGTAGGCAAAGAAGGTTTAAAATCCCTCCTCAAATACTGTGCTGAACCAGGCCCAATCGTGCAGATAACCATTTAGTGAACTATGTGAAAGGCCTACTGACTCTACTTTAGGCAGCTCCGGCTTATGTAAGTGTTAAGTAGCACAGAAACACACACACACCTTAAATGTTAAGCTTGTCTGGGTGTTAACAAGTTCAGATGTGTCCAGTGTTTTTGGGATGTGTTCAGGATGGTGCTGCTGTAAAAAAAGGACTGAGTTCTTACATGTATCTAAGCTCCGATTCCCTCCGTACGAGGATGTCACGTATCCGCTCAATTTTGAACAGCTCCCCTTCAATGTCATCGATTGTGATGGAGGAGTCGGCCATTGAAAT
Source organism: Myripristis murdjan (assembly GCF_902150065.1). Classification (NCBI taxonomy): domain Eukaryota; kingdom Metazoa; phylum Chordata; class Actinopteri; order Holocentriformes; family Holocentridae; genus Myripristis; species Myripristis murdjan. The sequence goes on along the minus strand of NC_043987.1, from coordinate 11,600,023 downwards.
ATCTTCTGCTAAAAGGGAGACAAGACCAAAACACATTCGAATGGGTCGCAGGATGAGATTAAACAAAAGGTAAAGTTGACCTACATCATATGTCATCTCATTTCTGCTGCTATTTCCATGCGGTCTTGCAGGTTTTTCCACATTGGATCTGGTCAGACATTTTTTGTGGATTGTGTTAGTTTGAGGAGGAGTCTAACAAAAAAACAATACACCAGAGTTTGAATATTTACTTTAATACAGCCTAATTTAACAGGATTCCTGGAGAGCACCTGGAGGAGGACATGCAGACCTGGCACTGACTACTATCTAAAAGTTACACAGCTACACCTAAATCCCTCTTAAGATGAACTGTAGGGACCCGGAGCAAGAAGAATCTATGAGCTGGGCTATAATTTGACAGATTTATGTTGGACACAGCTGGCTTAAATCAGGCCTATATTGCTAACCAAAGGGAATAAACAGCTGGACCTCATTGTTTCTTCAGAGGCTCTATACTGTACAGCATTTCTTCTTTCTCAGAATTAAAACCACATTTCCCATGAGCCCCATTAAGGATCAACAGACAATCACAAGCCGTGCTAATTTGCATTCTGATGAGGTAAACTCAGGTGAGACTGAAACTATTCAGTTAGAATAATGAAACTGGAATACATTTGTGTATTGCTTGTATCATGGTGTGTGTTTTGTGGCAAATAAAGCAACCAGCCGAGTGTAGCAGCACTGAAAAACCACACACTAATGGTCCTGTTTGCTCAAAGTAATGATGCAAATATCTCAAAATTAATGTAATATTGATTTATTGACATTACATGCTACATATAGCATCAATCATTTCAGCTAATTGGGGTGGGTGATTACTTTTTTTCACATTTGGAATAATGGATGTTCACTACCATACACACCTGACCAATGTGAGAATCAACAAACTTTGGTATTTTACAACCCATGAAGACACTTTAATCAAAGAATTTGCTGACTGTAAATGTGAAAAATGTGGGAAGTCAAACACAGATGAATTTCATGGCAGGTATTGAAGACAAGATTCCATATCATGAGAAACCTTTTGAGAAACAGCACCAGCACCTTCTTGCTGAGAGAGTCTCATTTTAGTGCGCTTTTCCATATTGTTATCAACTCTCAGCTGTTTTTTTTTTTTTGTTTTTTTTTAACCTCGCACAAAAGCATTCAAACACCGCCAGGCCTTTACAGTCACTTTGCCAAACTGCACAAGAAATACTTCACCTCTAAGCCGTGGACCTCCACATTGCATCAACTCATCACCACGGAAACAGGGACCAGAAATTGCAGCTTGTTTATTTCACTGCAGCCCACAGAGCCAAAAGATCATGAGCTGGAGTGAGGAGAGCGACCAGAGCAGAACTGCAATCTTAACCTTTGCGTATGTGCGGCAGCATGCTTCCTGAGCTGCTGCCCCTCTGAAGCAGCATGGAGAAAACATGCATGGACGACTGGATGCTTATAATTATCACAAGGACACAATTTCATGAAAAAACACATTAGTAGACACTACAGCAGAGATGTAAAAGTTCCAATGTAAAAGGCTGAGTTGTTGCACTTCTAAAGCGCACTGTTCCAAAGCAAATTTCCCCTCAGCACTGTTCAGTTTAGTTGATTTTACATTTACTGTAGGATTTGGGTGAGCCCTGGCTACATAAAGTAAGCTCATCAAACATCATTCCTCCAAAATCAACAACACAAACACAGAGAAAGATAAACAGCAGAGAAAGATAAACAGCGAGAATAAATAGACATGACAGACAATCGGGGATGACTCATGAGCAGGGAGGTTCCCATGCTGAGAATTCATGGGCTTTTAATTGTGAATCTATAAAGAACTGTGTTCAGGTCATTAATTAGAACTGACGAATGCAGTCTCATTAACAGTTCCTCAGCTCCAGCTGCGGCAGAGTCCACAGGGGTCCTCTGTGTTTCACTGGTCACACACCAGTGAGCTGCTCCACTCGCGCTCACAGTACATCATGCTTTTCCAGCAGTAAAACTCACTGTGGAGAACGCTCAGGCATTATCACTGAAATCAGAATGGAAAAATTGTTAGAGGCACCCTGATGTGAGTTGATTATGGATGTCTACGTCAGAAAAAAGATGAAGTATAAATCCTTGCTGTCAGTCTTGGTTCAATGGTAAGTCATTGTTTTTTTTTTGTTTGTTTTTTTTGTTTTTTTAAATGAAGTCTTGGCATTTCTTTCATGTTTAAGACTTTTCCAGTATCTGGTTAGGATTAAACTGAAAATTCTGAGTGGAGTCACAGGGCTAATTTACTGAGAATTTAAAATGGTTGAATGTGTCCATCTCTGGCAATGCATCTGAGGGTTTATATTGCTTAAATGGTATATTTAATAGTTTGCATTAGGTCCAGTAACCTGCCTGTCCTGTTTAGGCTCTTAGAGAAAGAGTGCACATATTTAAAAAGTTGGACTTGCCAAGTTATCTAGAGGCAAAGGCAAAAAACCTGAAATTTTGAGTGCGGCAATAATATGATCAAAAAACACCTAAAGTGATTCTTCGTCAAATGTAAATGCTGATCTGACATTGATCATACATGCTGCCCATCGCTCTGTGATCTGAGGGAGCCCTGGAGAGAGAGCAGCAGCTCTATGGAAACTCTCAGGTCCAGATCACAATGCAGCTCTGACGGCCCCTTGATTCTCCGAGTGATTCGGCATCACTGAATAACTGCACTGCCCACTCTGCCGCCTCCCACTCCTCACCAACCAGGAGCTATGAGTCATCCAGCAGAGCCGGGATAGGCCTTTAATTACCTGACCTTGTGTGAAAAGACAACATTACAATTAAACAAGCCAAATCACTGCGAATAGCAGCGCTAACACACAAATGCATGCCGGCTGAAACCCACACATGCACACAAATAGCCTAAAGGTGTTTCTTCCGTTTGTGTTCCTCTGCTAGAAGTGTTGCTCACGGCCTGTGGTCAAAATCGCTGTTGACTGTCACTTTTAATTAGACTTGTTTTACAACAGGCATGTGTGTCTGTCTTGTTAACTGGCTGCAGATCCTCTGAAGCACTGTTACAGCCTTGAATCTCCTTCAGAGTCAACCATGTTCCTGAAACTTGAACCTTGTTCTGTTTTACCGCAAAATAAAAACACTATTGCCGTATTGTAGCTTTGAATAAACACGTCTGATAAACTCTCACAGAGGGCTGTATAATGGGATCACATACCGCGAGTTGCCGTCTGATCATCATATCTTGCTATGGTTACAGTGAGTCACAAAAATAATAAGATGTTTTCTCTCCTCAGCCAGATGTTACCAGTCGTAAACAGCAAGTCAGCTTGATGGTAGTCATGAAGGGCAACAAGGAACAGATACAAAAACACAGAAATTGATGGTAAACTCTGTATGCAAGCTCCAAGTTTGCTCAAGAAAGGAAGAAATGACTGGAAACAGGAGCTAAGAGGTGAATTGAGGAAGAGATCAAATGATGCTGAGGGAAAGGAATGACTTGCATGAGTTTTGAGTGATGTCTGATTCCCTGACACGGCTGATTCTTGTAGGAGAGGTTGCTCTGTACAAGAGGGATCTGTCTCCAACAGATTTTTTTGAGTATGGAGAATAACAGTGAGATCTGCAACCTCTGTCTGCAGGGTTTGAGTGCAGGGAATAGGAAAATCTGAAAAGTGTGTTGTGGGGAAACAAGGACCATTACTTGCTTTCAATGCTTGAAGTAACTTTACCAATTTATTAATTAATGCAGTTTACTGCCTGGATCCATTGAAGACAGACGAAGATCACGATTGTATGACAATGATTCAGCCATTTACATTAGCTGAGAAATCTGATGAGTGAGTTCTTTGCTGCTTTGCTGGAGTCTAAAATGAGCATTTCAGCTTGATAAAACTTTTTGTACATGCCTCATTTAGTGAACAGACGATTCATGATTCCAGTTTTATTTTGTCCTCCCACATTATATTTGCTTGCTGTATTTTGTTTGCCTGGTCTTTACGATGATAGCAAGCTGTCTATTATCTGCATGAGTGAAACAGAACATGTTTGGACGGATGACATATGACAGAGGAGAAGCACATGTACTGTGAAAATAGATCCAGGACTGAGCCTTGACATGTGCAAAAATGAAAATTGCTGACAGGTACCTGTGCAGTGTTAATGTAACCATGTATATCTCCAGTTGGGATCTACTGTTCTGGAGGGAGAAAAAACTAGACAACTGCGCAGGCCAGCTGCTGAACAGTGTATAATATTATGATCAGCTGGATTTAATGCTGCCTTTAATCAAGACAAGAGCTGATAGAGCCATGGTCAGTAGGTAATTACAGGTAATATATTATTTTAATTAGCCACACAACAACATACAGCTGATGACCAACATAAAGCCAGATGTGAGGGGTCTCCATTATTTACAGCTTAACAGAAAAACCCTTGTGGTTCCTATAATTATTCCTTCCTTCTCCTTTACCTCCTGATTCATAGAAAATATCGTGGTCACCTTTCTGCTCACCCCTACACCTTAGAGTCATTTCATTTGTGCCTTCAACCCCAGTGGTCCAAGCAAAATACTTTTTGCTCCAAGTAATCAGTATTAGGGATGGAAATTATTGGGTAACTAGTGATATAATACTATGAAAGTATTGAACCCGTGATAATGATGGTATCACAATACAGGCGATTCTGCAATATGCTACATATTCTGAGATAATCAGCTGTACTATATCACGTTATCTGTAACTGAACTAAAAAAAAACCCTAATATACCATACCCTAAATATTTTTCCACTTAGCAGCAATCACTTGTGTTTTTCAGTGTTTTAAAATGCACAGTGACTGCTGTACGTGCCAGAATAGCTCCAGTTAAAATGGCTCCCAAGGAGAAGTATTGTGATATATTGCATTATGTACTGCATTATTGATTTATTGTCCCACAGCTAAACAGAATTACTTATTAAAGAAGCGCTCAACTCTTTGTTCCTTTTCTGTTCCAACTGTGATGCAACAAAATGTCTGCAAAAAATGAAAAGTAAATTAGATTGCCTAAAAGCTGTTGTATCACAAAGGTGTGACTGATTCATTGATAGTAGTGCAGGTTATACAAATATATGGACTATACCCACCTTTTCTTCAAGCCAACAAGCCACTGAAACATACAGGAGGGTAATCACTTCCTCCTCAGTGATCTGCCCACCTTCCTTACACTATACCCACCTCACCAGCTATCACTATCACTATCACTCGCATGCTGCATTAGATTGCATGTAGGATATGTGGAATATTTTATATGGATTGTTAGGGCTGAAAAACACCTCCTTCTCCATCTACTGGCAGGTGGTCTGCATGAGTGGTCAAAATAGATGTATGAGAGAGAGATTATTTCCAGTGTCCAAAATATATTTCAAATATCATACCAACATAGGTTAGACATAGCGCATTTTACATATTTTTGAAAATCCAGGACCTCTGTTTTGTAGGGTATATGGGTTCACAAACTTTTAACAACAAATTTGCTGAGGCTATTTTCCAGACAGATGGTCACAGTGGGGATCTGCCTCTCATGTTTGCCTCTTTAATAGTAGAATACAGCCGATTACAGCAGCACAGAAATGGTTTAACAGGCTACTTGAAAGCTGCTGCTTAAGTGTGCGACATGTTCAAAACTTCATTTAGACTCTTTATGATGACCAGTCACTTCACAAGCATGCATTCCAGTCAACTTTCGCATCAACTCACCCGATTTCTCCGCTGCTCCGTCCACTTGTGTCTGCTCCAAAGCACCATAATGCTTGGAAGATTTTCTTTCTTTCTCCATACCTTCACTTTAGCACTTTAAAAAAAAAAAATCCAAGTTCAGTCTCTCTGAGCGGCTAATTTGCAGAAAACGTGTGATTTGTCTGTAAATAAGTAATAACACATATCTGCTGCGCCCCTGCAGAATCGCCGTAACATCTGAGGGATAATGATGAGAGGAAAGCTGCCAACAGATGCTGAGGCTCAGCGGCACGGAGCCGAGGAGCTGCTCTCTGCTGTGGAGCGCCACCGTGTGACAGGCACAGGCATTACACAGAGCGACGGCCTGAGAAGAGACGCCCCAGCCAGAGATGTAGGCCTATCTGCACAATATAAAACACACACACACACACACACACACACACACGGTTTGGTTTGTTTTTGTGTCACTTTTGGTTGGATTTTCCAAGGTTCTCTGAATTTTGCCTCATTCACTCCTCACTTAGAGATTTTGGATTACAATTTAAAATCAACAAATATTCTTTCATGAGGGAAAAAGGCTACTTAGACTATTTAAAACAAACATATTTATATGTATCTAGACAGCAAGAAAGAGAAAGAGAGTGATAGATAAATAGGTATACATATATTTAACCCTCTTGTTATGTTCAAATTTAATAACATCTTTTATGTTTGGGGTCAATTTGAGCCCAGCAGTTTAAACCTCCACAAAATTATTATAATTAAAACTGTTACCAAAGTTCATGTGTCAGGTACTTTGTTTCTTTGACAACCTAAATAGCCCTTTAAATAAAACATAACCCATAATCTCACTGATTGACCTAAAACTGGAAAGAAATTAATTACAAGAATAAGAAATTTTTGGTGTTTTGATGGCTATATATTATTTCTAAGTACAGATTTTTGTAATTTATACCCGACGCATACAAAGTGTGTACAGGACACTGAAAACATTTGAATTTCATGTTTACCCGGTAGGAAAAGTTATTAAATATGAAGTAAAAAAATAAATAAATAAAATAAGATAAAATAAAATAATCGTTTATTTAGAGACATTAAACACTATATGGGGGCAAATTGACCATAAACATAATAAGAGGGTTAAAGATAAAGGAGCATTAAACATGAAACCACCTGATGGTATGCTCTAACAACTACAACAGCATTATCCACCGGAAAATCCAGTTGTTTTTCATCATAATTTTTCTCATCACGCCTGATTGAGTTCAGCTAACGAAATACTGGGGATAAATTGATTTTTGCCTAGCCGTGGAACACAGCAGCCAGATGGTCAGGGACTGCAGCCTCCATCTGCGTCTCCTCCGCTGTCTGCCTGAGCCACCGCTGGGCTGTGGGTGGCAGTGTCACACACCCAGGGAAAAACTTCATTCCTCCACGCGGCCCGTTCATATCCAACAGCTGTGTGTACTTAGACACGATGCCAGCAATTCACACCGCAGTCACAAGCCCAGAGGTGAATAAACAAAGGGAGGGTTTATCACACCATATTTCAAGAAGATTAAATGAGAACAATAGTTGAAGCCACAGAATCATTTTTGTCTTCTTATGTATCTACAGGCGTATCATTTCCTGTGGGGAAGAAGGTGATTTCATTTCAGGGTGTAAGATTAGACCAGAACCATTCAGAACAAAGCTCAAGTTTGGCGGGAATAGGGTAACATGAGGTATCTGTCTGGAATCAGTTGCTTTGGATAACAAAAAAAAAAAAAAAAAAAAAAAAAAAAAGTCCTCTAGAGGTTAAAAATGGCAGCATGAAAAGCACGGAAGGGCAAAATACATATTTATTGCAAGGAACACAGATAAGCCAAAGGTCACTGCCGTGTTGATGTTTGTATTATATCAAAACATTGAACACACACACACGTTTCTGGATTTGCATCTACAAAGGTAGTTGCTTAGAGAATACTGCCAATCAAGCTGTTTTTTTTTTGTTTTTTTTCACATATTAGGTAGCATAAAAATGCAGGTGCACTCACATTGATAAATTAGTCTCCATACATCTGCACATGCCTGCATAGCAAAGGAGTGTCATACAACTCAATTGTGTTTTGCAGAGGTCAGTGTGAATGTGCTAAACAGTTACATGCAGAGACCTGAACTATAAAGTATTCAAGTTTTTTTTTTAATCAGCTGATCCTGTTCAATATTCTTGGCACTTGAGTGTCAAAAATACAAAATCAACAAACCCACAACAGCACTGGTCATGCTAACCACTGAGTTACCACTAGGTAAGCAAACTGCTGGGTGTGGTGAGACAAGATGCAGTTTGGCCTCACCTTGTGTACACGACTTGGGTGCATCACTGTTTCTATTGTCATGAATGGCTAAACTGTGTCACTTAACCTCTTTAGCCCAGCCTTAATCCTGCTACCTTGTTTGCTAAAACAAACACTACGATTGCTTATGTAAATGTAGTACATTTGTGGGTTGACAGGCTGCAGTAAATTGTACATTAGCAGTAACTTTAATTGTTGGCTGTTAAAACTCTAACATGGAACATGAGGGGAGATGCCTGAATATTTCATTCTATTAAAAAAACAAAAAGAAATAATGACAGCTATACAGAAATATTTAGTTTCCAGTTAAACCAGTTGGACAGGTAGGAAATTAGCCGGCCTGCTTTGATGAAGCTCTTTGATGACAGAGTGGCATGTCTGTAATTGGCAGGACATTCCTGCAGGGAAACAAAAATGCTTTTCAGTTTTATAAGGTAAATCATGTATTACATCAATACAATGATTTTACACATCCTTCCGTATTACAGATCATACAATACTGCTCAGTTCAGCTGCCGTCAGTGGTTTATCCTCCTTCCATGGTTGTTATTGCTTTTGTCATCCTCCATTGCTTTATCCAGCCAGTCTCTCTCCTGTTCAGAATCTGAGTCACTGGCCTCACTGGCATCAGCTGCCAAAAGACGGGAGTAGTTAATCCTGCGCTGGCGAGGGGCCTTCCACTGGAGCAGAGGCAGGCACACACACCACAGCATCAGTACCACCGCAGTGCCTCTGAAGAACCATGCCAGCCCAAACCTCTGGACCACAAAGCCCCCAGCGAAGCTCCCCAGGCCTGCTCCCAGCTCCACAGACAGGGCCTGGTAGACCCTCCTCACACCCCTCTCAGCACCTGGTGTAGCCACATCCTCACACTGAAGCTTCACTGCCCATGAAAGAGCTCCACAGCTGAAGCAGCTCAACAACTGTGCAGGGAGTACAGCCCAAGGTCCCCAGAGAAAGGAGTAATAGAAGCACTGTAGTGCAAAACCTGTAGCCCCAATTATGAGCAGCCTGTCTGGGCTGAAGAGCTTGGATAGCCGACCGGCCAGCAGAGGGAAGGCTGCCTGTGAGAGCAGTGCCAGGGCGAGACACAGCCCCATGTGCAGCTCACCACTCCCATGGTCCTGCATCTGCCAAAGAAGGAAGTTATCCACAGCTGAGCCTGCGATCCCGACCAGGAGGGTAGTGACTGCGCAGAGCAGGGCCCGAGGGTGCCCGCATACCAGCTGCATGGCTTTGAGGAGCCCGTTGGCCCTGTTTCGCTTCTTGTTCAGGTAGAGAGGCAGAAACACCGCCACAGGCAGGGCCAGAGCGGTCACCCCAGCATAGCAGTAGAAATGCACAGCGCTCCTGGGCATCTGACCAGCAATGACACAGCTTAATTGGCTCACCAGCAGCCCCACACCTCCAACCCCACAGGTGGCTCCTAGCATCCCCCACACCCCTGTGCTGCCATAGCGGTCCGAGGCATCCACAAAATCTAGATACTCATACAGGCCGTCATCTGCCGTCCACTCTAGAGGAGTGGATAAAGACTCCCATATCGACACTATAATCAGGATAAGGAAGAAGAGCTGGTGCTGAGCGTCCATCATCTTCAGGCTGCCGAGGAATTCAAAATGGCCCTCCTCCTCCATCCCTGTTTTTCTTTCTTGATGATGTGCCACTGACCCTGATCCAGCCCGGGACCTCTTGTTTCTCGCCGGGGGTGGCAGTGAGGAGCTACTGCTAGACCTGTTGGTGTTTGGTTTTCCTAGACTATCGCTTACCATCCGAGACACATTTTTCACTTGTGCTAGTTGAGGATGAGATGTTTCATTCGTGTCACCAAGTGTCTTTGTAGGTAAAGTGGCATTAGATTGCGAGACAGGAGCAGCATTGACATTTGAGCGGGTCAGATTTGATGCCGCCGTAGGTCCTGCGCTACTCACAAGCAGGTCATCACCCACATCTGCAGTCAGACCGGTGCTCAGTTCAGACATGTTACAGTAGCTGGTCTGTGGGTCCACATCTGAGGACGGGATAAGAAGCAGAAGCAGAGCGACTGCCGCCGAACAAACAAGAGAACCAGTTATGACCACCCGCCTCTTATTGTAGTGCTTGGACAGCAGACTAGCCACAGGGCTCCAGATCAGAGATACGAGGTGCTTAGTTCCCATGACAATACCTGTCATGACGGGAGTCAGGCCTTGCTGTCTAAAGTACAGGGTGAGGAAGGGCAGGATGCAGGCTTTGGCACAGGAGTACAGGAAGTTAAAGGTGCCGGCCAGAGCCAGGGCACCCTTGATGTCAATCTGCTTGTTCCTTGTCATGTTTACCAGGCTGAGCAGCTCACTTTCTCTGCAAACTGATTTCACATGGAGCGCCCAGCTAAGAGAGAGACATAAAGAGAGACACAATAGTGAGCACAAAATCTTCTCAGGCCTCCAGTCATTTGAACAGTCTATTGTTTTGTTAAGCGACATTAGTCAGAATCCAGTTTAATTGCAAAAGTAGCATTTATTTCTTGGCAACATTAGTCAGAATCCTGTTTAATTTAAAAAGTAGTATTTATTTTTTGGCACTTTGCTGATTTACCAAACAGACACTGAAAACTGCTTTTGCTATTTCATTATTCTATCTCTTGGTCTCTTGGTAAATACTAGATAAATGGATTTGAATTGGCTTATTTGAACTGCACATACTAGTAATAACGTGACTGCACAGTAGGTAAGACAGGTAAGAATAAGTATCCCTGTAAGGGATAAAAATAGCATATGCACCTTGCGAACAACACCTGTTCTACTGGATGCGCCTGTCGCTCCTGTCTATCACTGCGCTAGTCCACCTCACGTACTGAAGTTTTTAAAACAAGGAAAAACAAAGTTAAGCATTTAAATTCTTTACCTGTCATGACGCGGAGCACTTCATACATTTTTGTGGGCCATTTCCCACTTCGAATTTCCATCCGTGTTTTGCTCTGCTTTCTCGGACAGGTGACACCTGTCGCCTTCCGCCCCGGTGAGCTGGCTACGATGCAAGTGCAACGTACAGTTGTACTCTACACCTGGAGAGCAATGCGCATGTCTACAGCGCCCCCAGCAGGTGTGGATGACACTGTGCGCCTCGTGAACAAAACTACCAAACAATCTATTAAATCTGGGCTATCCTTGTTAAAAGTGGTTATCAGTGTTGTTTGCATAAAAATAAACCGCCTTGAAGAGAAAGATAAGCTGTTATAAACTGCAGTGGAACAGAATAGAATAGAACAGGTTCTAACATATTTACTTAGAAATGCAGTTGTTAGACTTGCTACCACTGCAACATAAAGCAGTGGTGAAGCTTGTTCATTCAACTTCGCCTGTGCACATATAAAACACTTATAGAGACAAATGCAGCTGAAACTTGCTATAGTTTACTAGTTTCACAAGTAGTTTTAATGAATAAAATTCACAAATAGGCTAATAGTATTGCCAAATGAACACATTGGTGCATGTGCATTCCCTCAGCAAACACTTAGACTTTGTTCAAACATATATCACTGTAAACATCCTTGTCATCATATTGCACTCATAGTAATGCACTGGAGTCCATTAGTGTATAGCCTTGCTATTCAGCACAGTACAGTGGCTCCAATAAACATGGTGCTCTTCTGCCTCCATAATGAAGCTGCAATGTAATTATAACAGCTTATGAAAGTCCTGAGTAATACACAGAGAGACCTAAGTGATAAACGCTTCATGCAAAGACAGAGAAGCCATTGTGTCATAATGAAATAGCCAAGAAACAGTAATGACTTGAATGCAGGGTAACAGGATTCAGTGTTGACAGAGCATGATTAACAGCATCATATCATGTAACATCTACAGTATGTACACATCAGACAAACAGCACTTCACATCCCCCCCATCAAAGCATGACGCCGCTGAAGGTGTTGATCGGCAGTGACAGGACCTTGTTCAAACATCGGCTCAGTGCCAGCTCTTGCTCATCCTCAAAGCTGAACCTGAAGTTGCCACGGTGCTGGAAGCTGTGGTCTGGGTCCAGGCAGGGAGAAATTTCAATTCTGCAAATGAGTGATGGAAGGTGACTACATTATCACAGTTTATGACAGCGGCGGGTTGAATTTGCTTGTGGTCAAAAGGGACAACGGGGCATTCAGTTGGTCATGCGCCTCTATCAGAGTATTCAAATCTTACGTGTAGCCAATGCTGGTTAAATGCTGTGGTGTTAAAAATTACCTTTGAACATCATTGTATGTCCTGCGAGAGTCCTTGTCTAGACACAAGGTGAACGTTCGCTGCTCCAGCGTCTTCATGCTGATGTTTTGAGCGTGGATCTCCTGTGATCCAAACAGAAAGGGTCGGTGGATTGTTTTGACACCTGCATACTTTGCAATGAAAATCTAATTAAGCATTAGTCTATATTACTAGTGGTAAATAACTTCTTACTGTGCAGTCTAGTGGATTCGTGCTGTCAAAACTGACAACAAGGTAATCCTGACCTGGACAAAAAAGAAATGGCTGTTAATTTAATTCATTGTGGCTTTATGGTAACTTTTACTTATTTGTGTGATTATTGTAACATAATCAAAAAAAAAAAAAAAAAAAGAGAGAGAAAGAGAAAGGTGATTAACTTATAATAACTTTAATTATATTAAAATTATATATTATTATTATTAAATTATATATATATTAATTATATATATATTAAAATTATAAGCATCAAAAGGGTGTCATACAAAGATATAAGTTAACCAATTAGAAATTCTTCCTTTTTCTCTTTTCATTGTCATAAACCTGTGAATAAATACCACTAAAAATACATATGAAATGCAAACCTGCAGTTGCAGTGGGTGATTCTATTTTTACAGTCACTCCACATGTGGTGGCTGCCATTCCTGTTACAACTTCCCGCTTGCTTAAAGATATCTGCCAATAAAACACACAAAGAAAAGATTCCATCTGTGAGCCAAAGTCAATGGCATTCAAACAGGAAATATGTAAAATAATAATGAGGAATGCCCCGCACCTTCTTGTAACTGGCAGAGATAACTGCCCCGAAGACATTTGTCGATCTCTTCTTTCGGCTCAAAGAAGATCCCCCTGTCAAAGATGAAACCCTGAATAAGCCGGTCAAATGTTAATGCTGTCACGTCAGCGTTCATGTACGCACTAACACACACACACATACGCAGAGAGAAAACCAGATCCATACTTGATTGCTTTTCTTTTAGGTGTCTGAACTCGGGGAAGTCAGCTTGCAGATGAGATACAAACACTTCCTCCACCGTTGATCTCACATCAGAGCTGGAACAGGTGATCTAAACACATATTTCATCTATATTTAGCCAAGGAAATCAGGTGTTATGGGTAGCACCAATAAATAAATAAATAAATAATCAATATACTGTCACATTCATTTGGACACATCACTGTAAACAAACAAGACCATTACTGAGAAAACTGGCAGCACCATCCCTCCATTTTCCATTGATAGATTAGGAAATATGCTGAATTGTTTTCCAGCACAAAAGGGCACAAAAATAGGAAGATGTGCTGTTCTTTCAGCACAAACCGAACTACAGCTTTGAGCATGTGGCAGAAGGATTGAAATGCTTATGGAAAAAAAAAAAAAAAAAACTTCCAAAACGGTTAGCTTATTCAGTAAAGAAAACAAACCCAAAAGGAAAAGGGGGGACGAGTAGCAACATCCTCTGCAACAGGAAGCAACAATTGTTCTTAATTTGAAGACGCACAAGCACGAACAATGCCACTGACATAAGGAGGAGGCCGACAATTGTCTTGACCACGGCCTCATTTGTTATGGTAGTACCAAGGTGCCACAATTTGACAATGACATACTGATGTTTAGAAATGCTACTCATTGCACCTTTAAATATGTGTATAGTGTAATGAAGTAAAACACCTCTGATGAAGCAGACACATAATACAATCAAATTTGGGGAGATTTGTAAGTAATTAAGTAAGTAAGTAAGTAAGTTACACTTTATTAACCCCACAAGAGGAAATTCCAGTTTAAGTTTAAGTAAAGCTGCAAAATAAGACAAATCTTATTGTAGGTACAATATATGAAGCACAGAAAGCATAGAAAAATGTGTGTGTGCCAGTCTAATTTTGTGATAGTGAGATACATTGTAAATATAACTCATGCTAAAGTGTGAAACCGTAAAAGGAATATTCTAACAATTTGGGCAAAATATCCTTTTTCTGATGTACCCAGCCAGAGACATGATGTCCAATATCATATTCACTATTATATTCATTAATTATTGATGTTGTTAGCCTAGCTTCATCAAAGGGGGAAAAAAAATTAAAATTACAGCAACAGCAACAGCACAAATTAACAATTTTTTTTTGTTATTCCAAGATGTGTATTTCAAACACACCTGATACATTGCATAATTAAGACAGCTTCAGAGTTGCTGTAAGGTTGATTTTTTTCACTTTGATGGGGCTAGACTAATGAATCCCATAGACTTCAAGTCTTTATGCTAAGCTAACACCAAATGCTACCCATGGGAACCGAACCACTGTATGTACAGAGGTGAAAATGTTATCGAGCATCTTGTCTCAGTCTGGGTAAGTCCTAAAAAGGGTTTTGCCCAAACCATTGGAGAATCCCTCCAATGTCCCAACAGGATATACTGTAACTAAAGATATGCATTCACTAGTTCCGCGCTCTTATGTAAATACACCTGACAGCTCTGATCTCCAGATTAGCATTCTTGTGACTTTGATATTTTACAGGTACCTTGACAGAGTAGATTGGCAGGTTTACCGGCTGCATCCCACAGCGGAGGTAGTAGGACAGGGTGTCCAGCAGGAAGAGGCTTTGCTCTGATGGCTTATTGTGATTAGAGTGCTGCAGTGAACAGACAAAACAGAAGGTAACAGGTATCAGATGACCTATTTAACTCTATTTTGATGGCTCTCACTATCTGTACATATCTCCTCCAGAAATCCCCATTGCACACACCAACAACAGTCACACACTTAAAGGAATAGTTCACCTATTTTTATATTATTTAAAACAAGGTGATTATTTTTTCAGACTGTTAGCTGGGGGGAAGTCCACCTCAATGGCAGGAGGCTAACGGTTAGCATTTGGAGCATCCAGTCAGTGTCTGGAAGATAGCACCACTACTGTCCTACATAACAGCTTGGGGATAAGTGAAATAATGAGTTCCTTCAAAGGGGGTGAAGTGTCCCTTTAAAGAGATGTTACTTCAACTACTAGTTACCATTTTAGCAAGCTTTGGGATCACAGCTCCCAGACTGTTTATGTTGCAGTGGTACCACGGATCCACTCTTCCCAACAATGAGCCCAGAGTCAGTTTATCTTCATCCTGACACGGGCCGCCCTGTAAGACAATGAGAGGCGTTGCAATGTCATATGTTTTTTATTCATACCAGCTGGAGATGTGACAGCAAATAACAGCAATTAATTTTGATTCACAACTCACTAAGGATCACCACAAATACATCAATACACTTGAAGAAAAAGGTCAAAATCTGGCTCATGGAAAATTTTGAAATTTATAAGTACTAATTTATCACTAGATAATGTCTGTCTCTAATCACACTGTTCTGGTTTATTGTATTATTTATTGCCATTATTGTTTTTTTTCCATACATGTAAATGTGATTTGTGATTTTAATATACAAGTTAGTCTATTTTAGTCTATTACCGTCTATTTTATCATTCTTTTTTATTAAACATTACTTAAATATTATTTAATCCCAAAAACAACGTTACTGACCAAATAGTTGTAATTCATAGTATTCAGTTTGATCACCAGAATGTTAAGTTGTGAATCATTTAATTCAAAGCATCTCTTTTCAATTCAAGTAAAAGTCAGAGTAATTAATTCTATTTATTTATTTGCAGATCAATGCAGTTGAATCTGCAGAATTTATGATCTATCGATGTGATGAATGAATTGTTACATGTCAAGTATCACTGAGTGATCCAGTGCAACTCACAGGTGAATGGAGGACAGGCTCACTGTCTGTGACTGGGATGTAGTAGAACTGCAGGTTCAGTTGCTTGTCCAAAATAAGATGTCTTGACTCTTTGCTAAAAAAAAAAAAAAAAAAAACATGTAGCAGTCATTACTGACACACACACACACACACACACACACAAGCATACACATGAAGTATGAGGAACAATCATTTGCCATAACACTGCTTGTAAGGATATGAAACAGTTCCTCACCGAATGCGGTAATAAGCCTTAGCTAGCCTTCCCAGCACCCGGTCGTCCCCCATTACCACGACCCGAGCTGTGTGACTCTGTTCCTGTTGAAGGCGAGGAGAGCTGCTGGAAGAAGCCTCTGTCCTCTCCCTCATTAGGGTTGGTTTATCTCCCAGCTTCAGGCTGTGAACAGCATGGCTCTGGGCCAAAGTTGTCTGAGGATTTCTGTCTGGAGGCTGCTCTTTGTCATTGTCAAATTCCCTTGGATCTCTCACTAACCCTATCCCGCTGTCCACAGACTGCACCGAATCTCTTTTCTCTTGTTCTTCCACACCAGGGTCAGGACACGAAGCCAGGGCAAAGTTTGTTAGCAGATCCCCTGCATGAAAACTCAATTTAGTGTACAGCATAGATACTCAAAGGACACTGATGCCTCCCCCCAACAAAAGCCAGTCAAATCCCAGAGGATATGTGCAGAAGTTACTGCAGTCCTAGTTGTTTCCCTTGAACTCTTTATCTTTATCCCTCCAGATATTTATTGCTCCATCTGAACAAAATTCACTTCAGTCTTTTTTATTTTGGTAATGGTCATTGTCTTGTAATTTCACTTTAAGTATACTGTGCAATCATAATCATACATATTTTTTTAATATCCTCTAATGTATTACTTTGCTTTTTTAAAATAATATTTTTTAATTTTGTATTTTTACTTTTACTTTTATTTTTATTCTTATTTATTTAATTATTTATTGTTTCATTTTCGGGCCTTTTTCCTGGTCATTTACTTTTCTTTTTTTTTCCAATTTGTTTGCAAATTGTGAATTTTCTGGTATTTTGGGGGTTAATTTAATTAATTAATTTGGGGTTAATTTTAGATATATAATGGTTTGGGGAGTTAAATGGGAATGAAGTTACTGCTATTGTGGCCAGTACCTTATGTCATGGTATGGTTAGCATGTTAGTTACAGCAGGACAAATGACTGGAATGTGTACACGTTGAAAGGAAAGTCGGTTTGTTTTATCCAGCGGCCCCTGGCCCATGGCTTGAGCTACTCAGGTACCCCAAATGTACAGTAGCAACAGCATTTACATTTCATCTATTTGAGATGCACTCTTCTGTGGGTGTTGTATGAACAGATATATATCATGTTGGCAAGTTTTCTTCCTCTGATTGACTCACATAGATCCTCGTCATTGTTCCACATGAGGAAGTTTATCTGCGGAGGGGGGACTGCAGTCCGGTACACAGAGCCACGATCCACCTGGGCTGCTCCTGAGAAAAGACAACAAACCCCAATACTACTATTACTACGACTACTACTACTACTACTACTACTGCCACTACTACTACAAATAAAAACAACAATTTGGTCACTGTTTCAGTAAATGTGAACCTTTTTATGCATTTGCGGGCCTCACTCACCTCCCTGCCCTATTTTGCGTTTTGTCCCCACTACTTAACACCAGTGTAAAAGCCTTAACTAAAAATAAAGGTCAATGTATGTGCCATATATGCACATAATATGATTATTGCTTCTGCTACATTTTCAGCTTCTCATGACCCATGGTGCATGTGGCTATGCTCTTGTCTCAGCAGAACACACACCTCCTTTAGAGGTCGTCATGATGTCTCTGTAGATGTGCTGAAGTCTGTTCAGGTAGTTTGTGTGACCGAGTGCACCGTGCTCGACACTCTGCTCCACAGCAAGAGAAACTTCCTGGAAATATCTCTGTACCAAATGTTCCTTCAGAGTCTGCAACATCCAAACACATATCACCTTTGTTTAGAAATAAATGCATCTTGAAGCCATTTGAATAGAACATTTATGCAGTCCTTTTAACAGAATCTTGCGTCACAAATGCATTTCATCCAAACATCTTTATCTCTCAATGCTCCTCGTGTTCGTATACTCCTGCTTACTTCCAGAGCCTGAACCAGCATGGTGCTTTCACAAGCCTTGCCAAGCACCATCTGCAGGGTGTGCAGCACCACTGTCTTCATCTGGGTCAGTGTGTCTGTGGACGGGCCGGTCACCCCTAACTCTGCTCTCACTGCTGCCTCCAGTGGACCAGAAAACACAGCTGGGTCTGCGAGCACAAACACCCTGGAGAGAGAGCCAGCAAACAGGGTGGAAGGACACACCGGTTGTGATAAAATTTTCCACTCAATATATTACAAAACAAAATTAATTCTGCACAAAAGCTCCATCTTCCTAAGGCTGAAAACACAGGCAGATGAACCACTGAATGCACTCACTTTTCCTGTGAGGAGAAATGTTTGCTCCTCAAGTCCTGCTCAGCAGTGACCCTCCTGTGATATGATGCACCTGTTGGAGGAGTGATATGAAATTACCAGCTGAGAGGAATAAAGGGTTTATTTTATAGCATTATCCTGTGCACCAATCTTGAACTGTATGTGTGTCATCCTGTAACTTCTTTTATTTTACTCTCCTATTGACCAACAGTTGTCCTTAAAAATCCTTCTGCAGACATGTTCATTGATGTGTCATACCTGGTGTGCTCATTTCCATCCTGATGCTCCTCAGGTTACTTATGGCAACAGCAGAGTAGGGCAGAGGTAATACCAGTAATTTCATCAAGCCATCATACACTGACTGGTAAAGACCGTCAGGAACAGCACCTGGCTGCAAGTAAAGACACACAAAAAAGAAAATAACAGGTATAAAATAGAACAATCTATTGTCTGTTGGCCTGCAAATCAACAGCTTTTTGTCACACAACAACCAAACAAAAAGCCAGAAATATTTGTCGAATGATAAAGAATAAGCCTTTTCTGGGGGAAGACAAGAGAGCAAGTCTCAGCTAAACAAAGCTTGTCATTGTTACTGATTTTTTAGTTGTGTGTTACCTGAACAACAACAGAGGAGAGAGTGTGCAGCTGTGGGATGACATGCATGTCACTCTTTGTTTCATCAACCTACAGCAAAAATCAAACAAATGTTACACTAACAAAGTGATACCCCCCCATGCCACCAAAAATTTCCCATGTTTAACCAAGCAGCCTGAATTCGAATCTGTCCTCATCTGTAGCTGCAGGTAAGGAGATGAAGCACAAACCTTCTGCAGCTCTTTCACCAGCATGCTGATGAATGACACCCCTTGATCAGGATAGGTCTCCATTCTCTTATGAAGAGCCCATCGCAGCATCCCTAAGGAACAGATGTTAATTATTGCTGTGTGCATTGTTTTAGCCTCTTAGTTATGCGCTTAGTTATTTAGCCTCATATTAGCCATGATTCTTGTTTTTCTTGATTGAAAAAAAAAATCTGCCAGTGAGATGAGATAATCCCACTTGTCTCCAATGCAGTTTTAGAATAAATATGTTGAGACAAGGCAGAATAAGGCAGATTAGCCCACCAGTATGAACAAAATGACACAAAAACAAGATTTTTAAAACTCGCTGTAATATTAAATGAATTAAGATGTTTTTATTGCATCCATCTTGAGTATTTTTGTCTATTAATCAGTCATAAAATTTTATTTTTAAACACAAATAAATCATTTGCATGAAGTAAGATATTTGGACAAGTTTCCCGTACATACCAACTTGTTTAAAGAATTTTCATCATCATCAAGAACCAAGTGAAATGAGATCACAATATTGGCAGATTTTCTTTCTTTCTTTCTTTCTTTAAGGAAGAACATGGTTTAAAACAATAATGCTACAGCAAATGACTTGTCAGGCTCCCTGTTTTTGCAGTGTCTGCATTGCATCTTACTTAGTGATATGTGACAGTACTGTAGTTGGTACTAACTATAAATATCAGTAACATGTCTTTTATACCTTCATTTTATCAGGTGAACAAGGGTTTTCATTGTCATGTCTTACCTTTGTGAGGAGCATTCTGGCTGTTTATCCCCCTCACCATAGCCTGGACACTGTTGTACAAGTTAGCCTCCACAGCTGAAGAAACGTCCACCGCAGCTAAAGATGAAGATCACCATCACTGTCACACAGTCATGTTCACAGACAACCCCAAACCTTATTTAGGAGTTTAGGAAATACAGTATTTACCTGTGGGCTCAACCATCCTGTTGTCTCTACAGAAGCTCAGGACAGCAAAAAGAAAACCTGAGGAAAGCCACAAGAAAAACAGTCATATTCACTCTCAAGAGGTCTGAGTCCTTCAGACCTGATGTTGTCATCTCCTGCCACTAAGAAGCACAGCGTGCCAGCTTATTTGTCCCATCACTAAAATCTGTTAACCTGTCACCTGTAAACTGAAGATTTGGAAGACTAGTACAGACATGTAGTTTCTGCAGCCTAATAATAGACAAAACTGTATCTGATTAAATTTCCAGCTGAGTCACACAAACCTCACCTGCACACATTCCCTAAAGACTGACACCTGATTCAGTGCAGTCCCTTCACGTCAACATGTGGCGGTGTGAGTTCACTAGAAATATATACGTCGATATTTCTATCAACCATCCAGAGCTGTGACCTGACTGAATGCAAATGAGTTTGTATTGATTCAAACTTGAAAGAAATCGTACCCAATACTGATCCACTACTGGGCATATAAAGAGCAGCTTTTTAGGTGGAACAAACAAATGGTACACACTCTGTCTTGTAAACAAATGAAAACAAGTTGCACCAACACTTCACAAGACTCTTTTGTTGTTTAATTTATCATGAAGTACTTCAATTATAAAGCCAACTTACCAGGTAAGGTCCTCACGTGGGTATTCAGCACACGTTACCACATGTTACCGTGGGCAACAGTCTTGCTTCGAGGGTGACACCCTAATGCTGTCTGAGCAGCGTCAGACAGGTGATTTGATAGTGATCACTGTGTCCGAATCAGATGGGGTGTGTGCAATCGTAAGGAAGTAGAGGAAAAATAATTTGTGAAGCCTGAGTCACTGTCTAAGTATTATAAAGCCAAGCATGAATGAATTTGACTGATATGGGTATTTCTTTATTAAAGCCGTAATTGTGTTGTCAACTGAAGTAAAATGAAGCGCATTATTTAAAAAAAAAAAAAAATCTTTAATCTTAATCTTTAAAAAAAAATAAATAGCTTATTTTACATACATTTGTAAGTCGGCTATTACCCTGTCACTGTTGAAAGTAGGTCAACAGAATGTACACAATAGCAATAAAGTTGGCAGTTTTCAGGTGTTACATTTGAAACATTAAATATTTTCCAAATGAAAAAATGTTCCTGCCGTGACAAGTTCCTTGTTATATCCTCCTACCAACAATACCAGCAATTTTTGTTGTCTTTGTTTTCCAACCACAACCTCTGTGAGGAGGAAAGAGGTAATAAATGCAATGTGACAAGCGTAACAAACAAGAGGAACATGTCAGTACAAACACCTGAAGTACATATCTGCATTTCCCAGCATTCAAATGTATATTTAACAGTCAGCTCCACTGCACAAGTAAAATCGTGTGTCACGGAAATGAGTTGTGATACTGTTATAGAGGTTACAGAGGTTATGAGTTGGAGGATTGGAAAAAATGTTACCACCCTCAAGTCTCTGAGGAAGCTTTTCTCTGTATCTACTTTAAAATTACAATTCATCTGAGACACTCTCAAGAATATATATATGAAACTTGCCAAAAAGTGAGGACATTTTAGACTTAACAGATAACAAGACTATGTCAAAACAGTTAAATATCACTAATTCATTTTATTTAAGAAATCCTCATAGGTGGCTACAGCCATGGAAATAAGCCTGCTTCAATAAGATCTGGGAGTTAAGGTAGTCAGTCGCCGACTTGTACAAGTACAGTTAATTACTGCAGCAGCGGTGTGACTACATTTAAAAAGCAGCTGCTCTGAAGATTAATCCAGGAAATATTTTGGAAGGCATGTATTGAGGCTTGTTTTGATGACGTATGTGCATCATGATAACAGCCAGTGGGAAAATCCCAGCACTCTGCCAACGAATGGTGTGACTTCATCTCTCAGTGAGTCAGTGGCGTTTGTGTTTGCAGGGCTGGCCCCGCTCTTGCAGTCCAGCCAGAGAGTGTGGAATAAGCACAAAATTTGTCAGTCGAGTCTTAATGGTCTTTTCAATCAATCCTTAATTTTGCACAGTGCACCTTTAACTCCAAATAATGTTCTTTCCCCCCTCTGTGTATAACAGGCTAGAGATGAGGAACAGAGGCCAGGAAAACAAAAATCTTTTAATAGAAATGAATGGGAATTTTGTGTTAAAAATGAAGTCCTGGAAAAGTCCCTTTAATCATCATCTGTGAGTTCCTCTGTTCTGTGGCTCGGCCTGGTGCAGTGGAGCTTGACTCGGCGTGGTGGCAGCGAGTGTGCGAGTGTCAGGGATATGAGGCAGAGAAGGTGGTGATGGGGAGGCAGAGGAGAGAGCAGTAGGAAGGGTGCAGGGGCTGGATTTGGCCCGGTGACGGCTTGTAAGACCTCCAGTCAGAGCTGCTTCCTGGTTTGCAGCACAGAGACACCTCACACCTGCAAACAAGGTACAATGTGACCGCATGTAGAGCTGAGAACTGCATACAGACATTACAAGACTCAAATGATATAACAGATTTATCCTGGGTTGTAACAGGATTACATATTTAAAATACAATAACATGAGTAACTGTAATCAATTACAGTTTAAAATAGGGTGAGTGGAATGCACTTTTTTTTTCTTTTTTTTTTTTTTTTTTTACAACATATTCAAATTATTGTGGAGATTTCTTAGAAGTTCATTGTGTATTTATTTTCTATTTTCATCATTGCTTAATCAGATGGAGCATCCGCCTACGCTGGAATTGTCCCCTCTCTTGTTAGGTCGTATTTGGTGTCCTTGCATTTCATTGACATCTAGTGACAGTAAACTGCAGATAATCTGGAAATTAATGCAAATCATAGTATTCTAAAAGTAATGTGTAGTATTTAGATTAAGTTACTGACTATAAGGAATACCTCACAGATTAAATTTTGGAGCATCCATTCCGTAATCTGTAATGCATTCAGTAATCTGTAATGACATACATATTTAAAGCCCTGTACTTTACTTACTTACTTAAAGCCCTGGATTTAATGTATTTCTAAAAACTAGGGGAACGACACCAAGCTATGGCCCTGTTCACACCTGGCATTAAAATGCGTCTTGGGCGATCTGGTCACAGGTGGGCTGCTCTGCATCAGGTGTGATTGTACTTAGGATGCACTGAAATCTGACCACTCAGGCTGTGTCCGAAATCACTCCCTAATCACTATATAGTGCACTATATAGTGATTACGCCATTTTGTAGGGGTGTCCGAATGTCTAGTGATATTTATGTTCACTATATAGTCCACTAGATGTATCCCACAATCCACCGCAAAATGTAGTGGACATCCGATGGTCACTAACCAGGCAATATATCCCGTCATGCATTGCGGAACGGCGCCGAACAACGGGCGAAGTTGTGTCCGAAACGGTCCACTATTGAGTTCACTATATAGTCCACTACATTGAATTCCCTATATAGCGAGTAGGGAGTAGAGAGTGAGTGAGTGATTTCGGACACAGCCTCAGACCTCATTCAGGGATGGTCGGGCCACATATGGCTACATTCTTTAGCAGTGTGTGTGTGTGAATGTGTCCTGGGCCACATTTAAGGACCGCCTACTCAACTGATGTGCTCTGCATAAGCGGAAGTGCGGACTCATTCGCTTGTCAACACCGTCATACTAAAGTGCAGAACAACAACAGGACGCAACAACAGAAACAACAGACAAATTGAATTCTCGTGGATGGAGGTAGGGTTCCTAAGCATGGGAGGTGCACTGCTGCCTCCTGCAGGTTAAAAACAATAACGCTTTTGGTCTTTGCAAACAGAATGAGATCCGATCACACGAGGTCACTTGAGACACATGTGGAGACACATTCTAATACCAGGTGTGGTCAGATCACCCACGACACATGTCTCAGTTTTGAGACTGCAGTGTAAATGATATGAGAGTATGTGGCGTCTCTCTGCTGCACCTGGTGACGCTCTGGATGATCTTCTTCTCGTCCTGGTCCAGACACACAGCAAAGGTTGTCCCATCACCTTCACCGCTTACTTGGACCTTGTCCACCTTCACCTCTGATATCGAGATGTGCTGCGGGTGGAAAGTTGAAGGGAAAAATGTAAAGGGGAAGAGATTTAAAGGTACAGTTCATTGTAAGGGGGATCTATTTTTGGGAATTATTTGCTGCTGAGGAATACCGGCAAACTGTATCTATGCACCTCTATATTGTACTCACTGGGGACAGGTAGATACAGTTTTCCAGTATTCTTCAGAACAAAATAGTTCGCAAAGAAACTCTTCCCATCAATTTAGTCCATCTATCTAGTTCCTCAGCCTTCCTCCCTCCAAAATCAGTCCCCTCCCAGCTTCTACGTGCCACACATGCTCATCATCCAGTCTTCCTCTTTAGCTTAATAGTATTTACCAGCCAGTTTGCTTTGTTCTTTGTCAGATCGCTGACTCTGTTCACCTATGAGCCAGTCGTGTATGCAGTCTTGCTTTTACTTTTCTTCAATCAATTGTTTGTCATTTATTTCTTCACTTTCCATTCAGTACAGTTGTCAGTTTTCCGTACAGCTCTCCGTTCCTGTTACCTGCCAGTCTCACCTGTACATGTGCATCTTCGTCTGCACTTAAAGACTTTAATTTAATCATCTAGTTTAGTCATCCAGTCTTTGCATTTGGGTCCACCTGCCTGCACCACTGTGACACCATTGTAGTGGGGTGACAGGCGACAGGGAGGGAGCAGACTGAACACCTCAACAAATCACACAGAAACTGTCTGGATGAATAGGTTGCACTAGGCCATGGGTAAATCTTTTGAAAATCTTTTTGTCTTTTTTAGATGACCTATTTTTGATTTTGGTCATACTTCTGGTTGTTTTAGGCTCCATCTCAAAAACACTTCCTGGAATTTGGCCTTCAGGGATCACATGCTTCATACATGGTGCTTGGTGGTTAAAAACTATCTGAGTGACCTACAGCCTTAGGGTCAAGATGGGTCAAAAATATTGTCTTGGGGTTAACTGTCACTCTAAACAGAGACCGTAAATAAGACTGTGTTTATTCTAAACAGGTTAATCCATGTTGCTGATGGACCTCACCTGGTTGTAGCCCTTCTTAGACTTGGATGACTGTCTCTTTAGGACTTCTGTCATTGTCAGCTGCAGACTCTCCATCCGTGAGTCTAGACACAGGGGACATTACTACTGATGACACATAAACCGCAGTGCAGTGAAAGACATAACACAGGACACGACAATAGACTTACATCAAAGTAGAAAATATGCAACTCAGCATGGTAACCATATTTTAAGCTCACATACCAAGCAGCTCAGGTTTCTTGCAGGCTTTGTAAAGATTTATTGATGTGCAAACCATCTCCGCCTGCGTCCACTGACTCCTCCCACTCACAGCCACCTGTAACAGGGGGTAGATGACACAAGTTTAACCTAACCTTACCTGCATTTCCCTTTAAGTTGTTTCAGTGTTAGATGAAAAAAATCCATACTGTGGGACAGTGTCACAAAGTCTTTAAATTCTGTGTCTACTGGTTCCAGCTCTTCATTGAAGCTATGTCACATTTACATTGAGTGAAATATGCAAACCCAACAAATCATTGTTTTTATGGCTGCAGCATTACATCAAGTTGAAAATATCTAGATGTTTTGGTATCATTTTATACACATTTCCTTGTGTTCAGCAGGAAATATTTGGTGTCTTTGGAAACCTGGGCATCTCCACTAGAATTTAAAATAAAGCACAAATATGCCCAAATATAATCCTTAAAAAATAAATAAATAAAATAAACTTATGTGGGTTTGAACAAAGTTTGGCTGCACAGCATGCATTTGTGATGATGAGACCCGCTCAGTTGAAGAGTTTAAAATAGGTGCTGTCAGGCTGTGAGCAACAATTTGTATTTTTGCGTTAGCGGGAATGTGTGGGAGCCAGAGCAGGAACAACAGGTACCTTGTTGTAGGCAACACCTAGAGTTAAAGGGACTGCTTCTCGCTCACCATCAATGCCAAACCTTTTGCTGGCGGCGCCTACAAAAAGAATGCAACGCAGTATATATTAGTCTATGTGAATGTGCGTGTGTGTGTGTGTGTGTGTGTTTGTATCTGGGTACGTCTGTCTGACTCACCCATAGCCTTGACAGCTCGTGTTCCAGCGGTGTGTCCAAGCTCCAGAGAATGAATAAACACCTCTCGTCTCCTCTCTCCTCCAGCGAGGGTCAGCTGTGTAGAGAAAAAAACAACATTAAAAATGTATGTGGTGTGTGTGTGTGTGTGTGTCCATTGCATGTGTGCCTTGATGTACATTCATTTGGAACTGTGTGTGCACACATGCCATTTCATGAATATATTTGCTGCAGTGAGTGACGGTGTGTGTGTGTATGTGTGTGTGCGTGTGTATCTGTCTCTTCTGACCTCAGCCTGGTAGAGCTGCACCAGGGCAGGCTGGTCTGCATGTCTACAGTAATAAAGCACCAGGTCAGCCAGCAGGGGAAGACGCTCCAGAGCACCACTGTTCACCAACGTGCTGTCCACCTTGCCAGCTGTCTGGGAAACAGAGCACAAACATCAGTTTTTAGAAAATGTTTTGTGATTAAATGACAGTGTTATGTACCTGTGGTTGTCACATTACACAAACAGCAACTATTAAAAAAAAAAAAAAATCAGTAGAATATACCAACCTAACACTGTAAAATGCTGTATATTGTGTACCACATATAACATGGTAAGGATCAGCATGTCCACAGACTTGTAGCATTCTTCAACCTAGATTGTCTATATTGTACTCTGCTTTCCCCAGAATACAAAGCCCTGCCTCAAATGGTAAAAATCCAAATATCACCTGTGGGTAGAGGAAATGTTTGGCTGAATGAAAAATGGCTACTTGAATTTGTTCCTCTGCACTTATTTGATGAAAAGATGTAAATAATTAATCCTAGTGGTTTCATTTATCATTAAAAGTGCCTCTTGCTTGGTACAACAACGGGGGGGAAAGTTAGATTCTCACGTGTTTCTTGATGTATGTGACAGAAATAGCACGCATTTTAAGGACTGACCAAATAAAGAAATTAAAGCTCTGCTAGGCAATATTGTTATTTAAAAGAAAAAACAAATAGAATTATCTAGATTACAATATCCACAGTATGCAATTAAGATACTGTGGCAAATGAAAACATGAGAGCAGAATGCAAAACCGCAGCAAATGAGAAGTAATCATTAAGATCTCAAGAGATTAATGACATTGCATTACATGATTTCTGGGTAATGAGGTCCTTAAAACTTTCAAATTTGAGCTATTTCTGCAGTTATCTCTTGCTGTCACTTCTAGAGTGCAGAATTGCTCCATTCAGCTTTAACTTTGAATAATTAATTAAATCAGCACAGAGGAAGGTGATGCTATTAAATAAAGTATTTGAGGTACCTGACAAAGGATCTCAGAGGACAGGCTGAGCAGACTGAGCACGCTCCGTTCGTACCACGGATCGATCATTCCCATCATCTGGGCGATATCAGTTGTGTTGTCCTCCTGAACAAAGCCATTAGACTCCTGTGAGAGCAGAGAAACGGGAATGAGTCAGAAAGCCAACCTTTTCTACCTCCATCATAGAAATGCATTATTAATATCTTATTAACACTCTGTAGAAGGCCTGTTTTCAATTGGTGGCCTACGGGCCAAGTCCAGCCGGCCTTTTCAGTGATGCACAAGGTTATTTGTGATAATCAATTTTTTTTTTTTTTTTTTTTTTTTTGTCCAGAAAATATGTTGTTGATTTTCCCAGCCTAACTTTGAAATTATAGAAAAGTACAATACTGTCAACTGTTGGGAAAAAATATAGCAGTAACGCATAGCAGTGTGACATAGTAGTCTTCTTTGCCTGTCCTGAGTGCACTGGTGGTAGACTGTACACGTTATGTTATGGAGTGATGCTAGGCAAACAGTGTATCGCTTTGTAAAAACAAAAAAAGAACTTCAAGTTGTATAATTTGCTCCAAACTTGTAATGGTATGTATAAAAAGCAGTTTTAATTTGTGGGAATGGAGATGTGTAATACTGCCCTACACTGAGACAATTAACATGAGTGCTAAGCAAAGTCCTGGATCCCCCCATACACATAACAGCTTTGGCCCACAAAATACTATAGATTTTCCAAAATGGCCCACCTGGAAATCTAATCTCCAGTATCCTGTTAGTGGGAGTATGGAAACAATGGTGCACCACAGTATTATTATAACTACTATAGTACCATGCACATATGTACATCTGTATACACTAAGGTATTATACTCTGAATGGACTAAGGTCTCACCGTCAGGGGTGTGGCTTTGACTGGAGTTCCTGTTTGCTCCTCGGTTGCGATTTGTCCTCCTCCTGGACTTCCTACAATTCTTTTTTTGGTGGGAACAAAGTAAAACTGCAACTTGCACGTCCTGGTGAGACGAGGACATTTGCTCTCCTTCTGCTGCAGGTCACTGTAAGCCCTAGCCAGCCTGCCGGCCTCTTTGTCACCCCCAAATACCACCACCCTGACCAGAGTGGTCACTTTCGGTACATCCCCCTCATCGCAGCTCAGGATGGGCCTCCTGCGGACGCACATGTGCTTCTTGGGAGAAAGGAGATCCAAGCGAGCAACAGGAGGGGACACAGTTGATCCCAGCAGTGGTCTGGGCAGGGAATTGGAGCGCTGGAACTGTGGCCTACTTGCTGGAAAGTCCTTGATGACATCACCGTGGTAGCCCATGCTCTGGACACGGCGGCAGACAGAAGGGCTGCGATTAGACTTGAAAAGTGAGGAGAGGCGGTCCACTCTTAAGAGGGACTTGGACTTCTTTTTGGGTTTCCTCCTGGGATTTGGTTGGCTGTCTTGTCCTTCCTCTGTGTCCTCGCTGTAGTCACTGTCCACCCCTGAAGACCATGACTGTGTGGACGGGACGGACCAGCTGGAGGACAGAGAGTAGCTGGAGAACATGGAGTCCCTAGAGGAAGAGGATGCGGTGGAGATGCGGTGGTTTTCAAACTCACTGTCCACTTTCTTGTCCTCCGCATCTGTCTCCTCACTTGCACTTACTTCATTATTATCCTCAAGTAGTTCTGTTTTGTCGAAACAGTCTGGAGGGGAATCCTCGTCGAGAATGTCACTCAGAATATCTGCTTGAATGAAAAGAGCTGAATCAGAGGCATCAGATCCAACAGACAAAAAATGAAACCATCCATAAGATGGGAGGCTACATGACACACACCAGAGATTTACTAGATAATATACAACACGTATAACAGAAGAAGAGAGTGGATTTCAAAATGGGAAGCAGGGGTTACAGATAGTGTAGAACTAATTACCAAAGTTGTCTTTTTCCCAGGAGCACATGTGACATTTGGGAAAGGGCAGCACCAAAGTCTCAACAGCCCCTAATGAGAGGAGGTAATACTGTTATTCAAGGAAAGTCTTGAAAAATAGATGCAATCTCCACAGACCCTGCAAATAAACCAAGAGACACTCCTTCCCTATATAAGATAGATACATTTTTCTCATTCGTAAATGTCAGATCAAAACACGACTACCTTAATAACTGTTGATCATTCACAATTATCTCCATGTCCACAGCACTGATACATTTGACCACGTTGTCTCCCTTACCACAGTCTGAGCTGTCGTCAGCTTCAGTTGGGACTGCAAGGCTGTCTCCAAGCCTCTCCATACTGTGCAACAGACCTTCTCTAGCTGTGCTGAGATCTGCTGTGGATGCTGCTGCCTCCATAGTGTCTGTTACTGCTGCCAGGAGCTGCTCCAGCTCTTCTGGCTGTTTTGTCTGGGACAACAAAAGTAAATTGGTTTTAGAAGTATTGTATCATTATTGTTTGAACGACATAATGTAGTTGACAGATGACTGAACATCTCAGAGATTTGGCTAGTAAAGTAAATCAATAAATGACAATTTAGAAAAAGAACAATTGTGAGATGGAAGAGGATTTATTGTATGTACATAGATATTCTGTACCAATCAATAATGTGATAAGCAAAACAAAAAAGCAGACAGTAAGAGAAACATCTCCGCCTGAACAGGAGACGTGTGTCTCAGAGTGTTGGTTCACCCACCTGTAGGACCGTGTGCAGAGTGTGCAGGCGGTGTTTGGCACCCAGAGCTGCCTGAAGGGCATGCAGGATCAGACTGATTGTAATGTCTCTGTGGGAGTGGCGGGGGCTGCTCAGCTGTTCGGAGACAGACTTGACCTCTGGAGGGACATCCTCATTTGGGCTCACTAACAACACCGTCCTAACAGAGATACACAAGCATACATACAGTACATGTCTCCATGGGAAAATATATTATAATTACATAGTGATATTATAATATTTTTGTTTTCTGCTTTGGTAGAATGTAATTTTATTGATGGTATTTCACAGTGTGTTTGTATAAATAACTTATTGTCATTAATAAAATCATGCACAGCTGGAGTGCCACAAGGCCCAATTTTGGGGCCACTGCTGTTCAGCTTATACATCAGTGATCTCCCATCTGTGTGTGAAGACATGGATATTCAGATGTACGCTGAGGGCACAGTCATATTCACTCATTGGAGAGATGCTGAACAAGCTCTCATTAACACTTCATAAAGTTGCTAAGTGGCTGAGTGACTCATACTTTGGCAATGACAATGTATTTTGCAAATGAACAAAAATAGCTTATCCACATTTTAGTGTTAATGGACAAATAATGAAAAACATTAATGAGGTTACATATTTAGGTTTGATTTTGGATTCCACTTTGACTTTTGAAAGAATATTAAAAAGATAAGTAAAACACTGAAATATAACATTGTCAAATGTAGATATACTGGGGACTCACTAACAACAGAAGCATCAAAAACAGTTTTGAATGCTGTGATTTATTCCCCCCATCATCATTATTGTATATCCTGTTGGTCCCAGGCCATGCTGACACCAGTTAAGGTTCTTTTTAAATAAGCCTTAAGAATTGATAGGAAATCATTAAATTTGCATCATTACAAGTAAATGAATGTTTTCAGTGTCTGGTGATTGTTGTGTGTGTGCCTGCCCAGGCACTGCAGATGCAAAATAGCTTATTGCTAAATCTGGCATAAATCATCGCTTCTCATTTTGAGATTAATATTGTTTTTGGTTGTTTTTTTTTTTGTGGATGGTTCTTGTTTAATAAAATACATTTTAAAAAATAAATAAATAAAATTTTTAAAAAATTATTTAGCATTTTCTGGTGACTGTGTGTGTGTGTGTGGGGCGGGGGGTTGGGGGGGTTGGATAAGGTTAGGATAAGGTTAGAGGTTATGATGAGGGTTAGGCATATGCTGGTTATGGAAATATGATATAGCCACTGCTGATCTGATTTTTAACTGTCACTGAATATACTTACATAATTTTAGATGAATGGATCTCAGGGTCTAAACCCTGCTCCTCCCTCACCAGTCTTTGAAAAGAAATACCTAAAAGAAAAAGTTGACAGATAGAATTCTAATTCACTTTCATTGAAACCACAGATGACAGATACTTTACAGGTAAACAGTGCCCCCATATGGTCGCAGTCAGTCTGCCACACATGAACAAGACTCCTCATCTCCCAGCCAAGGGGGAAAGTAGTGAGGGTTCTCTTTTCTTTTCTTTTTATGAGGCATTTTCTCCTTTTGTTAGATAATATTACTGGATTATATGTTGTATTTGAAATTATTTTCTGTCTTCCATTCCAGCTCCTGTCTTATTTTTCCAAAAAGGCAAAAGAAACATGAAATCAGGGCAGCAAAGACCTCAGATGATTAATCAGTGCTACCTGGTGCTCTGAGCTCCTGTTGGATGATGAGCAGCAGGCGTTTACTGGCAGAACAGCAAGGCTCTGGCCAGGACAGGAAGCAATGGAAGAGCAGGTACGCCTCCTGCAGCACGCCGCAGTCTGGAGCCAGGTAAGGAACCTGGGAGCCGCACAGGAGAGACAACCACTGGGGTTCAGTGCAAACAGTTTGAAAAGACTCTCTTCTCATAAATGAAATATACGCTGACTGAGAAAACTGACACCTGCTCTCACAGAGGAATTACTGACTGCTGAAATGAAAACAAACATGTCAGAGGCTAAGATGTCATATAAATGTTTAATCATTTCTAAATGGAACATGGTTGGGTTAATTGGGTTATCAAATGATGGTGATAACCTTGCCCACTCACTTTCAGAAGAGTTGATGAGAACAGGAGAGCGAGGGGCGCCACCAGCTCATACTGACACTGCAGCAGTACCTGCACAAGACAAAGCAAAATCAAGGCATTAATTATGGTCTGCTGAATGGTCAAGCTTTTATAAATTTGCATCATCCTGATCAGTGTATGATATGAATTTGATTGTCGGCGTATAAGATCATCACCTCCTTTGTTTTCCTCAGAATTTGCTGCAGTAGGATGAGGAAGTTATGTGGATCTCGCTTCACTAGTTCCTCCAAACACCAGCGGTTAATGCAGAGCCCGGCTGGAGACAGAAAAAAACACACAAATTAGCAGACTGTTACTTCTCCTTTTCACACGGTATTCTGCGGACAGACAGAAAACATAGTATGTATATTAACATGTAATAAGCACCAAAGCAGTCAAAGGAAAGTGAATTGATTATACTACATTCCCCTGAATCAAAAGCTGCATCCCTGGTGATAACATTTCAAAATTTAATGTGTTGCACAACCTCCCAACCCCCATGTTGTTTTCTGTCACTTGTTTGATGGGTCACCACTTTCAATTCCCATTTCACTCTGTCGCAAGACGCAATTGATGACAAACTGTTTCCAAGTGGGTAAATAACTCTTGGTATACTTTTTGGTTGGCACAGTTGGCACAATTGGTAGAAATCCACTTACTACTTTTGTCATTTTTAACATGTTAAGTACATGCTCTCGGACACTGAAGCACCATTTAAATTACATTTTAAGGTTAAACAAGAAGGTTTAATGCTTAATTGCTACAAATGTTCTATAGTGGTCGAGGCTCCTACACACTTTCATTTCAAAATTCAGAATTTCTGAGTAAAAAACATATGCAAGCTGCTTAAGAATTTGGTTTGTGTTTAATTTAATGGGTGCTTGAAGTGGCAATGTAACTGCCATCTAGCCCCAGCATTGCTTATTTGGAGATTCAGCTTTGCAAGAACAAACATCATGACACATCAAATAACAGAGGCTCTACAGCAACACTGTCCCATCACGGGCAGTGAAACAGTTCAGTCGGGGGTTTTGACCTACCACTCCAGAGCTGTTTGTCAGGAGAGTTGAGACCCAGGTCACTGAGGCAGCGCTCGAGGGTGTGCGTGATACGATCCTCTGTGCACGAGCTCTGCTCCATCTTAGATCATCTCCTACAGAAGCATCACACCACTGATAGAAAATACAGCAGGCAAACCAACAGGAAGTCCCAAAATAAAGACCGCAATTACACACTGTTGTGTTCTGGTATAACAATATCTCTGCAGCGGTCTAGAGTTCCTGTTAATGCTTTTGTCACTTCATGATCACCCCTGTTGCCTTCCTCTGCCACGGAAACAGTAAAAATGCAGCTCCAGAGTCCAGAATGAAAGCCCCGTTTACACAAACAGAGACAAATGTCCACAGCAGGAGTGGCAAGGGAGAGAATATAGTCAGCCACTTCCTACCAAAACCAGTGAGTCACTGGCTCTGTGAGGAGAGCGGACATGAGTTGGTTGAAAAAGGCAGCCACAACTTCTGCATTTTCATTCTTAAAATCAGCCTCCAAGGATCTAATATGAGTCAGAGCTGGGATGGAAAAAAAATGGTGGAAAAGGACCCATCTGATCCCCATGTTAGCTGTTTTAACAAGAGGCAGTATTTAAGTTTTGTTTTAAAGTAGTAATCACCATTGGAAGGTCATCTGAGGTAAAAGCACCATTCAGAAATGTAAAACAACAGCTATTCACAATACAAACAAAGTCTCAGCTGACATTTTTGCAATGCTTTGAGCAACCTGCTCAACAATTCGGACCGGACACGCAAAAAATGTCGAGCACGGATTGAGTGATTGGATTTGCAGTTTGATGTTAAGTGGCCAATCTTTGCTGCAAATCACATGACACCTGAGGTAAAACACGCATGCTTGTGGAACTGACAAATGAAACCACACTGGGTGTTGCACGCCATTAAATTTCAACACTGACCACACACAACAACATGGAAACTTCTGGAAACTCTTTCAGAACATTTCCTTGACAGTATTGAAGACTTTAAAGATTAAACTACGCTTTTCCAAAGATGCAAGTACCGCTCCATCACTTATTGTGACTGATATAAAGAAAAAAGACACTGAAAGGGAGCAATCCAAATTAAAAAGTCATTCGGTCTCATATTCAGAGATAAAATCTGCCAGTGGGATGAGATAATTCATCTTGGCTACAATGCTAATCAACTTGTTTCCATTAATTTTCTTGAATCAAGTGTCATTTACGTGACACTAATGGGCCGACCTGCTTTATTCTGCCCTGTTTCATCATATTTATACTGCTCCCAGAAAATTTCCTCAAACACATGACACCACATTGGAAAAAAGTGGGATTATCTCATCCCACTTGTCAATTTTTCCACTTGTTTGGCGAAAAAAACAAGATTTTAAGACTCAATGTGAACCTAAATGACTTGCTAAGATGGACAGGTTTTTCAGCATGTATGAGACAGTGTTGACTCAAACCCCTCTGGCTGAGAATAAAGCTGTCACTGTCACAAATATTCCCCTACAGTATATTCAGGATTCTACTGTATATTTGGCTGACAGACAGGATCTGTTGATGTGCGCGGAGGGGAAGCTGTAATTGTGCTCAGCTGTGACCCAGAGGCAGATGTGTCACTGCGGCCGCTGGCGAATAATGTGTGTAGCTACACGAATGGGAAACTGGGATCACCTGTGCCCGTCAAAACAGGAAAAGGCCTTCCCGGAAGCACCAACAGAAATCAGAAGGTTGACACAGATTTAGCGTAATTGTTGATTTATTGTTTTTGTTAAAGCCACACAGCTCAGAAATCCCTGCCGGAGATCCAAAACAGATCATACGTGTTATGTGTTTGCATTTAATTTGCTGCTTGAAACTGTTAAGTAGTAATCTTGATCTAGCTGATACAGGCATTAATAAAGATGAAGAGGAAAAAGTCAGATGCAAGTGAACAAAGATGCCAAAAACTGTGCCGGAAACCACAAAATAGCAGGGATTTACAAAAACTGTTGATATGAAGGAAAATTACCTTCATGTGGGAATTACTGGAATTTAGCTGAGATTTGTATCCAGGGTGACTTGACTTAAAATGAATGTGGAAGCAGAACAAGCTTAAATACTATTACTTCTAGACAGTATATGTGATATGTTAAATGGCCAAAGCTATAACAGATTTCTGCTTTGCAACATGATAACCCAGACACCCATAACCAAGTCAAAAAATGTAAATGGTACAAGGTGTCCATTGACCTTGGCAAAGACCTGTCTGCAGAACAGTAGCACTTGACATTTCCACCTCCTTTGAGCAGTGTCAATTGTCTGACTGAGGAAACAGGTGTTAGTCTGTTGCGCTCTTATTGTATTCATGTGGCTGGATCATATTGTCATACCCACACAGCACAAAAAAAACACCAATGTCTACAGGGTTTTCCTGCAGCATTAAGATTACTTTAATGCAATTTTTCTTTTTTTTATTATACATGTTACAGTGGAAGGAGGCAGGAAAGACAGACAAGAAAGAGCAGTGGTGATGGGTGATGTTCCCTCATGCATGATGCTGTGAGTAAATCACATGTGCCGGTGCCTGCAAGGCCTTGGTCAGATTTTTTCCCCTTGATTTTAAAAGAAGCAAAGATAATTTTTTCATGCAGATTCATTTCAGCAACCCAATAATCTACTGCAAGGGTAATTTATAGGTTACATACTCTAAACACCTCCTATAAACTTGTGCTGTAGATAAACAGATCAATAGATAGATAGATTGTCATAGCAGTCAGATACATTAAATACAAGGACAAAGGGTACATGAACACAGTGAGATGACACAAAGATCCACTATGGTGAAGGGCTGGATGACTGATTGATGGATATGTTAGGATATTGAAGTGATGATGATGAGAAGAAGAAGAAAAAGAAGTAGAAGAAGAGGAGAAATGTGTGCATTCATTTAAGCCGACTTTGAGCGGGTTTATTTTCCTTTTCTAAACCAGGACAGGAAATTTGCAGAGCCTCACTAACACTTTGCAGTGAGATTGAGTGGAAATGATAAGCAACCACAAACAGGTGCCGGCACTCTAGGAAGGCCAAAGCACTGACAACTTGCAGCTTGCACCTAATTAGAGAACTGTGAAGTGGGTCTACTGCACTTGCAAGGACAGCCTAGAACCAGAGTGAAGACAAATATACACAAAAGTATGGAAGAGAGACAAACAGACAGACGGACGGAGAGACAGAGACAGACAGAGGGAGATTAATCTAATCCTTACCTGCAAGCTGAATATCAGCGTCTTACAGCATCCCAGATCCACTCCAGCTGAAACACACAGACCACATCCTTCTGTTTGTGCCTCTTCAAAAATAGACTCTCCAAATGCCAAGTCAGGAGGGCTTGAGCAGCAAAACAGGAACTGAAATGAGTCTTATGCTGAGGTGGTTGACATAAGACATTGTACTGAGTTTGTAGGAGGAGCATTTTAAATGACAGACCTCATTTTAGGGCACACAAGAGCTTGTTTCCAACAGTGGGCCCAATTTAGAGATTTAATGGTACAGTAGGAAAAATATTTTATTACTTCATTCATCATGGGACAACATAGGTTTTTATTTTGTGCTGGAAGCAGTATTTTTTTGGCGCTTTAATAATGATGCATTCCTTGTCATAACTCCACACTTATTTGTCAGCTGGAAGGGGGATATAAAACTTCACTTGAGCGACAAAAAAATTGCAACTAATGCTAAAATAATCATTAAGTAATGATGAGATGACATAAAAATAGTAACTAATTTATGAGTAATATATGAGTAATAAGGAAGTAAGGATAATTATGTGCCATTTAGGATGTTATTCAGAGATAATCAGGAACAACACATTAAATAAGTGGTCTCAGATTATCGAGGAATATGTTATTTCTCAATTTGCTCTTAAGTAACTTATGATTATCTATGATGTGGTACTTGATTCAGGGTTATGCAAGAATTACTTGTCAACTATTCACTAACTACAAACACCAGTGAGGTGAAGCCAGGTTAAAGCCAGTATCCCTTACTGACTGGCCTCACTGAACCTATGCTGATCACAAAGGAGAATATGAAGATAAAGAGAAGAAGACAAGTAAGAAAAACCTGTTTAAACTTTGGAGAGTGAGATGTACATTGGGAAAAGAATTTTGCAGCCTCACGTCAGGAACAGTCCCCGCATTGTTTCTGCATTCAGTGTGTACTTCAGTTAGTATTGCATATTTACTTGACAGTTTGTTAGTTTACTTGCTAGATCAGTGCTCACATGAGTGCTGATCCAGTTTGACTGGACACTCATTGGTGTCCAAGTTGTGTATTCTCCCTCTGATAAAATCTGATCTAGGTATCTAGGTTTTAGTAATTAACGCAAAAGTAAGTTTTTTGACACCTGACCAGCACACCGTGGTTTTTTTTTTTTTTTTTTTTTTTTTTTTAAGTAAAATTCTTAGTAATCTAATTATATTTTAGAGTGAGTAACTAGTAAACTAATGTGATCACATTTTCTATGAGTAGCTTAATTGGTTACTTGTTTTTTGAGTCACTTACCCAACACTGGTAATGTCAAATAGCTGGTGGCTGACAATTAATATTTCCTCCCATATCCTTCCTAATTAAGTTGGTTAAGTGCTGTAAATTGTTTTTCTTTCTTTATATTATTAGTCTATCATATTCTCCCTCTCTGATTTTTGATGTCTGAGCATTGTGTATATGTTAACCTCCTCAACTCTGCAGCACCTATAGGCACGTTCATCTTTGCTGCACGGCCAAGCTTTGTTCAAACCCACAGAACATTATTTTAAATTCTAGTGGAGATCTCAAGGTTTCAGTGGATACCAAATATGTCATAATGAATTACAGGGGAATGTGTATAAAATTTACGCATAAGACATCTAGATATTTTGTATTTGAAGTAATGGTGGAGTGATAAAACAGTAGGTTTGAACATTTCAAGTGGTGTGAAACAGCTTTCATGAAGTGTTGTAACCAGCAGATACAGAATATGTACCTGACATTGCGATACAATATGGAAATGTTTGTTATAACTCTGAGCTTTTTTTTTTTTTAATAGGAAAAATCAGAGTTCTGGGAGTTGATAAAAATATACAGCCTTATCCCAAACCTTAACCCCAGACATCAGTTTCATATAAATCCAGGTTTTAATATTTTTGCAGCATTTTTAGTATTTTTATTTCTATTATTTTATTTAACCTATCTTTTTTTTTTTTTTTTTTTACATCAAATCATAAGTTCTGACTGCACCCTATTCCTCCTTAACCGGGCCTCCACAGCCTGGAGCAGCCTTTAGCTCTGACATGCAGTATAAGGACGCGACCGGCAGATGTCGCTGCTGCCCATCCCAGCGCAGAGAGACAGCGCGGTCTAACCTCCGGCTCCTCTGAATAACTGGACCCCTCGTTTCTATTATAATAGAGAGGGAATGGGACAGAAAGAGATAGAGGTGGGCAGAGGTGTGACTGAGTGGACAGACAGAG
Organism: Myripristis murdjan; assembly: GCF_902150065.1. NCBI lineage: Eukaryota > Metazoa > Chordata > Actinopteri > Holocentriformes > Holocentridae > Myripristis > Myripristis murdjan. The sequence goes on along the minus strand of NC_043987.1, from coordinate 11,561,034 downwards.
GCAGGCGGACTCAGAGCCAGCTGGTCGCTTGCCATAACTTATTTATGTTTAGGAATTACAAAGAGAGAAGAGCTGAACTAGCAGTAGTTTTTCGTGCGTAAACGGGATAGGTTGTCCTGCAGATTCTTAGGAGTTCTGCCACACTTTCAGACTGAACAGTTTATTTCGAGGTAGTGTCCTCTGTGGAGTTTTCTTTGCCTCGTAAGAACATTTCATTCACAATCAGTATGTTACATGCTTGACTGTGCGTCTTACTTGTTCATCCCAACAGCATAATTTTAAGTGTTTTCTTTTTTTTTTTATTTGACTTGACTTTGTCCTGAGCATTGTCATTCATAATTAATCTGAATGTTACCAATCTTGATGATTTTAATGATTTTTATCTGCATTAAATTTCAGCGCACGAGACACTGAGGAGCGCGGATTACAATGATAAGGATTTTGGAGGTTTGGGTCACCTTGGTGACAGTTTCTTTGCTGACCGAGGGGGTTCTTGGAGGATACGGGCTGAGCATGTTTGCTGCACAGTCTTCCCCGCCAGACCCGTGTTATGATGAGAACGGGAACCCTCGGAGATGCATCCCCGACTTTGTAAACTCTGCTTTCGGGAAGGACGTGCGCGTCTCCAGCACCTGTGGAAACCCCGCCGCCAGGTACTGCGTGGTGACCGAAAAAGGAGAGGAGAGAACAAGGGACTGTCACACGTGCGACGCCGGGGACCCGAAGAAGTCCCATCCACCTGCTTATTTAACAGATCTCAACAACCCTCACAACCTCACCTGCTGGCAGTCTGAAAACTACGTGCAATACCCACAGAACGTCACCCTCACCTTGTCGCTGGGTAAAAAGTTTGAGGTCACCTATGTGAGCCTGCAGTTCTGCTCACCCAGACCTGAATCTATGGCTATCTTCAAGTCCATGGACTATGGCAAGTCGTGGGTGCCTTTTCAGTTCTATTCCACTCAGTGTAAGAAAATGTATAACAGGCAGAACAAGGCGACAATTACCAAGCAGAACGAGCAAGAAGCCATTTGCACGGACTCGCACACAGACATGCACCCTCTGACAGGTGGGCTCATCGCTTTCAGCACCCTGGACGGCAGACCGTCGGCGCACGACTTCGACAACTCCCCGGTGCTGCAGGACTGGGTGACGGCCACCGACATCAAGGTGACCTTCAGCCGGCTCCACACTTTCGGGGACGAGAACGAGGATGACTCGGAGCTGGCCCGCGATTCCTATTTTTACGCGGTGTCGGACCTGCAGGTCGGAGGAAGGTGCAAGTGTAACGGTCACGCTTCCAAATGTGTGAAAGACAGAGAGGGGAATCTGGTTTGTGAGTGCAAACACAACACTGCGGGACCAGAGTGCGACAGGTGCAAACCTTTCCATTATGACCGACCCTGGCAGCGCGCCACGGCCAGAGAAGCGAACGAGTGCGTCGGTAAGGAAAGCCCTATTTACTCAGCCACATGGCATCAATTTATTCCGTCAAGTACAAAAATTGTGTTCTCCATTATATTACTCAATCCAAGAAAAAAGATTTTTGTTATAGATCAAGTAATTTTAATTAGCGGTCAGTGAGCCTTACCATTGCGCACAGAAATTACGCACGGACCGGCAGTTTATTTATTGTTATGAACAATATATATATTTATCGTTAAAATGACACACAGGTTTTGTTTTATCAGTTTCCCTGGATTTTCAAATCTCTTGAAGCATATTAATATGCTCAAATATTTACCGCCGAGCTTGTGGGTATCAGTTTGACTGTACATTACAGTTCACGGTAAAGGGAGAAAAAAAGGCCTCAAGTTTCAAGCGTTTCCCCACACAACACAACCCAGATGGAAAAGACAAACTAATATCCTGATCTTCAAATGCAAGAGACTGTGAGAAAAAAAGCCTTACCAAAATTACCAATTTTATTTGGAACCATTCAGGCTTTTGTCCTTATTTAATCCCACTTTTTACATAACAAAAACAAGACTAAACAAATGTTACCACGCGCACAAAAAGTTACAATGTTGTGTATATTTGTGGCAATCTGCTGAATTGTGAAATTCTAAATGTAATTAGATTCAACAGACTGTAAATAAATTTGATAATCGCTTCAAAATTTAAAAAAGATGAAAACTGTAAGCAATAAACATTTAGAAATTAATTAAAACTAGGCCTTCTTACAAAACCGTTAACACGGGGTCATTTAGTCATGAGACTTTGATCAAACATAATTGGTGCCAGATGCCGTGACAAAATAAAATCGAAAAACTTTCATTTTCCAGCTTTAAGACGCTAACCGCGCTTTAAGCTGCAATACTGTGTGTAATGTATGAACCGCTGATTTTTTTAATCTGCTACACCCAGAAGAAAGCCCTGAATAGAAAAGAAAGGGCAGGAAGTCATTTCAACAAACAAGTGCGCCTGCCCAAATGCGTAATTGCGTTTTGACCAGTGTTTCCGACTGTAGTAGAGACTCAATAGGAAGGAAACATTGCAGCTGCAGAGATAGACTGCAGGGGCGTGTTGTGTTTCCATAAGCAGGTGCTATTATCAGATTGGATGGGCGATTAAGGCTGTTTTATTGACATTTTTGGCACGTAGAGTATAAACTGCCACTCTAGGGCCAGTAAGCTATTCAAAGGGGAGGACAAAGCACGAGGTAATTTGAAGCCAGATCTAAGTTTTTATTCTAGCAGCAGAGTTTATTTGCTGTGATGCTTATTTTCAACAGAGCAGGGGGGCTTATATCAACAGAGCCACAGCTCAAGCCCCTGAGCTACAGTGAAGCAAACCTGGAAAAGTAACAAGTTCCGACACTGCCATGGTTTGCTCAACCAAACGGAACAAGTGAACAAGTTGTTCCCCTTGGCCTCCGCCTTTTGCCTCTGCAAAGCCAGCATGTGAGTGTATTTTACTAAAACAAAAGGCTGTCACTTGTGGCATCCATCTCGCTGTCAGCGAGAGGCCCCTTTCACCATCTCTCTCTTTGTGTGAGCGGTGTCATCAGATAAAACCTCCAAAAAGCCAGACTGAGCATGTCTTCCGAGGGAGGGGGAGGAAATAATAAGGGTGGCCTGACACCTTAGTATGAAAGGCCCAGGGGAGGGGCTGTTTCCATTGAGCTGTACATTTATAGCTTGGTGGTGGGGATGCAGAGTGGCTGGTGCTAATGATCCGTCTTGATTTCTTCTCCTTGTCTACTGACTTTACACATCATGACATACTGCGATACAGATAAAGGTTCAGAGAGGCCGAGGCGTGGTTATGGGAGAGTAGTTGGCGACAGGCATTAATGTAGTCAGACAAAGCAATTTTCCCATGACTTTGCATGCAGGGTTGCCATCATATTTTTGTAGAGAAGAATTCATATTGGCAGCAGTAACCTTTGTCTTCTCATCAGCTGGGGTTGCATGCATGGCATACGAATTTGTTCATAAAAAAACCTGCAAACAGAATGTCCTCCATTATTATGAAATCTGCTCTCTTGTTAAATAAATCTACATGATCATTTTTGACCTGCGCTAACCACAACCCATGATTATTTATTTAACGGAGTGAATATGGATGAGAAACGCTTGGGCGCTGTGAGTGTACACTCACACACACACACACACACACACACACATGGTGACCCATAAGGCTCTCCCTGTCCCATTTCAAGTCTCCCTGTCCCAGGCAGCTGCTTCATATTCCCTCCATGCACGGCGTAGCACTGACCCCTGACAGTCAGACCTCCTCTCCTCTCCGGCCTGACTGATGGGCTGTGAAGGGAACTGTGGGAAACACTCGCTTGCCAAGTAGGTTTTGAGGCAAGTTGAAAATGGTAGCTTTACTCACTCATACGTGTAATTTTGCACTTGTTCAATTTCAACTTTGTTTTTGCTGTCCCGCTGCCATCCGATGTTCTGTTTTATAATGGCCAAGAGTCGAATGGAGGTTAAGTCAGCCTTACACTTTTGAAGAGCCTTCAGAATACACTTTCATGCTCAGCCGCTCCGCAGCAGCTCTCTGTTCTTATGGTTGGCAGACTTTATTTAGGTTTAGGTGTATTTGATACTAAAGTAAAATAAAAGAATTTTTGCACTTGTACTTTCAAGACATCCTGGCCTTTGGACTCAAAACTCTGTGTAACTTCACTGTAGATTTCTGACACAAGTCAGTGAGTGTAACATTCATCCTATTAGAAGGTGTTTTTATCTCTGATTCTTATCGGTATGTTTTCTGCTTTGGCGTCCATTGAACCTACACTGAAGTATTTCTGAGTAAACGGCGGCATGCTTGCCACCCACAAGGTAGCTGGATGGGGATATGATTGTATCAATTGCCTACTGGCTCTCCTCCCAGTCTGTGCAGCATGTACTGGTACTCCCTCCACCGGCTCTAAAAATAGAGGGAGTGCTGAATCTAAATGCATGCTCACAAATCTGTGAAGAAACAGGTTTGTAGGCTTGTTTGATGAATTTGAATTTGGCAGGAGGGATTTGCGAGCACAAAAGCAGGCAGCGGTTGGTCATTAAAATCAATACTTTAAACCCCTTTTAGAGGTGCAGTGAGTCTGGAAAGGTGAAATCAGCGAAGACATGACCACCTTTTGAAAACAGCATTTTCTTTTGTCTGTATGAACAGTCCCCCCCATTGCATGACAGGAGACAAGAGAAAGAAATACTGGTACAAGTTGGAAGAAACCAGACCCTTAAAGAACAAGGACACCACACTTACCACGGCCTGTTTTCCAGAACCATTCCAGATCTACGATCAGCTTTGGTTTACAATAGAGCTATGATGATTTTTAGCCCCAAGATGCTTTTGGGGAACCAGGCGCTGGCTAGCTGTTCAGCTGACAGCGTCTCTCTGCTGGACTGGTCTTTGTCCATGTGGCTGACTGGGACCATTGACACTGTTTCTGCTGACTGTGGTTGTGCTGCCTGCCTCCCCTGGGTTGCCAGGTTGGGCCAGGCCAGGCCTGCTCACCATCTGGGTCTCATTTCAGTTCCACTGCAGTGGCCAATGTGACAGGAGAGAAGAATTTCTGAAAAGCATGATGTCATAGATATTCTTGTAATAGAGGTTGTACTGTCTCTCTCGTGCTTTGGCGCTTTGGTTCTTTCAATCTATTTTTTCTCTCCATCCCCTTCCCTCTCCCTCATTCCCCTCTTCCCGTTTCTCTCGCGCACTCTGACTGTCTCTACATCCCTCTCTCTTTCTCTGGCCTGACAATGCGTTCCACCGCCAGAGGACAGAGTCAGGCATTAGCATCAAATTTTTTAACTTGAGACATATTTGTGAGCTTTGATTTTTCACATGATTCTAGTCAACAGCAGCCAGAGGATATTGCCATTTCTGGGCTTTTTTTTTTATATTTTGTTGACTTCTATTTTGGTCTGTTTTCATGTTTAAATACATAACCATAACATATTGCATAAAACGGTAATAAAAAACAGCCTTGCTGAATAGCTGCACTTTCAGAGTTAAAGTATTATCATCACTGGTTGTAATGTAGGTGAAGGTTGCTTGAATATTTAGAAATGCATAGCAAGGATGAATTTGTTTCCTGCTAACAACAGGGACTTCTGAGGCAGGCAGCGACATGGTGAAGTAATAAGGGAGATTTTTTTCTCCACTGGAAGGCCTGGGTTCAATGACAGCAAGTGTCTGCCCTGCTGAAGTAATCTTGAGCAAGGCACTGAATCTCGAGGATCCGTGAGTATTAAAAATTAATCACCAACATCCAAAGGTAAACATTTAGGGATGTTGGCTATAGAGGGCATAAAAATACATTTGAAAGAGGAAAAAAGTAACCATTTAGAGAAAACACAACAATGAAAACAAAATAAATGCGGTGGTGAGGATCCTGCTGTTGTTGTGGGTTGTTTGTTTGGATTCCTATTAGCAATTACCAAGATTACAGTCATTCTTCCTGGGGTCCACAAAAACATTAACCATATTACAGCCAACAGATGTACAGTGCAAATAGTATAAATAAGGCCAAAACATATTAAGTACAGATTGGATGAAAAAGTAATGGTGGTAGTAATAAGAAGAAAATAAGTATAAACACAAATATGTGAAATGAAAATAGTTTCTAGGCGAGTACAAACAGAAAATGTTGGGCAGTTAATAGGAAACGTGTGTTGCAGGTCAGGATTAGGAAACATTCAGGGCCACTTTTGGCAGCGCAGTGGGCTACAGCAGCATGGAAAGTCAAAACCCCATCAGGAGCAGAGTGCCAGTTAGATGGACTGACTAGTCTCAGTCATCTAGAACATCGAAATGCATGAGTACAGCTCAGGGGCACTGGGGTGGAAAATGCAAATTGACCAATGGGAGTTCAGAGGAAATAATTGCGTGCTGTAGCGACCCTGAAGCCAATACATTAAACCAATCAGTGGAAGTAAAATCCAATCAAAAACAGATTCACATGTGCTTTTCTTACGAACATGAAAAGATCAATCTAGCTTTATCAGCACAAGCAGCTCTCTGAAAACCATCAGCGGCGAGACGTTCTTGACAGCGTCATCTGGAGGCGACCAGACCTAAACCAGCAACAGTTAACTCTGTGGAGCCTGTGACAGGACCTGTGGTGACCTAGGGATACAGACACATCGCTCCAGATCAGTTGTGGTGCGACCGCTTCAGATTTTATTTCTTGATGACATCTCAAAGTAGACCCTTGGCCCTCTGTCATTGTTCATGTTCACGAATATTGAATTAAATGTTTAAGATCACAGGAACACTCACATTCTCTTTTGGGGTAGATTTTTAAATATTTATGCCTTGTTCACATCATATGGGAAGGAGGGTAAAGCTATGAAAGATTATCATCACTATGACTTGCAAGTTGAAAAGAAAAGCAATCAGTACAGTACAAGTCTATATCAAAAGGTAACACTATTAAATCATTAAGTTAACAAAAATATGCTCTTTTGAGCATATGTATTATGATAGGTAGACTTGGTTCATGCATGAAAAAAGCTGCATTGAATTGGTGTTTATTTATTAACGATGGGCTGCGACTGATATGACAAAGCTATTCCAGGTACCACCGCTTTTATCACCGCCTAGTATATTGGAGCTCTCACACAAACATTAAATTCCTGATCGTAATTATCAGTTGGATGTTGACGTGAACAAAATTTACAAGTTGGAAGATAGGTAAATACAATATGATGTAAATATGGCAAGACAGAGACATTAAACTAGAAGAGAGCTCTCCGTAGAGTGCAGATCTCCGCCAGGCATATCTCCCCTTCTTCGGTGCTCAGACTTTGGCAAAAAAAAAAAAAAAAAAAAAAAAAAACAGCTGAGGAGTTAGCGCTAAAGTGCAGTATAAACCTTTTTTCAAAGGTTCTGAATCACCGCAACCATGAGAAGTCCTCAATCATACAGTCATAAGTGTGCACAAAAAATGTTAGGGTAATAGGCCCAGTAATATGCAAGATTAGCTGCAGACAGATACACAGAGAGGAAAAAAACAGTTTTCCCTTCCATTGAAGGACTTTTGCATTGCACCTAAGTTGATTGAATAGAAAATATGGAAAAAAAAAAAAAAAAAAAAAAAAGTTTTTCTATACAGCACTCAAGCTAAAAAATATCTGCCAAATAGAAACATTTTGCCTGTCAGTCAGTGTGGATGCCTGGCCTCCCAGATTTGTACAAACTTGACCAAGTCTAATATGAACGTACACTTTCCAAAAAGACAAGATTTGCTATGTGACTCTTCTGGTTGCAGCCTGGTAGCTCTGCATTTGCTAATGTTCCATAAAACCACAGTCAGGTCAGCTCTGGCCTCAGATGGCAGAGAGGGAACAGTACCTTACAGATCACTTGGGACTGTTTACCTGTCCTCGTCTTCCAAATAGCCCTGACTGCAGTGTGCAGATTGGGGCTGCCCTCAGTGTAGGCGGTAGGGATTCAGTGTTTTGCTCAAGGACACTTCAGCAGGGTGGATGCTTGCTAACAGAGGGGACTGAACTTGGGCCGTCCAGTTGAATGTTGGGCGTCTGCACTCCATGTGGGGCTCAGACCTACATTACTGTGATTAAGAGCCATGTGCTGCCCTGACTGTGCTCGCTGGGCACTCTCGGCCATGATTAATGTCGCCGTTCACACACTGGACTTCTGTGCTCACTCTTATAAATAACAGCACCCTTCCAGCCAGGACTTATCCTAAAGCATCCTTTAGCTCTGCTTCTGTCACAAATGGAAAGCATAACAATACGTTTATATGGGCTTTTACTCGATTGCCTCCAGCCCTTTCTGCAACATAAGCCTATGTGACTCTGGTAAGAGGTTTCTCTGTATACAATGAGACCATAAAACAAAGCGATGTATTTTGGGGATCACAAAAATCCATGCTCTGGTAGAATCCAGTGTCCTCTGGGTAAAGGCTGCATGTTTTGAGGATTTTGTTTTGTTGAGCTCATAATTCAAGACAGGCATGATGGTGGAGCCAAAAAGGTTTCACTCAGGCTTTTAAGAGCATACTGAAAAATCTTGTATTGCTATGTTGTGGACGGTGGTTTGGAGAGGTGACTCAGTGTTTAGAGAGGAGTATGTTAGCTATGATTTGATGTTCATATCCTTTGTGCATGGGCTGTTGGACATCATGGCATGACTGTCGACTAGTATGGAACATATGCAGAGCAAAGTAGGGCAGGTTTTACTGGAATTTGAAACATACAGCGCTTTGTGTTTAACAGTTTGACTAATAGGTGATAGCTCTGGGTGGTGGCTTGAGTTACACACACACACAGTATATGACTGCACACATTTTGTGTGTTTATGCTCTGTGTCATCATTACTCATGTAGTAAACAGTAGTCTTGAGGTATGTTGTGTATTATTAGTGATACAGTCATTCAGTGCCTTCGCACACAGAGCAGGTTAATCTCTCTGAGGAGCACTGTTGTTCTTCGGGCCTCACGTCTGTTTTTCTTTGTGGCTACACACTATAATGGCTACAGACAATATTGCGCTGCACAGTAACAGGAGAAGAACGGGATCCCAAAGGTCTGGCGCAGTTCATAGTTTTTTTTATTTGGTTGTTTATTTTTGTTTGTTCGTGGGTGTGCCTTCTTGTTGTGCCCAGAGCAAACGGATTTACATGTTTGTGAGTTATGCGTGGATACTCAAGCCTTTGTGTCCACCATGTGTCTACATGGGTTTCACCTCAGCCACCCAAAGGCTGACTGGGGCTTCCAGGGTGGCATCGGGACCACCTAGCGTGAGTGTGAGTGCACGGAGCCCCTTTGAGCTAGTGAAGCTGGGCAGGCTGGGAATGATTAATGGGCCAGGGGAATGACACGCTCCGCAGCTCAGCTTCAGACCCCCAGCCAGCTCCCCTGCTGCGCTGCCACCCGACACAGCCGCCTCAGTAACATTACCGGTTGTACGCTTGCACACACAAACACAAACTCCCGTGTCACTTACCCCACTTACCCCCGGTGCCACTTACCCGTCTCCCCAAAAGCATTAAGGAACAGTGGAGGCCGTGCTAAGCTCCTTTGGCTGGTGCCATCCTCCCTGCTGTGCTGTCGACATGAAGGTCTTTTTACTGGGGGACAAAGACAACAAATGACAACGGGATCTATTATAGCTGAATAGAGTCTTGATCCTCATTAGAATGACACTAAAGGGGGCGTCTTACACTTTTTAGTTTTTTTTAATTGCTAAAAAGTCTTTTGTGCACGTTTTTGACCAGATTTTCAACACAATGTATGTCTTTTGCTTGTATTGAAGAGACGTAAACCCAGTTAAAATGGGATTCTCTTATTTAGTATTATTCTTTAGTACCATCCTCATCAACTACCAAGATTTGACGGTTCCTGAAAGTCAATAACTGTAATCAAGTGGAGTTTTAGGAGCTGATTTTGTACAGTTATACATTCCAACAGAGCTGGGTGGGTGATCTCCCTGGAGTAATATTGCTGTCTCGACCCTGGTCAGACCATCCAACTGTGGTGGAAAAAGAAGTCAGCTTGTTGGAACTGAAATGGCTTCGGGCCTAGCACTGCAACAATATATCAGCAAATGTTTTCATGGCTGACATTACTGGAGAGCTCTCATGCTAAAAACTTTATTTTGGCATTTTGAGGGCTTGTAAAAGTTGATGTGAGAAAGTCACAGCTGAAGCCGTCGTTAGCTTACGTTCCACATCAGATGAAGAGCTTCGCTGGCCCTCAGCTCTTCTGATCACTTAACTTGGTAAACTAATCCTCAGTTATACAGCGTCAACGAAACATGGCAGCGATGAAGAAAAACTGAGGTTGTGTTCTGATTTTATCGCTCCACTCTTTCGTGTGAGTTTTAATCCCTCCCCAGCAAACCTGTCCTGTTTATTTTTGTCCGAAATCAACCAATGGGTCTCTCTCTGCGTGGAAAGGACTTCAGATTCTCAGTTTCATGATGTTGTCATCCAGAGATGACAATAATGAACATTTGAATAAAAGAAAAAACACATATATATATATATATATATATATATATATATATATATATATATATATATATGTGTTAGTTTAACATCCCTGTAACTCAGTAACATTATGTAAATCAAATCTGACTTAATCCTCCACCAAACACCAGGGAAAGCCATTTGTTAATTCAGTTCCTTGTTTATATATATCTACAGTATGCTGTGTATATCCACTTCAGTGACCCTGCTCCTCCTCTCATTAAGCACCGCTTATCTCCAGAACACTTAAAAACAAACAAACTGCAAACATAATAAGCCCGCCTTGATAAGGAAATGGAGCTGTTGGTTCCCACTTGTATTTATTTTTCCATGTAACTTTTGCTCGGGCCCGTCCAAGGGTCTCTGCTACTCTGTAATGGATTTCTACATTCCCCTCTGCTTCCATCCCTCACTTACCCCAGTGACCAATTTTTCTCTGAGAGAGAATGAGGAACCACTTATTGGATTTGAGGGGATATCCAGGAGGATAGATAGTGGAGAGGAGAACACGCTGGCTACCAGACACCGGTCCCTACACAACTATAAATATCTCAGGGTTCCACATCTGCTATAAGGAGGTAAAACCTGGGGATTCATCACTTGCAATCCTCCCTCAGCACACTGTTTGTGTGTATGTGTGTGCAAATGCATGATTGAGGCAAATCTCTTGCTCAGACAAGGAGCATGGAATCGTCCGCAGGCAGAAGGTTAAGCCACCTTCCGGTCTGCCATAACTCTTCCAGACTGCGAAGGGATGGAGGCGCACCAGACCGCCTGCTCCCGTCCCGTTCTCTGCACTGATCCGGGTCACCACAACTACTGTGCAGCACAGGGGTCACGACGCCTTCACACACTCGCACCAAACTGCGAGAAGTGGCTTCCTTCCTTTCTCGATCCGCAGAGCCCCGAGACATACATCAGACAGTTTCCTCTCTGCTCTGCTCGCTTTCCCAGGAAAACTTTAGACAACAAGTGTGAGATGTGCAATCGGGCCCTGTGTAGCATGTCAGACACATCGTCTCTAAGCATATGTGTGTGTGTGTGTGTGTGTTTGTACATGGCTCTGTATAGCTTCGCCACAGCTTTTTTCACTGTCCCATGTGGTTTATTTACCGAGATAGTGAGGCTCAATTTCTCATGATAGTGCGGCAGTGATAACATATCTGGTTCCCACTTAACCAGACAGCTGGGAAAGGCAATGAGCTCAGAGCATTGAGCCCCGAAAACAAACAATGGCCAAAGCCCATGTTAGATTACACTGTAACACAACAAGCCTGGGCTATGTAGCACCAGGTTTTCATGAGCAGGAGTGACAGGTACAGGTCTGAAAATACCAGAACAATGGATTTATCACAATGAGCAGAGGGCATTTGAAGGAAAGCAGTGAAAGATACAGAGGTGGTGTGTGCTGCAAGGATTTCCACTTGAGTTTATTTCATTGAAGTATAAAAATAAATCAAATTGCATGATATGCACGGGGTAAACGTTTTCGTGTTATTTTGCATTTCATACATTGTTTCATCAGGATTGGCCTCAATCAGTCCAGTTAATGTCTTTTAAATTATGCCCTGCCTCCCAAATTTCCAACAGCTGAGAAAAAAAGAGGACCAGGCGCTGGGGCTTATGTGCTAAAACCCACATTAATAAATCTGAATCAGTCACACTGTATACAGACAGTATTAAAAATGATGCCATTCATATTTCTATCATAAATGAAAGCGGCAGGGTCCAAACTTCACTCAACCTGACAGTTCAATCAGGTTAGACTGACAAATGACAGCATCACTCTTGAATATACAGCAAAGACCCCTCCAGTGTCATTATCCTGCCAACGTTCTGCATGGCGTTTGTTTTACTCGTTAATACTGTTGCAGAAGGTTCACTGAGTTCCCTATAAGATCGCCAGCAGTTGGCGCGCTGCAGGAAGAACCAAGCCTTTTCCTCTCCAGCTCAATGCCATGTCCTGGAGGCCACCTAGCAACCAGAACAAACTTTGGGATGAAAACGAACGCAGTATAAAGAAAACACTCACAATGACCTCTCAGCGTTTCCATGAAAACAATCATTAACCATTAATTCCCTAACATTTTCCTTCCTCTGGACAAAATGTAACCATAGTGCTTAGTCTGTACCCGTTTTCCTGAGGCGAGCTGGTGCTCTCAAAAGATTTCCTTCGTTAAGTCACGTTATGAGCTGCACACCTGCTGATTCATGTAGAGGGGACATCTCATACATGCTGTATATAATGGGCAAAGCAAGGGCAAGAGCAAGAGCATATCACAGCATCCAGAAACATTGGACCTCCACCACTAACCGAGCACTGAAGTCTTCTCTCCTTTATTTTCTCTTCACTTTTTCCATCTTGGTGTTCCTACTGTCTGAGTAAAGAAAAAAAATCCCTTAACAATCTGCTTATGCAAAAAAAAAAAAAAAAAAAAAATGCATGTGTCTTACACGGGCAAACATAATCTGAAAACACATTCAGGAGATATTTTGAGATAAGGAGGTGGTTGGTTATGAATAGGCACTTGGGGGGAAAAAGCACAATAAACATGCCACAAGAACGATGGATTGTCACCTAGAGTTTATGATTTACAGCCGAGTGGCTTCCTGCCCTCTCCCTCTCTGATTCCCTCACCACGGGGGAAGACAGTGAAGGACGCACGTGTCGGCGTGTTAAAATAAGCTCCCTGCGCTGTGGGGAGGACTTGGAGCACAGCCCAACATCGGCCAGGGAAGTCCCACAGCAAATTGACCCTGTTTAGATGTTTAGCACAGGCTGAGCAGTTTTATGTCCTCTGGTCTGGTGGGCGTCCCTTCTGACCACAAGCTCAGTTATGCTGCGTTTATGTGTTGTTGGATTTTCCATAAGTACGATCCGCCAACTGGGAAAAACTGTTGATGTCAGTGTCCTAGTGATAATTACAAATAGGAATTTTCTTGCAGGCCTCAATATCTCCCGCTTGGTGTCATTAATGGCATAAGGATGTCAAACACTGAGGTTATTCCACCAATGCTGGCAGTCCAACACAATAAAAGTGAAGAAAGAACATCTATATTAAAGGTAATGCAAACAAAACAATTCGTAATTTTCTTTAAAAAGTTATTAAAAATGTGAGCGTAAAAAAACAGTTGTAAAAGTCAAGATTTCCAAGTTGTAGATAGAGTCTGCCTTCCAAAGTCCCAAAAGTTTGTCCATCTTTTTACTTATTCGTGTCAGCTTTCACAAGAGCGTCCTCTCACGGCTTCGGTCTCAGTGTTACAGGTGTCATTCCTGGTAGCCAGGATGATATTTTCCTTTTAGAGTGAGTTACCCTGGCAGGTTCAGATCCATGAAATCCTGTGCTTACCAGTATGAATCACAGCCACGCTGCCAGTCAAGCCAGTTTGGACTGACTTAGCTGACTTCTCCAACCCCATTACATTAAGATACAAACAACACAAAAACACTAAATCATGAACAACTAGGATGCGGGGCATTCTGTGAATATCTATAATATTGATATGAAGAAATCAATTCCCTCAGGACCCTTCCCCCCCCAGGTAGAGAGTTTACTCTAAAATATAAGATAGTATACTGCAGTCTGAAAAACAAAGAGTGCTGTCTCAATGACAAAAGGGTATTGTGCATTTTTCAGCGATTGCTAAATTGCTGAAAAGATAACCACATAACCTCTGTTCAGTAGTTTGGAAATCATGCCCTTTTCAACCAACTGCAGCTGTTTTTCATGCACAGCAAATCTGTATCAAGTGTGCCACCGACTTCTGCTGGACTTAATGTTTTACATTTGCAGTGTGAACTGCATAAGTAGTTGCCTTTCTTGTTGAGCTGTTAATCATTTTAAATGATTTTGACTGATGTGGGTCAGCTGATCAAAGCGTCTTAATGGCATTTTTGTTGACTTAAACAATAAAAGTAGAGTGAAGACGAAACATCTTCTCTTGACATCTGAAAAACTGAAAAAAAAAATCTGAAAAACATACAGTATTACATATAAAAACAGAGCAGAGCATCTAAAAACACAGTGGCAACATCCTTAAAAACTCTGTAGACCTTTTCCATCACCTTTCCCATAAACCTAAGGGAAACAAACTTGATGAAGCAAAGGAGAGGGCTGTTTCAATACCTAGACAGTGGGCAAAGTGTAGCACATTAAGGACAATAGACAGAGCCTAAAACAAAAATACACAAATATAGAATATCAGTGATTAGTAAATTTTCATCAGATTATTACTCGAGTATATTTTAACAGGCATGTTTATTCATCCATGCAGTTGCATTTGTGTACACACAAAAAACACCAAAGAGGAAGATGACAACCCCCAGCCACTACCAGCCATGACAGCAGGATGCTTCACCAATACGTCAGCTTCTTACTTTAATTGGTAATTTTACAGTCTGGTGTTGTTTTCCTGCGGTAGACGCCCAGGAAGAAAACCGCATATTTAAAAAGTGCACACAGTTCAAAATGACCCTAAATGCTGTATTCAAACACATGACCCACACTCATGTGGAGCCCAAGCGACTGAAATCACCAATGTGCAGCTTCCCTGATGTGGAGAGACCAGAACGGATCAGGCATGGGGTTCGGACACAAGATAGATTCATGGCCCGGAGACTGGCTGTTTGATTTAGACTCCATTTCTTTTCCTATTTCTGTCTCTCTCTCTCTCTCCTGTCCTCCTCTGCTTTTTATTAAACATTATTTCTGCGGCTTTGCTGCTTTATTAGACAGTTTGCGGTATAGAGAGACATGGGTGAGAGAGAGAGAGAGAGAGAGAGGCGGTAACACATGACAAACATCCTTGGCTGGTTTTCACCCCGGGACAGCCGCAGCTAGATGGCATACGTTCCAGCCGTCTGAGCCACCGGGCCGCCCTCTCCCTCCTACTTTGGACTGGTCCCAACCTTGCAACAAGAGGATAAATGGGCTGAGATATGCTGCTCATTATGCATTGTTATTCATAAGTCGGAGTGTGTTATCATTGGCACCACTTAGCACCGGCTGTTTAAAGAGGGGAGCGTATAACTCTGCTCATTAAGGATTGCAAAATTACACTGCTTTGTTGCAATGTCGTGTCAGGCCTTTTTTCTTGTGTGTAAAACAAGTTGTGGTCCAGATCAGTCTCTCTGGGTTCACATATAAGGGACTGAGACCTACAATGCATGTAATGACACATAATAACTGGCTCTTAAAGTACATAATACAGTCCATCTAGTTCTCATAGTTCATATCAATTCTCTGCGGTGTTTACTTTATATAGTTTATAGAGTCTATGCGATCAACCCGGTGTCATTAAAACCTATTAACTACTGTTCTGCTAAGAGTCACAAATAGCCAGCTATAACTATGAGCCACACCAGAGTAATATTTGCTAATGTTATATTACATTGGCTAATGGTGAATTATGTTAGCTAATGTTACACGGCATTACCTAATGACATATACTGTACTGAGAAGGTGCCTGCAGCGCTGCTTTGGCCAGGCTGACTTGGGTGGCTGTTTATGTTGAGGCGGTGAATTCCCCGTTTGCCAGGCAACCAAGCGGTTTACGAGCAGTTACTCACACAAAAGCGCAGGGAGGGCTGATTGCTCAGCTAATTGATCTCCACCAGAGATCACAGAGCTGCACTCGTAAAGAAAGAAAACGCCTCCCATGACATCATTGCACGCTGCATGGCGAGACGAGGCGCGCAAGTCGGGGGAGACGTATTCCCACCCTGTGAGAGGAGAGAGAGAGAGAGGGAGAGAGGCACAATGTATGCAGCCAGTACACACACATGCATGTGCACACAGACACACACACACACACACACACACACACACACACACACACACAAGAAAGGTAGGTTCTGGCCCCTAATGCATTTGGTGGCATAAAGGAGACCTTACTAGGTGTCAGAAACAACAAAATAGAGTATACAAGACATAGACGATATAAACTGCAAAACCAGGGACACTTTTGTAAAGCCGTGGAAAAGAGCTGCTGCACATTTATACTACTGTTATTTTAAATTCAGTAAGCTGAATTATTACATACACATGGTGCATTATTCTTATGACAAGAAAATCCATCCCTTTCATCCATGACACAGATGGCACTTTTGCCCTAAAAGTGAACCTACCAGCTCAGATGTGACAAAGACCTTGTTCACTGTATATTACATTAGTTTAGTCACTTGAGTGGGTGGTAGAAATCAGCTCATCAGCGCCCTTGTTATTGATGTGCCTGAAAACGCTTGCACTGGCCGTCGTGTTTTTTTTTTTTTTTTTTGTCATTGTTAGAGTTTGCAGTGGAAAGTGGATGAGACAGAAAAAGTATCTTATGTCTGTATTGTGGATACTTTGCCATCCAGAAGTCATCCATGCATGTGTGCATTCAGAAACATAAATACACACCAGTAAATTTCAGTCAACATCATTGAAGACTGAAGGTAACATCCTTGCATTCTTGTCGATGCACCACAGTGGTCATGTACTCCCATCCAGCTATTATTACAGTCTGAACAGGTAATCCTTCACTGCATCGGAAATTTAAATACCATAAGCCGATGTCATCAAATCATACCCAGAAGATGTTAAAAATTGTTTATTAAAAAGATCTGTAGTATGACTGTCATTGCTGAGATAAGACATTATTTCAAGAAGTCGCTCACACAAAGAAGCCTTGCATAGTTTTATTAGTAGAAGGAAAAAATATGTCCATTGCCATCAAGTTTCAGGGCTGAGTCCTTATATTTTCCAGAAACGCTGGCGGAAGTGTGGAAGTTGACCATCTCACTTTTCCAGTCTCTGGCTGTAGTGTAACGCAGTTTGTTGTGCTCAGTGCCACCTCTCCCCCTTCCCACTTGCAGGGAGGTCAGAGGTCAAGCCCAGCTACAGAGCAGCACCCTTGGACCTGACAGGGCTTCAGTGTCATGTTCAGTGACATTTCGGCAGTCCAGGCTGTCCAGTTGTAGAACAGCCTCATTAAAAACTACACTGCCCTGCTGAAAAAAGCATAGCCAGTCATGTTGATATTCTTTGACCTGTGGATAGGAAAAGGCTGGTCATTTACATTTCAAAGGAGACAGGTTTTTATACCGGCTGTAATGAAGTGTGAAAATATAATTTGCAAAGGGAGCTGCCATTTTGGTTTCCTACTCTAAATGACAGGCACCGTATTTCTGCTGTATAATAAACACTGGTCATTGTGAAAGGAGGTTGCTTCTTCATTGCAGCTTGTCACATTCAGTTGTGGTTACTTAGGCTGACACAATCTTTGGGGAGGAAAAAAAAAAAGATGTCTCTGAAGTTAGACATTTCATTTCATACAACCCGTAGCAAGAGGCTACAGCGACAGGAGCCTTTCCAGATCTGGCATTTTGTTTGAGGCTGTAAGATAAGTCTTTTTACCATGTGTTTCCACAAAGCCCGGCTTCCAGCTTCTGACATATAGCTAGAGAGAAAAAAAGAGATAAGATCAGCATTTACCTGTGCTAAAGCCACATAGGATAAAAGTGGACAAACATATTGACCGATGGATTTTCCCACTGACATATAGGAGCGTGCTCAGGCTTGTGCGAAGCGGCCTCAAATCCGCTTTCATCGCAGAGTAACCCAATTCATTAGCTCAGCTCATGCCTTTTCATCTCTTATCTGGACTCGGGGCACAAAGTGCTCTCTTGTGTGGTTTAGCAGCTCCTCAGAGGTGAAAGGTGAGCTGAGTGATGGGTCATATTATGTTTCTCTGCCTGCTGTTATGGTCGCGGAGCAGACAGATCTCCCCACAGGGAATAGAGGTGTTGCAGTCAAATTGGTCATGATGGTCACATTAGACTGATAGCATCTCTCCCGACGCAGCCAGGCAGATAGAGTTCAACAACTCTATTAGCCTTTGACCTTGATGCCAGTTATATTGAAGTGTTGCTCTATGACATGAGCTGATGTCGCTGTCAGATCTGTGCTGGAGCAAGGTGCTGTGCGCGGGCCACTTGAGAATTACTTTGCTTTACCTTCTTCAGATCTTGCTGCAACCTGTCGTGCAGTGTGTTTACATGAACACTAAAAATTGGATTCTAATTGGATAAAGAAAGCAATTCAATACTTTCAAACATCATGTATATACCTTAATCAGACTGAAATCAGTCAAATTCAACTTAGGCACAGTTCTTTTAACACCCCTAGATTATGTGATTATGGTGTCTGATTGGTGTTTTCATTTGGCACATGCACCAAAAAGTTAACAACTATAAAACTTGGAATTTCAGACCTCCAACTGGGAAAAGAGTGATGGAACGTCAAAGCTCCAACTTGGAAACTCAAGCAAAACTGAACAACCCAAACTTTTCCGTGAGCCATGTGTTGACAGCACGCAGACGTGGTGATGCGCAGGGAGGTGTACACTGATAACGGTAAACAGCGTTTAAGCTGTTAACATTGAACAATCACAGTCGTATTGTCGAGCCATAATTGTCCCATGGCATGTTAATAAAACATGTGTTTTCTTGCCGAGTCAAGTTACTCACAAAACCTTAGCATTAAGTTAATAAGCAAGCATAGCTATCACTAATGGATCCCTGGAAAGTGTGCCAGCACCATGGTGGTGGTGTGACTTACATCGACTCTGTGACTACCGAGCTGGGAACACCTGGTAGTCAGAACTCGGAAATTTCAAGTCGGAATTCCACACCTCAGACTTGACTGTGATGAGGCATATCCAACAAGTCATGTTGGTTAACATTTGGATCCTATTAATCATGGAATATAGACAATAATCACATTATTTTTGTGCATGTAAAGATATGGATATTTTCTAGTTGGGGAAACACACAACATGTACATTAATTTTTTTAAGGAGAAGTTAGATGGTGGAAATGTTACCAACACATGTTCCCACTATCACAGTGATCCGTGCACCACTGGAGGTTAAATTATCCCAGAATAATTCTCACTTTTTTTCCTTTAATGTATTTCAAATACACGATACACTGTGTAAATAAGACAGCTTCAGAGTTGCTATAAGGTTTATTTTTTCACTTTGACAGAGCCACGCTAACGACGCCCATAGACTTCAACTCTTTATGCTAAGCTAACACCAAATGCTAACCACTGAGCCACTGGACGTACAGAGGTGAAGATGGTATTGAACATCTTGTCTCAGTCTGGGTTAGTCAGAAAAAGGGTCTTTTGCCCAAAACATGGAAACATTGCCTGAAGGTCCTTTAGTGGGTTGTAGCTCATTAGCGCGGCACCTGAGCAGCAGGTCAATGATGAACGCCCCGTCCCAGGGGTGCCGCTAGGAATTTTGGGCCCCATAAAAATATATATATATTTACTCGATGATGGTTTAATAATTTTATATTAGTCTTTACCTATTTTTTGGGCAGGTGCAGCATCCACTGAAGATGGACTCAGTTCTTATTTTTCAAATGTCCTCCTGTCTCTGGTATGTGTCTCATTAAACCCATTTCACATACACCAGCTCCTCATGTTGTTTGTTTCAGCCATGTCATCTCTGTTTTGACTTGATCAAAGCAGAATGCCCATAAACATTCTCATACTGGCAAACAGTTTTGATCTTTTATTTGTTTATGTGACACCAAGGTGACGGGGTTGCTATTGATTAAGCGACACTCGGAGGTCATTGCACAAACCAGCAGTGTGCTCGGCGCGAGAGAGAAAGAGAAATCTCCCAGTAACAGCCTCAATTGTTCTTTCCTTTCCCCTTTTCACCGTTTATATTTTTGCCGCCGGCGTCATCATCAAAAGCATTCCGGACACTTGTAAAAGGCTCCATCATCTGGACAGCTCGTTGCAGAAGCTCTTTGTTGTTTCCCTCGCGCTCATCAAAATCACAGCTGTCGGAGTAATGTGCAATCGAAATATTTTGCGTGAAGAAGTGTGTCTGGTGTAAACAGGCCTGGAAGCAGCCGAGGCGGTGGCTGGGAGGGGGCTGATGTTATGAAAGCGGCTCATAGAAAACTCTTGGCGCGGGCTTTTGTGTTTTGTTACGTTTAATTGAGTCAAATATCCTTCATCAGAGAAATTCCATGGGGACCGTGTGACTGAAAATCCTTTTTTCAAGTCCGTTGGCTTGAATCAAGACTCCGAGCGGCATGGCAGCTGATACCATCATGTTCCTGGCACCGAAATATTCTCTCTTTAAACCCGAGTTTATGACTGTGATGTATTGCAACTTCACAGGAGAAATTGTTCATCATTCCTTCCCATTTCATATTATAATGATATATTGTGTCATCCACTTTCATGCCAAATGATCACTGATGTGACTCTCAGGGATGTCTTTTATACTGCTAAAAAGCAACTTCCAAGAGGGCTGTCAGAGTGAAATATAATAATTTATATATTTATTGCCTCATTAAGAAGGCATATAGTGTTACAAGTTTGAACAAAAACACTGTTTTTCATGTAAGATTCAAACATGACCGCATCCATCCATGCTAAATTGCATTTTGGATTTTTATAGGAAAATAAAAAAGTGCTTCGTGGATGTTAATGAGCACTCGTGACACATCTGAAGCATCACCCACATACACTATACACACGTTACGCAAGCATTGTGCAATCTCCATAAGCTCTACAGCAAAAGCATTAAATCAAGAGTTTTTTTTTTTTTTTTTTTGTCTAATTTCAATTTAAACAGCCTGTGTGTGTGTGTGTGTGTGTGTGTGTGTGTGTGTGTGTGTGCTCACTGAGAATGAGACCAAGATGTTTTGCAGCATTTTGAAACAAAAGATGCTTTAACAAACTGCAGTATGTGAATGGCCACTGTTATTTCTAGCGGCAAATGATAATAAATAATCAATCCATCAAAAAAATCAATCAGTCAAAAAGCTAATAAAATACGCCAGTGTAATATTGTACTTACAATTTTGTAGGGAGAAAAAAAATCCTATTGCCAGACAAAACAAGTTAAAACTACAGTCTGTCATGTTTTGACCTTTGTTACTGCTTTACTCAGACAATTGGTGTGTGTGTGTGTGTGTGTGTGTGTGTGTGTGCGTGTGCGTGTGCGTGCCCCCGCATGTGTCTACTTGTGTTTGTGCGTGTCCTCGGAAATATCAAGCGACTACTAAACCAACTGTTGTCATGAAAACATGGCACTGTAATCTGTGAAGGGCACAAGTGTTGTGTTTTCCTCAGATCTCAGGCTGTGATGGGATGTGAACCGTATTTGATTTGGCACCCGTCGCCCGCCCGTGATGCGGGTGACTTTCATTACAGGCTTTCGCTCACTGAGAGAGTAATTGATCCTGGATAAACAATAATTTTGCTGGAATTCCACCGCTCTCCATCTCCGAACAAGCATGGCATTCTTCTCGATGCACATCACACTTGAAGTCTAGACATAAGCGGGTACACACGTACAATAGTCAAACACACACACGCACACACACACATACACACAGCTTGGTTAAACATCAGACACCTGCTGACAGGGCTGGTAAGTCTCTGCCGCTGCAGCGCTGACTTCTTGCAACCATCCAAAACCAAATTTCATTAGAGATCACGCACAGACTTTTGATTGTTTCTGAAGTGTGCTCTCTTCTGTAGACAGAGCGAGAAACCGCCTCCACCAAACTGTGGGATGCGTAATTTCCATCCAGTATGCACACCCACCACCAGCATTTCCTTCACTAAGCCTGATAGATGGCACTTGAACATAAATAGTTTGGAACAGCATACCTCTAAGTAGGCCCTTGAAATCAAATGAAAGCACGCACAGAAGAGACACCTTGCTGCACTGCGTGTCCAACATGCTGCTGTTTCGCTCTAACCACATCTTTTATGAAATCATTTGATACCTAGAACTACAATTTTGTTTTCACTGGAACAGAAATGTTGAAGTGGTAATCATCAAGATCCTCTTTTATATATAAATATATATACATAAATATCTTCGCATCTTCTATACGATGCAGTCATTGCTGTGGTGTTTTTCCACTGCACTCCCCACACATCACTCGACAGTCAAACACTGTTGTAAGCCCTGTGGTGTCAGTCCTCCTTGGATAGTCTTTTGATGGAGTTGAAGTTTTTCTACAAGTTCAACTAAATTCAACACAACTTTATTCCTCCCTAACGGGGCAATTCAAAGCAAGCAGCTGCACAACAACAAAGAGAGAAATGATATATAAATTAAAACAGAACAAGGAGAAATAAGAGTTAGAAAGGCTTAACAAGGGTTAGGCTATATCATATATCATAAATTATATCATAATTATACATGACAGAAAAAAATAAGAGAGGGAAAAGGATTGCAAAAAAAAGTGGTGCTTTTTCTTTTATCTGCTTAGCCAGGGTGGCTATCTCATCTCAAGCTAACTACCCAGCTTTTCTTCTGTTAAAAAAAAAAAAAAAAAAAAAAAAACTGTTGCTGCTGCCAGAAATGTAAAATGCATAATTTCCTGTGTTGCACGGGATTTTTCCCAGAAAAGGCCTAGCAGACACCGGGTGGAGCAGTGAATGCAGTAAATGCAACAAATGTAAAAGCTTTCATGAACTGAATATAGGTTGGATCATTATTGTTTTACAACTACAAAATAGAAAGTACCTTAACGGACACTTATTTATGTGAAAATACCACCAGGTTATTACTTTAAGTAATAGCAGTAGTAATTCAAGGGGTACCGAACACAAACAGGGCATAAACAAACCAAAACAGAAAATCCTTGTTTAACCATCCATGTCTCTCCTGAGCAGCTCGGCACCAGTCCATTATGATCAGCTCAGGATTCCACTGCAGAGGAAACAAATGAGCATTTGAAGCTCTCTGTAAACATAAACCTAGTGCGAAAGTGGCCTCTGTGTTTAATCTGAAACACTGTGAAGTGGGTGATCTGTATCTTCCAGGACAGCGGTTCTCAAAGTGGGGTCTGGGGACCATCAGGGGTCCTTGAGGGGCTTCCAGAGGGTCCTCAGCAAATTTAAGAACAGTTAAATTTCACTATAATTCACTAAAAAGAAAAAAAAAATGTAATAGTAACACTATTAATCTGTTTTAATCTCACCACTTTGAATCTATTTGTCAGCACTCAAGTACAACATCTGAACAATTGAATACTTCACACATACCAAAATATCTTTTCATATCAGGGCCTCAAAGACACTTCTAATGAGGAGGAGGAGGGCTGCAGATTAATCAAAGTCGACTTGAGAGTATATGAAGCTAATTGTGCTGCCGTCTTGACCAGGATTCCCTGGAAGAAGAGATCTCAGTGGGACCTTCCTGGCTAAATAAAGGATTTTTTTTTTTTTTTTAAATCACATGAATAAGTTTGAAAACCCCTGCTCCAGGACACTGTGACTCCTATTGAACAATATGGGCTATTTAGTGATTCCAGATTACATCAAAAAGTTCAACCGGCTCTCTGTATCAGCTGCTAAATCAACGTGTTGCTGAACAAAAAGGAAAGCTGTTTGCGCCCTCACTGTGTGTCCAGGGTTTATGTGCATGTACGTTTGCAGTTTGGCAAATGTGTGACAGATGCTGTGAGGGACATTCTGAGCCCGCCGCCCCAAACACAGCTTATCAGCTTCTGGCGCTGCTGGACAATTACCGCAGTGACCGTGTGAGCAGAGCAGGGATGTGTGGATGAGATAGCACAGCGCTCATTAGAAGAGCCTGGGGACAGCCATGGAGATAGAGCTTATTAATCTCATGACGCTCACACATACACGCGTGTAGATACACACACACATGAGAAAAGAATTTTTGCCTCAAAGACAGACCAGCCTAAACATTCAATGACTCATTTTTCTTTTAAGCAGACAAATAGACTTTTTTTTTTTTTGTCCGAGGTCATTTTTAAAATGCGTCCGTCTCTGAATCACAGGGAAGATGAAAGTACCAGCATACATTGCTTTCCTCAGCTCAGAAAACTAAGAGCATTCCATCTCCTATTCATGAAAAAAGCCCCCTGCATTTTCCCCTCACACTTCCCTTAAGTGGAGATAACATCTGGGATAAGGAGGCAGTAAAGACCACGGGGGAAAGGGAGGAGGGAGTGTGTGTATGTGTGTGTGTGTGTGTGTGTGTGTGTGAGAGAGAGAGAGAGAGAGAGAGAGAGTTCTTCAAAGCTTCTTGGGTCTAGTGTGCTGCGAGTGTGTTGGATCAGCCTTGGGTAGGGAGGTGTGCGAGATAAGCCTGTGACAGCTGCCAAACACCTCTGGGTGTGTGTGTGCACGTCTGCGCGTGTGTCAGTGTTTGTGTGCCCACCCATAAGCCCCCATTCAAAGGGAGTGTTTCTGAATCCCAACCACCTGCCCACCCTGGTCCCTGAAGGCAGGTGTGAGTTGGCTCGTACGTGATTCAGACGGCTGATGACCGTGCAGCATATGTGACAGTCTTATCGCTCAGATCCGCCCGCAATAACATTAAGACAGGCGTATTGACGGAGAGATTAGCAAAACACGAGGAACTGTGAGCGCCGTGTCTCTCGCCTCAGACGAACGCTGTCTGAATCATCTTAATGAAGGAAAACTGCAAATACTATATGGGTCGGTGATGAAAAAAGAGAGCGCCAAACAAGCTGTGTTAAGGCCTGAGACTGTGACTGCACACCCCTGCGTGAGAAAAATGAACCTCTGGGTCAAAATTAAACTGCAAAAAATAGCTGTGACAATAAATCATAAAATACACCAGGTTCCTACAGTCTCTCAGATGTGTGGGAGAGCGGAAGAAAGTTTTCCTGTCTGACGTCACTGGGGTTCAGAGGTTAAATTCATAAGCAGGTGGCCGGGTGAATGAGAGCACGAACCAGACCACTGCTTTTAGAGGCTTCATTAGTCTCGAGCCAGACTGGAGCAGGCCAGGCCACGCCATCTGTTTTAATAGCCCATTGTCTTCAAATGACAACCTCATACCAGCACACTGAGACTTACTGAGAGCATTCGAGCAAATGAATTTTCTCAGGATTGCCAGCAAACTGGAAGTGTTTTGAACATCCTGCTTTGATAATGTCACTGTAAACTCATACCTCTTTTTCCTGAACTAGGAGGAACATCCTTTAGGGAGCTGTGTCCTGTGTAAATGTACTAAACTGAGTATATTAATTTCACGTTGTTGTTGTTTTTTTTTTTTTTTTTTTTTTTTTTGACTTGCCATTGCACTGAAGACATGATTACATCAGCGGCAAAATGTTAAACTCTGTGTGGTTCGGGCTAAAGATTACAAAGTGTTTGTGTGAACACTTTGTAAAGAAAATTAACTGACATTCCCACTGGATGTGCAGTGATTCATTCAATGCATGGATTCATTAATTATGAATTCCATCAAGTCAACTCAATCTGCTAAAAGAAAAAACCTGAATCTGACCTGAATCAATATGATCTGCTTTGTCATTCAAAAATCTTAAAAAAAAAAAAAAAAAAAGCCCTAACATTATGGTTATCTAGCAGAATACGATTCTGAAGAATCGATTCTGAAGAATCGAGAAACTGTTTTGTCAGTTTTTAATTTTTTTTTTTTTTTTTTTAATGGAATACATAATATTTATGCTATTCAGTTGTCTGATTTGTTTTTTGTATTTCAGAAGGAAAAGGATGCTCTTGGATTATTGTGTGTAAAAATGGAGCTGCAATTTGGGCTGAAAGTACAGAATTTGATTGACTCAAACTGCAGTTTACAGATGAACTAAATCAGTTAAAAAAAAAAAAAAAGAAAAAAAAAGAAAAATCTTTCTTAAATCAAACGGCCAGTGAGTGAACCATGAATCCAATTCATCGATGTTAAATCAAAGATTCACACCCTTAACCCCCCCTCATCTCTCTCTCTCTCTCTCTCTCAGCCTGCCACTGTAACCTTCATGCCCGCCGCTGTCGTTTCAACATGGAGCTGTACAAGCTGTCAGGCCGGAGGAGCGGCGGGGTCTGCCTCAACTGTCGTCACAACACGGCGGGACGACACTGCCACTACTGCAAGGAGGGCTACTACAGAGACATGACCAAGGCCATCTCTCACAGGAGGGCCTGCAAAGGTAACAGGACGTCCTTTTGGTTGTATGTTATAAACTTCTCTGGGTGCAATCACAAGTATCCTTTCAGTGTTCTGTTTTTAAGTGTTTTTGAATAGATTTCCCACATTTTGCCATTCTTATATTCTTAGTCTTGTACACCTACCTTACCTCCTGTGCCCTACTTCACACTTTGAAAGAATTCTCTGGAAAGTGTGGAGAACGGCTCCCACCTGTCTCGGTGTCAGTGAACTGACCCGTGCGGCTCCCAAGCTGTTTGGGGTCTTCTCTGGACCCCTGACAACACGAGCATAACAAACACAACAGAGGTGTGAGCTGATCCACTGAACAGAGGAGGGGAAACGGAGCCTGCTAATCGTCTCTCAGCCCTCTTCACAGTGGAGACACAACCACACACACATACACAGGTGTGAGCACACAAGTCAGGTTTTAGGGATTATAATGTGTGGGGAGACAAAAGCTGAGCTCCTTCTGTCTCTCAGCGCCTCGGGGATGCAAGACAGACTGATGTCCCGAGCAAACAAACTTCTGTCATTTATTTACTCGCAGTCTAAACACACGTACACACACACACAAAAGCTCACACAGATGCACAAATCTTTCCTCTGTTTCTCTGTAAGAAACTACATGTACATGCATGTACAGATATACATACACACACTAACACTGTCATAACAAACAGTGATAATGCCTCAAATGTTCTTAATCGTTTGGTGAAAATGTAGAGAGGAAAAGCCAAATGCTCAGTCAGGTGATCATATGCCTTGTTTTGTTTTATTAGCTTTTATTTTACTTGGAGTGCTGCAATGAAGCGTCCTAAATCTAAGTGAATTGTTACAGGGAGGGAGCTCTGATGAATGGAAAAAGATGAGAGCAGCCAACAATGGAGGGAGGGCCTGCAGTAGATTTCTTTTCAAGACAGGAATCAAGAAATAGGCCCAAAACTCCCCTTTCAAAAATGAATCCCATCAATAACTTATTTGTATTTATTACCATATCGATTGGTATATATTTTTTACCATCTAGTAAAATACATTTTTGTAGTTTTGTAGTAGTAGTTTATCCTACTCGTGCAACAGTTCTGTTAAACATTATTACAAACTGGATGCCATCGTGTATTGGCATCCAGATTTCTCTCTGCACAATAATGACAAATGGGTGAGTTTGTGCAGATGCACATGTTGTCTTGTGGTCTTCAACCACATCCAATGCTGTGCTGTGATTGGTTGGCGACAGCGTCTGAGAGTCCCTATCCTCCAATGCCCTTCCTCTTGGCGCACCATTGGCTATTAAGTTACAGGAACTGCAACGTGATATTTCCTACAGCATGCCACAACAGACTTTCCCTCCTAATTCACCCCAACTCCCTCAGCTCTCATGGCATGAGAGCGCAGCATTGACAGTAACGTGAGCTGCAAAAGCAAAGGTTTTCACAGTTTTTTTTTTTTTTTCTGTATGTTTTGTTTTTGCTCCTGTCAGAGTTCCCCTCAAACAAAGTTCTGGTAATGATTTTGCGCATGTGGCAAAACTCGGCCGAACATTAGTGTGATAGATCCTCTGCACGGCGCTAAAAGGTGACACATGGTTCTATAGCAGCATTGTTTGGCAGCACTGCGCCAGGCCAAACATGTTCACAGGCCATGTTTGGGGAGTGGTCAGGTGCACAGAGCTATAGGAGCAGGTTAGTGTTACAGAGGTTCTCACTTTGCCTAATGACCAAGCAGCGTCCATAAATCTCCACAAGGTCGCTCCAAGCAGCTGGATCAGTAACATGAACACTTCAAGCCCGTTTCCCCCCCTCGTCCCTCCATCTACCCAGTTTTGTGCTCTGGGATCAAACCCAAACAGCCTGATTGCTGCTTTCTCCTCAGGTGACAAATCCAGGGCTATGTGACATCAGTTAGGACCCACTGTATTTATTGTTCAACTCAGCCAACCATCCCAGTCTGCTGTTGTTGGACAGGAAATACAGAGCTGCGCCAGCACAGCCAGGAGGAAGTCTGCTTTCATTCTCCAATCCTTAAACCCACCCTCCCCTCCCTCAAACTTACATATCAACAAAATGTCCACTCAACGATTTGCTTAATAAGTGGAGGTTTAGTGAAAAAAAAAAGTCTCTAATGCACTATACGCAGACAACCGCTATGTCTCCAGTGGCAGTGTGGAATGCCTCATGCTTTATTTCCCAGATTAACAACTTCACCCCTCATCAAGCGCAGTGTAAACATGGCTCTCAGTGCACCGCAGTGCGCGCCCGCCCCCCGGCTCTAACGGTTTGCTTTATTCCCGGTCCCCTCGTACCTTTGGCAGTCTAAGCCTTTAACTGGGCCCAGGGAGCCCAAAGAGAGATGAAACCGGTGCATGGTCCACTTGCACTGCACTCCGTCTAACCTCTTAGCAAATCCTCAGTGCCACAGGCCCCCGACGCGTGTTGAAATTAATTAATGTTTCCAGTTTGAATGAAGCGCCGCACATCAGCAGAGTGAGGCTGCGGTTTTGGGTAAAGGGAGAAATGTTGCAATCGTAATCAGTCTCTTTTGCTCTGTTCTCACAAGCTTCAACACGGCTGACACCAACACCTGATTTATCTGACCATCTGCAGTACACTGAATGTTAAAGTATCAAATAAATTGCCCTTCAAAACAACAACAAAAAAAAAACTAATCGACGAAATTAAATAAATAAATAAATAATAGAAAATCACATTGAAAAAATATAATTAAATTAAAAAATAAAAACTGTCATAAAGTGTTGATGAATTCAGGGAGGGACAGAAAGTGACTCAATGTTGCTGGATTTTATTTCTTGAATTTCATTGTTACGGTCCCACCCTGTATTAGAAAATAATTTGTAAAAGTTTTAGAAGATGATGCCCACAGGAAAATTAAAAAAAAAACAACAAAGAAACAAACAAACCCATGCATGCATAAAATTTCACTTTACAGATTTGTGTTTTCATGAATGTTGGTAGATAAACACCAACATGTGTTGCATGCCTACTGTGCACAAACATCCAACTTGGCAAAGATGGTTAAACTGATTGAAAACAGCACTTCATGATGTCATTATTTATGTTTTTATTTCTCTCTTTATTTATTTAAATATCTTGAGCTGAGTTATTCAGTGATTGTTTTATTGTACTTGTGGTTTCCATTAAAAAATCCTCCCTTGTTTCAATGTAGAGAATGTCATCTGCATGGATTGTCAGAGAAAACAGAAGCAAACAAGTAATGTTGCAAATGTTCATATGATGCAAATGACACAGAAGTTTGACTTATCATTATTGTTTTATATTTAATAAGCAATTTCTGATATTCATGAAACTCCTCGAATTCCTTCTAAAAACAACTTCAGCCTCTACTAGACCACTTCAAGCAATTTTCAAATTACTCTGCTGGTACATAACACATGCAGGCCTAATAAGGAGGCCGGGCCTCCACTTCAAACACTAGCTTTATGGTAAACGTTTGGCAGAGCACACACATAGAGCAAAATTCTCACATTTAACGTGCAATCCTCCCAACCAACAGACTTTGAAGTGCGTTCCACTCGTCCATTAATGGGAAACATTATTCAGGCAGTATTTGCAAGGAACTCTTTGCCAAAAAGCTTTACATTGGAAACTCAATCTGAAGAGCACATACTCTGTCTACACCGGATCACAACAATACAGAGAACACAAAGCCTGCTCTCAAAGGCTCAAAGACACATGCACACACAAGCACGCGCACTCACTCACTCACTCGCTCGCACACACACACATCCCGAAATTTTGCTTTCAAATCATGCGCACAACAGACAGATGCTGCGCGGAGGGAGTGAAATTCTATATTTAATCAAGTTATTTACTCCTATGCGTGCCTTCCAGAGCAGAACTAATGAAGAATCCTATGGTCATTATGGGTGGAGGGAAGCAGTGTAATTTGTTTGAGGTTTTACGCTGGTGCGAGGCCCAGTTCTCCATCTGTGATGGTCTGGAAGGAAAGCACAGTCTCTCCTAATGTGAATGATTTCTCACTAGGCTTTAGAGTTTTGATTACTTTTTTATTGTAGGGAATAAGTAGAGTCAGCACAGGACATACTGGAGAAATAGTCATTTGAAAGCTGATAGCTGTTTTGTAACGGTGCTGCTCTGGTAAACCGCTTGTGTTGTCATATTTCAATTCACAAGTTGTTTACTTGATTCTGATTTGCGTTCTTTTCCTTGTTTCCTTCTTTCCTCTCTGTAGCGTGTGATTGCCATCCAGTTGGAGCAGCAGGCAAAACCTGCAACCAGACCACAGGCCAGTGTCCCTGCAAGGACGGAGTGACGGGAATCACCTGCAACCGCTGTGCCAAGGGCTACCAGCAGAGCCGCTCGCCCATCGCCCCCTGCATAAGTATGGCTGGAATGCAAAGAATACTAATCCACGCTAACTGCTTCAAAATGTTTCTGTGGCATCTACTGTGCGACGATGGTGAAACTAAGCTGTGGCTGGATGATGAAAAGCTATTTGTGAAGAAGTTTGATTGAAACCAAAACACATCAGCATGGTATATGCACAGTGGCGTATGCCCAGACCACACACTTACCCCGAGTTTAACTCAGCCAAAGCCTTCTAGTCCAACTTGAGATACCCATGCGCCACCAGCTGTGAATTCTGATAAGCACCTCAAGAAAAGACTTGAAAAGGATAGAGCACGCTTGTTATGCATGAATTCATGGCTCACACTCATCTCATGTTATTTTTATAGCTCTGTTCCATTATTTTGGATAGATATTTGGCTGTTTAAACCAGAGCTTGGATAAACAGACCATTACAGCTCACCTAACATGGCCTTGTGTGGCGTCAACACCATTAACGGTCCATCTCTCAATAAATCCCTTGTACAAGTCCAGGGGAATGATGGCTGATATGTTTATTGGCTGTATCTGCTGCCTGCAGATTCCAGCCCCTTGGCTATAAACGCCAACGCCACACAGAAACAGAGATGGCTAGCTTGTAGCTAGCACAATCAAATAGCTGGCTGGCACGACCAGATAAGATAACAATAATGTTCGGGAGGACACATTGAAGACATTTACAATTGTCCAGTATGTTACTGTATTTCTCTAGGGTTGACAGTTCTGATAAAGTTGCATGTGGAAATTGGACAAGGCCTCTGTGGACCACGAATCACAATAATGTGCTTGGCCAGGATCCAGGGTAATAATTTAAACCTGTGAACCTGCTGGAATAGGATTTCTTTAATTTTGTTGGGAAAGTAACAAATGTGGTGTAAAACTTGGAGGAAATTGGGTTCTTGAAGTTTGAGGTTTCTTGTATATTTTTGAGATAGTGTGTTTTAGTTTTAATAGCATGATATTAAATTTTTTGTGATATCTAGCCGCCTGCCAGCTCTGACTTTAACAAGGCCGGCGGCTCTGGCTTACTGCACCTACAACATACCGCAAACAGGAGGGAGCAGGACATTAATAGGAAACGCGCTTTTCTCACTACCCGTTTTTCAATATGTGACTGTGACCGTGTGTCAGAATCAGCCGTCATTAACAAGACATGCCATTAAAACTGCACCTAAGTGCATTACGCAGATGCTCTGAGGTTTAGTGATACCCACAGGAGGACAGCCAGGAAATTGAGCTCCACATATTTTTCTCATAGATGTAACCATCACTGAAGTCCCAGTATTTCTTTGTGTGCAAATGCAGTACGATGACAACATGAAATGTATATCTCTTCCTCTCTGTCACAGAGATCCCAGTTGCATCTCCTACAGCAACTTACACCAGCTACGAGGAACCCTCAGGTGACTAACACAGCACTTTCTCCACTGCCTTTCTGATTATCATTTATTTTATTTCCCACCCTCGCAAATTAGCAGCATAACTTACTGCTGTGTAGTTTATTATAGCACAGTAGTAGTATAATTTATAGCTGTGTTTTTGATTACTCCTGTTTTGTCAAGCAAACGTAACTACACTAAACTAAAAAAAAAAAAAAAATCACCAGTGTACACTCTTCACACGTTATGATGTGTATTTCTAGTACATGCAGGGTTTTTTCTCTCATGCATTCTCCATAACAACATTATACTCTCACTGAACTAAACACATGTCAGTGAGTACTGCAGTTGATATAAACTCCAGATATTTTGTCAGCACTCCCCCTGGCCTCATTGCCTGTATTCCCAGCCTGCCCAGCAGCCTCCCAAGAGTATCAGCCCTAATCTGATTACATGCTTCATTTGCACCAGTTTGTATTTCAATCAAGGCTAGCTGCGCTGGGAGTGAAGCCCTGCCCTCGCTCACTTCTTCGCACCCTATTGTTCATGTGCACTGACAAGAAGCTTCATGTTGGATTTCTGTTTGGAGCCAACTTGCTAATATTCACCTGGAGCGCTCCTATAATTTCTGTCTCCGTCCATGAAGGCTGGCTGGAGCGGCTGCTGGAGCATGAGCAAAGGAAAGCTCTGTAAACCTGTTGCCAAAGCTGATGGGGTTGCGGTTCAGTTCCTTTTTTTTATCATGACGCAGGTTAGGTGACACATAGGCAATGTCACCTCTGATCACCGATGAGTGCCCTCTGTAACAGCGCCCTCTGGATCTGGCAAAGTGGCGCCACTGACTTCACTGAGCTCTATTGTGAGACCCATTTCCTACTATGACTGCTGAGGCTGTGTTAAGGTTGGACTCCTGTCAGAAACCCCACACAGACACCACCCTCCAAATTAGGAGTGGTGTGGTCCCCAAGGACCCTGCAGAATGAAGGTGGCACTGCTGGAGAGGCCACATAAAGGGGGCGTTTGTCCTCGCCGCAGGAGATTGGACCTTAATGAGAGCTGTGGGTGTAATGGCCCAGTGCGGGGATTGTGCTGCGGGGCTAATGGGCAACGCCAGCTATCAAAGGGAGGTATGATGAAGGCCCCCAGGGGCCAATGGGAGACAAAGAGGGCCCCCGCCCTCAGCACTTCATTTACATGGAAATCAGGCGTGGTCGATATGGACTCGTCAAATTCATTTACTTTGGGATTTCCCTTTTTTTTTTTTTTTTATTTCTCCTGCCATCCCACAAGCTGCCAGGCATCTCACTAGAAATGTTTTCTCCACATACATGCGCTCACTCCTCATCCCCCGCCATCGTCCCAAACCGCCCTTTTTTTGTGAGGGGGAGGAGAGGGGCGTTTTTTTCTTACTCCATCATTACCCAGGCAACCTCATTCACACAGAGTATAATGGGAAAGAAAGGGGAAGACTGGACAGAGGGCTGGAAGAAATAATGAAGTTTGTCCATATTCAGGCAAGCTGAAAGGTTTCCCTCTCTCTCAACTGCCCCCTCCTTTCTCTTCAGACTGCCCAACCCAGCTTTCCCACCCCCCAGAAAAGAGCACAAGGCTTATTGCTCTGGGAGAGGGGGGGGCAACACTAGGAGATGATCTGGTTCCAATTTGTGTCAGTCAGTGGAAAGTGGAGGGAACAAATGATTTCAATTTTCAGTTTGGCCTCTGGTCCCACCACCAGCCCCCTCATTACAAAAGGTGCCTGGCACCCTGACAACATGAGAGCAGTGGCCATCGATAAAGGCCTTTGGCACGTCTGTGAGCCCAGGTCAACATACACTGGTGTCAAAGGAATACCGCTAGACCCCTAAGCCATTAATCATAAGTCTGTGAACCTTTCCTGGTTGCTGTTCTCCTCGCCAGTGGACCCTTCTCAGGGGCCACCGAATGTTTATCCTCGACCGACGTCGTCATATCCTCAACGTTTTCACTATCTTTCCCCATCACTGGGTTATGTGCTGCTTCAAGGCGCGGCTAATTTTTGGTGGGACACTCGCTAATTTCCCCTTGTGGCCTTCTTTTGTGCGAGAGTGACCCCCGGTGCCCTCAGAGCTGACACAATGCATGCCAGGACACTGACGAGGGAAGGGAATGGAGTGGAGGAGTTGGGGAGGATAGAGCAGAAGTGTGTTGACAGACACAGGGGGATCTGTATAAGTCGTAATCTGTCTCACAGTGGCACTTTGACGAGGACGGGTCTCCTCATGACCTTTGGGGCACAGAGAGCACGACACAAAGCGCCACATGTAAAGCGGGATCCACCGAGAGCCTGGCCTGACGACACTCAGCCACATCATCTGGAGTTAGGCGCACACTTACAGATTGCATGACACTATGTGGAGTGAAGAAACATTAGCTATCTTGTGTTTATAATCTGTTCTTCTCTCTCTCTATCCTCATTTCCTCAGATTGTGATTCTCACTGTAAGGCGTCCAAAGGAAAGATGAAGATCACCATGAAAAAGTACTGTAAGAAGGATTATGGTGAGTAAGACCACTACGCAGGACGTTTGCTGCCAGACATCAGCCAGCAGTCAAGAGGTCAAATGTCTCTGTTAATCGCATCCCAGGGCCAGTCCGCACCCTGGCGCCGCTCTCACTGGTTCTGGGCCACTGCGGTGATGGCTTACTCACACTGCCAGGGTTAACGCTAGGGCCTCAAAGGGGAAAAAGGGGAACTGCAATCTTAATTGAGCTCAGGGGGACAACACACCACTGATGGACAGCCCAGTCAGTGTCAGACTTAGAAATTGTGATGAATTCTGGCAACCCAAGAAAAAAGGGAATCCAAACAAGCTGAATATTTCATGAAGTTCATCTTAAAATCATGTGTGAACCTGGCCAAGCGGAGTTAGAATCCCAGGCTCACAACTGTTGAAAAACACATATTGTGTCATTCCAAGTAATGCATTTGTATTTCCTGATTTGCTATAAGTATGATACATAAGAGGAATACCCAGCATATATTCCTACATTTACTTTCTTTACATGTAAAATAGTCTGTGGCAAAATCCTAGTAAAGCCAGCACTCATCGTGGCATCGCTGAGCTCACAAAATCATTACAAAGAGGGAGAGCAGTGTTCTTTATGGCACAACTAGGCTCCGCATTGCATCCAAGAGCGTCGTGGCACTGTCAGGATTGTTTGCTACCTTGAGAGTGTGTTTATGTGTGTTTGAGAGAGAGAGAGACAGTGTGTTTGTATATCTGTGCATGTTTGAATTCACCTTTTTGGGTCTTACAGCAGTGCTGCCGTGGCCAATCTCCTCTCCCTCTCATTAGACTTTCCTCTGTCTCTCCCTAATGCTGAATTTGATCAATGTTCAAATCCAGGAGATCAGAAATTGGGAACGCTGACATGCATGCTAATGGAACAATGAATGTTGAAAACAGCTAATGACAAACTTAACATTTCATACTGCATCGGTATGATGATTTTTCGAAAAACATTCCATTATGAAAGTCTAAATTTTAGATACAATGCAAACAATATTAATGAGGTTCTATTATTTGTATCATTGACAGTGCAGGCAGCGATGTTGTTATGATGTGAAGTTGTGAGGGAGTTGTCAAGGGAGGGGTTGAGACTTCTCATCGAGGAACTCTGACTTATAAAAAAAACATTCTATTTGATTTTTCATACTAGGAAGACATAAATCCCAAGTTCCCGCTTATGAATGAATGCAGCGCAAAACTCTTTGGATCTCCTCGCACTGTCCCAATGTACTGTAGCACCTCCTCTCTGCCCTGCCAACCTTGATGGGAGTTGTGCAGGTGCACCATGTGGATGGCTGGTCCATTCCACTGCAAATGTGGCACTCTTTCACCTGAAGATGGTGCAATGGTGTTGACCCCTGGCTCTGATACCATATGTAGCTCTTCTGACTTTGGACTTGACCCTGTCTTGTGTCTCTGCTACTCTGCGGCTCTTGCAAACTTTCTACACTGTCAATACAGGAAAAAAAGATATATATCAAGAGGAATGGGCTGCTAAAAGCAAAGAAATAAAAGTGGATAAGAACACCATGTCCACTCAGCCTGAGGCATTTGGCTAAGCTTTCATTATTTCATTATTACAGCAAATCCCAAACTGATAAGAGAAGCCAAAACACACAACAATTACATTATGTTGTCAATGAAACCACAGCAAAAAGGGTGCAGCTGAAATACATCTAATGTAATACAGTGTTGGGTAGAAGAACAGAATATTACATGTTACTGAAATGGTATTTTAACACATCAGAGTGCAGCGGAGTCTTGTTTTCAAAGCTGTGTCCTACAAATTCAACAGGCATGACAACCTGAAGCAAAAAGGAAATTTGATGTTTTCATGATTGATGATATTGGACCATTATCCCTCATATGAGACCAAACCAACAACCACAACACTGGAGGAGTATCATACCTGTAGGGTGATAGAAGACAAGCGATAGCACCAAAGCAGCCTGTACAGCTTACACACATGGGCTACCATCAGAAATCTTCGTTTTCAATGCACGGTCCCACTGCGTAGCTCTACGTTTACCCACATGCCAAATGATCCCCTCTCGTCTTTAGAATTTCCACGCCATTAATCATAGTCATATAATGCTATATCTGTTATCGGTGAATCCACGTCTGTAAACCGCAGAATAAATCTCTGCAGCCATAAAGAAAAAAGAAAGAGACAAACTTTTGAGGCAAATCCAGATCTACACAGAATATGCTCTTATCACAGCCAAGTTTTTCCAAGTATCCCTTAAAACACAGTAAGAGGGTTCCTATACTCTTGGCTCGACACAGTCCTCATTTCTCTTAGTTTAAAGTATGCCTGGTATGATTCAGTAATGTATCATTACCCGTTTTTACTTTGAAATATCTTCCTATTGTTACCCTGCATATGGACTTTTTAGATTTCAATAGGTATTTTATGTCAATGTGTGTAGCAATAAGCTATAATAAATGTTTATCATAAACCCTTCCAGTTGCCCCAGTGTTGTGTCCTATAAGACCTGCCTGAAATGTTTCTCATTCAAAATCGTCATAAGCTAAAGTTCATCAGTCAGTCAGGGACGGTGCTTTATACACTTTGAACAGCATCCAACTGAAAATTGGCCAAATGTATTCTTTCTCCTCTTACTGTTGAAGAGATAATAATTCAGGCCATTTGTTGCAGTTCACTAGGAAGCCAAAATGCAGCCATTATTCATATTTCTATTGATTTAAATCTTAATCATCACAGATGACAGAGGCCCCACATCTATAAATCAGTCACACTGATTCAGGCAAAGCAGGCAGCTCCTATTGGTTTTCTCTGAAGTCCCCCCCACCAAAAAAAAAAAAAAAAAAAAAAAAAAAGCCTGGCAGCAGATGATTCTGCCTTAACCATGTTGAAGCTGTATGGCAGACATCATTGCTTAGCATGCATTCTTTTTTTGCCTCAGTCTAATTCATTTCTCAGGCCTGTCGCTTTGCCTTTGTGGGGGCTTCAGAGTCTCTCTGTTCTTGGGGGCCACAACCCCCATGTGTGAGTAGTGATGCGGGCCCCCGGGGGTCACGGGAAGGGGCCCTCTGTTTAAACACAGTTGTGCACTCTGCCGGCACTGAGCATTCCACAGGGCACAAACAGGTGGTAAATTAGGCAGACGGTGACGGATTGCCACCCTGGAGAGAAAGAAATATGTTGTGTTTATTCATTTTTTGTTTTTCATCACTGCCGTAGCTACGGAGACGGCGGACACAAAGGGATTATATTCTCCCCTGACACCCTCCTCCACACACACGTACCCTCCCTCTCCCTGCCACCAGGAGGACAATGAATCAAAGGGCCGCGTATTTACCGACGCTCCGGGATAGCGCTCAAAGACAAGGCCTCCCACCCGGGGTGCCCCAGCCTCCCCTGGCAACCCCCATGCACTCAACACAGGCTAACAGGTCCCTGATCATTCACTCAGATGATAACCAGAAGGGACGGGGGCCTCAGTGCCTTAATTAAGCAAGCGCTAATTTCATTAGCCCTCACTTGGTGGTGGTGCGCAGGTCAAGCCGCAGCACACTGCCCAAAGAGGATAAACGCAGTGGGAAGTTTGGCCATGCGGGAGGCTTAGTTGGCAGCCATTGTGGAACAGCAGGAACTTCTTGCACCCGACTATGTTGCCTAAGTCTTCCTGTCATGAAATTCTCTCCTCTTTTCTCTCTTGGTCATCTCCCTCTCTTTTTTCCTTCACTGCCACCGATGCCCAACAGTGTCGGCAGTGTTAAAGCACTTCAGAGTCAAAGTATTTGAACACTTGTCCCCCTTCGTTCAGTGATCACAACTTAGCTCTTGTGTCATATTCGCTGAAAAACAGCGGCAGATGTTGGCATGTGAGAATTTTTGGGGTGTTTTAATACAGTGCATCTGACAGAGTGACATAGACAGGGAGTTGCGAAAGAGAGAGGGAGAAAAAAGTCAGCCTGATGGGGAGACGGTGCCTGGGTGCTGTAAGTGAGTCTGGTCCATTGAGTTCAGTGCAGCAGCTCGTTAGCTGGTAACTGAGAGCGACCCGGAGAGAAGAGGGCTATCTCTGCTGGATTCTCACGCTGTGCACTTGGATGGGGCTCTGGGAGCAGAACCCGGATAGCTCATGAGGTCGGAACACATCCCGATTCTCCTGGAAGCTTCTCTGTGGCTGGGAAGACAAATAGTGGCCCCTCCTTCCCCCACACACACCCTTTATGTGTCTGGATGAAGGAGAGGGCTGCAGCCCAGAGACACATTGTTAATGAATGGCAGGACTGTGAGAGCTTGCTCTACTCAGCCCAACAGGCCTCCTTTCTTCTGAAAATTGTGTGCAATTTGCTCACACTAGGCACCAGCACAAATACACACACACACACACAGACACACAGACACACACACAAACCCCCTCACTCCTCCGGTTCTCTTAGAACATTCTCAGCAGTAATAGGGGATGACTGATGAACAACACAATGGAGAGTGATCACGTCCAGTCAGAAAGGCAAGAAAAAGGCCGGCTTCCTGTGCTATTTTCAAATGAGGATCAAAGCCGGCCTTTCTTTCATAAACATTACTCAGCTAATCACAAGCCACAGGTTGGGTAGGAATACTGTGTGAATGCATGTGTGTACATGTGGGCGCCAGGGTAAGAAGTTTTGTTTTCCAGAGGGTCTTGATCTGATTTGCGGAGGCATTTTGGTATTTTGGGGGGCAGTTTTATTGAGAAGCCATACTACATGTGCTCTGCGTGTTCGCAAATAAATGTTCAATTTGCACCACC
Source organism: Myripristis murdjan (assembly GCF_902150065.1). Taxonomy (NCBI): domain Eukaryota; kingdom Metazoa; phylum Chordata; class Actinopteri; order Holocentriformes; family Holocentridae; genus Myripristis; species Myripristis murdjan. The sequence goes on along the minus strand of NC_043987.1, from coordinate 11,521,526 downwards.
GCAATCCATTCGATTTGAAATCACAGTCACAAACAGAGGGGAAAAATCCAATACATTTTTGACTGCTGGAGGCTGTGTGCTTAGATGTATCCTGGACACAAAAAAACTCACTCTTGCCCAGAGCGTACTGGAAAAAAAGCCCCCTTTAACTCACCCCCTCATCTATAGTTACCCAAAGACGGCAGCAGTTGCACTAATGTATGAAAAGTTTGCAAATCAGTGTAAAAAAAAAAAAAAAGAAAGAAAAGAAAAGAAAAGAAAAAGAAATGCAAAAACGGTACTAGTTACTGGACACATCCTTTCTCAGCTCCTTATTCATTTAATGGGTATTTCATGACCTTTCCAGGACATTTTTGTCCCAAGCTGCACTTAATTTTCTGACATGCATCTGTGTGTGATAGATCCAGAATTTTTTTTTTTTGCAACAATAGTACTTTTGCAATAATAACAACAGTAATTAGTTTAGAGTTAAACATGGCTATGGGGGTTATGGAATGAGTTAAAGTCATAAGAAAGTGCTTAAAAATATAGCAGTACCAGTGTGTGTGTCTGTGAGTGTATGCATGCGCATTGCGTGCATGTGCAATTATGCATACTTGAGTGTTTCACGTATACCATCCAATCAATCTTTTTTTCTCCAAATTGAGTCAGTTGACACAACTGTAAGACCCCCCCCCCCGCCGTGCACATGCACCCTCACACGCACACCCACACCCACTCACACACACACATATACACACATACACACACTTGCACATTCCTAGCTAAACCACTTCACCTCAAGCACACATTAGCTCCTACTCTGCTGAACCGTTTGCCCCTTGTTGCAATCAGAGTGATGAAGTAATGGTTTGGTGGTTTGTCTGACAGAGAAATCCATGCAGGGGAGCTTCTGCAGAGGGAGCTTTTCTCATTTCCTGGTATGAAAATATCTGCTGGAAATGGTGCTCCAATAGTTACCAGGTTCAGCTTGATTTAGCCTGAGGTTCTCAAATGTTTGGATGTTCAGACTCCAGCTTAACACCTGATAGACCAGTTGGAATGGATCTGTTTCAGAAGTTTTATTGTTAGCAGATGTGGCATTTTTCTATAAAATGAATTTCACTTCTGCCTTTTTTGTTTGTATGAAATAGGACCCAATTCCCCCAGAACCAAGCACACCCCTCCTCTTCCTCAGCCCCAGCCCTGCCAGTTGAGGGAAAGGCGTTTCTAGGGTTACAGTCTAGCAGTCAAACACTGCTGCCCATCACAGGGAAGTGTGCATTCAAATGTACTCCGCAGGCAACCATTGTCTTTGCACTGGGAGCGCTATGGCAACTGTTGCTGCAATACAGAGCATGCTGAGCAGCACAACAAGGAAAGGTCAGAGGTCAGGGATGAAGGGAGGGACCAGTGACAGCAGCTGACACAGTGAAGTCAGCAATTTCTGGATCATGTTTGAACATATAGCAGCGTTAACTGGTCATCTTGTGAAGTCAGACATCTCCTGTTCCATGTTCTGTCAGAGACATGCCTAGCACTTTGGCCAGCAGAATAGAGCAGGTGTTATAGTTTACCAGCTCACCTTGTGACATAAATAACTCATTCCTACATGGGTATTAACTTTTAACACAATATTTCGTTTGATATAAAGACCTTTTTGGCTATAAAGGGTATCCTGGAACATTCCATAAGCTGGGACGTTTCAGAATCAGTGCAGTTCAGAGACTGGCTTTTGTTTCCGTTTCCACTGTATGAGGAACCAACCACAAAGGGTATGAAGTGCATCATCAATACCCTTTCAAATTTTTCAACTTTAATAGCCAAGTCGAGCTCCCACTGAATACCCCTTGATTCATCCAACTTGCAATTGGATTCATCCAATTGCTTTAAATTTGTTTTCATAGTTTGTTTTTTGGCACTGAGTGTTTTTTGTGTTGTAGCACTCTAATAATAGTGCAGGTGTTTGAGGAAGTTTCATCATGTCAATGCATGACCAATCTTGATTGACAGTACTGCTAAAACTCCCAAAATAAGGTTCTGGGAACTTTATCTGTAACTGTGCCGTATCTTATGGAGACAATTCCGGGAAAGAAATTAGGTTTCAGAGAGTTTACAGAGTTCCTACAGCTGAAAGCGGCTAAAAGGTTACATTTTGGCATTTTCTAACACCTGCTTTTCTCTTCTGCTCCACCAGCTGTCCAAGTGCATGTTCTCAAAGGAGATAAGGCAGGGGAGTGGTGGAAGTTCACTGTCAACATTATCTCTGTCTACAAGCAAGGTGAGCACCGCATTCGCCGCGGGGACCAGCTGCTGTGGGTGCGTGCAAAGGACGTCGCCTGCAAATGCCCCAAGATCAAGCCCGGGAGGAAGTACCTGCTTCTGGGCACAGACGATGACTCTCCCGGGCAGAGCGGCGTGGTGGCGGACAAGGGCAGCCTGCTCATCCCCTGGAAGGACCTGTGGGGCCGCAGGCTGAGGAAGTTCCAACAGCGTGACAAGAGGGGAAAATGCTAAGCAGAGCCGGAGAGGAGAGCAAGATGGAGGGAGGCATGGGGGCAGAATTTCGTCTTCAGCCAGAGGAACGAAAGACACAGAGAGGATAAAAAATAAAATAAACTGGAAGGATAAAAGATGGAGGGACACAGGTGAAAAGTAGGAGAGATAGTGGGGAAATGACTGAGTGCTGCTGCTCTGAGTTGGAGCGAAAAGAGATTAGTGTTTTTTTTTTTTAGGAACTTTCGTGAAGGAGCTCATTCTACAGTCGTTCTGTTTCTGATTGTCTTTCAAGGTTTGTTTTGTTGTGGAATTGCAGAGTTTGCACCTAATGTTACATATTACGTCGCATCCTGACTATTCTACCCATGATGCAGTTGTTGCTGTTTAAAGCCCCCTGTTCAATTGTTTCAAAAAGCGATCCATCTACTGTATCAACTTTCTGTCTTTTCAAAGGCTCTTTGTCTACTGTGGTGTGTAAAGCATTTTCTAGCAAACTGAAGAGACATGGCCCGGCATTAAGGGATTTCATTCATGTATGATTAGTTGCTCCTTCAACTTGCCAAGCTAAATTTTGTCAACAGCTGAAAGTGATAACTTGTTAATTGGTCCTTTAAATCATTTTTTTTTTTTAAATTTGTGTTCCCAGTCTCATGAAAGTAAAAAAACAACAAAAAAACAGCCAATGCCATTTTACCTGGGAGCCACTTGCTCATGTATAAGTGTTACCTCAATGATACAACACATGTCATGGGAACAGACATCAAAATGCCATAGTGATACTCTCAGTTTGAGAGTGCTGTTCATTACAATTAAGTCTTTGATCTGTGCTTATTGATAGATTAACAGTATGTTGTGGTTGTGACCTCTGCAATGTAAAGTAACCATACGTGCATACATAGACATTATTTTAAACAGATGATGCTGTAGCATCAACTAGCTGTAGAGTAGACACGTCAACCATGCACTTATTTTTTACTAGTTAAAAGTATTCAGAACATATGAGATATGTTCACATTTTTAAAGTGACATTCAGAATAATTTCCATATTGTATGATCCAAACAAACTCGATACTGAAAACCCCTCTCACAATACTGATGACTATTCTGTGTATTTGAACTGACGCATTTGGCTGATGTTAAAAACCCTGCTCAAAGTTGTGTCACAGCTACAGATGGCTCGAAATTTAGTGTTTCCTCTAATAAAAAACTAACTGTTTCTTGGATGTCCCAAACATTTAGAGACTGGCTCGTAAATAAGGGAATTGATGGAGCACTGCTTCATCTACAAAAGCAACAAGTGGTGAACCGTCTCTTGCCTCATTAAAAAAGAATGTCGAACAGCACGACCTATCAAGTCAAACCGCTGACACGATGATGCATGCTCACTGTTTAGCTGACCAGAAGCTAACTATGATTGTGAATTATGTACACAATGAATTTGTATACAGAACTCAATGTTGTGGGTAAAATAACCTGTGGAGTGATAAAATATCACAGACATTTATCTTACAGTGCAATCAGCACACTGTGTCAAATATTGTTCGCCTCAAATCAACTTTTTGAGGATGGGATTTCATTATCAAGACACTACTTGGTACTTGATAAAAAGGGATGACCGATCGTCTACATGTTATATAGCTGTATAGTATTACTTTTTTTTTCTTTTTTTGTTTTGTTAAACATTTACTAGTTGTATTTCCATTGTGAAATTAACCAGAGTTTTAAATACTATAGGCTTAATAAATGGAATGACAAATAAATGAATGTGAGACAAAGTTTCTCATGTTTACCTGAGAATATGCACACAGAGGATCACAGTCCAGCTGAGAAAGAGAGAAGTATATCTGAGCTGGAATACATGCTCACATGTATACATACAGTACACACACACACACAAACACACATGCACACACATGCACATACAGAGCAACGTGCACATACAGTGTGTGCACACATTCTCAGTCTCACGCACAAACTCAGTGCTTGTGCATCATATCTGTTTAGAAATTGCAACATGCTTACGAGGTCTCTGCCAACAGATTTGGATTGACATCTAGCTACCACACACACACACACTCATACTGCCAGTGCTGGGAAAAAGGTACTCACTGCCAGACTTCTGCTCCGAAAATATTATACCTTAATAACTATCTGCTCGTGTTTATACTTCGGCTTGTAAATGTTGTTTAGCAGTGTCCATTGCAAATGGTTGTGTAATGTCTTGTAATGCATACTAATATATTATGTTTATCATAAATGAATATATTTAATGACACATGAAATAATGTGGCTGTTGTGGTTTTTATTTTGGATTTTTTTTTTTTTTTTTTTTTTTTTTTTTTTTTACTTTGGTTATCCTTTGCATTGAATTGTACGTAGATGGCTGTAATGAAAAGTATTGATAAAGTCTGTAGCTATTGAACAGCCTGCTAGAACTGAAAATTAATTCATCTGAAATAAAGCTCTGGAAAAGAACTTGTAGATGATTGACCTGAAGCTACATTTTGTTTTGTTTTGTTTTGTTTTTCTTTCTTTTTAGACCATCAAAAAGCTTCCACCAATTATTGTTTGCATGATTGCATGTACACACAGCAGCGCCAGAAGCCATACACCTGTATGCACTATCCATACATCAGGTCGGTGGGGTTTTTCGTTTGTTGTTTGTTGCAGGTTATGTTTCTGTGTTATTATTTAGCTGGTTGGTCTTCTGTTGGCTGATAGGTGGTTACCATAGGTTACCATTCAAATGATAATAGTGTCTGTGTCTGTGTGTGTGTGGGAGTAGCCTAAATGATGAACCTGGTCGTTCCTGTGTGTACTCTGAGATCAAATCCTGCCGGTGCCCCTGTGTACATGCCTGATACTTCTAGAGGTTTCTATCATTATAACTCTCTGACCCAATTCTATACTCATTCAGTAACAACTGAACAGAATTAAGCAACATGTGTTATGTTCAGAAAAACAGTTTTCATCACTTCATTTTAAGGAAATCTGGACAGGAAAAAGATCGTGGTCTTCCCTCTCTTTGCTGTACATGCCACAGTTCCCTTGAGCCAGGCACTTCACCCCCTTTGCTCCAGTGGACCTGCTGAGTGTACTACAATAGACGACTTGTTGTACTGGGCAGCGACAGAGCGTGAATGAGTCCAACTAGCGTATACATACTCAGCAAACTGTCTTTGTATTAGTAGGCCAGGCCAAAAAAAAAATGGTAGCATATATGGCCAAAAGTACAAAAATCAGTCAACTGACCTTTTCATAGCACTCCAAACATGTGGATTGTATTGAGAAAATGCCTAGTTGGTCCAGAAAACACTATAGGCCAGTAGTTAAAGTGATAGTTTGGATTCTAACCCGTATAGTGGTATTTGCTGCTGCATGTGAGTATGATACAGCCACCAGGTTTGGTCCATAAACTCCCTCTCCGTCATGAGAACGAGGGTTTCATTGAGCGTGTCATGCTCCAAAATAGATAAAGTCGCTATAGACTGGAAAACAGCATGATTTTGAGACAAAGCTGAAAAATAGTTTTGAAGAATACACAACATGTCTGGATGATTTCCCTTATATCCAAAATGGAGAAACTATTTTTTGCCACAGCACTGCCACTGTATCACCCCATAGGTTGAATATGAGACTGGTGCGTGGTGGCTCAGTGGCACTATGGCGAAAAATAATTTGGTTTAAAGTAGTTCAAATCATTCAAAGTGAAACCAAAATAATCATGTGTTGTTGTGCATCCTTCAAAACTATTTTTTAGCTTTGTGCCGCCGCTCAAAATCATGCTGTTTTTCAGTCTACTTTATTCATTTTGAAGCAGTACTCTCCTGGTGAAGCTCCCATTCTTGCAACAGGGAAGGAGTTAATGGACCAGATTTGGTGGATGTTACACTCACATACAGCCGCAAATACTTACTGGTAAGAATCCAACCTATCACTTTAAACATTTGATGTCAATAATTTATCTTTTATTACTACCCAAGAGGTTCAACTATACCTTGCACCACAAAGCAGTAAGCTCAGCTAGCTGTTCATCATTTGTTTTGGATCCCTCATCTCTGTAAACTTCACTGACAGTAAATACTGGCTATAAGGTTGCTATAACACAGGCACATTAAAGTGATATCACCTTTTAAATTCAAACCACAGATGTTATTGTTGTAGCTGAGAGGTTTTGGCATCAGTGGACACGCTTGACTTTTTCCTATGGGAATTCCACACAAATACCTCAGATTCTCTCCTTGTTCCAACCCCGAGTCCCCTGCTTTGTGCTTGTGGACAGGATATTGGTATAGTGGTCCCTTCAGTGCCAGTACAAAATTCTCCCAAGGGGCCAACCAATCAAACAACCACTCGTGAAAGTTTAAGCTGTGTTATCCATTAATGTAGGAAACTGAAGCCACCAGGATTTCTAGTCGTAAAACCACCCAAACTAACAACTCGGTAGACGGAGGAGAGAAACTGGGGGATGAGGTCATTTCAGATGAATACTCACACCATAAGAATAGACAAGTCTTGAATTTGCCCAGCACAACTCTTATGTTTTGTTGTTATAGACATGGTTGGCATGCTCTTTCAGGTTCCCCAGCTTCCCTGACTATGAGATCACAGTGTCATCCAGGGCTTGCAAAACCTGAACTATTTCACCTTAGCTCATCGAAGACAGTGCAGGATCACAAGGAGACAATGATGTACCATTTCCCTCAATCCTCTGTGTGATTTGGGCGGAACGGGAGAACTGAAAAGAGATCTGGGTGTGTGTGAGCTCCCCTCTCAGTGTGCGCACAGATGAGGCTGGAACAACAAACAGTGCTCTGTCCAGAGCTTCGTACACAGACATGACCATGGTTTCTGGCATCAGGAGGAGTGAACCCACATCCATACTACTACATGCAGAGGGCTGAATGTGGGATCAGGTTTCCATCGCAGCCCTTGCAGCACCCGGGCCAGCTCGAGGCCCGTGGAACATTCCACACACATGAAGCCCCCGTCACACTGCGGCCATTGTGTCCCGGTTCACAGCGAGCATACTCCTCGGAAAACAAAGCTCCGCTCTGGTCAGACAGGGCAGTGCTGATGATGCGACATGCTGGGGTTGTGCTAGACTGGGCGGCAGGGTGGCCTTGTGCCCTCCAATTGTGTGCTGTACTAACAGCTGCCAGGAAAAGGAAACGGCAAGCTGCTGAGTGAAATGGCATAACTCCCATGGCATACGTGTGACTTGTCATTGCTTGCTTCAGTGCATGAAGACTGAATGGAAAAGAGCCTGATTTCTTTGTCAGATTCAGCCCATAAAAACATTCGGACGGTTTGAATTTATATTGTTCCTTGCCCCCTTGTTTTTCCTCTGAAAAGTAAACAGTAAGAATTATGAAACCACTGTGGTTCTGTGCAATGTTGAAAGAACATCACACACAAGTGATTACGTGACTTCCATGCGTTTGGCCAATGCGTTTTATAATTCTGAGGGGGATAGTAAGGCTCCAAGGTCCTTGGGCCCAAGTAACCCGAATCAGTAAACTAACTTAGAGAGAAAATGCAGACTATTGTGCTCACTTTGCATGTAAGTTTTTGAATCACTAACATCCTCTCTGTCTTCAAAATGTAAATGACATTCCTGACCTTAAGACCCTCCATGGATGCACTTAAATCTCTTAAAATTGTGTTAAGAGAAATGACCACCATGGTGGGACAGGAAGCATTACAGGCAGCCTAATCCCATTCAAAGACCCTCATCAACAGGCCCAGCAGAGCAATCAACAGGAAAGACCGAGAGAAGGAGTGGTATTCAAATGATCCAATAACAATCTAATTAGTTAGTAATTACAGTGTAATGGCAAATCATCCATTAACTTCAGTGTAAATGAACAATGTTTTCATGGCCATTATTGCTGTTTTATTACACAAGGAAGGAGTAACCCAATTATTGAGCTCTGCCCAAATGAGTTTGGAGCTGAGAGGGCCTGTGGTACTTAAGTGGATTAGCTGGGTAGGAGGAAGGAGGAACCTCAAGAGGATCACAGAGGCTGATCTGCGTTACCCAGCAGCCATAGACCTTCAGCGCCACCATTTCTAATCTGACACAATCGAAGCGCTTCTTCACTCGCAAACTACCCTGCACCCCAGGCGAAGCAACTCTGTGAAAGAGAGACTTCATTTAACTTTTCTTCAAGGGTGCCCCTGTGTTTCTCTCTAGTCAGGGTGAGAGGGGGAAACAGAAAAAGAGCTTGCAGTTCAGTCGAGTTTACCAAAGTCTGATATTATGCATGAGATCTCGCCTTGGCCCCCTTCTGATGAAAAATGTACTATCACCCGTCTTTTGTTTTTCTGAAACCCTCTTGGCTTCGAGCTCCATCTTCTTAACCCTCCGTAAAACTGGAGCTGCACCACAGATGCTGTTTTGTTTGCTCGGAAGCGCCCAACTAAACACAGAACAATATAACTCTGTTTTTGCAGCTGACTAAGTGTATTTTCAAGCCTTGTTTACTCTGAACCTTTGGCGACAGACCGACATTAAGATTGCTTTGCCGACTACAACTGCAAAGCAAAATTTCACTTTATAATCAAGCGAATGTGCACAAGGAATGGTAAAACATATTGAATGAAGTATCAAAAAACTTGTGAATTTGGCTCGACTTGAAACACTGGACATAGTGTAAGACGCCACTGACAACACACTTTTCCTCCATCCCTGCTCCTTTCTTTTCACCTGTCACTCGTTTGACAACAGTTTATATACACAGCCCGTTTGGGTGCGCATTTTCCACTCTCCGTTTTCTAGGGCGTCTTCCATCACCTCGATGTCCACTCTTTTGCTTCCCAGCCTTCATTCACACTGAGGCTTAAGCATGGGAGAATGGGGCTCCATGAAACAAAGAGTGAAGCACCTTTGGAGATGGAGGAAGGGCTTAAAGAAGTACTTGATATCAACCCACTGTGTGACCACAACACACACACACACACACACACGCACACGCACATACACAGGCATGCACACACAAACACGTATGCACACTCACACACACCACTCGGATTCCAAATGTGTTACACCCTCAGCATTTGACACTAACACCCTTAGAGCCCTCCCAGCCCCCACCCCTTCACTCACTCATTCACTTTCTCCCAATCTCCCTCTCTATTTCTCTCTTTCTTTCAACGCACATGGTTCAAAAGCTGTATTTCTGGCTTACTAGATTGGAGCACAAAGGCTCTTCTTATGCATCCTGGAGAAGCCCCACTAGAGAGGCCTAGATCCCATCCTGGGTAGCTGAGTGCACACAGAGAGGGCTAGTCCTCTTTTTTTCTCATTACCATTTCCATACAGGATTAAGCCACTTGGCTTTTGGATGGTGTGTACTATATTTTTCACCCATTTTTCACCCCCCTTCCCCCCTTTTTCCGCATTCTTGAGGTCTGAGTTAAATGATCAGTAAGACAATCAGCTCATAAACTAGCTCTTTTTAATGTCTATTCACGCACGCTGCCGGGTCCAAAGTATGCCTGAGTGGATGGATCTCATTGGAGTCTGCTCCATGAGGAGAGTCCTTCAGCTGCCTCACAGTAGCACCCTGTTCTCACCTTCCAGGCTTTAATGGGGACAAGAGGAGACCAAACAAAGTTTAAGAGAGACTAAGAACAATTTGCCATTTTATATGCTATTTAAAAATGTGACCCAACACCGAAAAACAGGCACATAGTGGGGTGCAGTTTTGTTTCCGTTGTTGTTTTGTCATAGTTTTTTGCAGTCTTTGTAGTGTTTTAAAATATGAAATACTGAATCAAAATAGGCCATGTGGAGTATGGTTAGATCGATTTATTGGTTTATATCAGGCCAAAATCTTTTCTTAAATATGTATCAGATATTGGCGCATCCATGCCCTCCTTCCCCAATATAAAAGAGGCTCTCTAGTTCTTTTTTTTTTTTTTTACAAAGATTTTTAACATTGTTTGATAGTGTCTCTGTTTTTTTTTTTTATCTTGCATTTGCATTCTCTAGTTTATTTTAACATGAACACACACAATAGAAGTTGTATATCAACAGCCTTTTTTGGATTACTTGGATTATTTTGTCTCTGACCTTCAGTTCAAAAATGTGCTAAAGCTGCAGATTTTCAAGTCCAAGGTAAGCTGCTTTGAATGAACTTTTTCTGTCGCCTCTGCTGACTGCAGTGACAGAGGCTGTCACACAGCTGACATGAACATTTGATATTGTTTGACTTTTTGATGTTTGGTTGATCGGCAGAATGTGTGGCTTCAGTAACGTTCTGAATGGAGCTGAAATGGTGAGGGGGTGAAGATGAGAACGGAGGAGGAGTTTATTCCGGGACCCGACAGAAATTTGGAAAGCTCAAACCAGGCAATAACAGGTTGGCTGTAAAGTGTATGGTAGAAAGAATATGTAATGTCATATAGCTTAATATATATGTAGTGATTTTGATCTAACTTTTTAATGTAACCTGTACCTGTAAGGTTTGACATATTATTCATGCAAAGCTGCAGCTGACTGTTTTTGTCACCTTCTTTATGTGAGAATGTATAATTATCAATGTCCACTTGAAGGATGACAGGCATGAAACTGAGCATTTAGTTTAGATTTGAAACTTCTGTCATGGCTGTCAAGGAGAAGAGATAGAGAGACCTGTGGATATCTGGAATTTTCCTGCTCACTCCCTGGCAAGACCCTCCCCACTCCCCCCCTCTGTTCCACCCTCTCTTCCTCCTCATCCGAATACATTAATATCTAAAAGTGTTGGCCCAGACGAAAAATACTCATGGACTAAACAAAGTGCAGAGTGACTTCAGGGTCTGGGATCTTCAAATAAACCCTGCCTGGGTGTCATGGGGACCAGGAAGTGGAATTAACTGCTATATTAGCTGACCTTCATCTTGTTGTTTCTCCCAACCTGCCTGGCTGGGCCCCGGGCTGGCCCGTAACCACGGTCTCCAGGCCCAACAATGTGGGCATTTCCCTCAGCAAAAACACAGGCCTTGGGGGTTTACTGAGCAAACAAGACGAGCCCTGCCAAATACTCCTCGCTCCCACATTTCACAATCACTTTTTCTATCGCCATTTTTCCCTCTTTGCTCTTGCCCATCCATGGAGCTCTGAGAAGCTACCAGACAGTTCTAGGTCGGGTGTGAGAGAGAAATGTAGGAAAACAGAGCGCTGACCCGTGCTGAGATTTAGTGTAAGGAAAACTTTTCATGTTGACGACCTAGACCTATAACTCTCGGGATGCCTTGCTTTTCGCTTCCAGAGTGGCTGCAGTGTAAAAGTAACATTTTTTTCCTCACTCAAATCATGATTTTCTAAAGGCGTCCCGTTTATAACATATTGTTTAACAATTTACAGTAAATTTGAGTCACTGGTTAAGACATCAGGACATTTTGATCAATCAACTGGCTGGGAAAAAATCCAGAATATGAGAAACCACATACAATGAAAATCCCTGAATGCGATAAATCACATTCAATGAAAATGTCGAAATACACACAGACTATATGACTAGAGGGTGTTAAAAAATTCATTTCAACAAGGTGCATGTTTCTGAAGTTTGGGTCTGCTTTTGCCATTAGTTGTTGGTACAGAATCCTACATAAAAGCAGAGACAGAGCAAAGTGGTCCTGGGTTGCTAGTAAATCAAGCTGCTCGCTCGCTGGATTAATACAGGAAGACATCAAACAGCCAGGAAACAGAACTGTTCAGTAAAAATTACCGTTGAAAAAATCACTTTTTCACAGCAAGGCCATGACTTCTCTATGGTTCCTATAATTTAAAGAGCACTGAGTAATGTAACAATTGGTCTCTGGGGATGTCAAATTTATATCATCAGTAATAAAATACAAAGATAGGCAATAAAACACAAACTTCCTGAGGTTTTGAGGGTTATAGCCCAAATCCATCCTCACATGGTATTAAATAGTCGATCTAGAATGTCAGCTAGATGACAAATATCAGTGCCCAAGATCAAAGGGGAAAGAAGGGAATAGCACCTCCTGTTTAGATATCAGGCCTGATGTTGCTAGAGAGTGTATGCGTGTGCGCATGTGTGTGTGTGTGAGTCCACCTACGCGTGCATGCATGTGTTTCACAGAGGGTGGCTTTGATTCAATCTCGCATCGGCATCAAAGTGCGCTGGCCATCAAAGGCCCAGCATCAACACAGGATCAAACACTTCTCATCCACAGCAATCATCCACAGGGTCACAGGAGGAGGACTGGGGTCACACACACAGACAGCAACCAGGAAATCCATTTACACAAACCTGGACATACACTAGTCAGACCGCGTGTGTACAACACATTCACCTTCAGGAGGCTGACCTTGGGATTTACACTGCTTAAATGTGATAATTAGCATTTTTAAATATCAATGATCACAGCTCATCAGTCAGTACGCTGAAAATCCACGTTTTTATTCTGACAATTAATAAATTCAGCTTCTTACTGTGCAGTAAAGGATATGTTTGGATAGGTAAAAGACTGAAATGCTTTTACCCATCATTTATAACCGCACATATCTCAACTTCACTGCTCAGCTGCAGCTTGCAAGCCTTTAACACAGTCCAACAGGGCACTCATTTTCAGTCATTATACCTTTTATACCTTTAAGAAAATGGGAAACTCACAGCATAGTCAAATACATTTTGACATTACCCATCCAAAAATGTTTGCAAATGGTTCTAACATGTTTTATTTGGCATAAGGATAATATATTACCTTCTATACATCAACACTATTCTAAGTTAGGTAATGCTGCATTCACTTGAACACAGATTGCAGCATTTCCATCTTGTAAATTTCTGACCTGCAACAACATGGCGTTCATGATGTCAACTCAATAAATGGACGCTCACAATGAGAATTTCCCTCCATGAAAAACACCAAAGAAAAGAGCATCCGTTTTTTCCTGGGTTAACACTCGGAACCTGTTGATGCTTGTTGGAAATTTACAATCTGAAAAAAATCCCGAGGTCCAAGCTCAGGTGAACACAGCGTTATCTGACTCAGCGATGTTTACAGCGATGTTTACAAAGCAAGGTATTTTAGTAAATGCGATGCAGGCACATTTTTTAAAAAGCAATGCAGCACTTGTATCTAATCAGGAAATTGGATTTATACAATATAAACAAGAACATTTCAAAGACTGTTTCTCGAGGTCATATTGGAAGTGTTTTAACTTTTAAGATGTGTATATGGTGTGGGCACCTGGGGTCTAAGAACAAAAATAGACTATCCAGAGACAACCAGGATGTCTATATAAAATGCAGGGGAAACAAAAAGTCAGACAAATTGTATCCTGTTCATCCCCTTCTTAAAGAATTCAGTCCTCAGGAAGACGCTATAGAGCCGCTGCAGCGACCAACATTTACAAAGTCTTTCATACCAAATGCAATAACTTCACTAAATTCATGAACACTATTCACACTGGAACCAGGTCTATTATTGTTGTCTGCACTGTGCATGCTGTGCTTTCATTATTGTATGATTTACTGTGATGTGTTTTAGCCGACTTGTAAAGCCAAAGGCAAATTTCCACATCTGTAAACAATTAAGGTTATCTCATCTTATCTCATCTTATTTTATCTTGTCTTATCAAGAATGAATGGTAGTGGTCAAAAGTAAGGTAGTGGTCAAAACTGTGCTCTGGTGTGCTTAACAAACTGTATTTATGATTTTCTAATACATTGTATTAAGTTTATGCATTTAACACTCCTCTCAGTTACAAAAGCACCGTGCTGCCACTTCTTTAGTATGAGCACATGGAGTTTTTAAAGTCATTGTAGCTTCACTCATATTCAGTCATGCATACCCATAAATCATAAACTTTAACCCTCCACCCAAGCGCCTAAGAGTACACTGCACACACCTAGAACACTGTACACACTGCTGAACGCACTGTTAGAGAACCTTCTGTGTCCTCTGCTTCTCAACAGCAGTATCCTAAATTCCTCCCATCCCATCTACGGAAAAAGACTGTGATCCCTGCTGTGAGAGACTGAGGAGAGTCAGACGAACCGTCCGGTCCGTGGCATTACAACGGTCCTCTATGGACAGGACAGGAAAACAGCTCAACGCTCTTGAGTCACGCCCGGCACTCATCCAATCATGTTTGAGATTCCTGAGTGATGTACACTGTCTGCTCCCATCTGGACACAGCTCCTTTTTCCATGATGAAAGAGAGGACTGAATGTGATAAACCTGCAGGGGAAATGGATGTCTTTGTCACCCAGAAGATACCAGAAACCCACTGCAAAATGCTACGGCAAAGGGTGACAGGCTGCCACACGCACACACACATACAAAAACCCACAAAAGTACACACATGTAAACACACACACTTACCACAAAATAACTAACCATGCCTATAAATCAACAGGTCCCAAATTTGTTTTGCTTGGGGAGACAAGCACTCCACGTTCAGTACAGTTTAATTTAACAGCGAAGCCATCCTCATGTGGTTGATAAACTGAATACGTCTAATGACACGATCCCATTAATGGAGAGTGTCAGCGCATCTCAACACATAGGCCTGTGTATCTGCGAGGCGCACGGGGGGGCCGACGTATGAATCTTTCAGCACCTTAATAAGCTGTGTCTAGACGTCTGTGCCATCCCTCCAATTACCACCGTTTGATAAACCAACTCTCAGTACATGGAAAAAAACAAAGCTTTTGATCATATCAATGAGGCTTAAAAGGGAAGACAACAATACAAGTATGGACGGTAAATAGAGAAGCTTGTGTTTGGATGGCAGATGTTATTCAAAACAACTCATTTGAAGTCACAGTTTTCTCTGAACAGGTCTGCAGTTACAAAGGGGAAGTAGTCCCATCCTAAACACATTTACACTGGCTTTCATGAAATATGTATTTAACCATTTTCATATGGCACTTGACGTTATTTGAACTGCGCTGCGCACGATGAATCAGCCTTAAGGTCGATTGTGTTTTCCTGTGTTTCTCTTATCCTCTGACTCACTCCCACCTCATCCTTTGTTGTTAGGCAATAATCATTAAAGCCTTCTTTAACACTTCAAGTCACCTTCCTTTAAGACACGGAGAAATCACTTGGACCGAGACTCCGAGGTGGCCTCCACGGACCCTTCAGGGTTTACTGAGGATGTGTGCGATACGTTTTCTGCTTTGATCCACGCAGTGCTCTGGGATGTTGCACACAAGCTAGGAAAAGGGTGGCGTCACGGTATCTGTGTTCTCGAGATTCCGCCAGCAGTCTTCCGGTTTGGACCAGCGGAATTGCATGGGGATTGGTGACAGCCAGGTTCCACTTCAAAATGCTTTGGTTTCATATGTGTGTTTTCCCACAACATCACCCCTCAAGACTGCGGAGTGTCTATCAGGATGTGATACAGTCTCAGAGGAAGAAAGGTCTGAAACTTTCATTGGCCAGCCTGTCACAACATCTTGTTTTTTTCCCCTCCCTTATTATTCATCTTTTATAGTGTCTCCAACTCTGTGACAGCATCAGCGCTTGTGGAGTAATTGAGTGTTGCTGTTTTGGTTTCACGATTTACAAGGTGGCTATTAACACTTATTTCTCGTAAGCCTACCTCTATTAAAAGAAAATCCCTGACAAATGAGATGTAAGTTCTTCTCAGACTCAATGAAAATATAATTTCTTCTCATGAAAGAGAAGTTACACCTTGTAATACAGTGAACTTTGACAGGTAGTTCAAACCTTCAATTAGTTTTCTCTTGATCTCATGTTCTGCAGTTTATACGCGTCAAACTCGTATCAGTGCAACAGATAAGAGCAGCAAGATGTCCCCACTTCTGCTGCAAGACACTGCCAGTGTTATCATAACTTCAACAGATGAGTTAGAGACTGAACACTGTGTTTTGACTTTAAACTGGAGGCCTGGGGTCCAAACAATGTCCAAACCTTGACGTCCACAGGAACAATCCTTCCGATGGAACTGGGGGAGGGGGGGATTACCGGTGCGACGGCTGATACGCGCTGAAAGATGGTAATCATTAACCACTTTGAATAAGACGTCAGATTCAAGAGGTCAGGACTGCATCAATAATATGGTAGACCGCACGCACAGGAGCCTGTACGTGACTTTTACTGGGGCAGGCAGATCATATGGAATAGATAGATGTGAGCCCCGAATCCCATTTATTAGGCTATTTCACCTTGCATGCCACATCAATGAGAGTCAGAGTGGAAACAGTCTCCTTGTAGACTCAACAAACTGGAGTTGTCTCTGAGAGAGAGAGAGAGAGAGAGAGAGAGAGAGAGAGAGAGAGAGAGAGAATGTACGTGGTGTGTGGATCGGTATACACTGATTTCTATGTCCAGCATGCGTGTGAGGCTTGACCGGGCTCCCCTCTCTTCTCTCCAGGGGAGGTGTTGTGAAAAACTCGATGGACGTCTCTCCTCCCAGCATCTGGCTGTTAGAAGTGTCTGCGAACACATGGGCCCATTAGTTCCACCTCCGGCTGGACTCCTGCCTGATCCACGCTGATGTGATCTCACAGGGGCCCGGGCCAGCCCTCCCAGGGGACCCA
This sequence comes from Myripristis murdjan, assembly GCF_902150065.1. Classification (NCBI taxonomy): domain Eukaryota; kingdom Metazoa; phylum Chordata; class Actinopteri; order Holocentriformes; family Holocentridae; genus Myripristis; species Myripristis murdjan. The sequence goes on along the minus strand of NC_043987.1, from coordinate 11,504,517 downwards.
TAACCACCCAGGCACCAGAACAAATAGCTCAGCGCTTACTCACGCCTCTTTATGGCAGGTGATTCCTTGCCCTCTTTCCATAGCACGCTGAAACTTCAAAGTCTCACGCTCGCGCCGTTGCTCTCACCCTTTCGCGCTCTCGTCTCTAACCTGCCACGTAGCAGCCTCTCCCTCGTAGCCAAAATGAGGCACATACAGGGTGAGGTCACGGAGGTGGGTGGCTAGGTGTGCTTTGAAGCCAAGACAGGTCTTGAGCAATGAAATCATATTCATATACAGCAAGGAAAATTGACTGAAATGATTGATTCATTTTCTATTTCCATCCTTTGTGTCCTAACCAAAAGTGCAATATAATGTGAAGGCAATCAGAATCTGTTGTTCAAAGCATTGCACATAAAGCATGTACAGAATTCTGCATGGAAAGCATTGCATTCCCCTGCGTAAGACACAAGACACGCCGCAGTGATCAAACATTAAAGAAAAAGGAATTGGCTCAAGAAGCTCGAGGTTGATTAGTTTGTAATTCCTCTGTCCTGTCCAATCTGTTCATCAGCTCAGAGCATAAAGACGGAGCCTGTGTGCCACTGTGGCTCAGTCTGTCCATTCAACTGTTGAAAGATAGGACAGTAGGAGGCAGGGAGGAGGAAATGGATGGCAGAGGGAGAGATGCGTGAGGCGGTGGAGGTTATCCACCAGCTGAGGAAACACTGCGGCTGGCAGGCTGAAGGTTTTCGTGGTGAACATCGGCTCCGGGGCCAATGAAAATGTTTGGGAGGAGAAGACTTTGAAACATCCACACAGGAAATAAGAAGACTACTCTTCACTGACAGGAAATATACATCCTCTTACACACACATTACACAGACACAGTTAAAGGCAAATTCCCCCTGACACTGGGGGCAGGACTCAGACCTACATGTGCTGTACTTCCAACATGAGAATTAAAGTCACAATGTCAGAATTTGCTGTTGAAATATTTACATATTACAGTGCGGTGTTTAATACTAGATACTGTAAAATGTACAATATCTGTGCCATACACGGGTTTGCAGGGGTTTGTCCTGTGAACAGCTGCCTGGGTTGACAGCTCCAGAGATAGGCAACACACTCCTGAATCTGACAAACAGTCCCCTCCCTCAGACGGCCCAGAGTGCTAAAACTACCCCTACAGCCCTGCCTAACACGGTGTGAGGCAGAGTTACTAATGGCTACTACAAACTGCAGCCAGGCAGGTTCTTGGGCCTCTAGTGTTTCCCTATATCCTGCTACAACACCTACATTTTATGACCCATTTTAATTGTTATGAAAGAAATGTCTAGACCTTTCTTAAATAAAAACATTTTTTTTAAATCAAAACATTTTGGTGGTTGGATTGCACGGGTATTGTCCCATATTTAGAGTCGCCCTCCAGTCATTTATTAAAAAGTCCCTAAAAATCTCTGTTCACCAATATTACATATTTAGAAGTTGTTTTTTTCATGAAAAAACCTCTTTGTGACCCCTCTTTCAGATTTTAGAAGTGTGCAAACTGACCTCCACCTTTAGTAGAGGACAATGAAAACACCTCTAGTGACAATTTTTGCCTGGATACAAATCATTACAGTCAAGGTCAGACATTTTAGTTAGTCTTTATTTTTTTTTATTCAGGGAATGCTTTTGACAGTGAATATGGGGATCCAGTTCTAGTTTTTGGGATGATAGCCTAAAAGGCATATATATTTCCTGGATGGAAATATACACATTAACTATTTTTTTAATTAATATTTTTGAGTGGAGGGGGACTTTAACTGGTCTTTGATGCCTAGCAGGTGAGCTGGTGTACATACCACCGAAGGAAAAACAAGGCCAAGCTTTGATTCGCTTTACAACGGATGGACCGTGATTTTCTTTTCCCTGTCCATCTCCTTTCAAATTATTCTGCTCCCCCTTGGGACCATCTGACCCTTGCCATCATGGGCCTGGATCACCAATCATCCCCTTCCTTAATGGCTCTATCTCAGCCTAAGTCCCTGTACTACCTTCAACCTGCTATTAGTGGCCATCATTGCCACCAGAGAGAAGCACGAAATTTCATCTGTCAGATCCATATATGTCAGACTTAGGACAATTTGCCATAGCAGGGAGGCATTACTGCTGATAGGATGAGAGAAATGCATTGCAGAGGAGTGTTCAAGTTCCTATGTGGTGCTTTTTTTCCCTCTTTAGATCTACTTTAAAGACAGAGAGGAAGGCCAGAACTGGACACCAAACAAGGGAAAATGTGTCTCAGGGTAGAAGCCAGAAGACATCCAGGTCTGTTGAACCTTCACATATAATGGAGGTGAAACAAACAGAAACTGTGGACCTGGAGATGACATCACCGGTCAAGGCTCTGTTGCCAGATACTCAATGTAGGGAAGATCTTTTTTTTTTCCCCAAAGCTTGGCAAGGGAAACATGTACACTCCAATCCCCTTTTATTGCTATTTACCTCTCTGCCAAACTTTGTCGAAAGCACATAGTTTCACAAGATGAATGTGAAACTGAAAAAAAGGACCCTACAGCACAGCCTCTATAATCAGCCCTCCCTCAGGTTTTAACTCTGCATAGTGTCTGTGTGCTTCTGGCTGGCTCCAACCCAAGGCTCTTTGTGTTGATTCTTTCCACCTACAAAGAATTTCTGCTGGGATGTATGCCGTGCTTTGGTGTTATATCTCATTAAGCAGCCAGAGAGGTACAGCAGCATCACAACAGATAGTTCAGGCGGTCTGACCCACAGCCGAACAGCACTCAGCCACCCCGCACTTTTCTAAATATGTACACAAGTGCACAGGAGAGAGCCAGTGAACCCAGAGGAGGCTGCGCTGGCGCTCACTGCAGCACCCGCAGATCATAAATCCACCATCGGACAGGCGGGCCGAGCCGGAACGTTTAGACACAGTGGGCCAGGTGATTTATGGATCGATGTAACCTCTGGAGTTTAAAAATAACGAGCAAATCTCGCCTGGGCTGGAATACCTCTGCACTGCACTGATACTGTAAAACCACTTGAAAGACGCTTCATCCACTCGACAGGAAGGTGCGAGTGTAGAAAAATTGGATGAGTTATGTGACAGAGAGGGTTATATTTTATAAGAGACCCCTGCCTTTAGGTTTTAATGAAACACTGAAATGGAGTCCGTGTAACGCGGGGAGCTTATAGTCTCTGTTAGCAGCTGGAAACAGAGGGAATTTAATGAGAAGCCGTTAATGGAAATATTATTGCAGCATACTGTTAACAGCCTCTTTCCTCACCGGTCAGGCCAAAACCATTTCCCTCTGACTTTCTCGGTACATGCTGTTTAGATCGACCACTAACATCACTCACTCCCGGCCGGAGCCTCCTCCAGCTACTCCACACAAGCAGCACCTGCAGGACACAGAGAAGTGCCAGTAACTCACGCTGCGGCAGATCCCACGTCAGGCCTTTCTGGGTCAGGGCCTTCCTGTAGGTTCAGGATTTACTCTGATGACAGGACCTGCTGCCTTACACTTAATGGAGTGCAAAGTTCCCTTCAATATTTCTACAGGTGTCAGGGATAAAGATAGCTGCAGCACAGAGGTGTTCTTCTTTTAATAGAAAACCCTGTAAAATTTTCCGTAGAGGCTACCGTTTTAAAACAAAATACAATGCAAAGTGTAAAACTGTAGGAAAATGACTGTTCCAATAAAGATACAATGTTAACAACTTGGCTTGCTTTATAGTCCCTCCGCTGTGTCCTCTTTTGTACTCAGCCATTCTGTTTATCACTGAAAATTAGAGCTTTATTATCAGGTATTTTAATTATATTCTTGGAAAAGCCTGTTTTTATCACAGAGGGAAAAAAAGAGAAAGCACAATACTCTGTGGGTGATATAATAAATGTTAGTCTCACAGGGTGTGTAAAGACACTCCTCGCTCACAGCCCTGTCATCATTCCCCAGGGTAACACAATTTGTCTCAATTTGCCCCAGATATCATGCACTCTTTGATAGTAAAAACCCACAAATTCAACATAATAATGAGGGCGTGCAGACAGAGTGGTGTTATTCAACTAACACTCATTTCTGTAGCTCATATCTGAGGCATTCACTGTGGTAAGTGTTGTTGTGTTTAAAGGCGCTGAGGAGCACTATAGCGCTGTTTCCCCAGCAGTATACCGCTGTCATCGTATCCATTCACAAGGCCTAGATGAGCAGCAAAACACTAATCATGTCATCACTGTTCTACATTGGGGTGAGAGCCTCTATTTAGCTGAGATAGCAGCTTGTAATTACCCTGTCCTCCAGGGCTGTGGCATTGTGGTGGGCCTCGGCAATGCCAAGAAAAGCAGCAGAGGAGCTGATTAACTTGGACTTATATTGTGCATTCTTTTGCTATACGCTCTACTGCACGGGGCTGCTGGCGTGAGCTACGACAGTCATTAATGGTGTTAACTGATGATGCGTTTATGGTCCTGAAATAGGTGGAAGATTTCCACATACAACAATAACAGAAAAATGGAAACATGCTGCCATACATATATTTTATATTTACAGTACGCACAGGCTCTCTCTCTATCTCTCTCTCACACACACACACGCTATAGTGAGCAGGCTGTTGTACTTGTTTTGGATTTGTCCCATTTTTGTGCCTATTTTGACTCAGCCTTGTCTTGTTTTCAGCCATTGTTGACTGTTGACTCAAGTTTCACTGACATTTTTTTTTTTTTTTTTTTTTTTTAAATTTGAAAACATGAGCCTTGTTTACAGACGATTTTGGTAGCAATCTTGACTACAAATCAGGTTGCTCTGGTCTCCAGTTTGACTTGCTGGTCTCAACACTTTGGATTTGGTTTGAACTCAAATGCCACTGAAGTTGGTTTTGTTGCTGGAGTCAAGAAATGTGGCCTTAACTACAGCCTTGCAACCATACACATTCACAGTGACATCCCAGGCGTATGATTTAGTACTGAAACAATTAGTTGATTTATCGACTAGTCAATCCACAGAAAGTGACTGATTATAATTTCAACAATAAATTAATCACTTAAGTTAGAAATCAAGAAACAATCCCAAGTATTTGAGGAGATTCACTGAGATCATCAAGATGCTAAGATTTGCTTACTTTTCTTCATTCAAATCTTTATAATGGACAATGAAAATAATCATTCGTTGTAGTGCTAATACAGTGACACAGAATATAAGGTATGACATTCCTTGGCCAAAATATTTTGCATATCTCTGTTGCGTGTATGCTTGCACATTTTAGAATGAATTTAATATTCCTGCAACACCGCTCCACTGAAAAATACAAGGAAAGGTATCTATTGTGTGAACTGATGCATGCTTGGTGCAAAACACATCCGTAGTTGTGGCTGACAGAATATTTGGTACGTGCATGAAGCATGTAAGTACGCGCATGAAGTGTGCAAGAATAACAACACCATCGCTCACAACATACCAGAGACAGCATAGACGCAATCACAGTTATGCATTGCGGTGTTTTTACATGCATGGATTTTCCTTTGTAAACATCTCTGTGTTATGTCAACGATAGCTGCTGAACATTCATCTACGAGCGACGCTCAGCCAGCGAGGCGAGGTGAGGAAGATCTTATTTTGTGGTTTTGCACAAACATAGCTGTGCACTGCTACTACATCATGTGAAATTCTTTGTAAACCGACATGATCCAAGTGCATACCAGAGCCTTCAGCACATATCTGCTTTATGTCCTTCCACAAAGGAAAATACATAAAGTCAAATACCTTAATCCAGTAAGAACAAAATAGTCACTTCCAATAAAAATATGGTCGGACAACACAGCTCATAAAGAAGTCAAGGCTGCTTTTTTTTCCATTTCCCAAGTCTATCGCAAACATCTCTTGAGGATTTAATGGAAACACTTCAGCATCCCTTTTCAAAAAACTTGCTCAGGCCACTGCCACCTGTAGGTTATCATCCGCAAAGTGTCTTATTTACACTTAACGGCACCAGAGATTGATGTTTTGTGACACTACAAACCAATTTTACCAAGGCGTATCTGTGCAATCCTCCGGATCCAGGGGGGTAGCGATGGCGTGAAGATTAGAAGCTTATCCAATTAGCCTCATGCTAAGACCTGCTGAGCCAATCAGGCACATCTAAAGGGCATGGTCACACTGAAGTGCTGCCGGCCCGGCCCAGATCAGTGGGGTCACAGAGAAAAGCGAGAGGGCTGTACACTGGGACATCAATGTCTTGGAATGGGTTATCCTCTTTTTTTTCAGCGCTAATCTTCAATGAACATGCTGTTTCTCAAATAGGCCTCAGCACTGGTATCAGAGAGGGGAAAGCTTAAATACGTCAAGCGTGAATAATATTGCCATTGCTCAAAGAGACCCCACACTGTGCCTTTAAGCCTCCCTATGGTTCTCAAACAGACTTAAAGAAAAATCTGTTAGGTCAGGTGCAATTTGAGGAGTTCCACGCGAGAGGTTTTTGGCAATTCATTTATGTTTGGATCAGCTGAATTCAAAGATCTCCTACATAAATATTTTGGGGGAAAACCACTGATAAAACGTATGCTTCTACTGGTGCTATTGACGGCTTTTCATGTTTTTAATAAAATATGGCTCCTTAAAAAAGCTCTCTCTCATATTTTGACTCAAACTTTTCAAACCATTATGATGGAGAAGGATGTGACTCAGTGGTCATTGAAGCAGACCCTGGCAATCAAAGAGAGACTACTGTGTAGGACTGGCCCTGACATGCTAGCAACACAAATTACCACAATTTGCCTGATGTCATTCATAATAAGAGGATCAACTGTGCCAAATCCTAAGGCGTAATCATTCTGGGCTACCTCTGTGGTTTCACTCATAAGACTTTTTTCTCTGAGCTCACAGAGAAGGAGAAAACATTTCCAAAAGAGAGTTCCAGGAGCGTTTTTGTTCAGCCGCCATTCCCTTCAAAATACTGCCCTCTGCAGGCCAGAACTGGTATGGCTTAGAGGATGGGCACAGTAAGTCTTTTTTTTTCTTCACAGATCTGCATAAGAGACAGTTATTTGGTCATCCCACTTAGACACAGGAGATTAACCCTAAGCTCTACATGCAACGTGAATTGCAGTTTTGTGTCTTTCATGTTTTTCATACTTCTTCTGTGAATACGCCAATCCAAAGGTCAGCTGCAGAAATCTGCTGAAGACCCTCTTTCATCGAAGGTGGCACAGGTCGTTTATGTCTATGAAAGAATTATGACTATTTTTTCCTCATTTGTCATCATGGTAAAGCTTGGGGTCCGGGTCACACAGTCATGAATATGTGAGCGCTGGCACAACTGGGTGGTCCGTCGCGCTGAATGTGACCCCACTAAAGACCTTTGTGCAGAACGGCTCTGAACAGCGGCTGCTCTTGCGTGAGCATGTTAACCCCACTTTTGTTGAGGTGTCAAGGGACACTGATTCACGACACATTATGCAAAACACAAAGGAGCCAACAGACGGCCTGCTTGCTACTGAAATGTATCACAAAGACATCAGCTAACTTTTATCATGTCAAATGGATTTTTACTTACAGTGATCTTTGTGATTTGCAATGAAAATGGAAGTCTCCTTTAGCTTTTGCATCATCAGTTTAAATCTCTATAAACTCATCAACCTGAATTTATTAAACTAAACAGCTGAAGCTTAAAGTTCTGAATATCTGTGCTTCTTTTCCTACTTCCATTTATGCTTTATGAAACTGCTATAAATCTGCTATAAATCTGTGTGAGGGAGTAAAAGCTGGAGAGATATTTTAATGTGCTGCCACACCAGGCAGCACTGGTTTACCTGGGTCAGATTTTTAGTTTTATGTCCCAATAAAATGGAGAAAAAACATGCAGTTTAATAGGTACTTTTTGATTTTTTTTCCTTTCTTTTAGATGCATAAGCACCTAACTTTATAAAAACTGTCCTCATCGTTGTATACGTGCATTCATGTATATATGTACACACACAGGCAAACACACATACACACACACACACACACACACACACACACACACACACACACATATATATATATATATATATATATGAATGTCACTTATGTCCAAGCTATGTAAAAAATAGATTCAAAAAAAGATATATATTTTTTAAGCACATGTTTAAACATATTGCTTAACATATTCTCACATACTTTGGCCTATGTGGACCTATATTTCCTTCAAACATATTTAAAATGGGTGATACTGACGACACAATAAAAAAGAAATAATCATTCAACGTGGGATCACACAGGACCTGTGTGGCAAGTTGATCAAAAACAGCTGTATTCCTCAAGATGAATTGTTTATGAAAGAAAAAACAGCAGGTGTAACAGAAATGGTTAAAATTACAGCAGCATAGTAATGTTCCCTTACCTTCAGACAGGTAATAACTGAGATGTGAGACAGGCGAAGAAAATATTATCTTTCCTAAAGAAAGAAAGAAAGAAAGAAAGAAAGAAAGAAAGAAAGAAAGAAAGAAAGAAAGAAAGAACTCATTAAATTCTGCCTACAGGGAAGTAACCACACAATATTTTTAAATCTATTACAGTATAACTATAACTGTTCATGGAAGATTATTGAAGAGACTTTTTATTGCTGGTTTCCAACTGAGTTTCGTGTGTTTAGTGTTTAAATTGACATTAGCTCTTGCTGTTAATAAGCAAACAGTGATTGTGTGTCTCCTGTAGTGCAACCTGTGCTCTCACAGAGGCACCAAACACAATGTCAGAAGAAAAATCATGTTTCGCTTATAAATACTTCACAGTCCTTCATGCTTCATCGGACCAATACAAGACAGAGACAAATCAGGTATGAGGCCAAGATGAAAGTGAGGTCAAGCCTTTCAAAAGCAGGAAACCATGGTGCTTTGTATTGCAGATAAAAGAGCCATATTTTTTGAGGCCAGCACATACTGTGGGTCATTTGCCTCAATAAACTGTTCTTGTCAGTAGCACCGCTCCTTGCTGCCTGCCATGATGGAAATATTATTTGGTTGTTTATAATATGATATCACGGTTAGCTGAGGTCATCAGTTGCAGATTCCTACTTCTGTTACATAACACCCGAAGGGGAGTGAGTCACTTTAAGGATTTAGTAGCTCTCTTGTCAACTGTAAGCTGTAACAAAACACCACATGAGAAATATGCACTGTATAGGCTATAAAACACTGCATTAATCCAAACCATCGCAGCGTCTGGAGGGAGGATGCAGTGTCAGCCATCGCAGTGAGCAGTGTCATTTCACATCTGCCTCTGAGGATTTATCTGAGCAATGAAACCAGCAACGTAGCTGACATTTTTTTTCCCTATATGACCCTACAGGTCACACTGAAGATGAGAGGTTATTGCAGGCTGTAGCCACAGCTGCCTTTCAAAACACAGAGAGCAGATCTGACCCTATGGGCTGCACTCTCACTAAGGGGAAGGGGTGAAAAATGAAAATGGGATATCTGTTTCTCGCACACCAACATAGTGGGGCCTTTCACTTTCAGCTGGGTTTAAGTGAATATTAGTTCAGGTTTAATTATATCACAGCCATCTTGAGCAAACTTGTTTCTCAGTGGCATGCACAGACTTGGGGTTAGGGGCACTAACCCCAAGTCTGTGCATGCCACTGACTGATATACTAAATGCATTTCTTTGGAGGTGCTCTCCTCTCTGCACCATGTATCACATAAACATCAAAGAACACAGGTCAAAATAACAGGCATAGAAAATCAAATCATAATTTACAGTAGGATTGATGTTCTTTTTATGATTCTGAACTTATTCTTAAATACATCTATCATAAATAACAAGACAAGGCTGTTTAGGCTACCATTGACTTACTTGGCAGGAGTTTTGGGAAGGACGGAGGAAAACAATGTGGGGGAAAACAGCTGGCCTTCAAAAATGTACTCCACTGTCCGATATCAGTCTGGATTTGCAGCAAAATCCTGCAAATCACTCTATTTCTAAAATTGTTAATGTGTGGTCAATGGGCTCAATGGACAGTAGATCTGAGCTGTTTTTAGGCCCGACTTACCTCACCTGCTGTTAGAGTAAAGGTTAAACTGATAGATTTCACATGTAGTGGCATGTGCTGGTCCACATGAGTGTATTTAAATCCTTCCCTATTGCAAGAACGAGCTTCACCGCTCCAGACCGGAAAATAACATGATTTTTAGCTGCGACATTAAGCTGTATTTTTGTTTTAAATGATGCACAACAACACGCGTCTGTCTATGTTTCATTTTCATGGCTCTCTTTGGGTCAGCTGGTTTCTAACTTGGCGGATCTTTTTTTCTGCCGTAGTACTACCACTGTGTCACGCCGTGGCTCCGTAGCAGCGACACTGAGGACGGTGTTGAAGGCTAGCAAGCGGCTGAGGCTCAGGTTAGGCAAAATATTTGTTATTATTTAACAACAGTGTTTATCAACCTTTTAATATGGCCTAACCCTTATCTGCAGTTGCCACAGTTTGTATCTCTGTGTGTTTGCTATAGCAGCTACTAAACAAAACGTGTCTTGCGTGTGTTTTACAGCTGGGTGTAGCTAGCATAGCAGATTTTTCGCACAGGTGTGCATTTTGCTGCAGGACATTTTTGCCGAAAGGCCTCTACAGTTAACCTACCAGAGTGATGTTTGGCTTCATCTTGACACAATTAACAGCGCAGCAGCAGTCCATGCAGGCAGTATGTGACTTGGTGTCAGGACAGGGTATTCAGGGGTCCAAGCACTGAGGAGGCTGGTGCCCTGAAAAGACTTTTTCCCTTGGATTCTTTGGATTCAGACGCATCTGTCCGGATAAGCCACGCCCATTGTGCATCTGGGAAGATTTCACGCTATTTTACATTTTGCCCAGAATACATTTTTTTCCCCTTCCACATTTTGCCTAAGTGACACCACTGACAGATCTAGGGGGTGGCAGATGTCACCCTAAAAAAAGGCTTTGCCACTCCAGCTGTCACCCCAGTTGTTGGCAGTCTAAAAAATGTTGCTGCTTGGAAATTTACAATACCAAAACTCGGATGACCAACTTGACGTGAATGCAGCTTGGTGTGTGGTAAGCTGTGGACAAATTCAAGAGGGACTGCACTTTTTCTATGTCTCCCAGCAATCACTTGCCTTGGTTGGGCTTTCTCTCTATATAGACTTAATATGAATGGACATTAGAATGGACCATGAAACACAGATGAACTAATACATTGTATATACAGTGTGTCAGTTCATGCAAAGCCTTGCACAGTGGTCAAAAACCCATGGCTTGTCAGCCTTTTCTGGCTGTTTGCCAGAGGTCATATGGCTCTGGACAGACCGTGTTTCATAAAGAGTGTGAATTAAAATAGCAATGTTCAAAATGATAAAGGTCTCTCTCTCCCTCACACACACACACACACCTCCCACTTTTATAATCTAGCCCAAAAAATACAAAGCTCAGTCTGGGCTTTTTCCAACTATGATTATGTTTTCACAATAGCCAATTTGGTGTGAAAACCACAAAGCTGACAACCCTGTTATTGTCAGGTGAGCTTCATACTGTAAGTGACTTGTTGTTAATGAGGTGTATGTAAAAAATGTCTCCTCAGGGAAAAAAGGTTCTTAACTCCTGGCTTATAGAGAGAGAAAGCCCAGCCCAAGGCCACTGGCTGCTATGAGACAGGAAAAAAAGAGTGCAGTACAGTCTTTTGGACATGGGGCTTTGGGGGCAGTGCTTAGTGCTTGCCACAGTAAAATAAGACATCAAAATATTTGACAATACAGCAGAAATTAGCAGAATGGTGTGTTTTGTTTGTTTTTTCCACCATAATTTCATCACCAACATTTTAATTGTTGAATAATTGAAGTGATAGTTTGGATTCTTATCCATATAGTGGTATTTACTGGTGTATGCGAGTGCAATACATCCACTAAGTTTGGCCCATTAACTCCTTCCCTGTCACAAGAACGAGAGCTTCACCAGAAGTGTTCTTCTCCAAAAATGAATAACGTAGATATAGATCAGAAAACAACATAATTTTGTGCAGAGATACAAAGCTAAAAAGTTGTTTTGAAGGAAACACATCAAGTTTGTTTTGGTTTCACTTTCACTGCCCTTTTCACCTCCAAAGGCATGGTACATAAATGATGTGTATTTTTTTGTATAAAAATAGAGCATGTTTTTCAAATGTGTGTACCTCAACACACATACGTCACACCATGCTTACATAGAGTTGTAGCTGCAGGCTGATGGGATAGTGGTAGAAAATAACACAAAAGAGGGAATTTATGTAGCAGAATTGTAACTTTATTCTTTCAATATACTAAATGTCCATTATATCCAGTTTCATTGTGTGTGTATGATTTTGCACAAGCCTATTAATCTATTTTTTTTTATTGTGAGTGAAAATATGTCCGTCACACATAATATAGATGTGATTGTGGACTGATTCAGAGGCACATTTGGTCAGTTAATAGTCATAGAGTCATGCACATTGGTTGTGCATAATAACATAAAAGCAGCTTTGGCGCTATTAGAGGACCTTGCCAATCCGTGACTAAGAAGAAAATGAGTGTTAAGAGATTGTACTGATTTTATGGCCCAAGATGATGAGTGGCTTATCCACTGTTTCAGGTTTCTGAGAGCTGTTTTCTTGGACAGCTCTTTGAGCTTAACTATTAGAATGACAGATGCAGAGAAATCATGCAATCCCCGTCCCTCATCTATTTGGAGGAGATTTGGTGTCCCCTCTTGTCCACCTGTAGCTCGCACACTTGCATTGTGCGCACTGATGAGCTTTGCCTCGCGCTTAGCGTAGAGTGTTTTTTGTTTGAAGTGAAAGTGTTACAAGTGAAACTTGTAGGATATGAATGAAGTGTTACGCTGTCTTGGCCTATATGGCATGAAGCAGTGCTTATATCCTGGGTGCTGTGTTGTTGACACTTGCATGACCAGTTTAGGAGTAGCATTAGATAGTCAGTACTTGCTCAATTATTGTAAATATGTTAATTCAATTATAAATCAACAGCAAATAGGAATAACACTGACTTTTTATAAAATGCTATATGTTAAAAATAAAGGTATTTTTTAAGCAAATGTGATTGGTTTCAGTCACTATATTAGTCAAACCCTAAACATGCATGAATCAAATAATGTGAACCAAGGGTGGCCACCAGTAGTCGGTGTCATCCCAACCCCTCATTTGCTTCTACTGGTGCCTTCAGGAAACTTCAAAAATCATTGTGTATGTGCAGTTTTGTTATTAATAGGCAATAAAAACCTCTCTGAAATAAATTTTAATTCCTTCTATTTTTTCCAAAGCTATGCTGTTTCCAGGATAGGAAATGCAATTCTTTGTATCAAAATAGGCCTAATTTGTGCTTCTATCGGCAAGGTGACTTTATGCTAGTACAAGCCCAAAAATTATTGCCTTTGTAAAACTATTTTTTTATTATTGGAATTAAATTTTGTGTTAATTTCACGTGTCAGGCTAACACCTTAGTCTCTGTGAGAAGTATGTGAAAGATATTGTACTTTGCATATTGTCGTTGGTATAGTGTTAGCAGCAGTGTGTGTTAAAATCTTTGCCAGAACGGTCCAGCTGGACGAGCAAGTGCCTGTAAAGCTTAACCAGGTGGTTGCTGGGGCTGACTCAGCAGAAATCTACCATTTCACCTGCACAGAGGAGGTAACCTCCACCAGCCAAAACAGTGCTGTGAGCAATGTGGCCCTTCTTTTGTAGCCATTGCTCACTTACTTTTATGTTTGTGGCAGTGTAGTGGCTCTTTATGAGAATCATCATTATCATTATCATCAGTATCATCTCTTGTTTTGTTCCACTGACACCTCGGTTTAAATTGACAAAGGTGGCATGTTGGATTCAAAACCTACCAGCAGAGGGAGTCCTAATACCATACATATGCAGTTTGAGCCTGTTTCTATCCCCTTATGGTGGTGACCTTTTTGTGTATATTCTTATACACAAAATACATACTAGAGCTTTTTTTCTGAAGTTATAAAAGTAAAAGATGTAAATGTTGATACTTTATTTTCTTACCGTGTTTGCAGTGGCACATCAGTTTTTCACTTCATATGCTGACAGTTACATCCAAGGGTGTTATAGGATAATTGTGAAAAAGTAATTAGTCATAAAACTTTCCATTTGCAAGGCATCATTCACTCCTTTAACTGTGCTAACTATTGGCCCATGTTGTATCATTTTCTAATTCATGTTTTCTCAAGTTTTCTAATGTGCCATGTATTCATATGCACGTCATGAAAACAACTTGCAACTGTCTTTTTGCAGGCTAGAAAGATGGGAAAATTCACTCCTGAAACAGGACAGGTGATGCTGCCTTTTCACAATGCCCACAGTTCAGGAGAGTGACAGCTGTTGCCACCACCCGAGATGGCAAGAGGATAGTGAGCGGGGGAGGAAGAGAGCAACCCTGCTGGACATATGGATACCAAAATGTCCCATCCATGATTATATTATCAGCTGATGTGACAGTAAGGAAAAACATTTCTCTTACACTACTAAGTTCTTTGCTGCTTGTCTGTATCTAGTTTCATGCTGTAACTGATAACAATCCAGTTACTGTGTAAAGTAGGACTGGTTGTGGATAAAATAGGACATGAATAGAAATAGAACAGTAGCCTGGGCTCCACAGTCTCTGGAGGGAGTGCTGTGTTGGTTGCCTCATGTGTGCTGTTAAGCCGGTGGCTGTCTATTCTCCATCCAGGTGCGTATGTGTGTGTGGAGAAGATCCTGCCCAGTGCTCACAAGCTCCCAAAATCAACAAGAAAGCATACGGCCTCCGTCAACTGCATTAAAATTAAGGGTAATGACAAGGAATGTGTTATTGCCAGCTCAGATGGGGCCTGCATCATCTGGGACCTGGTGGACGCCAGAAATCGCCCACTCACCCCCTTCTGTTTCCTTTCCGCCCAAGCTAATGCACATCACAGGAATGACTAAATCAATTTTGCTTTTGAAAAAGGCAGTCGCCCTGTTGAAAACCTTGATTATCTCTTACCTTTGGCGATGAATATTGTGTTTAGCTGGGCTATAAAGCATACATGAAGTGTTATTGATTTCCTCTTGGGGCATGTTATTTCCTCTCTGTGTCTGCCTGTGTGGGTGCTTTTTGAGGAATCAGATGGTCCTGGATAACACTGTTCAGACCTGTCTGCTGGCTCCCAGATGAAAACCAGGCCATTATCAGCAGAACAAACAGGGAGGTACTCAAGAACTCTTACAATGGCTCATTAGTGTTCAAAATATACGACAACTATCGAAAGAATTCCATGGAATCTTGTCTTTCAGTCTTTAAGGTACAAATGCATATAGTTTATATGTATTTATCATATGTATTTCTTACTGGTTTATGTTGTAACTGGAATTGGAATGAAACACAGTGATCTTTGATAGGAAACAGTGTGATGTGTGTATCCCCTCCTTGCCTCTGGTCATATTTTACAACCAGATGTCATAGAAGGGCAGTGTGACAATGATAGTGCATTGTATTCTCAGCTAAGGGAGCGTTTGTTCCTGGAGCAGACGGCATAGCTATGATTCAGACGACCAGATGGTCTCTGTTGCCCACTTCATCTTGGAAGATGTCAGTTCTTTCTTTGCAGAGGGGAGCGTCACAAGCAAATTTACCTCTCCATTTATAGACATAACATTACTTCACCAGTAGGCCACAAACATATACAAAGCAGGGGCTGCAGCAGTTTTTTTAATGCTGTAATTATCATAGCTTTGAATTGGTGCTGCATTATAGCTCAAAGGGTTGTGCTTTCTACAAGAAGTTCTGCACTTCAAAGAATACAATATAGGCCACATACACATAGAGCAAAAAAGACATCAGTGTCTTTGCTATGTATTTGCCGTGCACTCGCTTTTTTCATAGTGAGCATCTCATTTACACAGGATGAAAACTTTCATGCATTTCTTAGCTTTGTTGGAAATTGAATAACTTTGCAAGAGAAAAACTGAAAGGCACCTGTGTTTTAAAAGGGAAGTGTGATGTTGCTGCTCTAAAAATAACTTAAATTAACAATTGCAGAGGGAGGCCAAAGCTGGAAGGAGACAGCTGCCAACTCCAGAGATGATTATTGTTGCTTATTCACAAACTTCAAGCACGTTGTTAAGCGCTGCACGGCACTGATAGATGGTAGCCGCACAGATTTGGAGCTGGAGTCATTAAAGAAGGAGTCAAAACAAAGGTTCAGTGCAAAATTTTTAGAGCCATCACATCACATCTGCATAGTTATGTGCAAGTGCAACAGATTTTGAGAGGAATTTGCATTGATTTGAAAGCCAAATGGCCATCGCCTTTTGCTGTCTGCACAGCATAATCCGAGCCTAACAATCAGCGTTTGTTTTTGGGTGCTGCTGGATCGGCTTTTTACATTGCAGGATTTTGCATTGTCACTGCTGGCAGTTTAATATGAGATCTTTATAACTGATGACAATGTTGGAAAACATGTTTTCCACAAATAAATATACACCTTGTTGCTCCCTCATGTTTTCTTGAGATTTCAGATTTGCTAATGGGAAACCTGTGATTGTGCATGAAAAATGGCAGAGTCCCCGTCATGCGTCATCATTGACCTGGTTATCATGTCATGAAAGCCATTTTCTAACAGGTGAGGTTTCCTCTGTCACCAGTCTATGCTGGTGGCAAGTTACACACATCAGGTCGTACACATTTAGGCCTGTTTGAGGTGAAACAGTCTGTGCTATACACTGAAATCAAATAGATGAAACGTTTGTACGCACAGGAAAACATAGGCTACTAACAGCCGCACATACAAACAAAATGAATGACGCTATCCGTAGGCGGCTTTGACAAACTAGTGAGGGTGTGAAGGTAAAGTGGCACAGTGCCAGCGCCATCAGCTTGACAGGCTACCTCAACAACAGGTAGACTGTATTTCATCAGCACTGGTGCAAAGGCAACCGTACTGCGGTGGAGGTTACTCCTTCTGAGCACACACTTGGATCACACTCAGTCTTTAGGCTGCATTAGTAGGGAGGAGGAGAGTCGATCCGAATGCTTTTAATCGCTGCTGCAATAAATCTGCATTTTTCGGTGTTAGTGAGACAGCCAAGTGTGATTAAACATATCTGTGTCTTGAGAAATACAGATAAGCTGTGCCGCTCATCTCTACTTCATAGTCTAGGAATGATAGTAATAAGCCAGGACACTAACTTATGATAGATGTCTTCCAGGACTCGGCTAATGAATTTTCTCTGTTGGCTGATGGGGTTACAGAGGTGTGTGTGTGCTCAGTCTTCATGAGGAATGCTCTGATGGCTCTCCCGCCTTAAATGACTTTATCCTGATTTGACGGAAGACAGTGCTCTGGGAAACCAGCTTTATTATCACTTCTAACTCTATAGCAGAAAAGTAGGAGGACACCACTCTTGTCTTCCTTGACCAATTTGCTTACTGACAGTAGTTTGGCCTCAGTAGCATTATAGCTTACACCTGTGACAGCAAGGGGAATCTCCAACTTTGTGAAACCAACACAGGCAACACTTATCTCCCTGCCTGCATATAATTTGATTTCATTTTGATTTACAGTGAGTGTATGCACAAAATTTACCAAAGAGTTGTAGTCGCAGTAGTAAGTTGAGAGTCTTGCTGAAGGCAACAAATTGAATCCTAACAGCATTTCTTGGCAAGTGTACTGATGAATGAATGGAAAACAGCCTATATAGTATTACTTCTCAGACAGGACATCATAATAGCCTGTCACTGTAATGTCCATATAGGAAGTGTGTCTGCTGTACTGAGAATTTAAATTGTAGTTACTGTGATGTATTTTCAGCTCTAGCCTATAGATATTGTACTGAAATCTTGATATATCAGCTCAGTTTTTGCAAAAGTGATGTCTTCTCATGGCTGCATTACAGTATGGCGATGCGGGTTTGAACTTATATTACACTGCTCTAGCTGTTTTCTTAGGCTATTTGATTGTTGATCAAAAATGTTTTAAATGTCTTATCAAAGCACAAATGGGCATCCCTGCTATGTTGGCACAACATCGTTTCTCCCCTGTACAGATTTTTTCTCTTTGGGTGAGTTACAATAACCCTCTCGCGTTTTATGCTTTATCTCGGTATATCTCAGTATAAAGCTCCAAAGGGTCCTTAAAGTTTTGTTATGTAAAGTTACCCCAAGATTACTGCAAATACTTTTGCGTAGCCCAGTGCTTTCTGGGAAGTAAGGCAGCGATATTTCTTCACCGGGTTGTTTCTTTGGTTGTTGTAGCCCACACCCCGAGCCCGGTGATCAGTGATCAGCTCTTATCTACAGTACAGGGGTGTGCTGGAAAGTGGGAGGGAGCAGTCACACAATCACAAGCCTTTTTCTAGGCGAAGTTGGGAGCGATGGGAAGGGAGCGCTCACCGCTGCAGCTGCGAGTTGGGGGCAGTGCGGGTCATGTCGTGGCGGGCATGACGAGATGTAGCTTGTGACAGCGGTCGTGGGTATCTTGAGTAATAATGAAAGCCTTCAGTAAGTGCTGGAATGGATGAGAAACGTTTACAGTCCGCGCTGGAGGGAACAGTGTGCTGTTGTGCCTTGCTGGCTCCGCGATGGTGTCACCTCTGTGCGCTTTTCCCTCTGCTATCCGGTCAGGGGACACCGTCAGGAAAGTGACACACCGGCGTCGGAATTTGCAGTATTAGCGATCGCGAAATAGTTGGGCGAGGGAATCGGGATTCTGTCATGGAGAAGCAGACCAGAGTCAGGGACGAAACGCCGATATCGAAGGAAGAGAAGCGCAAAGAGAAGAAACAGAAGCCCGGGAAGCTTTTTCGAAAGAAATCGCTCAAGTCGGTGGGGAGTTTTATGAACAAAATCATCAAAACTTTGGGTACTTTCACCCACTTTGGAGACGCTGACGTGCGGGACGCAGAGGACGACGACGGGGGGTTTCGGGATGGCGCACCTTGCACACTCAGCGCCAACTCAGGAATTATCAAAGAGGATATACAGGTCGCAGGGGATCAGATTGTCAAAAAGGCTTCGACCACGTCGTCTTCTCGCTGCTCCGTGAGAGAAAAGCTGTTATGCTACTACGGAGACAAAATCCCAGGTGTGCTGGGGTTGAAAAACCACGGAAACACCTGTTTCATGAACGCAGTGGTCCAGTGCTTGAGCAACACGGACCTGCTCGCAGAGTATCTGGGGTTGGAGCGGTACAAGTTGGACTTGAATCAAACGAGAATAAACGGGATGGTGAAAAGTGACGAAACTCAGCTTGCCAAGGGAGAAGTCACTGAGCAGTTGGCATCACTTGTCAGGGCACTGTGGACACTGGAATACACCCCACAGCTGTCAGTAGAGTTCAAGGTACATCCATTTACACAGTATCCTTAATTGTCTGGGAATAACCTCAGCTAATGGGCATTGATAGCCCACATGTAGATATACATGTGGGTGACACAGTGAAACTATTCCACTTTATCATTTAGGCACACTCACTAAATCTTTACAGGATTGTAAAATTATTATGTAACCCGGATGTATCCAGGTTGGGTGGCAGCAGAGATTATGGAGTTGGAGATAAGTGTTGGTCTGCCACCTGAAACAGGTGCATGCAGTGAGTGTGTGTGCACTACCCTGGTCTCTGCTGATAAAACTCTTTGCATGAACGCTATAAAAACACACTTCTAGTACAGTCTAGGTTCAGCAGTGAGTAATACAGAAAAGCCAGTTTGCAGGTAAATAAGGCACAACAAATTAAGTTGTTACCTAAAACAACACACTGACACCTGCATGAGTAATCACATAGTAATAATAACAATTTTGTCCAAGTGCTGAGAAAACTCACTGTATTGTCCATTGTAATCACATGCTGTATAGACATTACATCACTGTGAAGAGCATGGAGTAGCCTAAATGCCGAGACAAAGAAGGGTGTCACAGGTCTTGCATCATTTGCCATAATTGCCAATACTATAGCAACCATTCTCTTCTTCCCAAAAGGCAGTAACAAGCATACTTTTCTCTGTGAGTTCAGTGTTCGTCTAGCAGATGATAATGAGGTTTCTGCACGGTGCAGGGTGTCAGAGGAGTCTGAGGGCACAGGGTTACCAGGTGTCTGACTGAAGTGCTGTGCCGGCATTTTTCCACCTGCAAACTGGCTCTGCGTTACGATGATAACAACCTTGATAGCAAACAGTAGGTACATTGTGCTACGCTGCACTCAAGACAAGTTTATGAGCAAACCCAGAGAGTGTGTGGTGTGTGTCATGTAATCATGCCCTCACCTCTTGATTACCCTTCTGTGTGACAGTATGAAGTAGACTCCACGCATGACAGCTGGGATATATATTGTGGGGCTTTTCATTTCAAAGAGTTGTTAGGATGTAGTAAGGCAGAGAGCACACTGGAAGGTACCAAGTGGCTGCTAAATTGTGTATTAAAGTGCTTCTCTGGGGTGTTTCACTGTTGTGATGCAAAGTGTACTGGCACAGAAAGGAGCTGATTTACTGGAACGCTCTCCTCTTCAGAATCTGCCCTCCCCTGTGGCTCAGGGGCTGCGACAGAGTCCTATCAGGAGACCCTCAGGCTCTCCCAATCTGCCCATGCTGAAGATTGGGAGGGAAAAAATAACATCATCACACTTTATCCACCTGCTGCTCTTTGCTCCGGATTTCTCTGAGCTATATGGTTCAAGGCTAGAGGAAGATAATATGAAGCAGGAAGAAAAAAAAAAAACCTCTACAATGCATTTATTCTTGGAAATGCTAATTACTCCATAAGGAAAGGGTATAAGTATAGCTATAGGCATATCATGACCCCTATTGTATAAAGTGAAAAGCACTGCTGTGGCTCCCCTCATCCTCAAATGAAACATTACGGTACTTAGAAGTGGAGTTAATTAAGCGATTTTAATTTTGTGCAAATCATATTACATTAGTGTTTGCAATGACAGTCACTTGCACCTGTGTTCTCTGTGAAAACTGTGACTGCCTCCCTAAAAATGTATCTCAACCTGTCTTCAGCACTGTGGCAGCTCCTCGTTTCTCATGGTCAGTTCCTTCTCATCTCTTGGGACTTTGGTATCTGATTTTTTCAGGACAACAATCAGAGGGAACAGCAAGCTAAGATATCAAGATCGAATCAAAGAAAAACACTCAAACCCCTCCCCCATTTGTGATGAAATGTTTCCTGTTAGAGCACACAAAGGGCTGTGCCTCTTGGCTTTGGTCCACTGTGACTGCAGGAGATCCAGAGTTCACGTTGCCTAGGCCTTCTAAAATTGCCTGTTGAGTAATACCACAGCTGCCTGGAGAGAGGCATTATAAAATAATCAGATAGCTCTAGGGCTTGTGTCTGAAAGGCAAAATTAGCTCTCAGTTGCAGGAACTGCAGACAGCACAAACCATTTTGTAGAGTCATTTGAAAAGCACTACGCGCAATTTAAATGACTTAATTTATCGTTTATGTGAGTTGATTATCAGCCTTTGCTTCTGCCAGTCAGGCGTTTTGTCATAAAGGCATTGGAAAGGTGCAGCTAAAGCAGCGAGATTAAAAGGAGTACTTCCAGTGCCTATCTCCACATCCCATGAATTTTGAAAAGAGCTGATAAAAGGGTAGGTGTTGAAAGAGGTCCTTTGTTGACAATTACCCTTTCAACAGGATATACACGGCACTGAACTTGTTGTTTTGAATGAATAATAATGTTTATGTACGCCGTCTCTGTAAATGGGGAAGAATCCATGGTTGATCAAAAGAAAAAGTTTCCCAGAGTTAATGATTCAGCAGTGGGCTCTGTGTCCTCGCAGGTCAGTCGGCTGCAGAGTCCCAGACAGGAGAAAAACAAAACAAAGAAGCACCGCCGGATAACTGGCACTCTGCCACATTCCAATACCACCTGGCTGGCAGGACAAGAAAGGTGGGGGGGCGGCAGGTTTCATAAATGTTCGATTAATGGTTAAGCACATCGCCCTGCAGCTTTGTGATAGTCTGCTTGTCCTGCAGGGCCACTCTTTCAGACGTACCACTGGCATTCCAGTCGAAGGAGTGAGTTTCCCTGACCTGCTCAGGGTGCAGATGTGTGTGTTTTTCATCTTGACATTTGGTTCTGATGCAAGTTTTGAATCCTCCCTGACAGGCTAGTGTGTTTGCACAGAGGGGCCTGGACAGGGATAAAGCCTGAAACTCAAACAGTTTCTCAACAGTCAATTTGCTGGTTTCCACAACATGAGAGGTCTCATGGCTGAACAGAAAAGCAGGCCCTGCAGTGCATATTGATGTGTCTGTTTTGGGAAGTTAAATATATATATATTTATTTATTTATTTATTATTTATTTATTTATTTATTTATTTATTGTGAAAGGTATGTTTTTGTAATGACCTCACGGTGGTGACACAGCCCCTGCCTCACAGGTGTGTGTCAATATTTGTAGTCTTCATGTCGATTTTTAATGATTATTCAAGTTGCAGGTTTCAGGAAGTTAAACAGTTCACTGAAGGTGTAGAAGGATAGATATAGTGTGCTGTATTTTATCATTCTCTCCTGATGAATTGTTTGCTTGACAGTGCTACTACCATGTAGTCACCCTTTTGCTAAGTTATGCCACATCAATACCTACACAAGCAAGGTCACTAAATAGCTATTGAACTGCTTTGTAATGTTTGAAAATAGTGTTGTAACAGTGAAAAGCTCAAGCATGCCTGTCTCCTACAGCACTGACAGTTTTATTATCATCCTTTCATCTGTGGCCTAGAATACCAACTATACCGACGCACATTACTGAACGTGATAAATAAGTCTTGGCCAATAGACATTATCCCATCGAGAGCAATAACAACATAGGGCCTTTTCCATAACCTCAATTATATCAGTGAGACGATTGCCACCTTCAAGAGGCTGATGGTAATAACTGTTATTACGTTGCTGTAATGACTAGCTGCACAAAAGCATGCGGTTATGTGTCCGCAGTTCTCCTGGTTAATATTATAGCATTTCTGAACAATAACACTTAATGGTTCAAGAGCAGGATCATTTGAAGAAATCTACTACATTTAATCTCCATTCAAAATTATTTAAAAACAGTACCTGCATTTTTTTAGTCAGTTAATGATGAAAATTATACAAGTTTACCGTTTTTAAATTATATGTGTAAGTAAAAATACTTTACGCATATCACATTCAGTTTCAGGGAATACATAAAGTTAATAAGGACCTTATCCGGTAGTTTTGGGCAAACGTAAGAATTTCCAGAAAGAGAGGGTGTGTAATTTAAAAGCACAGCTACAGTATTGCAATTTACTCCAAAAATGCAGTGTCACCAGTCACTATTATTTCACAGTTTCTTCCTGTAATAATAGACTCTGACTCACCACAGACACATGAAGGTCGAATTGTACAGACCGGCTCTGTATTCGTGATACTTCAATATTTTGTGACCAGCAGATTATAGCTTTATTTGAAATGAACTTAAGGAGCCATAAAATGAATGCCTTTGAGATCCACCAGGCAGAGGAAACTTCTTGTGACTTCTTGTACTTGAGACAACATCAGGGGACAAGCATAAGAGAAACATACGGCTCTGCCAAGACTCAACCAGAAGTGTTCCTTTGTTTATGAATTTCAGTCTTCGCTCTTTTCAGTAACTACTTTGAAGATGAACCACATTGTAGCCAGTATTTCCTCCACGTCTAATGTGTCATCACTACGGTCATTCTGATCAGCCCTCTTGTAACCTTAATTAATTAAAGGAAAGTTGACTTGAGAAGACAGTATCTATTATGCTGTTGATATTTATACATTTACATCAGGGAAGTACCACTGCAGTTTTCTGTTATTGGCTGCTGAACAATTTGGGTTGCAAGTCTTGCTGAAGGGATTTTGGGCAGGGCAGTGGATGTTGAGGGAGGAGAGAGCCTGTTTAAATTCACCTCCTATGCCCAGATTTCCACAGCCAATCTGGGGTTTGAACTGGCAACCTTCCATTCACGGGCCTGCTTCTTTAACCTCTAGGCCACTGCTGCCCCCGCACAACATCAAACACACGACATCATCTTCTTACAGTGTGGATTATGAAGCAGTGGTTACAGTCTGCTGTTCCCTCTGCTATAATCTCTCATCACTGTCTCAGCTTCTCCAGGCTGTCAGCTGCGGTTCATGCAGCTAATTCCTGCCTAATTGAGTCATGTGCCATTCACAGTCTTGCATAGCCCTGCAGCACTTTACCTCGCATTTACAAATATGACTGGTTACTGAGATGAAGCGTCCTGCTGGCCTCTTAAGATTTCCTGGCTGCAATTTGAACAGGTGTGCCATTATGCAGAGTTACGCTTATCCAAGCCCAATTCAGGAGCCATAATTTTACTGTTTACAATTTTATTATGCATTGCATGTTGTTTTGAAGCATGCACGTTGCCAATTTCCACATAAAAAAATTGTTTTAAAGCTGTCCACCGCCTCATTGTAGTCCAGTTTAGTATCAACTGCACAAACACAAAGGGAATTAGGACCCTTGGCCTGTCCAGCCATAGCTGGCCACAGACTGCCAGTACAAAGATAGAGGTATTCAGAGTGCCATTAATATAATGGTAGACCAATGTCCTGTCTGCTACTAACACCATTTAGATGTTTTACATGTCAGCCAAGAGTCGACTTTTCTCACTCAACATACACAGAACTGTCTCTCGCTGTATGTTGTTTAAGAAAACCTCCAGATTAGTTTTTTTTCTTTATGTGGAAATTAGACAAGCACATGCTTCAAAACAATGTAGACTGTATTAAAAATTAGAAACTGCAAGGCCATGGCTTTAAAATTGGGTTTCGATAAGCCTGCGTAATGGCAGACCTGTTGAAATCGCTATGGGTGAATCTGAAGAGGTCGGCAGGACATTTTACCTCAGCAGCCAGTCATATTTGTAAATACAAGGTAAAGTGTCTCGCAGTCTTCACAATATGCTCTGTGTGGGTTAAACTTATCCTCAACCTCCTTTTTCTGTGGAATCTTATCGACTACTTTTTAAGATGTCAATTATTAAGATTTTTTTTTATGATCAAATTCAGAAGAGGAAAGGGAAGGGCAGTACTTTTGGATAACAGCTTTGGACGATAAAACTAAAAGGTATGTTGTTTTTAGTCTGCAACAAAGCATGTTACATCCAAAACCCGTCTTTCCATCAGTCAGAGCGTGGGCTGGGTTGGCAATGAGGGGAGTGTGAAAGTGCTTTAGTGCAAATTTGCAATTCCTGAATTCCTCTGATCAGCGTTCTGTGGAGAAAGCAAGGGTAGAGCTGCCCATTCAGTAGCCCCAGTTGTACCAACAAACACATCCCGTTTGTGAAAACCGGTAAATAAGCAGTGCTTGTGAATCACATTCCAGAGTGAGAGAACTGTGTAAAAAAAAAAAAAAAAAAGATAGCTCAGCAGGGCAGTATATTTGGTTACTCTAGCTACTAGCTATAGCAACATTAATTCTAATGAGCAGTCAGATTATAAAGCAAAGCAAATCAATCCATTGCTGTTTTTGTTTAGTGTCAGGGTTAGTCTAGATGAGCTCAAGTTATTCACTCAAGGTTTTTCTCTGTGCTCTGTGGGTTCAGTTCTATTCTCTAAATTAGCATGAATTTTGTACAAAATTATCATCAGCAGTGTTACTGCTTTGAGCCACCCCTTTGAGCTCATTGAATGCACTCACTCACCATGAATTACAACATAACACAATAGCCAAACAATGTGACATTGTAATTTGAAGCACAGATACATGCCTGTTCAGGAGTTACAGTTTCATTAAGTCTCCTTTTTTCACTCTCTAGTCTATAGTGTCCAAGTATGGGTCCCAGTTTCGTGGTAATTCCCAACATGACGCCCTGGAGTTCCTGCTGTGGCTGCTGGACCGCGTTCACGAAG
Organism: Myripristis murdjan; assembly: GCF_902150065.1. NCBI lineage: Eukaryota > Metazoa > Chordata > Actinopteri > Holocentriformes > Holocentridae > Myripristis > Myripristis murdjan. The sequence goes on along the minus strand of NC_043987.1, from coordinate 11,478,669 downwards.
ACATCAATCTGTCTTCCTATAGCAACAACAACAACAAGACCAAAGCCGCTGGAAAGGTAAGAGTCAGTCAGGTGGTTGTGTCAACATGATCATTCTACTGTCTTAGTTACAGGGCCAGTCAGTGTCTCTGCCACCTTTTGAACCATGCATCCATCTGGTAGATATGCATAATTCAGCTCCACAGATATTGAACTTTGCACTGTTTCATTAGGGATTTTCCTACTGCACTGGTAAATGGTAGCAGTACAGTCAGGGAAAATTTCTCCTTATAGAGGCTGTCGCAGTAGAAGGCTTTGATTCTCTGTTTTTCCGTAACTAATGTTATTATGGTGTGATCACAGCCAATGATTTAACCACGAGGCTTTCGATACTGTAATTGCCAGCAGTTTGCTCAATTAAAGCTGAACTTATGTTCACAAAGTTTGCGAAAAGATAAAATGAAACATACCTGCTTCTTTTTTTGTGCTTAGATTGTGGTACAATGTCCAACATGCAAAGGGCACAAAGCATAGCCACACAATATTTACAAATGCTTTTAAGGGTCACAGTTTTGATGGAAATGATGAAATTTCTTCCATTTATGTTTAGTACTTGTTTCAGTGTTTGTGATTCTCATTATCATGCCGTGGTTTGGGGCCAGGGATCATGCCGCTGATTAGATTGGCGCAGGATATGGAGTTTGGTGTTAATTTCACAGACAAGCTGTCTTTCACAAGACAAGCAGATCACTCTCCAAGCATGAGTTTCCTTTTAGATAAAGAGTTTTGCATCGGAGCTATGGGTGTGCATTTACATTCCTCACCTTTTGAGATCCTTCCGTCACTCTTGAGTCTTTGTTCCTGTGAGCCAGCACCCCCACCAACATTGGTGTGCATTTTTATTTTAAATTTCTTAGACCGCATCATCATAGTAGTGGGTCTGCTCTTCAGAGGTTAGCTGCAGATCTCAAATTTGCTCTGCACTGCGGTTTTTATGCCACTGAAACCAGCGTTGCAATCTGAGGTGCACAACTTTGCCGTGTCTAATGCATTGCCTGTAGACATGGAGATTAGAAGTGTGGCGATTTGCTGTTTGATTCTATCGCAGCATGCTTCCTCCTCAAGGTAGGCCTGTAGGCACAGTGGAGCCTGATACCCCTTGGATAGAACTTTGATCTGCTCTGCTGTGAGCCATTAAGGCATAATTTTCATGTATTATTAAAAACATATTTTTTACTTTTGAAATGTACACCCCCCTCTTTCTTTTAGCAGTGCTATCAGGGTGATAACCAGTGGCATAATTTATCAAAAAAGTGCTACACTTGCTGTTGGTGAGTCATTGCAAATAAATCTACACAATATCAACGTCCTCTGTTTCCTCAGGCGCTCATCCCAGTGATTTATTCTGTTGTACTACCATCGTTGTGGGATCAGGAGATCTAAGTCTTACCCTCCCTGGGCTATATATCAGACAATTTAAGACTTAACATGTCTTTTTCTGATCGTAGTGGTATGTCCACACATGAAGAGCAATCTTTTCTTGCATTCATGGCTTGTATAAATTTCTGGTGAGTAAGATGCATGTTTTCCAGAAAGATCAACAATGCAGTGTAGCAGACACAACATGTCATGACACAGTCAAGCACCTATTGAAAACCTGGGCCAGTCTATGGTTGGAGGCCTGACTTTTCTCTGGCTGAAGTACAGCTTTGTCTTCCTCTCGTCTATCTGTATCCTTCCATTAGCAGATGAGCTTTCAGAACTGTATTGTTTGTTTGTAGGGCTCTGATAGCACAGACTGTCATGTCTTCTATAATGTTGGTGACACACTGAATGACATTGTCCCCTCATAAACCTTGGGTTAATAAGGAACTGAAATGCATATTGAATAAAAAGAAGTGTGTCCTCTACAGTGAAAGCCATTCTTAATGGTAGTGTTACAAAATGAGGGAGATAATCCAGGCAATGCAAACATAAAAACTGAGTTGTGATATAGCCCTGGCAAATTTCAGGCTGCCTGGCAAATAATTAAAACAATCTCTTCTGTTAATCAGGAAACTGTCTGCAATCAGGAACCTGCCAAACTGGAGGGTGGAGATGATTATGCCCTGCCTAATATTGTTAACTTGATTCATGCACATTTTGATACACATGATTTTTCTGCTGATATCTCCACATTCACTGTAAGATACTCACTTGTCCCTGACTGTGGCATTGTGATTAACCTAGACTGTGTCAGTAGCATGTTAAAGAATGTGAATGTAAACAAGGCTCCATGTCCTTATGGAGTCTGTGGGTGGACTTTGCACTTTTGTGCTAATCAGCTTGTTGGAGTGTGTCGCCAGCTCATTCAGATCTCTGTAGATTCTGGTCAAGTTCCTTTAGTTTGGAAACTTTCTAATATCTTCCCTGTCCCGAAGATCACTAATCCTAAGCAACCTAATTACATCACTTGTAATGGAAACCCTGGGGGAAAATAATTAAAAGGTTGATTCTTGATGCCATTGATGATAAACTTGATACATTATAGTTTGTCTATCAAGCAAGTAGATGTGCTGAGAACGCTAAGCTCTTCATTTTGATCACTTTGTGTTAACATTGGAAATAGCCTAAGGCTCATGTCGGACTGCTGTTTGTGGATTCTCCTGGTTTGCATACAAGCTCATGACAGACCTGACAAACTCTCATTTTAAAATTCCACCTCAGTTGGTTCAGTTGATTTTGGATTTCCTTATACACACACTGACCGCTGAGTAGTTATAACCGTACCTTGTTCAGGGCTCAGAGCAGGATCACGGCAGTGCCCTTGCTCATTTTGTTCCATTGTGGTGACGATTTTCCTGTCTTGAATTTGTCCTAAAATAAGGAAATGGTTAGAGATAATTTAAGGATGAGGTTGTGGACTATAAAATTGAATCTGTTGAACTTGTTGATCCTTGTAAGAGCTTTGGAACAGTCTTTTTGTCTTTTTAACCAAATGAAATGGGACATCAATCTTGAAGTGCTGGTCACACATGGTCAGCAGAGGGTGGATTTTGTCCACAAAATGTATTTATTTTTTACATACTAAAATTGTTATTACTCAGTATTACCATTTTTTTTTTACTAAGAAACTATTAACATGTCCCATCATCACCTGGTTCCGCAGTTTAGGAACAGCTTAGCTGGAGCATAGTCAGTGTATGTTCAAACATCACTGTGAAGTAGACAGACTTATATGACACACAAATTGTAATGAAAGCGAACTGCATACTCAACTCACCAAAACACATCTTGGAAAACAAATTTTCATTGTTGCTGTCAGGGCATAAATATGCTTTGCCTTTTTGCAGTTACATTATTATTATTATTTTTTTTTTTTACTCATGCCTTTACTCAGTGGCATGGAAGGTGTGTTGTTGGTAGTTCCCTGCTCAGTGGACTGCATAGGATATTCAGACATGTTAAGTAAATTTCCAAATTGTAGGGGGCAAACTTTTAAACTTTTCAGTTTAAAGGAAACTTGAAACTGTGTAGGGAAGAACTGAACAATAGTTCATCATTTTGCTGGAAGCTGACAAACAAGTTTACCCATAAATCACTGTGTATCATCTCAATCAAAGAAGTCTAGTGTGCAGTTAGGAAAAAAATGGAGTTGACTAAGGAGTTTACATATATGTCTGTATTGTTGGTCATATCATTGATGTGGCAGATACTGAACTGTTATGTAGTGGCAATGCATAAATAATGCATAAATGAATTTTATTGATTCTCATATAAACAAATTACATATAGTTCATTAGTATTACGGTTTATTTCAACATCATGTAATATTACCATAGTCAAAGTAGCAGTCATAATAAAAGTCAGACAGTCACACAGAAGTCTCACAGTTAATGTTTTTGTCTTTTATTGCTTTAATGCATTAATGTCCAGTGTCTAATGTGCATTGATGTAATGTGTTCTGTGAACTGGGCTGTCCTAAATAGGGATAAATGAAGTTGTTTTGTATTGTACAGCACAAGCTAACCTCCACAAAGATCAATGGTACTGAGACAAATTAAGAGATTGTGACAGATATTGCTGCTCTGTGTACATGTGCATGTTTCTGTCTGTGTGCCTCACAGAGAGAGTATAGACTGCAGTTTATTAAACCATTAAAAATGCCTCCTTCATGATAACATAAATAAGCATTATACACCTTCACTTATTCATTCATATTCATCTCCCATGTCAGTCCTCCTCCTTGAATCCGTGAAAATCTTATTTGAGAACCCCCCCTCTAATTTCCAATCTTTCTCCCACTCTTCTTGCACGTCTGGTCCAGTATAGAATGCACTGGTAGCCTGATATCACAACAACAAGGCTTCAATCTCTTTGTGAGCTGAGTTGCCCTTTAGTTCAGGACGAGCAGGCATGATAGGGGGTTCTGGACTGTGTCTTTGAGTGTACACAGGTCCACAGAGGGCATGGCAGGAGGCTGGGACTGGAAAGCTGCTGATAACGCCTGTCATGAGGAGTCTGTGGCACCTACCGGAAAATGTCGCCACACCTTGTTAACACCCAGGAGCCAGTGAGGTGTGGAGGGACAGAAACCTGCGCACTCATTTAGAAAAAAAATATTTTGACTTAATTTATTCCTTCGTCGGATTGCTTCAAAAAATATGATTTTTTTATAAATCTCAGGAACTCATACCTTGGATAATGATGAATATTTAAGAAAAGATTGAAATAGCATAAACTGGTGTTGGTGTCAAGAATAATTTACAGTAAGACCAGAAATTTGGCTTGCCAAATGTTTTACTTATCTATATTTCTTCGATTCTTTAGCCTTCTCAAATAGGAAGTATAGACTATGCATCTCATGGCTGGTCTGAATAATGCCTGGTCCATGATTGGCTGACAGCCCAGCTGCAAATCCCATCTTTTCTCTCCATGGCAACAGTGTAGGCCCTGTTGTGTTTACTTGTCAGTGCCTCATCATATATGCATTAGTCAGATTTAAATGTCAATAATGGATGACCTTTTTGACCTAAATGTTAAGTAACACACCCTTCATACTCCCTTTTCCATCCCACTCTGTAAGGTTCATCGCCTTCATTTGATAAATATATACTTCAACCGCAGTGCACCGTGAAAATCAAATTAATTCAACTTATATTCACTTAACTATTCGCCATGTCTAAGCCCAAAAGTGCCCTTTTTAAGCCTTTTCAAGCAGCTTTGCCATTCTGAAATTAAATAGTCAAAATCATAACAGCCTCTAAAGGTGCAAAAATATTGCTCTGCTGTTTAGTTCCTCATTTTGTCTTTTTATTTGGTTATGGCTTCAGACTGTTGGCTACATTTTGCTACCTGCACTGCACCTGTAATAAAAAAAAAAAATGTAGTGCTTCTGTCAAGTGCTACAACATCCTGGACTTCACAGTGCTAACTCTTGAGAGTTTAGCCTGCAGGCTGATTACAGAAGCTGCAATGCATTGTTGACTTATGTTGTCAAGCTAAGTTTGCAAAGTGTGTGATCTTTGTGTTGATGTGTTTATATTGACATGGCGTACATTTTAGCAGTCATACAGTTTGTATCAGGGCTGTGCTGGAGCTCTGCAGGAAATAAGACTTTGCATGAATACAAGCAACTGCTGTATTTGTCCGTTCCCTTGTTACTCTTTGTGACATTTTTATGGGGTTGTGAAAACCTCTAATATGTTTAATTATGACCATTTGAGAGGAATATTGTGTTATTATGGAATATGTTGCATATGAATAAATGTCCCTTGCAGATAAAGAAGGAGAGAGCGCATTATGGCCTCTGTCCAAAGCAGAAAATCTCTTGTGACAGTTGTCTCTTATGTTTGTCCAGGCCTGCTGCCATCAGCCAGTGTGGGTTCTTTGCAGACACCAACGTTGTCATGGATCTCCATTTTATCAGCGAGGAAACATGTGGCCTGATAGACTTCAGCTCAGTATCAGGAAGGGGAGGAAAATAATTCCAGTGATCCCTTCTCCCCATGAATCATAGTCTATTCCTTGCTTTATTCTCAGTCTTATCCCCTCATCCGTCTTACAGACCTTTGGAAAAATGTACAGCAAAACTGGTATGCAATCTGCTATGAGTCTGCCACCGACAAAGCAGCTCTGTTAGGGGCAGAGAGGGCTTTTATGAGCTTCGCAGCAGGGAGGAGAGGAGTGACACAAAAAGGGTGTCTATTACACAAAGACGTTTATTACATCAGCATGTGCCTGCAGTCACATCACTAAACGTCAAAATGTTTGCGGCCCCTGTCGATGTCACCTCTCAAACTTGACAGAGCCATTTAAGATGGGTTTTGAGTTGTTGTGCTCTGTCGGCTTGTTTGCTGTAGCACCTCCGTTTCATGTCCTCCGCTGCCACCCTGCTTGAGCTGCGGTGGGGCTGGCTGGCTGGCAGAGTCATCCAGGGTCACAGCAAGGCTGAGGGGAGGCGTCAGCCCTGCTTACCAGTCCGCACACGTTCCACCTCACAGCCAAGGAGTCAGCTAGTTCTCCCCTTTCCCTACTGCTAATTCAGGACCCTGTGGGGCCACACTAATTGTTTTTCAGCACGCGTTTGTTACTCACCACTTAGCGCAGGAGACCCACAGCCTAAAGGAAAAGGGGGGGAGAGGGAGAGGGAAGGGAATCCCCACCCTTCCCCCTCCCACAGTCTCCTTGGCCTGACTGTGTAGTTGCAGCCACCGAGTGTCACGGTGGTTTGCAGTTGGAGCCACAAGTATTTTATAGTTTTAATGGAGGGTGACAATCCACAATCCTGCACATACACAGTGGCACCTATACACGTTTTACACACATTTTAACATTTACTGTCGGCTCCCCATGGCTTCACATCATGTGGCATGCATTCTCTTTTGGTTTGTTGATCATTTATCTCTAAGGAAACACAGCGCGAGTGTGAAGCTCTGGCTCTCTCTGTCTCCACATTTTATGAATGTGGCTCTTTGTAAGTCAGAGGAAGAAAGAGGCACTTGTTGTGCACCACTAGTACAGAGAGGGAGAGGTGAGACTGAATTCCCAGCAACAATGTTGCAATGGGAGAGCAAGAATTAAGCATTACTGACAGGCAGGCAGATATGGAAACAGAGAAACTTCTTTGATTCCTCATGACAAAGATTTGCAAAAATGGCAGAATGTGACTGTCACATTTGCAAGTGTCTGTCCAAATTACATTGTATGAGTGGAAAGCAACAGGATTTGAAGGCCAGTGTCAAAGACAGGAAGGTATTGCAACACAGGATCAAATGCAGTTATTTTATCATAATCAAAACATCATAAAAAATGCTGAAATTTGTCCTGAGCCTTGCCATTCACATGAAAAGGTTATGCTTCTGATCAGGTGTGGGGAACGTTTTTCCTATCAAGGGCCATTTCAGTTTTTAGAGCATCCTTCGAGGGCCATACAAAATTATTGAATTAAAATTTATGGCAATCATTTTATGAATATTTCAACATTAATAATAAGAGTTTCATTGTTAAATGAGCATGCTTTTTAGTGGTAAAACTTCACACTAACCTTAATATGATTGTTGTAGCTGCTTCTCTTTGGTGAGGTGTTTGATGTCACATGGTGATGATGATGATGATGATGATGATGATGATGCTGTTGTTGATGCAGCTGGTTTTTCAGGTTTCAGCCATTCAGTCTTGATTGGAACTGAATCAGTTTTGAAGAAAAAAAAACTGCTTGGAGCGGCAGGTTGTCCCAGACAGAGAGGCACTCCCTCAGAAATTCTCCCTCTGAATGAGGTTTCAGCTTCTTTGCTGTTAGCTCACTCACCACTGCCTGCATAGCATTTTCATTGTCAGAACACCGTCTTGGGAAAGTTGCTTGTTGGGCACCCAAACTCCACAGGAGAGAGTTAACTTAGAGAGAGTTATCAAAATGTATTTGTCCTTGCACTTCACCCAGTTTAGTGTGTTTCCAGCTGTCATGGTGCTCAAGTTTGGCCTTTTTCATCACAACAAGCACATTCCCACAAACTAGATGCACTGGCTTGCCTTTTACTTCAACAAAATAAAATAATTGTTTGTCCATACCTCTCAGAAAGCATCTACTTTTTCTTTTGTTGACAGTCACCATGATGCATGTGCGAGATGGCATGTGTATGCATGTGTACCCTGACTTTGACCCTGACAGGCGTACAGCTGGAAGGAACCATCCAGAAGGACATTGTAGTCTACTTACTATCAGAAAAAAAGTATTGTATTATTTGTATGGGTTGCCTCATGAGCTGAATCATACAGTCTTGCAGGCTGGATATGTCAAGGATTCAACTTGGAGATAAAGAGTCAATCGTAACCGGCCAGAAGTCAAGGGATACAGTAGCATTGACGGTCAGCAGTCCGTAATGTATCTTCTCAATGTTCTCAACCTTGGTTTCACCATGGGTAGAAAGCCTCTGCACTACCTCCTCTTCCACCCACATGATAAACATCCTTTGTTTATCCTCTGTGTTGTTCTTGTTTGTTCTCTGCCAGTCCTTGGAGATTTAATTTGTAATATGTGGGCGGCAGTGTTCTGACACAAGGCACACTGAGATTGTGACCAAGCACTGAGATTGTACCAAGGACTTAGACTTGGTTTCTCTTCACTACATCCATCAATACAAGACCACAACAGCACCTTCAACACCACAACCTTGCAGCTAATACTCTGTGCGGTCAGCCAGGGTTGGATGTGGATGGTGCTTGTGTGATCCCTGTGTGTTTTCGTTGTTTCCGGGTGTGTGTTTCCATCTCCCTCTGCCTTTGATTCTGTCTGCCCTGTCAAGCTGAAATGGCTTCCTGTGGCTCAGAGCCACCCAGCTGGAAAAGCAACTCAGAGAGATGGGCCCAAATGTGACCACTCTGTGTTTGAGTTCCTGTTTCACCTCCGACCCAGATTAGTGTTGATTGGCTAAGAGCCCTGAGGCCCCCCCACCCCCACCCCGCAGAGGCAGAGATGGGAGTTGTCTGTGAGTGGGTGTTGGTTGAAAATGAAGTGTGCTCGTCTTTGTGCATACATTGTGTGTATGTGTTGCCGCACGTTGGTGATGATCTGTCAGCTTTAAAATAAGTCCTGGAGGTTGAATTTGAGGTTGTCCTCTCTTTGCCAGGAACTTTATTCATTAAAAAAAAAAAAAAAACTCTTTCTGTGGCTGTGTTGTTTCTCATTGTGGTTCAGACACAATTAAGCTCGAACCGTCTGACTGCTCCAGACAACCCAATACATCACCCCATTTTAAAGGTAACTGTTAAAGGACATTTCTATAAACTGCACTTTTGCTCTGTAGCAAGGCCACTGTGCCATGTTTTTTAAAATTGGGAAAACAAGTTTTTTTTTCCATTCTATTTTTTGAAATAGAATGAAATAAATTTGGTTCTCGGTTTTTAGTGTGCTTTTTACTAAGATTTAAGAGACTCTAATTGAGGAGCCAAATCACTTAAAAATTATTTGTTTGAAGAGTTTAGATCTGCAGCACACATCACATAGCTTTAAAAGGATCAGTTGCTGACCTTCTCATGAATTTGTCTTCATTCATGCTGCAAATAAAGTGCTTCATCTTCATTTTCACCCAAAATATTTTTAATATATTTGGATGTATTTCTGTAGTTAATTTCAAGAATAAAACCACACATGCAAATTACTCCCAACCCTGGACCCTGATTGACAGACGGTACAAACCTCCCCAGTTCAAGTGATGCAGATATGCTGAGTGGGGGCATTCAAATGTGTGTGTGGATTCAATTACTTCAATTACTTAGCTGACTGAAATGATTTAAACAGTTGTTGATTTGAATGATTTAAACAGGGCGGGTTGCCAGTCATGGCAAGTTCACTTCTAATGTGTTAGCTTGAGTTCATTTCAACCTCCTTGTAAATGTTAATGGATTGTTTTTTTTTTTCCAAAAGCAGTCATTGTAAATCAGGACACACAAACAAGAGTCAGTTTGTAGAGCTTGAATTGACTAACCATGGTAACTGAGCAGCATTTTTCCACTTGTTACAGCATTTATATACACATATCGTAAAGATACTACCAAACTGGCTGGTACCAAAAACTGTTTCTCTTTTTGTGTGTTGTCATTTAATCCTCATTGGTGTGTGCAGTCTCCTGCTTGTCACCACAGAGTCATCATCATCAGCTGCAAGAAGCAGCAGGGTAATAATAAACCTCATCAGCACAGGAGGTCAGCCTGCCTTCATTAGAATTAATTTCTCCCTCAGCCTCTCCTGCTGCACTCTTAAAGGTAGAATAAATCCGCTTAGGAGACACAAGGGATATGTTCAGCAAAGTCATATTCACCAGCAAAATGTGCCAGAGACACAGTAGTACTGAAAGAAATTTAGGAGGATGTTGTCTAAACAGGGTTCTGTGCGTTTTCTGCTGTCTTTGTCTTGTCCAGCAATCAATGACTGTCTCCACTTGGCTCTTTGGACTCTGATGACTCTGATGCATCATTTTTATGTCTTTTGTTACTTTATTTATACTCAATAGTGTTGACTATTACTAATACCACTTAGTGCTTGCTCATATACAAATGGAAATCATTTTTATAGTGTTATTGTCCTACAAAACCATTTCTATGTGGCAGTGAGTCCTCATCACCAGCACTTAACTATGACAAGCTCATAGTGTTTGGTTGTAGCAGGAAACCAAAGCAAATACCACACAGAACAGATCTGCGTTGGGAATCAAGCCGGAGTCGTCGTTGCAACGAGACGACAGCTGTAACCACTGAGAGTTCATAGTTTCCCTGACAAAAGAAAACGCAAAAGGATAGAGAAACCAGGGGCCGATTTCATTTTGTCCTCATGTACTTAAAGTTACCATTTCTGTTATCTTTATTCAAGGCTGAATGCTCCTTTATGCAGCCTCAGTCAGCAATCGTCCTGTCAGCCGAAAGAAACAAAGTCAAATTTGGGTCAGAGAAGTCAGAGAGAGCACAAAACTTTTTTTTTCCAACTACAGGCCCTCAACACTCAATTGATTTATTTATTTTTTTTAATTTATTATGTGTTTTTATAGCATCCAGAGCAAAAATATTGAAACTGTGGTTATACTGTGTCACACTGTCATTCAAAAACTGCATTGACAGTGCATCAAGACTTTATAGACCAAAGGATCGGCGCATCCTTCCTGACAGGCCTCTCATCTTGGCCTCCTCTTGTCTTTGTTCTTGTCACCATGTCTGTCTAATCCATCATCATCTTCTTCTCTCTTTCACTCTCTGGTGGAAATCCTTTTCATTAACATCTGGCAGTGATGAAATTCTTTCACCTCCTGCACTGTCTTTATGAGTTTCTCGCACTCAGGCTGGCAGATGCAGCGCAGTGTATCCACAATTTCTTCTTTTGAGGGTGTTTCACCTCGAGATATATTCAAATCTTTCCCAACTCTGTGTTGGCTTAACATGATGCACAATCAACCACTGCCCATGTCATTTTGAGTTGACACTATAGTAAAGTAAAACCACAGATGCTCCCAACAAATGCCAACAGTCAGTATGAAAACAGTGTTTGATTTGTGTAGCATTTGAAATTTGGGATGGGGTGATTTGTTACATCTGAAATCTCATGATTTCCCTATTTTTTTTTTTTTTTTTTTTTTTAAATTGAGGACCTGATACAGTAAACATTTCCAAATGTGTATTCATTTTGTAAATGGAATTAAACATCAAAATTGTTTTTGGTTTTCAGAGATACCCTTGTGGAGTTGCTTGAACTCAGTCAAACCTGTTAACAGCTTACAAAGACAGTAGTAAATCCAAAGACAACAGCAAAATCAGAGGTGAAGGTCTCCAAATATTTGTGGAACCAGGCTGAAACATCTGAAGTTAACAGTGTATCGTTTATAAAGCACAGTAGCAGAGTATTGTAAGGAATAAGGGGGGACTGTCACATAGCCATTGTAACACCTTGGAAACATCTCAGTGAAAACATTTCAGTAGTGACCCTGAGGTGATGCCGGGAGGGTCAACTTTGTTTGTACAAACCTGAAGTTGTGATACTTTATCAATCCCTGAGAGTGGAATTCATCTTAAAGGATAGGTTTGGGTTTATTCCCTTATTTCCAGTTATGGGCAGTGTTGAGCAATGGAAGTAACATTTTCGCCTTGATCTATCGAGTGAGCGGTACCGAAGACGCAGCGCGAGCTCCACAACTACAACTCAAAGTCTACGGGGACAAAACTCCTCAATCATTTTTCAGTGCAAAAACCCACTATATTTTGCAGGGAAAGATAACATGGCACTACAGAAGTTTGTCTTTACAAAATTGAGCAGTAGTTTATAGTCAATGTTGCTGAATTCCCTCTTTGTTGAATTAACAACAAGCCAGCAGACAGCCGGCCTCTAACCCGGGGCTTACCTGGAGGTATGATGAACTTCCATAGCATCATATCATCTTTTCCTGCAAAGTATCGTAGGTTTTTTAACTGGATGAACACTGGATGGATCAAGGTGAAAATGAAACCTCCATTGCTTGACAATGGCCATGACTGCAATAAAGGGGAAAGACTTCAAAAAAGCCAACCTATCATTTAATGTTTGTTCCATCAAGTTTGTCTTGCTCAAACACATTTTAGCTGTATGATAGAAGGCCAGTCTCCCTAACTACGCTTCCCTGCTGATGTAGGCTACCATACTGCAAATTATTGGCTTTTGCTGTGATGGAATTATAAGACTAGTAAAACATTTAGCAAATGATTAGCAAACATTTAGCTAACAGGCAAACATGTTCCACTTAAACCAGAGGTTTGTTTTCCAAATACCGTATTTCCCCAATTAATAGCCCGGGCATTTAATATGCAAAATCAACTTGGACCCCAGGCGTTTAAAAGAACCAGGCGGCTATTTGCTGCAGGCCTTTATTTATTTTTACACAGACCGGCACCAGGCCATTATTGTGATGACAGTTACTGTCCAACATACATTTAGTACAAAAGTACTGTAAGGCATAAGGTAAACATATCTGTACATACAAACATAGTGCAAACTGTATGTACCGGTATTTAAACAATCAGTAGCCAAGGCATCAACATGCCAGCAGAGCTCTTTGTGTAAACATAAAATTATGGTACCAAGTATTGTAAACTTAACACCATTAAAACTCTTTTTTAAATAAAACAGTGTATACCGTAAAATAAAATCATGGTATCAAGTACTGTAAACTGTATTAAACACCAACCCCACCACCATCAAAACAACACAGTAACAATAATACTGTAGCAATCTCAACACCACTCATCATCATCTTCATCCTCCTCCTCTTCCTCCTCCCCCTCTTCCTCCCCCTCATTATCTTCCTCAATCACAAGTTCATTGAGAAACTGCTGTTCCTCATCACTCTCATCCTCTTCCTCGACCACCGTAGCTGCTGTCTGGCCCTCACGAGCCGCTCTCTCCCTGCATGGTATAGCTGTCCTTCCTTGAAGCAATGAATGAGCTGCTCCCCACACTACAGTCAGCCTACACACCTTGGAGGATATCAAAAATCAGCAATCAGCTGTTGCCACCTTACACACACACACACACACACACACACACACACACACACACACAACCACAGCTGGTAATAATGATTGTCACACCTACCTTAAATGAACTGATCACAGTGTCCCGACCCAGGGCGTCCCAGGCTCTCAGGACCCAGTCGACCAGGAGACAGCGAGAAGGGGCTCTCAGGTTCCCTGACTTGGTGTAGGTCTTGTCTTTATCACCTGCCATCCAGTTATCGTAGGAGTCACGGAGGTGCGCTTTGAAGGGGCCATTCCACACCACGTCAGGGGGCTGAATGTACTTTGTGCAACCTCCAGGAATTACAGCCGTGGTAACACTGTACCCCTTCTTCAGCTCTGCCTTCATGGCCACGCTGATATGGCAGCGGTAGGAGTCCCATGCGAGCAGCCTTGATCCGAAGTGAAATTTTCCCACCACCTTCTGGAGCCATTGAATTATCAGGTCGTCATTAAACCACCCATTCTTGGAGGAAGTTATGATGACCCCGGGGATGTTCTGCATAGCCTTTACATCACGGACGGCCCCCTTAAACACAATGAAAAGCGTCTTCTTGGCTAGCTTCTCAATGGGAGCGTCCTTCTGAGCTACAGTTGTTCTCCTCCAGAGGGAGAAATTGTTATGGCGGAGGAATCGGGTAAGCCAGCCGCCAGTCGCTCTAAACACCTCCCCGTCTCTCTTGTCACTCGCCACGGCGTACAACTAATTGGCCTTCACGCTAATCATCTTACGGGAAACTCGGAGGTTCCGTCCACGAATGTGGTGTATCCACTGGGTGAAGTTACTCTCAAGCTCTTGGCTGACTTTCTTCCTCCCTCCACCTGACAAGCGAGCCCGCTTGCCATCTTTGTGTGCTTACAAGGTGAGTTCAGCTCTCTGTTTTTTCCATCCACGGACTTGCTTCGGGTCCACGTTGAACGCTCTGGCAGCTGCTTCTCCAGAGTTCTGCTCCACGTATTTCACAACTCCAAGCTTAAATGTGGCGTCATACTTTTTATTTTTCTTCCCTGTTACGTTATCATTTATGTCCCTTTGCTGTCCATTCTCCTCCATGTTGACCTGTCCTCCGGTGTGTGAAGGGGGGGCGTCAAATTGGCGCGCTGCGAGTCGATCCGTTTTCTGTGAAAATAAGAGTTAGTCAGTCGATTTAAGATTACGGTACACCGTTTTTTCTAACAGTAGCTAGCTCTCTTATTTTGACAGAAAACGGACATGCCGCACAGTTATTGTGCGGCTAACTGTTTGCTTCTGCAAAAATAAGGTGAATAGCCCTATTTTGGGTTTACCTCAATATAATGCAAAGTTATTTGGGTGGGCTGGGTAAGCTGGGTTTTTCTACCATGAGAAATCAAAATTGATACATTTGTACTGACAAAATGCCATTTTTATGGATCAAAACCTCCCACTGTAATGTTCTTCGAGCACTGCAGTTTGAGCACGCAAGCAAGTCGTTGAACTTTTCTCATGGTGCGTCACATGCTTCATAGTCTAGCCAGACTTATCTCCACACTTGATATTAGCACTGTGCCAGCACAGGGTCTGGCTGGACCCATTATCATTCTGGTATAGGGGAAAAAATGCTCTTGCTTGTTTGTATTTCTTTAAACCAATCACAGTTGTCTTGGGCGGCAACGGTGCCCTGGCAAAACTGTGTCGGGGTTAGCGGAAGGGGAGGAGAATTCTTACAGAAATAGTCTGCCAATGGCAGGGTGTTAGCCAGCTGCATCCTGTGAATCAGAGTACTTGCACTGTCACCCACAATCGGTTGACAGCATCATGTGCTGGGTTACAGGCTTGACATCAGTCTGCCACATGTTTGCTTATGTCTAGTTTTATTCTGGGATTGGCTCGCATTATTTTGTTTTTCATCGTTTGGTTTCACATATGTCTTGAATGGCATGTCCTCTTCTATTTCAGGAGCCTTCAGATATTATTGTGACACATCTTGATTTCTCAGTGAATATTGAAAAACCAACGCTGATGAAACCCTTTTGGGCGGAGGTTTGAAAGAAATCTTCTTAGATTTTTCGCAAAACACCAAGTGCGGACCTTCTAGTTTTTTAGATGTTGTTTTTCGAACACAAACAGCAGTCACACCAGGTATACGGCGGCCTTTCCTTGCAACCTTTTCTTACTGTTTCTAGGTACCAGGGGTTAGATGAACTACCGCTGTGTGATCCCTATGACCTTACAGGTAGCTCTATAGGCAGGACATTGGTCTGCCTCAGGGCACGTCTGCCTCCCCTCTCGTCCTGTCAGACTAGACTAGACTATAACAACATGCAGTAGAGGTACACACAGATGTCAGCCAGTTACAACCCTCACGTCATTTTGAGTCCAAACACCAAAATCCGAGCACTTACTATGTCCATACAAATGCACTGCGCCTAGAATGATTGCCCATGGGGAATGATGGAGTGAAGGGTTGGATAGAAAAGCTTCCACCCTCACCCACCTTCAGCATTATTGGTGCTATTTATAGAGAGGTACGCACGCGACAGGAGGTAGTGCTGGGGGAGATGGTCCATTATTCATCAACGCTCTGCATAGCAGCCATGTGTACTACTCTTTCTGTCTCTGTCATTCAGTTACTCAATAACTTGCTTTTCCCCCTCTCTATCTCCATCTGTCTATATCACTCTATTTCAGTCCCCCTCACTCACAAACACACTCGCATACAGTCTTTTTACGTCTGCCCCATTTCCCTCCGTCTCTCTTCCTCTCTCTTTTCCTCCCAGTGTGGGGATTTAGGTGCTGTAGGCCCTTGTTTTCAGTCACTCCACTATAGTGCTTTCTCCACAAGCACATGTCCATCCCTGTGTTTCCATGGCTGTTTAAATTATTCACATCAAGGCCATTACTGGAAACTTACGTCCCCCTCCTTTACGATCTATCCCCCACTCCCCCATTGCTGGAAACCCATCACGATGAGACAGGTGGTCCATGAGGATGGGGGCACATTTTCCCAGATTTTCACCACAGTGGGGGGAGAGTGCCCAAGTTCCTGCACAGTGAGTCTGCTTGCAGAGATGAATCACTCCTAGCAACATTTGGGTGAATAATTGAAGACCTCACCAATGGAACGAGTCATACCATCAATCTGTGTGATTTCTGGCTCCTGACACACCAAAATACAGATGACCAGGAGTCAACAGCCGCCTAAAGAGACCCAAGTAGGGAGTTGTGCGTCTGTCCTTGCATCCTCGCCCGCTGAAATGGGTGATGAGTAGATGTTAGCTGAGCGTAGCGGTTCAGCAGTGCAGCTTCCAAGTCTGCCAAATCTCCTTTTAATAACATTGATCTCACCGTGGGAAAGTCCTCTGTGCAAAATGAAAAAGCCTCTGGAATTGATCTCTTGAGCATTTGTTTTCACTACATATATGAATCTATATTTTGTACCTTTTTCAGCTTACTAATGTGAATAGTTGTGTATTATTAGGAGGTGTTGTTCCAAGAGAAACAGAGATTGTTATGGCTAAGTTTATGGCTCAGTGTTTGTGAATATAAGAAGCAAGATGCTCCATATTATCAGTATTACACATATGTGGGTGGCGGCGTGGCTCAGGAGGTAGTGCCGGCATCTGGTAAACTGAGGGTTCCTGGTTCGATCCATAGCACCTCCAGAGATTGTGTCGAAGTGTCCTTGAGCAAGACACTGAAACCCCTCACTGCTCCTGATGGGCAGCTTGCCACCTTGCATGGCAGCCTCTGCCATCAATGTGTGAATGTGTGTGTGAATGAGTGAAGGTGAGGCAAACACTGTAAAGCGCTTTCAGTGGCTGGTAGACAAGAAAAACGCTATAGAAAGGCCTTTTACATAGGCACTCTGAACAAAAAATGAGAGAATTATGTTTTTGGAAAAAAATGTCAGAAGTTTTGCATCAAAAGTAATTTATATTGAAGCACCAAACCAGACAATTTACCCTTTTCATAATTATTCTCTACAGAGTTACACATTATTCTGAAAAATAGATTAGGGGTCTGGTGATAGTGATTATTCAGTAGAATGTATCAAACTTTAAAATATTTCAAAGCATAAACAGTGGCATTCCAATTAAAATGCACTCATAATGATGTGGTGTGATCTACTGGTTTGGGCAAATGGTCCTTTGACGTGTCTGATTTGTACCAGCCAGTCCAACAACCATGTGCTTATCATCTCTCCTCTCAGCCTGCCTCTCCATCTCTCTCTGGCGCTTCCTCTTTCAGTCAGCTTAGGAATCACAATAAATGAACTCTGGCCTCTTGCTGACAGTGCTGAGCCAGCGGCCGAGCTCCAGCCCCCCGCTCAGTTGCACGCTCTATCTTTGTCATTTATCTAAATCCCAGAAATCAATTACAGCACACTAGGTGCCAGGGTGAGGGATTTGAGTTTTAATTTTCTCCGTACTCCTGAGGCATTGGCACCCGCCCCTCTCCTGGCATTGAGGCTTATGGATTAAGCAGAGGTAGACAATTCTCTGGCTTAACATATCTTGGATATTACCAGTTGTACATTTTGTGCTGCTCAATGAGTTCTATATTTGGAAGTGAAACCAACAGTGGCTGCCTTATATTTCTCCATGTTACCTTTTCAGACATGAGTGGCTCTGCTTGTAGTCAACAACAAAACGCTGGTCATCGATCACTTTTGTTATCTTCTCTGCTTATCCAGGAATAACTTCCTGATATCCTGAGCTTCAGCTTGTCTACGTTCCTTGCAGCTTACTGCTGTAGGGACTAGGTTTAAAAATGAGTTTAATTTTAATTAATATGTTTTTCTGATGGCTGATTGAATACCACTGCAACAAATCGAATGACGCACTGGTGATGTTTGTAAAATGTCACTGCCCATTGATTTGTATATATTATGGTTCAATATTTGACATCCACACATTTGCATTTAAGGGCAAAAAGTAATCTGTACTGTACTTAGGAAAGGCTAATTAACTTTCTCATCCTGCAGTGTGTCTCCAGGTTCATTATTTTGATTTATGATAATGTTAGTGATTTATGATAATGTTAATGATAGTATTTAGGGGAAAGTGGGGTCAGCAAGTTTTAATACATTTGTACATACTACTGTTTTTACACAGCTATGTAGCTGAGTAGTTGGGCCCATTCAGATAGACACATACTGGAGATTAAGAGCAAGAAATGGAATTTCACACTAAATGTTGTTTTCCATTTTTTCCTCTTCTGCAGTAATAGCTGTCTACTGGTCTGACCAACTGACTCTAAAAATAGTTGTTGTTTTTTTTTAATGTAGTTTTTCCCCTGTTGCCTGCCTGTTTAGCTGCATTTTTATCGGTTTGAAGTTGGCATATTTTTCTGACAACCAATTTCAAAGATAGCATCTTTGAAATGCAGACAGGCGCATGGCACCTCTTGAGATGGACCCCTTTTCAATAGGGGTCGCCGAACAACCTGTGAAACGATTTCTTTGAGCAGCAGCAGTCAAAGCTTACTCCATGGGAATTACTATCTAGCTGTGATCATTTAGATGACTGAGGCCTTATCAGAACCACATGTCAGTAGGTGTGTTAACCTGTCCCAGTTTCTCACTGTGCTTTATGTCCACATCGCCAACGGTTACTGTTAAAGCACAGCTGCCGCTTTGCAATCTATTGGCAGGGCAAAGCTGGGCAGGGATTTCTGAGAAGTGATAAGACAAGCCATGTCTGTACTCGGTGGCCTTAATGTTGCCTTGTTATCTCTACATAAAGATAGCCCTGGAATGCATTAGCACCACTGTGGAAAGAAAGAGGGAGTGAAATATAGAGCCTGAAGTCAGTGCACCTGATAAAAAACGCTACAAGTCTCAGTCTTAACTTTTCTACCATCATTAATTTGTCCTGTTTTTACACCTGAACCAATACCGAGAGAATCAGTTGGGTTGAACCTCCCTTTATGGCAATCCTATTTAAGAGAGCGAGTGAGAGATTATGACAGAGAGAATGAAAAACACAGAGGGACATGCAGACAGGAAAGGGTGAGAGAAGAGGTAGTGTGCGTCATTGTGTGTGCCTGTTTAAACACAATGTAGGGGGGAAGGTCAGGTTTCGGTCCCATTTTTGGTCTTCGCAGAGCTCAAATGCTCTTGGAAGAATAGACTCAGGATTGGAAATGGTCGTGAACTGTAAAAAGACACTCCTGCACTCTCTCTCGTTCTCTCATACACACACACACACACACACACACAAACTCTGATTTCTCAAAAACGCACACACAACACACGCCCTCTGCTTTTGCTCTATCCCTTAGAAATTCTAAACCTCCTTTCAGCTCCATTTGTGAGCGCAGGTCATGGTCGAGCTGCCAGCCTGGGAACAGTGGCAGCCAGTATGGGACCAGGAGCTGTGTTAGAAATTGGAGGAATAGTAAACAGAGAGAGAGAGAGAGGGACAGAGAAAGCATGCGTCAACAGAGAAAGCTTGGAGAGCACATTTCTGTTTGCCCCGGTCAGCTTAGTGTAAAAGCAAAGCCGAAATGATATGATGACTTAATGCATTCTCAAGTGCCCGACTTTCACACCATGCTGTTGTGTGGCGCGGATGGCGGGTGAGCAGAGAAATGTTAACAAGGTGTCTGTTTGCCACATGGCCTTTTGCAAAGAACCACTCAATAGCCATGCCTGCAATCTGTGAACAGCAGTTGATTCTGTATATAGATATCCAGTTCACTGGTACGACTGCTCATTGTAGCTTGTAAGTGGCTTAGATTTTCCTCTTGCATAGCCATATAAAACATGAATACAATGTTCAGTTTCATGGATTCTTAATTTAGTGACAGAACAGCTGATGTGCACCAGTAAAACAATGGCTGTTTCTTGTTATAAGCTGTATAAGCAATTGCTCAGGGCCCTCATACCACCAGGGTTTCCCATCATTTGCTATTCATTTCTAGTTGTTTATGGTTTCTTGTGTTATTTGCTGTGGAATATTTCAACAAATAATACTAAAACCTGCAATTTATTAGCAGGAAAAATGTATTTAAAAAATAATGGACCTCTTTTTAAACCCATTTGGTTCACTTTATTCGACATGATCTGAAAGAATTTATTGATTGAAAAAGCTTTAAAAGATTTATTTGTTTCAAAGTTGCTGTGAATTGTTATTGATTGAATTCATGATTGTGTTTGTCACGTCTCTTAGGTTTTTAGTCATTAAACTCATTAAAAAATAAATAATAGTGTAGATTAACTTAAGTTCAGTCAGGCAGACTACCTGCACCATTCTCACTGGCTCATTCATTCCTTTTTTTTCTTTGACCACATTAGCCTATCTGTAGCTGCCCTGTATTTCTGGGCGCTCCTCGTATCCCATCACAGTGAGCTTCCGATTTCCAAGGGCTCACTCATATTTTTTCTCTTATTTCCAAGGCACCCACTTCTAGGTTTCCTTCTAAAGCCCTCTATCAGCTCATCTGCTCATCAGTGTCCATCATCCAGAGAATCAATCAGAATCTCTGCTTCCCACTCACGTCATTGTCTTTTTAGAGAGATGAATAAGAATACAAATCTTTATTGTCCAACAAGTGGAAATTTGCCTTTGGCTTCACAGTTTAAAAGACATAGAAGGACTCTTGGAAGACGTGAAAGACATATAACCCAGCTAACAAACAGCAGACAGGCCCAGTTCATTTGTGCTCACCAACATCAACGTAAAGGCTCCAGATGGTTGAACAGGAGAAAATCCTAAGCGCCATTCTCTCTACATCCTCACCCTTTAATCGAATGACATCAGCAATCTGCAAAAGCCTTTCTGCCAGCTTCATTATTCCCTTTATCCATAACCAGTGAATGTTTGATGTTATTCAGCAGACTCTGGTCTTGTTGACTAAAATATGTCTTGCTTGGTTGAAATAATAACAATGCATTGTGTGTCTTTTCATTCTGACATATTGAAATATGTCACTGAGGAACTGGGAGTGGAGTGGGTGGGGATAAGTAGGATGTTGCATAGGCCTCCAAGATGGTCAGAGATGGCTCTGATGCAGCATGCAATCAGCGCTGTCATTCAGTCTCACTTACACATCCCCTTTTGTGCTTGTGTCAGAAGCTTGGCTGTTTGCATGAAATTACCCCGACGAGAGAGAGTGATTGGCATTTGATGGAGAGTAAAGAGGTCTCACTACATCTGTGCACCATTATCATCAAGTGCAGTAACTATTATTATACTGAATTTAACTACAGCGCATAGACCAAGCACATAGCGATAATGCAGCTTATTGAATTTAAATCTTATGCTTAGATGATTTGTCTCAGATCAGCACCTAGGAAGGAAGGTTATTTGGTTTGTTGTGGACTGTATGGCATCAGTCATTACGGCACAGCGGTGCATGTGAGACCCTCCCACTGTGTGCCATCCCACACATTTGTTTTTTGACCTTGCAAGCCTTTCAATGATCAGTCTGTTAGTTTTTATCTGTTTCTCCCCTCTTCTTTTATCTTTATCCAAGGCCAGCTCCGCTCTGTTCTCAGAGGGTTATGTTTAGGTCAGTACTTTTCCTCAGCTTTTGAATATCACATTTTTGCCCTGGCAAGGTACAGCAAGAATGTGCTGAGCCTCATTACACAAAAGCCTCTCTAAACCTCCTAAAATCATTGTTGCACATCAATATATGTGATGATTTGGTGCACTTGACAACCCAGGATGTGTTGGGGTCTGATGATTTGCCTCAAACACACAAATGTACACAGAGAACATTTGGGAGCTCTTCTCAAAAGAAAGTGTCTTTGAAGAATTTTGTATTTATGTCAGAGACTGACAGTGTGACAAAATCATATTCATGAATTGTCTCCTCTCTGCTGCAGGGTCCCGGTGGAGCGGAGGAAATAGCGTCTCCTGACCCATCCCAGTCACAGTCCCAGCAGCCCAAGGTCGGCCACAGCTTTGTCCAGGAACACTTCCAGGCACAATACAAGTGAGTTTCCTCTCTGCAACATCGCACTCCCACCAGCTGGAAATTAAACGTGAAATGTCTGCTTTAACAGATTCCGACTCAACATACAGCATTAATCACACCATTACCAGTGGTCTGAACTGGCTGTATATGACATGGCATTGTTACTGCCAAGGCTGGATAGATACAGGTTCACCACCAGTCCAAGTTAGGAAGTAAAAATCTTACACATCTTTTTAGTGCTGGGCAAAACATGGCTAACATACAGTGATGTCAGACTACATATCGACTGGGATTTTGGATATAGCAATATTGTGGTATGGCACAAGTCTTTTCCTGCCTTTCAAGGCTGCTTTATAGTAAAGGGGTGTAGTTTTCCAAATTTATTGGAAGGGATGCACTGATCGATCGGCCTGAGATCAAAACTGAGTAATTTTACACCAGAATGGTTCAGACTGATACCGGCAGGTCTGTCTAACTATAAAGCAGATTGTATTTGTCAATCTCAGGCTCCAGAAAATGGCAAATTGGATCGACTGTGCATTGATAGCAGCTACAACCAGTGTTTTCACTCAGAGGCTGACTACAACTCAGCCTCTTCTCTCTTGCTAATTACTGTTAGTAATCACTGGCTCTCACCTTAGTCAACTGAGGTGTGAGGTCTTTGAAAAATACAATGATTCTGATTCTGATTTTTTTTTTTCTGTTGCAAAATAGTTATTAATGTTTCTTAAGCCCATTGCTTTAGATTTACTGCTTTGAAAGTATCTATTTTCTTCAGAAAAACAGTGATTTAGAAAATAGGTTACCACTGTATTTTTGAGGAGTTGCTTGTGTTGGATTCTATCAGTGTGATGACCACAGGGTTTTGTTTGCTGTGTCTGTACCGAAAACAACTACATTATGCAGTTAATGTGCTGATGCCAGCGGTGTGCTTCTCTGTCCGGGAGATGTCAATATGCAATACGCAGTTGTGTTTTGTCTGTATGACAACTGCACTCTCATATACCAGCTGCATGGCTTACAGACTGCCCTGTAGCACTGAGGTCACAGGTTAATACAGCAACTAATGTGTGTCCATCAACAGTGATAACCTATCTGTTGATTCATTGTACTGCAAATTCCTTTGGATAATAGCATCTGTTACTGCAAATGACCGAAATATGAATATGTAGAGTCCAAAGCCCTGTGTAGCTACAGGTCCGCCTCACATTGCACACCAGTGCCTATGATCTTTAGGCTTCATTGACTGGATTAGAGTGTAATTGGTAGATACAGCCGATGTAATGGAGATGTCATTATTTCTTTTACAGAGGGGTCTCTGTCCTCAGAGACACAGATGCCTGGCTAGAGGAACAGAAAACTCATTACTTCCTCACAGCTCTTCCAGTAATTACCAGGCAGGCAAGAGCATCAATACTGAAAAGGTCTGACAAAGAGCTGCCCTAGTGCTCTAACCTCTGTGTTTCCTAAGGAGGCAGAAAAGTAGTCACCAAAATATCTTCAGGCTTTGGAGCTGTCTGCAGAATTTTGGTTCACAAAAAGATATGCTCTCTCTCTCCTTTTTATTATTATTTTTGTTCTTTGTTTGTTTACATTATAGTTTAAAGTTTGGTAATAAGCTTGTCACCATGTTGCATTTTCAGTATTTAGATATAGGATAGCATTCAAAATAAATACTCAGGTCCCAGACAGATAGGGTTTTAACAACTAAGAAAATGAGTCCACATGCTGAATGAAATTATGCTCACAAAATTTTAGGGAATTCTGATCAGTATTTCGAATGCGTAAGTATCCTCATCAGTAATATTTTGGGAGCATGTTTTGATCCAGTGTACGGACTCTACGTTTGTGCACTTTCAATAATTTCTCAAACAACTGGATGTCACTGCATCCCTGTTGTTTTTCTAATTTCTCTCTGGCTGGTAGTAACTGACAGTAGGGTCCTTCTGGCTCCCATCTAACCCCCATCCTGGAGATAATACATACATCTGACAGCTGTGGTCTACTTAAAGTGGAGCATCATTCAGACGCTGAGTTAAAGGGTATTCCGTCAAATGATGTCTTTGTCATTTTCAGAAGAGACAAAGTATTCACATCTACCAAACAGGTGCTGGGGAGGTATCAAAACATGAAGACCTGAAGGCCAGAGCAAGACCCACCCTGGTCGAAAGGTTGTCTGTTAAATAAGGAACTTTTAGTGTGCGGCTACTTTTTTGTCTTTGTATTTTCAACAGGAAACCAACAGATTATTGTAAATGACCTTTAGATTGACCAGACTGGTTTTCACAGCAGTCTTTTTGGATCCATACTGTAAAGTGTTGCCTAGCATCACTACCTCATATAAGGCTTGTTACCCTCTGGAAGTTTTCATATCTATGCATATCTATATCCTGTTTGTTGGTGTTTCCCTCCAACTGCCAGCTCCTTGGAAAATTGGCAGCTTGGTGT
Organism: Myripristis murdjan; assembly: GCF_902150065.1. Lineage (NCBI taxonomy): Eukaryota > Metazoa > Chordata > Actinopteri > Holocentriformes > Holocentridae > Myripristis > Myripristis murdjan. The sequence goes on along the minus strand of NC_043987.1, from coordinate 11,453,847 downwards.
GGATGGCAGTAATACATCTGTCAGAGCACATCTCTTAATTGCTACCCCTACTGACAAATGTCTCAGCTCAGGGTGTGTCTAGACAGGAAGCAGCAGTCTTTGCAGCCTGGCAGGCAGAATCTGTTCCTCTCACCCACTCAAACACTCTGCTAGCCAGGGAGAGAGGGGGAGAAAGAGTGGGTGAGATGGTACAGAGCGGATACACATGGCTGGGCTCTGAGCACACGCAAGCCACAAACTTCACAATACAACTCTTCCACAAACGGATAATTTGAGTCAATTTCAACAAAGACAAAACGCGCACAGGAATTGCGGGATTCGGATTCGCGAAGAACTATTTATGGTTGTTTTTCTTAACTCCTGTCTCCCTCTTTTTTCCTCAGTGGGAGTTGAGTCCTTAGCGCTCACCGCTGCCTACGTAACAGTTTGCAATGCAGTGTCCGATGTAATACAACATCTCAAGTTGACAAGCCGGCGAATCATCCATATAATAGCCTGTTTTGTCATTATGCAATCATCATGGCCACTATACATCATCAAATAAGCTAAATCGCTGCCGACAAACTGAGGATTACATAATGTCCAAGAAAACCCTGGGTGTTATTTGATCTTTATTTACCTTGTCCATCATCACATGCCAGAGTTGATCAAATTCAAACTCCAGAGCAATCCATTGTGTGTTGAAAGCGGTTCTGACCTCGGTTTCCGCCAGCAGTTCTAAATATATTGTAGCAATGTGGGTTTATGAGTCTATTATTCATTAGCTGCTCTGATCAATTAGGTAAACCATGAATAAGAAGTCGTCTGCATCTGTGGTTATGTCAGTGCCTTGGTGGCTGCAGTCGGTGGGGACTGCAGTGAGAGCGGCTCAGTCTTTTCCGTCAAGCACTGTTCATTAGAGTGACGCCGAGAGATGGGCAGCCGAGCGTGTCAGATTACAAACGTGGTGCAGTCTCGCCAGGAGCCCGGCTCGTCTTACTGTGTCTCGACAAGACGCCACTTTCTCAGAAAGCCCCTCGCATCTTTGCTCTGAATCGGTTCGACTGGATGACCTTTGTTTCGGCTTGTCCTCTGATTTGTTTTGATATGAAGGGGAGAACTGGATAACTGGTACTCTGGACTTCTCCCTTGGCTCACAAAGTAAAGTGAAGGCTCTGGTTTTGTATGTGAACGTTGTAATTTCAATTAGTCAATTATGAGGCTCACATAAAGGTTTATGGCCCTTTCAATTTCAGCGCTTTAGCTTTGTGAATAAACTACCCTTCCTCCCCCAGCAGAGGAGAGCTGCCAACTCAGTATTGCTAGGCTTAGTGAGATGAATTAGCTGCCAATCTATCAAATGTTAAGCTATAGAGAGGATTTCCTATATTAGCAGTCTTAGGAAAGAAAATCAAGTTAATTAATTCTAATTAGCAGCTAAAGAATCTGGCTGGTGCCTTGCTGAAGAAATATTTTGGAACTCCAGTAGCCTGTAGTAGAGCTCCATGTCTCTTCAGTATGGCTACATACCAGACAGAGGATACCTCTCAACCTTTGCACGCTTCTTCCATTAGCGCATCACCAGAATATCACCCCTTTCCCTCTCTCCTTTCTCTTTTTAAGTGTGTCATAGCAGGGCCATGCACATCTATGTTTTAGTAGAGCCAGAGTGTGATTTGTATGCATGGAGTGCTGTTACCCTCACTGTTTCCTGGCGAGAGCAAGACATCCGTAGGGAAGCCATTCTACTCTGCCAAGAGGGAGAGCTCCACTAAGAGCCAGTGTCAGCTGGGTTTGCTTGAATAGAGCTTTATTCACTCCCCATCTCTTCCCCCACAGGGTCTGTCAGGTGCCTTCCTATAAGGAAAACACATTTGAGCAGCTCTTCTCTGGCTTAATTTCCCATGATAGGACGCTATGTGAAGGTGGTACAGCTTCTCCACACATAGGCTCGGAGAGTTAAGAGTCCTGCATATTGAGCCAGTGAAGAGGATAATAGAAAATGGTGTTTTACATTTCTTATTGATTGAGATTATCAGCTTTTTTCTTTCTTTTTTTTTTTTTTTGTAAGTTTATCACAATGCCCTTTTTTGGAATTAAGTCTAAAGTCTATCTACTGTTATACTTTGTTTCTGCTGCATTTTTCCTTACACCACTCTATTAACATTTTACATGCTCTGCAAATTCTCCAACCTCTCACCCAGCTCGGAGCATTTTGTTGCAGTAGCCTTGATGACTCAGAACTGTCATTGATTATGAGTAATTTCTCTCCTGAGGCCTTCACCTCTGTTGTACATTTGTTTCTGCTATGCCTGTAATTATATAACTTCTGAAATTAAATCAGTGTAATGACACTGTACTTTACAATGTAGTCCATGGCATGAGATACAGCATATTTTATTGTCTGTAGTGTTGATAGAATCTGCCCTCTATGACACTAATTACTTCCTGGTCAAGGACTACAGTGGCAGTAAGCCAAAAGATCAGTTGAGGTAAAGGTGCTAAACGTAGAGTCTCCTTATGAATATATAATGCTGAAATTAGTTTTGGTGAGGCATCCTAATGCTAGCAAGCACACAGTGGCTGTTGCCATTTCCTCAGTGATCTGCTTTATGCTTTCATTTTGTATAGTTTTGTCAAAAGCAGTGGAAATGTGCTTTGACCTTTATTTATCCAGAGAGGGTTTGCTGAGCATGCATGCCCTTTTTTCACCTCTACCGTGCTTCACACCGATAAAGTTACACGTATTCATACCTAAGAGCTGCCAAGAATAGCCACACTGCAAAAAAAAATCTCCATTTTAACAAGACATTTGCTCTCATACTGTATTGAGTCTAGTTTCCAGTGCAACTGCACTTTTATCAGGATTTTTTTTTGGATTGGTTTTAAGAGAAACAAAATTTAAGACTGAATATGAGACTAATTGACTTGTGAAGATGGGGATTTTTACAGTCTTCTAATGCTGGCACTGGGTCATTTCACTGTCACAAATAGGAGTGCTTCCCTCAAGTGTCTTGCTCAAAAGAACATCAGCAGTCGATGTTGAAGAAAGTCCAGACTCACGATGATCTGGAATTTGAAACTTCCATGTGCAGTGATTAAATAAGCCAATAGAATGCACCTTGCACGGGTTAATAAATGTAGCATCAGAGAACCTCATCACAGTTTGCTTGTTTATCTTGCAGTTCCTACGCCAGAGCTTCAACACAGATCAACTTAAAACAATGGACAAGGACATGGCTTTACTTTGCAGTCCAATTTACAAAAACACTTCCAGCAATCAGCAGTCTTCTGTGGAAATACACTTTAAATGCTCTCTGACTCATTGTTCAAATAATTAGCTAACTGGACTAAGTGACTTCCTCTTGCAAAACTTTGAGGGATTTGTTGGAACAAGTGTAATCACGGACAAGAGTGGAAAACTGCCGGAATGGAAGACCGCTGCTGTTTTGTCTTTTTTCGGAGAGCCATGTCCTGTGCATTCAGACACACAGGAAGCAAGGCCATTTCTAAAGCTCCCTGCTCTCTGTGCTCGAGACCCCGTAATGGCATCACACAGAGAATTAGTAGCGCTGGTGAGTGACGCAACAAGCTGGAAACTGCCTCTGCTGGCTCCCGTTTATAGCACCCATCACCCCAGGGGGCTTCTCCTACTACTTAGCCCCCCCCTTTCTCATTCTCACCAGTTGCATCACTCATCTGTTTGTTTTTCACAGTCAGATTAAGGTGCTCTGTATGGAGCAATGAATTTGGTGTTACTGTGCCGTTCACTTGTCTAACAACAGTAAACCTCTCTTTCCTGCCAGGATTAATCAGGAGGACTTTGACATTTAATCAGAGGCCTGTAACCGGTTTTCAGGGAGGGTTTATCAAGCCTATCAAGCCTAATGAGACTTGTTTTCTTTCCCTCAGATCGTCATTGACTTGCCCCCACTGTCTGAAACAGAGCAACACCTTTGACCCCTTCCTCTGCATCTCACTCCCCATCCCTCTTCGCCAGACCAGGTGAGCACTGTTGTTTTTAATTCAAAATCAGGTCCCTGGCCCAAATCATTCATAATTCACCTGGACTTTGGACTGAATCGTTCCAGGAAAATAAAAGAGAAAATCTTAAATCAATCACCAGCTAGTGTATTGTGAATCAAATAGAATCTCTGTTAAGGGAACGTAGCTCCAAAGGTCCATTTGTAAGAGCTTTGCCATCACACTTGACATCTGCAGACATTCATTCTGAAAAGCAGTTACAATCTGGAAATCAGGCTTAAAAAGGCTCAAAAGAAGTTTGGCTCAAGCACTCCACTGTAGCATGAGTCCACCTGGAGCTGGACGGTTGGTGTCCCAGAGGACTAGCTGATGGAAAACCCTCTCAGCGACGAGGAACAATGTCACATTTAGCCTCACGTCACAATCGCCACATCACCTCTGTGCCAGGTTGGCTTAGGCCGGTCTGTTCAGGAAATCCTGACATTTTAAAAGAGGGAGACCCCATTCATTCTCTGTTTCACCAAGTCCACCTCTTTCTTTATCTCCTTGGAAGTCTTTTTCTCAAACACGCACACGTACACACACACACTCACTATGTACTTTTGTCAGTCCTTTAGAACTTCCGAACACTGGCTTTCACTTTTATACTGAGAAACACACCCGTAGTACAGTACATTATTCTGGTCTTAACAATTGACAACATAATGAGTAGAAAGGTCCTGTTAAATGGTATTCAACACAAATTAGATACGGCTCTGATACGTTTTTAACTGAAGCTGCCTATAGACAAATTTTGTGCCAATATGTAATATCTGAAAATCTGAAAATTACTCTGCAAAATAGAGTAATAGAATAAGTCTATTTTTAAGGAAATGTATGAACAAACAAAATGAACAGAGTACATTGCCAATACAAAATAAAAAAGATGAAAGAAGACTTTGTTAAAACACATGTATTAAAAATCTTTTTTTTTTTTTTTTTTTAAAGGCTGGAGAAAGGCCTCTTTTTTTTAAGAGGGAAGATGAGTGACGAGCAGGAAAAATTAGTAAGCTTCCAAAAAATGTTGTGCAAGCAAAAGACAAAACGCGATAATGCAATGTCAAACTTTTATTAACACAATGCCGATGTTTCGATTGTGATTTTCATATGCCCTGATGAGTATGAAACAGTCAAAACGTTGGCAGTATATTCCCCTAAGTTAGTTTTCACTTTATTCTAAAATCTAGTTTTTTATTTTTATTTCAGTCAACTAAAATGTTTTTCACACCTAGTTTTAGTTTGGTTTTTTTTGTTGTTGAATTTTAGTTAACTGTAACAACCTTCGACGGAAACAACATTTGTCCTGCCCTTCAACATCACTGACTGGCCCAAATGGTTTTTTAACCAAGATGTCGCAGTTGAATTAGGAAACACCAGCCCACCACTGAATTACTTGAAATTTGTGCAATTCACAGGTTTGGAACCAGGCTAGTCCAACACATTGGTAACCTGTTAAATCGGTGTAACCCTGAAACAGATGTTTCTAGGGCTGGGCAAAGCGATTATTTTTTAAACAATTAATCTAGTGATTATTTTTTCGATTAATTGATTAATCTAACGATTAATTTTTCGATAACCTAAACGATTATTTTTTCAATTATTTTCCCATTATTTGATTAATATTATACTATATATTATACTATTATACTATATACTATATTATGTATATCAATGAAAAAACATTAATTTCTTAACATTTCAATACTTATGTGACTTTTTTTTTAATACAACACTTGCTCTTAAAATCTCCAAATTCCAAAATAAAATTCAAGTAAAAAGAATTAAGTAGTGCAAAATAATGCATTCCCATACTTTAAGGGGCTTTCACATAGCGTGCAGAGTAGGGCGTAGTGCAGAAAAAAAGAAAAAAGCTTGCCTATTGTGGAAAGCAAAAACATCATATATCTCTGCCAGTTTTTAAACACACCTGGTATTCCTAAATTGTTGTTGCTTGGGCTTTTTTAATGAGATCACGGTAGGACTGTAGTCTGGTGTCCCACAGCTCTGCACACAGAGAGACAGCCACAATGATGCTTTTCTCCATTGCTGTTTTGCCGTTCTGCCAAAATCTACCACATTTTTTTCAGATTCCACTATTCTCTCCTATTGGACGCACCGAGGTGTCGTCACAAGTTAAAAAATTTTCAGCTTGGGTGCAGCGTGCATGGCCTTGCACTGCACTCAGCTCTGTGCAGACCGGTGCGTCCTTGCGCCCTGCGATCACATACACAATGAATGGCTGCGCCGGCCGAGGTCTGAGCCTTGCGTGCGCTGTGTGAAAGCCTCATTGGAGGAACGAGTATGCGATTTCTTTGATTGTTAAAACTCTGAGGAGTCACGGGAGTCACTCGCGCTGCTGCTGCTACACGCTGCTGCCATTTTTTTGTTTTGGTCCAACCCATCGATGCACATTTTTCACGTCGACGTATTTACGTAATCGATTATGTCGACACGTCGCCCCAGCCCCAGATGATTCCTCTCCCACTGTCTCTTGCCTGTTCTCCTACATGGAGAAGAGGAGACAGTGGAGTTGAGTTGTTCATCAGTGAAGTGATGGTGCTCCTGTTGTTCACAAGCCTGGATTGAGCTGTCAAACAGTAGAAATGAGCAGCTGTGTCCTCACATGCCACCACTGACACAGCAGGGTGTGCCTGATTAACGCACACACACACACACACACACACACACACACATGCACACACACACATTGTCAACTTCTACCGGACATGTTTGTGTGATTAGAGATGACTGCCTGACGTCAGAAGTAAATCACAGCATCTGTTTGCCATCTTTTTGGGGGGTTTCTACTCTTTCATGCGTTATGGCTCTGAGGAAACGGTGTAGTCTCGCTTCATGATATTTCACTGTCGGAGGCGGCTGACGCAGAGCAGAGTCTCCCGCCTCTCCCAGTGTGTTGATTACTCTTTTATGCTCTGCCCATTATTCCCACCAAAAGGCTCAAGCCGGTCAATTCTTCCCTTTCAGATACAACACTCTTTAAAAGAGTCCATACAACTTCAGCCAACATCCTTTCTAATTTGGGAAATTGCTTTTAAGAGGTTCATTCTAACAAATAGCTTGCCAAGTTGAAAGTACTTAGTCATCCCGTCCTTCCCTGTCACTGTGTGGCTGATGGGAGGGAGAAAACACTTTTGAAGGGGCACACAGAGGAGAAAACAGATGGATTGCCTTTTGGAGCCTTTTTTTCGATATTCCTCCATGTGAAAATATTAGCCTAATTGTGACAAGATCACGACCACAGGCCTTTATACATATTTACTGTTTGTTGCAAAACCAACATTTGCCGCACTCTGCAATCCAAACACTGGGATCTCGTTTATTTGACTAACACCTGTCTCCTGGCAATCATGCACTGTGCAACTTGGACAATTTTGTTTAGAGGACATGTTTTTGAATGTAAGCCAGTAATGCAAAGCCTGCTTTGTGAATGTGAAATAGACATATATCAATATTGCATCTCAGCTGCAGCCAGTAATCAAACTCGTTAACTGCATATAATTCATCAACATGTTACGGCTGTAAAAATTCATAGGAGGTCCCAGTGGGCTTATTGTGATTGACCTAATACTGTGCAATGAGATGGGAAAGAAAAACACACAAAGGGTGTTATTAAGTTGAGTAAATAGCAATCATCGTCTCACATTACCATTGAAATGAAAGTTTTGCCTCCCACAGCAATGCTGGCACACACGCGTTCACACACTGTTTACTGCTTGGAGTTGTTTCTCGGTGCGACTGTTTTCTTTGTCCAGATTGGTATGAAAAAGGTAATTAGTATGAATTGGGAGAATGCCTCCTTGAACAGTGGCTTATTGATTAATGTTGCCTTCGCTGTAGGTCTCCAAGGACCCACAAAGAACCTTGATAATTATGAATCATTCTTTTGATGTTCAGTGTCTCCTATCCAGCCAGCTGAAGGGGAGTAAACTCATCTTGTGCGGTGAATGTACAGATGTTTGTTGTTGTTGTTGTTGTTAGAGTCAGAGAAATTGTGTTAAGGATATAACAAGACGAGGTTCCTAACGGTGGCTGAGCTATCATGGACCTGTGTAGAATGGCTGTATTTTGAAGAATTGTTGGCCATGTTTAATATTATTCTATCACAGTCCCAAGTCACTGTATTCACATGGCCGTCATTTTTCCGTCACTGTCCACCACCCCCACCACCAGATATAAACAATGGCAGACTCAACTGGCAAAAAAATTAAATATACACAAAAACGACACTGTTTGACATTGTTGAGTTCTCAGCCAAGCTGGAGGTCAAACTGCTCCATCGTGAGCTTCACCGTCTGCACGCAACACCCCACGACACTGGAACACACTGACCACCAAGAGGGTGTCGAAAAGGCTGAGTCTGCAAGGGATGCAGATTTTGCCCTTATATAGGGTTGGTCAGTGGCACTTATATATTCTGTATCTGCTGGTTACTAACTACATTAAGCTTGAGTTTAGTGTAGCTTCAGTGATGAGTTGAAAATAATTGAATGAAACATTCCAACCCAGGATGCCATTTTTATGGTTGCAGCATTACATCAAATAGAAAATAGGCATAATTTTATACTTATTTCTCTGTATTTCAGCAGGATGTATTTGGTATCCTTGGCAACATTGGGATCGCCACTAAAATTTTAAATAAAGTTCTGTGGGTTTGAACAACGCTTTACCATGCATTGCGTATTTGCAGGGTCAAAGCAGTGTTCAGGAGGTTTAATCAAGCAGATGCACTGTTTACTGCATTGGTACACGCCTGTGATGGCTGCTTGAAAATTTGCATAAAGTAGGTGAGATGTGTAGGCAGCCACTGACCTGTCCACAGTCCCCTGCAGCCTTTCTGTGCTCGCTCTCATTCTGATGAATGGGAAGCGCCGCAGTACTTTGCCTGCAAATTTCCGTTTCAGTCGGCACTCATCATCCATCTTTCTGCATTTCAAGTCAGTTTTTTTTCCCCTGGTCACATAAACGCACAATTTAAAACCCACTGTGTAGGCTTTTCAGTCTATTTTAATACCAGAATTTTTGTGTGTTTTTGTCAGCCAGACAGTGACACATCTTTTCATGATTGCCTACATTTTTTTCATGTGTCATGAGTTTTTTCATTATTTATCATAGGAGTAGACCCATTCATCTTTTTCATAGTTTGGTTTACACCTTGGTTTTTAGGGCACAGTTCAGTTTGCATAACAATTTAGCTTGAATTATTTTTTAAATTTTAGCATATATAAACAATTCAATACAAAAAGGTGGGGCTTTTGTCAGTGTTCTGTAAAGGTTTACGCAACTTAGCAGCAGAAAGCCTTTATATGTGGCTTGTGAAAGTTTTTAGGCCTAATGTTATCATTTATCAAAAGCTGTGTTGAATGTCCAACATTACAAATGTGTCTGCTTTTATTTTATATCTTGCTCAAAAAAGAACTTAAAAAAATAAAAAGAAAAGAAAATACGGCTCACTATATGTACATGTCGGTGAAACAAGGAAGAAGAATAGTGCTTTTTCTGTTTCAGTACAAAATTAACACCCCTAATTTATATTCACACTCAGCACATATTCATGCTAAAATCAGACCAGTGTGGACATGCATGACATGAGTGTGATACAACCAGTATAAACAGGGAGTGTGACAGACAAACTTCACACCCATCCAAAGAGAAAACACTTGCTAGACTGTATGTATTTGTTCACACACACAGATGTACACCACACAAAAACCGGTTGTGGTTGGACTGTACCCAGAGTCCTTGGCTACAAGTGTAGAGGTTATTCCAAGTTTGTGTGACAGACTGAGACCAGACTTTACACTCAGCAGCATCTGTCCCTGCTGCTGGACGTCCTCTATGCTCACCTGTGACAAAACCTGTGCTCTGGCATCCGCCACTATCGCTCAGCATCTCCATCACTCAGGACCATGCCATTGGATGATACTGCTGCAGTTACCAAAAACTCACCAACTTGTTTTTGTGACTCTTGGAAGTCCTCTGTTTTAATTACCTTAGCTGTGATGTTGTTTTAATGCTCTCAGAAGAGGGAATCTGTTCCTGGCATAGACATAAAAATGCAAAAGGGCGCAGTTGTTGTGATTTGATTGATTTGATTTTGTTTACTTTCTTTTTCAAATGAAATATTTTTATAAGTCTCTTTTATAAGGTTTTCATTTTTAACTCTTCAGGGCAATTTTCTCTTACTCAGATTTATGTATTATGTTAAAGTGTGCATTAATAATATAAACACAGCTAAAATCCCTCTTTTGTCATTATAACTCTCCATTTCTCCATATTACTTCTCTGGGCCACATCCCGACGCTGGCCTCTGGCTACTGCCGCTGAGCCACAGATTCCCACAGGTTCTTGACAGGGTGCATATATCCTCAGTGTGTCGTTATTCAAAGAGTCCATATGTCCCAGCACCCTGCTCTGTCTGCTATGTCTGCACTGCCTCTGGAGAGGTCAGAGCCAAGTGTTCCCTGCTTTTAAAAATGCAATAGAGATTCCATTATTTCACACACATAAAACCCAAGTCCTAATGATCTATTATTAATGTTAAAATGTATTGATTTATTCATGAAAGTCTTCTTTTGTCCCTTCCTGGTCATAGAGGAGGTTGTAGTGGAAATGGCAGAGAACTCATAGCGGAGGTCTTTCTGTCTCTCACCGTCCTTGATTGTGTGTCTCGTCTCTGGCAGGCCGCTGTGTGTGACTCTGGTGTTCAGCACCAAAGGACAGAGGTACCTGCGAATTGGGCTTGCTGTGCCTCTGTTTGGCTCCCTGGCCTGTCTGAGGAGGATGGTGGCTGATGAAGGGAAGATTTCACCCGACCAGGTAATGCACTGTGCTGCACGAATAAAATTAATCAATCAGATGGTTCTCATTTACAGGTATCATCCCTAGGTTTTTTTCTTAAGTTTGTTCTTGAGCAAGGTCCTAAGAAACTTCACAGTGTGTTCTTAAAACACAGATTTTTTTCACGCCTATGTTCTTCTAAAGATCAATCCCGTTGTCCATGTAAATTGTGTGCCAGTTGATCCTCATTAGCATAGATAAATGCGCCGTCAGTCCCCATGAAAGAGAATGAGACTGCAGGGCCGTGTGCACACACAGAAATCACACACAGAAATTTGATCAAGTTGAAAGAAATCCCAAACCAAAACAGATGAAAATCTAAAGAGTGTGGAGCGCCAGAAATTATTTTAAAAAACTTCAGGCTTCAGTAGTTCTGAAATGGACATCCTGCTGTGATATTTAGCAATATCAGTAGTGGATATAAAGTAACACAAAAAGCGATGCATGGGATGCTGTTACTCTTTCAGTGAACGCTGCATTCAGAGAAGAGCACATAACTGATGAAGTAAAAAAAAGAAGAAAAAAAGTTCAAAAATCTCAAATCTGAGGCCAAAAAAACAATTTGAATGAATTAAAGTGTTATTATTTATTCCAAGACCATAATTCTTCATTCAATAATGAGAGTAATTATAAAAAAAAACATTAGAAATGATATTGAATATATATATAATAAATCTAATAAATATTATTGTAAATTAAATACTATAATATTATTTAACTGTAGAACTGCAGAAAGTGCAATAACCAATTATTTTGCACAGACATGTCAGCACTCAGATGTGCTCTTGAGCGTGCGTAGTTTCTGTTCTTACCTAAGAACAAATCCCAAATAAGAAAACATTGATGAATGTCAGAGTCTTAATGAAAGCGTGTATTTCTTCTTAAGGGCGGTTGGTGAACGAGGCCCATTGTTCTGTTTCGTTCAGGTCCAGAAACTGATGGAATTGGGCAGAGCAGCTCACCTCGACTTGACATATTAGTGCTGATTTGTAGATATTTGTCTGACCTTATGTGTATGTCACTGACTTGAATTTAGTCTTGCTCACTTAGCTGAAATATATTAAGCTGGATCTGAGTTTAGCGGGGATAATAGCACAGAAGTTGGTGTTCCATCAAGAGTTCAGGAGTTCACTTTCCCAGAGGTACGAGATTTATAATGGCACAGCAAAGGGAAACCGACTCTCTCTCTCTCTCTCACTCGTGTGTGTGTGTGTGTGTGTGTGTGTGTGTGTGTGTGTGTGTGTGTGTGTGTGTGTGTGTGTGTCTATCTCCAGGTCATCCTGACCGAGATTTACTCCACAGGGTTTCAGCGTTCCTTCTTTGATGAGGAGGATCTGACCAGTGTAGCTGAGAATGACATCATCTATGCCTTCCAGGCTCCGCCCCTTTACATCAGAGGAGGCTCCGCAAGAATCTCAGGTATAGGCGTGGCCCTTACCACTGGAAACTGATAATATTTTGTGTCTTGTTTTAAAAATATGGAAAGCTATTTTCACTTTAACTTCTTTCTGTCATCACTACAGCACCATATGAATGGTCTTTCGCTATTTTAATATGAATAACCATACAAATGTGTAAACAACCAGCCAAATCATACTGTATTTATTTGCTTTGCTAAATTAAATCATAAGGGAATGCATGATATAAGGGGACCTCGGGGAACATATTGGGAAGTAGAACACAGACTTACATTCCTTACTTTGCAGCAACACTCAAGCCAGACGTATTTCTCAACAAATGATGTAAAATCTGTGCCCAGAAGCATTTCAGTGCATACTATCCAGCTGGTCTGTGCTCAGTGGTGTGAACAAATGGGTTGTGCTTTATTGTCCTCCCTGACCAGGGCTGTAAGTGCAGGCTGGGAGTCCCAGCACCCTGTCTACATCACCCTGCTATCTGAAAAATGGGACTTTTAGTGTTTTAATTTATGTTGGTCGATGACCACACAGAGCACTGCTGCCTAGAGGAAGGCCCCCGGACAGTCTGGCTGGCCTGCTTGCAGACAGACTTTAAATCTCTGTGGTTCCTCTCATGCTGGCTGTGCCTACTGGGGCTGATAGGCAGAAACCACATAACTTGTCACCACTCTGTGCAACACAAAATGACTTTTCATTCTCATGCATGTATACATAGAAACTGCAGAAATTGCTGAAATTCTCTTTGACTGGATAAGCTGAAAAGGAACAGTTTATCCAAAAAAGTGAATTTCACTGAATTTCCCGGAAACCAAATGTACTTTAATGGATGAGTTGACGTCTGAGGCTGTCTGGATGGGTAGTTGGCATCTTTCAATGACAATATCACTTGTGAACTTAAACAGCATTTGCTAATGAAACACATATATATTTGTGTATTTGAAATCAATATACACTTGATGATATTAATTACAGGTGAATGCAAGTCATCTGTACCCCCAAAATCTTTCTACCACTTAAAATGGTAAGGGAGAGCCCAATTTTTTATTTTCTTCTTATACAATTTCCTTTTTTAAGAAACGACACAAAATAGATACCAATAAAGCAACATTCGTTTTTTATTGTCTGAATGGAAAATCACGTTCTTCATTTCACTCACTAAAAGGGAGAATTGCAGCTGAAGCACAGAGGTCTGTTTTGTCTCGCTGCTTGCAAGAAAATCAATGCCGTTTAAATCAAGCAAGTATATGAATAAGGTGTGCCATGAAACTATTGGTGCATTAAACAGGCATTTATCACTTTTTCTCTCCCTGCGCAGGAATGATGTGTCATGCTTGCAGACTGTATGGTGCCACAGAAATGTGATCTTTATGTCTCTTTAGCAATTACCAAATCTAAAAGGTTTGATTGCTGCGAGATCCTTAATCAATTATCCATAAACGCTTATATTAAAGTAAAAAGCTTAATCCTGTGGGCTGGAAATGAGATAAAACCTCAGAATACCAAACTCTCACCAGGGGTCTCATTAGAGCTAAGGGTTCGCTCATTAGCCCTTTCATTTGTAATGGTAATGCTAAGGAAAGGTTATCACCATGGATAGCATCCTTAGGCATGTAATTAAACCGCATGTTAAGTGTGGAGCCCATACAGAGACCAGTTCTCAGACCAGTTCCCTGATTGCTTGGCAGATGAAGACCCGATGGCCTAATTGTGGGTAATTAAAGAAAATCTGTGGTGAAATCTGAGGGGAAGGCATTTTATTATGCTTCACCTGGCACGTTTCTGGTCACTTTATTTTACTTGTTGCTTATAACGGGCTGGCTTGATTGATAAAATCGGCATCCATTCATAGAGTTCCAGTGCAGTTGTCGCTCATGGTTCAAACTGAAATTTAAAGCCTCCTGATATGAAGAGCTGTTACAGAGAAGGACAGGTGATCAGTCAAGGGCTGTCAGGACTCTGATAAGGAGAGGTGTGACTGTCAAAGATACAAATCCCGGGCTCGAGCTAAAGGCTCACCAACGGCACGATGACCTTCCCCCTCTCATCGCCCCATCTGAAAATTAATCTCTTCAAGTAGTATCTCACATCACCTTCTCCACACCGAAGACCCCCTCTCCTCTACACACTCTTAATTGCTCTAGAAGATCTCTTCTATTGCTTTCCTTAGCCCTCCTCTCCTGACCTTTTTTAGTGATTTTCTCTTATATAATCGTTCTGTGGTCAAATGGGTCAAAGCGATACGGCCGGGCCACTGTGGCCTCCGCTGCGGGACATATTGTTGATTAAAAACATCAGATGCCTAAAATATAAATGCAGCATTTCTCTGCACATGACAGGTTTCTTAACGCTGACCAGACAGCATGATGTTAATCTCACAAAGGCATTGTTCACAGCTAGACGTGAACTCAAGATGCAGAGTCACGTCATCTCAGTCAGTGTTTCTCAATAATTAAGTCTTTGCTCGAAAACATGTTGCCTGTCATACATAAATGTAAAAGCACATTTTTGGTATGTTTTTTACTAGTATTATGAGAATGTTGAGTCTGTAAAAATGCATAACCTTTTGCCCTGTTGGCGGGACACCAGGCACCTAAGGATGTTGGTCTGAGCACATTTATGCTCCTTGGAGGATGAACCCTTTCAGGTTTGCTAACTTCATGACCTTGCCTCCAGCCCCACCGTCACGTCAAAATGTCAAATTTACACACACGATATCACAAAATGGAGTTAGTGTTTTGCCATGGTATTTAGTAAGTGCATTGATCCCCCCTATAGGACGATTCCTCTTGATTGTGGTGACCATTTGACCTTCCTCTAGTCCAGCACTACTCTCAGGCCACAATCTTTACATCTCAAACTATTTTGGATAGATTGCACATTTATGTTACCCACACGATGAGCTCTGTCAACTTTGGTGACTACATGACCTTTCCTCTCGCGCCACCCTCAGGCCAAGATGCACAAACCCCATTCTCTCAATGTTTGCATTCCTCCGACACACACCAACAGTGGAGGGCTTGCACAAGTTCATTTTAACAATAATAAAATGAAAAAAATAGTAGTTGTGGTTATTAGAATTAATAACCTGCAGCCTCTTGCACCAGCTGTGCATAACTTTGAACGTAGATTACTGTGAACATAAGGGATGGATTTATGTTATGACTTTATAAAAACCAGGTGCACCATATAATTTAGTTCCAACGTAGAGGTACAAGGTGTAAAGTCATTCCTAAATCAACCATTAACACAGCAGAACAACTGCAAAGTCTAAAGAGACATGATTCAGAGGAACAATTTCTACCTATTCACACCGGTTGTGCATTCTCCATCATTGCCTTTTTTTTCTTTTGATGTATGCACAACAGAAGTGGATCAATAAATATATATTTTAAAAAAAAATAGACTGCATCCTTTTGATATGCTTGATGACTTTCTTGATGTCACAAGGAATTTGCAGCTTAGATGACCTAAAGGCTGGTAAAACAACATATGACCTCTAAACAGATTACCAAACCTCTGTTACAAAATTTGACATTCTGCTAGAACACATATATAAGGGTTACAAAGTCATATTAAATTAATAAATAGGTCATATATCTCATGTACGCCAGTTTACGAATGATAGTATAGTTTTATTTCAGTATATCTTTTGTATTTATAGTTTGCGTTATTTCTACATTGGAAGCTCGATGTGGTAATGTCCCATTTCATGAAGGCAGCATCATACAGAGTCACTAACGCTGAGGATGAGATCTCACTGAATGCTACAACGTTGTGGTTACGATGGACTTAGTTAAGGTGTCGTGCTGATGGTGCAGCTGAACAAAGGCAAGACTCACGTCTGAAACTAACTAGTTACAACATAGGATTTTGACTTTGCACTTGCATTCAGAGTTATTCATAGCTGGTGCAACAGGCTGCTGGTCTAATCTACGTCAGTATATTGTAAAGATTGTCTTAACCCGAGTTTGACACCAGTCATGTCTCCCCCCGCCCCCCTTGGTGAGAGGGGTCAGTGGAGAAATTATTAAGTTCTTGTGTCTGTCAGTGGCTCACTGTGTTTTCATTTGCTTCATGTCAGAAGATTAAGTACCAGAGGCTTACAGTAGCTGTCTACATTTTATGAAATGTCACAGTATTTGTCCTGAGTCTCATTGGACATGGAGCATATTTCTCTGAGAGAGAAAGTGAGCTCATGGATTGTGTGTGACATTTGACGGTGCAGCGACATACAGAAATTGTAAATGGCCAACATCTGACCCCATATGGGGCCACTTAATGGAAAGCCCTTTAATCAAGCTAAAATGGCTATACGTAATAATATCTGAATGCCATTTTTAAATGAAATACCACCGCCAACAGCTATTGGACAGAAGTGAAGAAGTCACCGTGGAGGCCAGGGTTATAGTCTAACTACATGCAATTTTCATATACTCTCCTGTGAAACAAAACAATGATAATGGTTTCTTGTTATTTTGCTTGATGGGCTCACTGGGGTTTTTAAGAATGGACTGCAATATGGAGTCATCTACCAAGGAAGATAGGCTAAAAAATGGGCAACTTTCTCAGTATCCATTTCACATTTTGTTCTACACATCTGCACCACAAACAGAGCAGGTTTTTCCTCCATTGTAGATGTTCCCCAATCATCAGGAAAATGAGATCAACCCTGGAAGGCTCATAGTTTGGGTGCTGGAAACAATTAATTCCTGTTCATTGTTTTACCATTTCACAAGTGATGAACAACAGAAACCCACATTACATCACAGAATAAGTGACTTAAGCATCCCCAAACTGCAGATTCCTACCATGATGCCTTTTATCCATTGCCGCTACTGTGTATTGTAGCAGCTTTAATCTACCTTTTGGTCAGAGTTTCCACCTGCCAAGGCATCAGTGGGATTTTCCACATGTGATTCGGCTTAGTTTCCAACAAACAGGGGCGGATCAGGTGTAACCAATGTGGAACATTTGATTGATGAGTCCGAATAATGACAGCGAGGTTGACTGTGTGGACACGCAAACGGTCAGTTGGTCTCAGATGCTCTAACTAGGTCAGCAGGCAGTGGTGGCAGAGAGTCAGCGAGGAAAAATCACTTCTGTCTCTCTGCCACATGCATGTCCATTTACAGTTTGTCCTGTCACGTCCTAATCTCAAAGTATTCTGGGAACATTTCAGCACCCAGCCTGGCAGTTTGCGCCTCAGTCACAGCTAAGGAACCTCTATTTAGCTCACACAATCTGTTTAAAAAATATATATATATATTATTCAGTGGCGTTTATTAAAAAATCAGGTCAACAGAACATGCATGTATGTATGTGTATCATTCTCCATGCGCGGAGACCTTGAATATGACTGAATGTGACAGAGCAGAGAACTTTGTCGCTGTGGGTAAAGAAGATCTCTTTGGGGCAGAGGTGTTTAATTACGGGCTTTCGCGTCATCTGGCTATGTTTAGTCTGGCTTATCCGCTCCTGTGTGGCTGTTTGAGATGCGAAAATAAAGAAGCCTGCACCAGGGAGTGCCAAGGGATGATGAATCTACAGCCTTTTTTGTGGTTTCTCTGTGTTAGTTAGAGGCTTTGTGGATAGTAATAAGAGATTGGGATCAAAAGGTATGTAAAAGAAGTTAAATTGAGTGTGTCATATGAACAGACGTGCATTTTAATGAAGTTGTCTGTGATGTTTGTGCCTTTTTCAATATATCAGAATCTGCCTTGAGGTGTTACAACACATCCACACAAGCTAACACACTTACACACATCTCACACCACCACCATTACTCTTTCTGTAAACCTTAAAACCTCCCAAAGGCACAAAGCAGGTTGTAATTCAGTGGGCAGTGAAAGGAACCTTGGAGGGAAAATGTCTAGAAACAGTACAGTTTCTGACGGCGAGCCATAAAAAACTCCAGTTTGATTTAATGAGTGATGAGAGGCAGGTCTCCTCCCCAAACATCCCTGTATAAATCACGGTGGGACAGGCCGGGAGGTGACCTCCGCATTTCAACGCTGTTTCATGAACATGTTTCACTAGCCATTTAAAAGGAGATTTTTCCCCATAAATCATTCCCAGAGCTGACAGAGGTCATTGCTCATGGAAATTGCAGAGCATGATTTAAGCAAGTTTTATCACAGGCTTGATTAGGCCGACATTAATAAATGAAAAGCTGTGCATGCTTCTCATTAGTCCCTCTCCCAGGGTCGAGACACTCCGATCAGAGAGGTCTAATGTTAAAGCTTTGAAGGTTTACATGTACACTTTAATTGCTTTTGAATAGGTCTTGCCCTCCGTACAGTGCACAGCTTAACATCATCCCATCCCAACTTTTTTCTATGAGACCTGGGTTGTGCAAACAGGGGCTTGATATTTCGTAAGGGTCTCAGCTACAGGATATTCAGGAATGGCATTTGCCGCTGGCAGTGATGAATTGTGTGTCAGGTGTAAACAACAGTGTTTAATGAAACGTTGTGGTATGGGGAAGGCGCGGCTGCTGCGGCCAATCAATACCTTCCCGCCTGTGTCTGCAAGCCTAATTTGCCATGTGATTTATCACCCTGAACTTCTGAGGGGCTGACTTGCACGTCAGGCCCAGAGGTTGTCAGCTCCACCCACCAGTGATAACAGCTCCACTGACGTCACGTCACGTTTCATGGGGATCGTGTAAATCTCCGGGTTTTTTGCTCAGTCAGTCAGTCACACTCCTCTGCTTTGGTGGAGAGAGGCGAGGGAATGAGTGAGAAGTGGTGCTGCTCAGCTCCCCACCAGGACAGGATGTGGAGCAGAAGCTGCATCATATAATACCTCCTGCTGAGAGCTCAGGCAGCCATCGCTCCATCTGTTCTCCCCTCTGAATCACTCACTTCCCCAAATAGAAAGCTGCTGTCTCGCCACTTTATGTATTTCAATTCTCCTGTTCGCTCCTCGTTAGAGGTGTTAAGTTTGTTTTTTGCACCTATTCAACATATAAAATCACTGATCTCCCTTTCAAGGAAAATGCATGAACCATTTGCATCATCTAATAGTCACTGTGCTGTCTGCTCTGTGTTGTCATCTATCAGTAGAGGATCTCATTTTAATTTAAGTTTTTTGCCAATAGAATATGAAATTGGCATGTGATAGATATCAGCAACGTTTATCAAGAAATAGATCACTGTTCTAGTTGAGTGATCCCTGGTAGAACATCCCTATTCTTTATATTTCCTGTGTTGGACAGCTCATTTCCTCCATCGTTTATAGCCTTTTACAGTTAGCTAACTCCTTTCTTTTCTCATCCTCTACTTCTCCTCTTTTTTTCTTCCCCCCTCCTCCTCCTTATGTCATTGTCTCTCTCCTCATTGCTCTCTCCCTCCTGTCCCCCTCTCTCACTCCCCCTCCTCGCTCCTCTGCCAGGGTACCACCACAGCCTGCCATCCTCTCCATATTCGTCTGGTCCAGAGGGCCAGAGGTTACCCTCTTCTGGAACGTTGTCGTCGGAGTTCCTCAACCAGGGAGTTCCTCTAAAGATCCTGCTGCTGGTGTGCAACGCTGCAGGAGCAGGCCAACAAGCTGTCAGGTAACTTGTTAAAACAACTCTTTTCTGTTTTGATTGTCATTATGGTTTCACCTGACCAGGAGTCTCACTTTAAAAAGCTTCTCAGTGAATGTGAGTTCTGTGTAGTCTCGGCTACGCTTCCATATCTAATGTGACGGTTGAGCAAGTCAAGGTCATGTTAGCCCCCTGTTTCAGAGAGCTCTGTGCTAAATCTCACCATGAGGCGAGTTTCAAATCGAGGGGCTGAGGAATTTGACATCTGGCACGATGGAGAGATCCATCACACAGCCGTCAGCCCGACAGCGTCCAGAGAGATCAATACACACTGAGGAGAACTCTGCAATGCTGCCGTGAGAAAGTCCAATCCTATCCATGAGGGCGGGTGTCTCAGTTTCTCCTTCAAATGCCTTGCCATCGTTGATCAAACCACCCACCTGCCTCAGTGTCATCAGATGACAGCTAGAGGTCTTCTCTGTGTGGAGAAAATGACATTGGAGTCAGCAAAGTGTGAAATGTTACAGTTTCGATTTCATTGCTTTAACTGTGAGACCGAAAGGGAATCAAAGATGTTTCAGGCAGTACTAGAATGTGTCAGAGCACCAGTGTTCTCTGTTTTCTGTGTCACTTCTCTTGCATAAGATAACAGTTTTTCTATTGTTATTTTATCTCTAGTTACAGCTGGATGCTGGGGGTTTACACTTAAATCATCTCTGAAAATTGAGTCTTGTTTTTAACATTTTTTTTTTTGCTTCCATCTCATAATACTCCAGTGTTCTATGAATATTAGTTTTAGTTTTAGTTTTTTATTTAAATTCTTGATAAATGCAGATGAGCCTTATGGTATCATCAACTGTCCGGTTATTCTTCAGTATTTGCTCAGGTTGTCGTAGTCGTTGCAGGACAGAGTGGACTGGAAGATCCATATTATTTTGAGGCAGCACACCTTCACCACATAATGATATAATATGAGAATGACAAAGATTTAAGTAATGCAAATATGACTGTGACAGCTGTGGCAGATCTTAGTTGCTTCCCTAATTTTGTTTTGTTATGCTTTCATTGACTGATCTACATCTACTTCGAAGTATACAAGTTAGATTTTTCTCCTGCTGTTTGATTTTTCG
Source organism: Myripristis murdjan (assembly GCF_902150065.1). Lineage (NCBI taxonomy): Eukaryota > Metazoa > Chordata > Actinopteri > Holocentriformes > Holocentridae > Myripristis > Myripristis murdjan. The sequence continues at coordinate 11,432,911 of NC_043987.1, read as the reverse complement.
TGCCAAGTACTCATCAGTACTTCACCATACAAGAAATAACTTTTACTCCGTGCTACGGATCAGGCCAAGGGTTCCCCACAAAATTCAACAGATCAACAGATTCAGTAGATCAAAGTTGAAATGATGGCTCATTTTGACTCAAAAATTGACACCAAACTTAACAACATTCAGTTATCTTTATGTTCACTGTGTGAGCAAGTCAGCGAGCATGAGCGCACGGTGAACTCTCGTCAGGACAAAATTGATGACTGGAAAAAATGTGTACAAACATTCGAAAAGGAAAATGCCTGCCTGAAGGATAAAGTTGATGACACTGAGAACAGAGGTCGGTCATTCAACCCTCATTTTATTAATGTCCTTGATCAAAGTGAAGGAAGACACGCGTTCACCTTCTTGAACCAGCTGATCCCAACAGAATTTACCCACCATGCCGATGTTTCCCCGTCGACATGTCTCCCCTTATGTTAACCTGCAGCCAGCCTTATCCCTAACCCTAACCAGTTGTGTTGAAGGCTGTCCTCCTGTCGATATGTGTTACCCCTTAAATTAACTAACTGGAGGGAGACATTATTTGTGTGTGGTGTCTGTCTGTCTGTCCTGCTTGTAGCTCTCGCTCCACACCCCCATCACCGTCTCTCTCCCAACTCAGCTTTCTCGTTGTTTTTATTTGTTCTGCAAGTACAGTTGAGTCAGCTAAAGGTTAAAGGTCTTTCATCTTAGCAATACGAGCTTTGTATCAAAAGTTGTGAAATAACTATCTCTGGTAACTTCAATCATAACTGGCTTGATCGTTCCTCCTCCACTGATAGAAGTTTACTTGGTAGTGTAAACCTAATAATCAGCCTATCAGCCTACTAGAGTCTATTATTCGTCTTTATTTTTGTTGTTCTTGTCACTAATCCCAAAAGGATAATTAAATCTTGTGTTATGACAGATGGTTTAAGTGATCACTCTGTTGTATTTTGTGTCTGCCAGCTTTTACTCCTAAATATATTAGACTGAGACAATGCAAGAATATTAATGTAGATTGTTTTATTCAAGACTTAATTGCCATTAAATGGGATAGATTTCATGTAATGTTTTTTGTTGATGATGCATGGAACTTTTACTCTGAAGTAACTAACTAATTCTTCAGTTATTTACCATGCTTTGAATCAGCATTTCTTTCTGTCTGTGCTTCCCAACATTAAAATTCCTTTGGTACAATTAGTTCATCATTTAGTACTTTTAATGGTTCATTTTCCGTTAGAAAACTCTTCCCTGCTCATGTTTTTCTTGCTATGTGTGAGTTAAAAGAAAGTAGTAGTGCTGGGGCAGACAGTTTGGAAGCCAAATTTGTTAAACCCCTCTTTTGGACACCCATTTAATGTGAATAATTGTCACTCATTCTGTATTATGTCTACTATAGCTAAAATTTTGAGGCTTATTTTTTAAACAATGATCACAGTACATCAGTCTGTTCAATATTTTATCTCCATCCCCAGTCAGGTTTTTGACCATATTTTTCCACCACCACGGCTTCTCTAAACTTCACTAATGATGTGCTCTCATCCTTTGATGAAGGCCAACTATGGTTGATAACTGTCTCCTTCTTGATAAGCTGTTTTCTATTGGTTTACTTCAGAATTCCCTCTGGTTTAATTCCTGTCTACATCATAGGCATTGTTGTGTTGTCTTTCAGGGTTCTCAGTATGATTTTTAAATATTTATTCTTTATGCTGATGACACTTTCATTTAACTCAATTTGATTTTAATTTGGTCCAAAACTGCTGACAAAAAAAAAAAAAAAACATCTGGGAAAAAAATCGTATTGAAAGGAAATATTCAGTAAGAAGTCAACATGGTGTCTGGTATGTGACACAGACGTTCAGATGGCTTTTGTTTGCATATTAATTTTGATGATTGCTCACCCTTTGAGAGAGTTGATTCATTCAAATATCTTGGACTTTGGATTGACTCTGAACTCATGTTTAAGCCCCATATTGAGTTTATTATTTTTTAAAAAAAAGAACATATGGTTGTCTGACTTCACTTTATTGCACAACTGATTGATTGACATTTCAAGTCAGAAAAAGAATAATTTCTGACATTGGCTTTCAGAACACCTCTGACACTTAACTTATACCCCTTAACGTTGTATATAATTCTCTATGTAAATTTCTTGTCAGGTGTCTATGTAGAACTCACCATGGTTTCTTGTATGAGTAACTTCATTGGCCCTAGCCTAAATCCAGAGGGTGATTTCAATTGGTTCAGTTTATTTTAATTGTCTGTCCTATTTCAAACAGTTTTGGTCCCATGTAGGTCCAAGAATTTTCCAGGATGTCCCCAGAATTTTTAAAAAGTTAGATGCAGGTCATTCCAATACAAATCTCCATCCAACTGGAATAATCTCCCTCTTTTTCAAAGAACTATAGATCTGTCTGCTGCTTCAGAACTTCTTTGTTTTCTCTTTTTTACTTGTGTCTTCATTTTATTTGTGCTACAAATAAATTGACGACAAACTGCTTCATTTGCTCTTTATGCTAATGTAAATGATTGATTATCCAGGTCACTGTATCCAGTTTTTTGTACAACAGCTGAGGGCTCAGGGTGTGGGTGGGAGAGGGTGAGCGAGCTGTCTGTGTATTTGCAGTGTATCTTTGTTATGTAATGATGTTTTTTGCTTGCATATGTGTTTTATATTTTCAGATTTGTGTTTATAGGACCCCCTTGAGAGTGAGATGCTACATCTCAAGGGGCTATCCTTTCTAAAAATTCAAATTCAAGTGAAATTTGGCTGTCTCAGATGTTCTCTGTCATCGCAAACCCTTCTAAAATCTACCTTATTCATGTTGGTTTTCTATCACTTTTATTATAGACCAGATTTTCATTTTGATATGACCCCCATTATGAACTCACTGTCCAAAGTATACAGTCAAACAGTGCCTGGACTGATGCGGAGTTTATTTCTGTGGAGACAGTAGCAGGTGAAAATTAAATGCAGATCATTGGGTACTCAGTGGCAGTTAATGGACTTTGCGTGATCTCATCAGAAGTCTCTTTTTCAGAGGGATAATGTATTAGAAGACTGCCAATGTAATGCAATGCAAGTGTCTTGCATTGCATTGCATTCGCCTTTTTATGTGAATATGAAGGAGGTGAATAAATCAAGACTTTGGCAGGATTGTTATTTTTTTAAAGTTTGAAAACCATTTCTGCAATTCTAAAGACACAATTCTAAAGATGCATGATATGCTGCATCCATTTTGAGGAATTTATCTTCAGATGACACACTGAAATAATATACAGGAGAATTTTGTGATCACCATGAAATGAAAGAGAACTGAACTCATCCTCTTAGAAGAGACAGTGCTAATTGGAGGTGCTGCTGCACCACAGTGTGTGTGGTTTATCACACAAGCTGTTCATGAACACTCCTTATTCATCCTGATTTGTCTTCGTATTGGCAAGCCAGTGTTGCTGTAGCCACTGCCACCCGTGTTTTTAGATGGATGATCACCATCCAAAAGTAGGAGTGTGATCGTTTCAGCACGCTCGATCTCTAATCCATTTTGAATACTGTCCACCTGCAACCCACCAGCTAATCTATTCATTACTGGTGAGTTGTACAGGCCTACACAGTGAGGAGGATGTATAGACATCGCCAGTAAACAGCATGACTGCTTGTAGCCCATGATCATGCTGCAGTGGTGCCTTGGAGAAATCAGACTAAATTTGTCTGGAAGCTTGTGGTTTTGAAAACCATGGATGTTGGGGAAAACTGCTTGGATATGGCTGTAAGCCAAATTAACACATATGCCATCTTGCATTCTTCCAAGGGAAAACTTACCCCAGAAAGAGAAAGAGGGCTTGAAGAGTTAGTGGAACAAGAGGGGAAAGAGGCGACCACAGAGCTTTGGTCTTTGCATTTAGCCCACCAAATGCAAGTGATAAAAAAGGGTTCAGTTGCTTAATGCACTTCAAATGAAAAGCTATTTGCCACAATGGAACCAGTTTACCTCCAGCAAAAAGAATGGGATCGTTTGGCTCTTGCTCTTGCGCAGTCTCTAGTATACAGTGGTCCCTTGTTAATCGCAGGATTTTTTACAATTATTATAGATGTTTTAAGGCTGTAAAACCCCTCACTACACACTTTATACACTTTTCTCAGACAGGCATTAACATTTTCTCACTTTTCTCTCTTGTTTAAACACTCAAAGTTCAAACCTTCGTAGAAAAATAAGGACGCAGAACACAATGCGCTGTAAAAAGCATGCAAAATTGCACAAAAAAAATCAGTGAAACTGTGAGGCCGCGAAAGGTGAACCGCATTATAGCGAGGGACAACTGTAATTCATTGTTTAATATTAAACCAAGTCCTTTTCGTTCCCAGTTCAGCCCCCCTCTCTGCTCTGTATGTTGTCCCTTTCTGCTTCTCTGGTGCAGCAGCTGTTGCTCCTAGTTACCACAGAATGTCAGGTGGAAATCAACGTCCAAGGCATGGAAAGTATTTGGATGGAGGCCATTGACGTTAGTGGCTACCGTGATGAACAGCACTTGTGATATATCAACCTAATCGATCTTGTTGATGTCCATTGTTTCTGTGAATTAAAAAGGAAATATCTGGGACCCAGCACCCTTTTGGTTTCCTCTGTCTTACAAATACAACAAAGCCTACTTTATCTTCCTCTCACATACCATTTTTTTCTTTTTTTTTTTGGGACCCTTTCACTGTCCCCCAATTCTGTTTGTATGTGTGTGTGTGTGTGTGTGTGTGTGTGTGTGTATATGTGTGCACACCTCTCATATTAATAGATCAGTCTAGGACTGCCCTCAATTAGAAGTATAGTATAATAAATGTATCATTTGATTTGTCATTTTACAGGCGAGGTTTTCCCTCTCTTCAGCTGTTGTGACTTCCCATTATCCTGCTCTGTCCCTCTGTAGATTTGCTGTAATGAGAATTCTGCTCTGATGCGGCTAATGGCTTAACCAGTTTACTTTTAAATGGGATAAGTAGAATTATATACAAGTTAGTTGCGATGCTAGTTAACTGGTCATATTGAGTGCAGAATGGCTAAATATGATTGGGCAAAGGTAATATTAAATTGAACATGTTTTTTATCCTCTACTACTGCTGCCTTCTATCTTTTTATCAGGTTTGGACCTCCATTCCTGATGAGGGAGGACCGGTCTATTTCCTGGGACCAGCTGCAGCAGAGTATCCTCAGCAAGCTTTACTATCTGATGATCAATGGAGCTCCAGCACAGGTACTGGACAACTGCCACCACTTACAATGCAATACTTTATTTTTAGTCATGCTGCATAAGCACATCAGCTCTAGATATCTTGTTCTGGTAAACTGAGTGACTGACTGACTCCACCTTTTTGAAAAAGGTGCAATATGCAATTTTGACCAATAGGTGGCATTACCTGAATGACAAACGCTTACCTGGGTGACAAATGTAAAATCTGGACATTAGTTCCATAAATCATGATAATATTATTCTAGACTGAGTGAACAAGTTTGGGCTTCTCAACAGTTTGTGTGTTAGCCTTCTAACATCAGACTTGCTACCCCACGAAGGTGACATCAGCTTGGCTATGTGTGTGCGTTGGGGAGTGTGGTAAAGGAATTTACTCCAGAACAAATGGAAGCAATTGGACCAGCTTGGTAATTTTCAGAGCTCAAACTCTCAGCAGCTGTGCTGTGTTATGGTCATTTACACATTCAAGGATGCAAATCATTACATTTGCACCTTGAATTGTTAGTGTTCCAATTGCAGTGTGCTACTGCAGCCTAAGAAAAGACTAAATAGTTTCTCAGTTGTTTTGAGTAAAGCTACATCAAATTATTATTATTATTATTTTTTTTTTTTTTTCAGCAAATCTGGTAGTTATAGCAGGAGCTTGTTGATGAAACAAGTATGTGTTTGTATGTGTTCAAATGGCCAGGACACAAACCTGAACTAAAAAGGGGCAAAATAAGTGGAGCTGAGATAAAATGTGGTGTAAATCACACTTGGGAGTTCTTGGAAGGTTTGGTTGGGTACCTGATCTCAGGTGCATGAACAGGCAAATATACAAAAGCTAATATAATAGCTTTATATTAAATTCTGAGCTTCATGGCTTGCACTAGGTTCACCTAGTCTTGTTTTGCTTTGCCCTTTTTCCCTCCCTTCCTCCTTGGAAGTTTAGTACAGCGTGTCTTAAGCTGGTAGGGATTCATTGACTTGTTCAAGGACACTTAAACATGGTGGACACTTGCCAACACAATTCCTCTGGTTGAAGGATATTTTCTCTAAACACAAAGCCTCCTTGCCAGCCAACTCTGGCACTGATCTGATAATGTTAAATCAGAGAGCAAAAGTTAACTGGAACACAACTAATGTACCACTAAGTGCAGTGGTGTCCAGTTATGTGCCATGAAAGACTGAGCGTATGCAGGTTTTCATTCCAGCCAAACACTAGACCGTGTGCATTTATCAAAGCTTCAACACAGAGAGGACGAATGTATTTGTCAATTCAGCTGTTGTTAGTCTGTTGCTGGAATGGAACCCTACTTACTCTTGGGAATAAAGGAAACAGATGCATTTTTTGCACACGAGTCATATTGTGAATGTCACTGATGACAACTAATCTCACAGTGCAATACTTTGTATCATTGGCTCATCATTGGTACACAGCTTATGGGTTATCCAGTCTCTGCTATACCGCTTTGCCCTCTTCAGTGATGAAAATAGTCAGTATTGTATTTTAGAGGTCAAAGCTCTTCACAGTGATGTTAAACACGGTCACTTTTGGGGAGTTCTTAAGCTGCTCCGTTTGAATATACATTTCATTTCATATTAAAGCAATACTTTGGATCCACCAAGTCCTTCCCTGTCGCAACAACAAGAGTTTCACTAGGAGTATACGGCTTCAAAATGAATGAAGTAGATATAGACCAGAAAACAGCTGATTTTTTTTTTTTTAGGCATGCAGCATTCAACATATAACATAGATTTTAGTGTCCCTTTGAACACGCTCTTTAACCAGTTGGTTTTCAAAATGGCAAAACTACTTTCGTCCGTAACACCGCCAATGTATAATCCTTTAAGTCGAATATGGGATGGGAAGGGCCAGTGCATGATGACCTAGTGGCAGTACTATGGCAGAAAATAGTTCGGCCATTTTGGAAACCAGGGGGCTCAAAAAAAAAGGTCTCTAAGAGAAACTGTTACAATTGTGAGTTTTTGTGCTTTCTCTTGGGAAATGTAGTCGAAAGGGTGGTCAGAAACAGAAACCCACAAATTTTCTGTCCAGTAAAAACGACGGTCCACTGAAATAAGGGAGTTTCATCAAGGCTACCATATGCCAAGTAAAGACAAATGACTTAGCAAAGAGGAACAGCAGCCACAAGTCAAAGCTCACTGACAGGCATAGATGGAGCTTTGACTTGCGAAAAGGACAAGATAGTCACTAAAGAGAAGAATTTAAAAAATGGTCCAATAACCCACCACACACAATTCAGGACTTGTAAAGGAAAGCAATTCAAGGAGGATTGAAGCTGTTCTTAAGACACAGGGAGGCACCTTCTTTTTAGGTTGGCCTACTTGATATTCATATATCTCTAGGTGTTTCCATTATTTTGTCCCCCCCCCATGTACATTATGATGTATTTGCATATATATTGCTGTGAGAGGCTGTAGCACAGTGAGTGCTAATGAGAGTTGCGGCAGGTCAGAAGGCGAGTCACTCAGCCTGTCAGTCTTCCACGCCTGAGTGGCTAATGAGAATCCTGGTTGGCTTGTTTGCCACCATTGTTGTGACTGCTGCGGAGCGTGGGACCTAATGATACAAACGCAAACAGCATAGCCTGCTTAGATGCACTCCAGCTGTGTGTCACTGTCAAGTAAATTATTTACCTCACTGAAGCCAAGGGTCCATTTGCTTGCTTGTTTCTGCTTGCTTGCTTGCTTGTATGTTTGCCTGTTTCAGCATGTGATTGTCTGCAGCAGTAGCATGCTGTTAATCATGTAGCCAAACAGATTTCCAATTAGTGTCTCCCTGTGTGGGGCCCAGCCAGCTCTAGCAGTCGGTGGCCATACAGAGGACGGTTCCTGTGAGAAAATTATCAGATGACCAACTTGCTGTGCATTACTCATTATGTTTTTTTGGGTGGAGTGGGGGCTTAGAGAGAAAGAGTGCACAGTCAGAAAGGGATAGATGAAAAGGTGGGAAACTTCAGTAGCTATGTTTCCTTTGTGCCCCATGCAGTCAGCCATTTAATTAAAAGCCAGCCTGTACAGTACAATCAGGCTTCTAGAGCCTACCTCTGCCAAGAAAGAAAGGAACAATGCTCTCAACAGATGTTTGCCCTAAATCTTTCATCCTAGCCAGAATATGTAGTTTCTTGCATCAATGGATTACATTCACAAGTGGATATTGTGCCCTTGTCTAATTTTAGCCTCAGCAAAGACGTGATTCAAGAAAAAAAAAGCAGCTTTTCTGACAGCCATTGTGCCTGCTACTGACACTGCTTGACAACTTAATTTTAATGTGGGCTGGATGATGCTCACTAAAGCAGACCCAGCGGTGTAATATGCCATGTCAAACTGATGGCTCTACACTGATGTAATTATATTAACACACATACAAACATGCAGTACACACATGCACGCACACCCACTGTAGCCGGGCCGTGAGTTGTTGTTCATTCCAGCACCGAGTCAAAAGAAGGGGAAGACTTTTTGAGGAAAACACAGAACTAGGTTTTGATAGGACAGGGATAGAACACTTAAACATAGAAGAGAGAATGGAGTGTGAGTGCTCCACCTCCCAACCTTTGTTCCATGCATGGATTGTAATCGGACAGCTTTTGCTTTGTCATGCACAAACAATGCTGCAAAACTTTCATTTTCTCACGCTGCCCACAATACAAATAGTAATTAACCTTGGCAAATTCAAAAACATGTTGGTGGAAAACAAGAGCAAGGTTTTTCTCATGGGGGACATTACCAACTTTTGAGTCTCAGTCAGCGTTGGTGGAGCCCTCGTGCTCATGCAGTCCTCTGTCACGGCGCAGCTCAGCCACCCAGAGGTGCGCTGGTTTTGCATTTAGTTTTCACACTTTTTCTTCCTCTCCCCCCAGCAATCACACTGACAGGGGTGACATTTCTCAGAGCCAAACCAGATCTTGGATGCTCATTTGTTCATTTTGCTTCTCGCTCTCTCTTGCTCTCGCTCACTCGCCCCCCTAACACACACACACACATATGCATCAACAAGTTTACACACCCTCGTTTCTGGTATTATTCTCACACATTCGTCTGCATTGGCCCCTACTGGGAGGAAAACAAAAATGTACACAAACATGCAATCACACACACAGAGGACTGGATTTTGCTTTATCTGTGGCTTTGCTCTGTCTGAATGTCATCCATTCAAACTGAAATGTTTAGTAGACAGGCACAGTAAATTCACCATATACTTGTTGGGATGGGTGTACATGTACATATCATATTTCAAGTCAACTTTTGAGGTATTTAAATATCGCTGTTTTGAACAAGCTCCATTCCCAAGGGATTGGAAATAGCATGGTTGTACATTTTTCACAGGACTATATGGGTGGTCTTTGCATGCACCCACAAGTCTTTTTTGCAAGCTGACGCTGAGTATGTGGAATGGTCTGGAGAAGCATTATCATCCTATAGCCCCGATTCGGCACATAGCAGTTAGCTGCCTGCAGTGTACATAAACACATGATGTTGAGGTTCGTGCGAAACACTGAAGAGAAGATAATATGGTCTTAGTTACACCGCTCTGCGTGTGTGTGCTCAAAATGAGGACAAACAGTCCTGTGAAATGATTCCATTACTTTTGTCTTATCTTTATCCATACTGGCATTGTCTCTGGTGTTGCATTTTATATTTTTTGTTTCTTTAAAAAAAAATCTGCCAGTGGTGAGAAATAATTTTGCACGTTTTCACTGCACCACATATTGAATCAACAAAGAGAGGGAGATAGAGGAGATGTGTGTTCTTATCCACTAGCAGACACAGGGCTTGTCTATACATTTCCACTATATTAAACTGAAGTGTTAGATTTTCTTTTACTTTTTTGTTTTTACTAGTTTTTCAGTGTAATCATCCTGAAAATGGTTATCAAATACTCCTCTTAGATCTCCAAACTTAAAATTCATTCAAATTAAATGCATTTCTGCACCTGAATGAGGAATGCATCCAGGAAATAATGTGTTAAAAATGTTATTTGTTACTATGGGCTCTATTGTGGATACAGTTTACTGTGATTTGTGTAATATTAATGTCAACCAGCATCATTATGCATTTTAAGCAACAAATAAATTATTGATTTCAGCATGTTAATCCTGTAAATTATTACCTAATATATTGATATACCTTTGATTGTGATATTAAAATAGCACTGTTTATTGGACATGTGAAACAGTTCTTTAAAGGTTTTGCGATGCCCTCAAGGCTTGCACATGTCAGTGGCTTTATGTGAACAGAATATGTGTATTTTCCAGGAATACAGTGTCTCCTGTAATGAGCGCCTTTCCATCAGACTCGTGTAAAGGCCCTGCCGTTTCGGGCTTTCCTCACAGGAGTCAGCGTTGCTGTTGATACTGGAGCTCAGCCAGCAGCTACACACAAGATTTCATTTGAACAAGAGGAAATCAATTTCATTTCTTTGCAAAGCGCTCCATCATTCCTAAAGCACTTCCAATCTAAGCAGATCTCAGAGTAATATAAGCATGTTTCAAAGGAGAAGCAAACGATATTAGTCTTTTATTTGGTGTTTCTTTCTTCTCATCTTTGGCTTTCCAGTCCAATTGAGAATGATATGAGTGAGTAGTCTGATTATCTTTGGGTTTATTGTGTTGCTCTGTAAAATGAAATTTTAAAGCTGCGCAAACCTCTTCATATTTCTTGTGGTAGTAGGATGCTCCATGATAATGTGCTACATGGCACTTTGAGTTGAGCTGCATGCCGTGAGCTCAAAATAAGTCTTGCCCCATGTTCCTCACATTCTTCTGTCTTTCTGTTGCTCTATAGTGTATACAGTAAAATAATCAGTGTTAATATAACAGTGGGCCTATTTCACTGTTTACTTAAGTCTGTCCCCATCAGAGTTAATTTAGTACTCTGATAGTGCCACCTTACATTTATATCCGTTCTGTGAGTAAACAAATAACACTAAGATCAATACTCAACACCAGATAATTGTCACAGAAAAATCAATTCTTTTTACACTGCAAAATTTGCTGTTCACAATCCATTAAAAGGAGTCTATTAAAAGGTTCCAAGAAGCCAACAACACTAATCTTGAATTAACAAGTCTTAATGATGGTTAATTTCGGCAGACACACCTTGTACTTGCTTTGTATTCTGGTGGTCTTTTATAAAATCCAACTAGCAATCTGTCTTTTCAGTAGGTTCTGTGTATATCATCATGAAACATTTTATTTTTATTTGTTTTGGGTGTTTTTGCAGCAATTAATATGAATTAAGTGTCAAGCATGTCAAGCTAAAGTGTTATTTATTTCTATGCTGAGTGATCAGCTTCCAAAAAGCAGTTTATACAGTACTTTACAGATTATACGAGAAGAGTGCATCCAGTAGAGTGCAGATCTGTCAGGTACAGCTGTAAATCTTCAACCCCCTCACCTCAAAAGACATTATAGTAAATCAAGCTTTATGAACAAAAAGCCTCATTAAACAATGATACATATCTGAGTTATTTTGAGAACATAAATTGACTTAACTTTGAGTTTAAATGAAAAATAGAACTCTTCCTTTAGCCTGTGTAACTTCTAATAAACATTTTCAGTAAATGTTGGCAAGCTTCTTACGCCTCTCTTTTTGAATCTTTGCCTATTCTTCACGTGCATAAGCCTCTAGCCCATTGATGTTTGACGACTTCTGTGCTGCAACTGCCTTCTTTAAGTCCCACCTGATCTATTTCTCAACCAAGCTTTGGTTGACTTGGACATGTGCTTGGGATCATTGTCTTGCTAGAGAGTCCAGTGATCACCAAGGTTCATTTTCCTAACAGAAGGTATCATGTTCCTCTTTAAAATGGCCTGGTATTTCTGGGAATGCATGATGCCAGGTACACGGTCAAGATGCCAGTGTTTTTCTGTTTTCTGTCTTAAAACAGTCCCGGCATCATCAGTGACCCACCTCCATGCTTGACCGTGTGGATGGTATTCCTCTGGTCGTGAGCCTGGTCTTTCTCATGCCAGACATAATGCTGGTCCATGTGTCTGCACAGTTCTAGTTTAGTTTCATCAGTCCATAGAACTGTCTCTCAAATCCAAATATCCCATATCCATATTCTAGTCAACCCTTGATGTTTCTCATAGTCAAGGGTGGAGTGTGTCTTGGAGTCCGGCCACGAAGTCTTTGTTTACTCAGTGCTCTTCTTATAATTTGCCATGGAAGCACTTGCACTTGTTTTCTTAGATGTCTTGATTAAGTTGCTAAGGGCCCTTGATGAAATTTTTGGCTTTCTCCCAAGGCCAGGCTTGTTTGTAGCTGTGCCATAAGTTTAAAACATTCTTGTAATGCTCCCAGTGGTGTATCTTGGAATGCTACATTTTTGGGAAATCTTCTTAGACCCAGTGCCCTTCAGGTGCAATGAAATAATTTCCTCTCTCAGCTTTTGTGGAAGCTCCTAGTCTTACCCATTATCGCAACTCAACATGAACACCTTGATTGGTGGATTTTGTGTAAAATCTCAATTTCATACCAAAAAGGCCAAGAAATCCTCAAGCTAACATGTGTTAGCTTTTCAGTCTCTGGCACAGTTGTGACCAAGTTTGAATCTGTGGCAGTAAGACATGGCAAGTTGTCCCCATCAAGAAGCAGTTGTTGACCAGTTGCGACAGGTACCATTTTGAATCACCAAAACCATGAGAGGTCCTAGATCATATGGTCGTAATTGTGCACAAAAAATATTGGGTTGGTTAAGTCCAGAGGTATGCGACATTAGCTGCACACAGACATATATGCACAACTAAACACATGATCCCCTCCAGGCTACTGTTTGGCAGAGATTTAAAAAAAAAAAAAAAAAACTGTATAAAACACTTTATAAAATGGGTTTTACTAAGCGCTTTGAAACTTTATTAATGAAACTAAATTAATCCTACTAGATAAATTAATTAGCTGGTGTAACTATTCTCCTCAGCAGGTTGGTTTGAAGTCAAAGCGTCCCGAAGGGGAACACTCAGTCTAGACTGTGGAACAGACAAGAAGGCTTGACCTGAGGATCTCGGGCTTTGCTCAGGCTCATGTGGAGTTAAAAGTTTGGATCTGTAGCTGAGGACTAAACCATGTCATCTGTCAGAAGTATTTAGTGAAATCATAATATCACTTATTGAACAAACAAGCAGTCAGTGGAAAGAGATTAAAATTGGGGTGATGTGGCCTTGACACTTGGCACGACACAGAGCCGTTTTGGCAGCATTTTGGATAAGATGCTGGCATGAAAGAGACTTTTGAAGGAGGCAGGAGGAAAGGGCGTCGCAGCCATCCAAATGAAAGGAGATATATTTATGAATGACCTTCTTCAAGTCAACTGAGGATGGCAGTGGTTTAATTTTCAAAATAATTCAGACTGCACAACCCTTTTAACCTGCTTGTCAAATGTCCCAATTTGCTGTGGATCATATTTTAAGGGTAAGGGATGCCAAAACAACCATTTTGAATTTGTTGCGTTCATCAAGTGCATGCATATGTAAAACTTTAATCCAAAAGACACTCACCATCCAGACAGTTGGGGTCATTTAAAGGACCAAAGGACAAACAAATTACGCTTATGGATGCTATGACTGAGGGGAGGCATGTGTATGGAGAGTCCCAAATGAACCTCACAGGGTGTATTTGGGCAAGGAGGACACTATGTTCTGTCAGGGCGGTGTTTAAGGTGGTCAAGAAGATTTGTGTGATCGAGCATCAATGATATCTAATGGGCCCGCAATGTTATAAACTACTTTGGAGACTTTAGTGCTTTTAATACTCCCAAAAGGGCATGTGGAAGACTTGATGTGGATGATAAAGTATACTAGGGATGTTTGAGAGATCTGCTCAAAATGCTTCAGCTGAAGAATTATCTGTGTAATAGACAGGGCCCATTACTACAGCCAGGATGAACCTTTAGCTTTAGGTATTTCAATATAATGAGAAACAGAATGTCAGAGTAAATACTATTGAAAAGATGTGCCAATCTCTGTGTATTTTGTTGTGGCTATATAGTGAACTGGGTTGAGTGCACTGGTTTTAGATAGGAGGAGGCAGTTGACTTTGGAAGTAATTATCCTATGGTCAGAAGCATAAAAGTCCACAAGTTCAACATTGTATGACCGGGCCCCAGAGGAGACAGATACTGCAAGATTCAAAACTCAGAGGCAAGTGCATTTGAGATGCTTTTGAATTGCATTATGTATAACTGCTAATCTCCAGTCTCTAGCAGAGAGCTGGGAGAAGCAGAATTATACATGTGGTGTTGCCTCAATCAAGGGTGCAGTCATCGTTCCCCTGCCCGACCTTTCTGTCATATTAAAAAAAAAAAAAAAAAAAAAGCCCATGCTAGCAGTAATAAAATCAGGGCAGATAAAAGCCTTATCAGAGAAATTAAGTAAGTTCAGTGTTTATGGGAAAAAGTCAGGGGCAGAGAAAGGGCTAGACTATGAAGAGAGGGGAAAAATCAAGTCTCTGCTATTGGAAGCAGATAACTTTGCAGCACAGAATGAAAGGCATAAAAATACGAAAAGGTACATGGATGTCCGATGTCTGGATTTATTAATGTATTCCAATCTGGTCCTTGGTGCTACAGTGTGTTTGTTGTGGTTTCCTTTTTTCAGAATACCAGAGTTCTGTTCAATATTCGTGTGGTGGGAGGATCAGCAGCCTACAGCTACCTTTCACCTCAGGATGGACGGCCGTTGTACCACCCTGCCGTGGACAGGTGAGGTCTATCTGTCTGTCTGTGTGTCTGTCACACCCATCTGTAAATATGATCTGGATAATAAGAACAGTTAATAGTGCACATTTGCGCATCTTCACACATTTCACTAAATGTTTTCCCACCAGCATATCACATGATGTGAAGAGCTAGCAATACACGTTTGCAGATCCCGTCTTGCCTGTAAGTCTCTCAAGGTAAAATTAGATAAAGTACAACATGATACGATGTAGCGAACATGTGTGCAGACATGCAGATTTGACCCGATCAAAACCTTCACATAAGGT
This sequence comes from Myripristis murdjan, assembly GCF_902150065.1. Classification (NCBI taxonomy): domain Eukaryota; kingdom Metazoa; phylum Chordata; class Actinopteri; order Holocentriformes; family Holocentridae; genus Myripristis; species Myripristis murdjan. The sequence goes on along the minus strand of NC_043987.1, from coordinate 11,417,671 downwards.
CCTCATATGTACGGAAAACTGGCAACAAACATTCAGTGTTGTCTGAGGCACGATGAACAGAAAAGTGACAAGGTGCATGTGCATTGTCTTGAGTTCTCATACCAGTGTTCACACCTTATTTATGGATGTGTGGTGCAGAACTTGGTGTATTTATAAGTTGAGAGCATCACCTTGTCCTGACTTAGATTCATCACTCATAAAAAATGGAGCTCATTAGCTATAATGAAATCTTGACAGATAAAAGCCTTATTGACAGGGGATCTGACATTCAATAAGCCTAAAAATACTGCGTCCCTCGAAACATCAGATTGATGAGAAGCTTAAAATTAATGGAGGTCAGGTTATCTGAATACCTTCCAGCCACACTGAAAGAAATCTCCATCTTCACAATTCATTTAGTGTCATAATGTATTACAGTAAAGTCTTGTTTTTAAGATGAAAACAGGTGAAAAAATCTCTGTAGGATGAGATAATCCCACTTGTTTCCAATAAATTTTCACTTATATCAGGGATTTTTCTGGGAAGACATATAAAAATGTTGAAAAAAGGCAGAGGAATCCACCATGATCAAGAAAATGTCACTTACAGAAGGCGCTTCATTCAAAACAATGTGGATCTCCTCCATTGCTACAAAGCTGTTTGTCCATGCTTTAAGGCAGGGTCAAAAGTGTTAGAAAACCTCCCATTTCCTCTACAACACAGTTGACTAAACTGTGCCTGGCAGTGTCTACTGTCTAGATCAAGCCAAATCCATCAGCCTTGCAGGACGTGACATGAGCCCTGGTCGGCTCCAGCTCGGCCACCTGGGGGCCGAGTCACATCTGGTGCTCCAGAGGCTCATGGGTCTGCTGCTCTGTCCTGATCAGGGTAGAGCTCAGTCTCAGCCACAGTCTGTCTTAAAACAGCTGCCGTGTTGTCCAGACTGCTAAGTGCTGTCATTTAAGCCAAGTGGCTCTGTGGGCAGCAGCTCTTTAACATTCCCCATCACAGTGAAAACACAACTGAATAAGCATTGATTAAAACTTAGTCATATAAAGCTGGTTATTAGCTACCATGCATGGAACTGGTTAAAAACAGGTAAAACCTGAAGTAAAACTTTGGTCACCATACCCCCATTGGTAGAACAAGTATTGTCTGTTAAAGCATATGCAACAGACGATGTGTGTACATAAAAGAGATCTTGTATTTCATTGAGGCTTTCCATGTCAAAAAATAGTTAAATTAAATAAAAATGAAAATGTAATTCAAAGGACAACACATGCTTGACAGTAGTGTGAATGTTCAAGTTATTAATTTCGCTGTCTTCCGACAAGTGTCACTGACTACATGAATGTCCTAGAGCCAGTGCTTATATCACACGAAATATATAGGACAGACTCATTTTGCACCTAAGATGGAAATGTGCAGCCATATTATTCCTTTTCACAAGTGGGTGTCTAATGGCTTGCACTTGCCAGAGTGAATTGCCATTTCAAAGGGACAGTTTGGCAAGAACTTAAAAGGACTTCCATTTGTGTAGTTGCTAAGAAAAGTTCATTCATTCGTTGAATGGTGCTGATGGGGGCAAATGCCTCTGAAATCTTTTGAAATGCAAATCTGTAACACTGTATCCTGGAAACTAATGTGATGATAGTATTTAAGCTCTAATGTTTCAGAAATGTGCTCTGTCCCTAAGTCAACCCACACCCAACACTGCAGGAACTTCATCATACAAGAACTTGACAGTGGTTGTCAGTCTGCTGCAAATGTTTAATTGTTGACATATTTTATGTTTATGTGCAACATCAAGCACATCATTTGATTTCTTATATTGAAGCATTTGCTTTGCCTCGATCACGTGACAAATATCAAGGCCGCAAGATGACTTAAGATTTTATATTAATTGCCCACAATGCAGATACTGCAAACCCCAGCATACACTGCAACGTCCGCCGCTACCAGCACCACAAAACACCTGCACCCCTTCAGCCCCTCCTCCTGCTCGCAGTTCCCTCCTCTGCTCATCAGCAGCCCAAATCGCTTCCATCGAGACTTTTATTAGCTAGCTAGCTCAGCAGCAAGCCAGCCAAAAGCAGTGTCAAAATGGAAAATGGAAAACAGGTGGGAGGTCAAGTACCTGTGGAAAAAAAAAAACCTTTAAGAGACATTATGTGACAGTTATTGTTATGTATTGTGCATGCATGAGTATGTATGAGTAACATGTATGACTGTAGATTTCTCTTCGGCAAAAAATCAGTTATTTGGTTATTTTTGATTCCATGTGATGAAAACATTAGTCATTTGAAAGGATTCAGGGTAGGCTTGCAGATACAATATGCCAGAAAAAATGAATAATGCAGTGGACATGTCATTTTCCAGCGTAATCAGTTTGGTTTTAGATATCCCTGTTTTGTTTTATAGAGAAGTATCTCTGCAGAGGAATGTCTCATGTTTCAAGTTCATACTTGTGTGTGAATCATTATTTTTACACTGGACATATTTTGATTATAGGAATGACCACTTTTGGTCAGAAGTGTTCAGTAGATATAGGCCCTGTTTGGCCCTCGAATTGGTGGTTTTAATGCAGCCCCTTTAGTGACTGAATTTGACACTCCTGATGTGGATCATTTCCAACATGTTCTTACTGATTAACTTTATCCTGTTTGCTTGTTCTTCACTGATAGCCAGGTATGAATTGTGTGACACACTTCAGTGTTCAGTATTATCAGCATATAAGGAGGCATGAAACCTGTTGGGAATTTTCTGCTCTTTTTCTCTGGCTCAACCGAGCTGAGATCAGCAGGGTTTTTCCTCTGAGGCAGCTTGGAGCCATACACAGTACCATGTAATGAAAGTCTGTTTGAAGTGCTCCTTGAGCTTTGCTTAACTGTGAACTCAGAATACATTAGTTTACCTAAAGGATCCCCTGTGCCAGTCCAAAATACCTCTCTCTCTCTCTCTCTCCCTCTCTCTTCTCTCTCTCAAAAGGTAAAGAGGTAAGACTGGATAGCAGTAGCTGTCAAATGGAAACATTTCTTCTTAGCCCTTTTTGTCTTAGTCTGTCTTGCTATTTATCAAAGGATCTTCCCATCTTGTTCCCCTCCTCATTCTTTGGTTTTGGTGATTTGGTCATACTGACATCTAGTGGTTGAAAACACTCAGTAAAAATGCACTTGCTGGCTTCTCATTGGTCTGTTGGACACTGTATATCTACTGTAGATGTCTCATATCCAGAGAATATGAGATTATCCTTTGATGTAAAATCAGCCAGTGTCATTAACAAAAGAGCCGACATTAAACAAATTAATGGATTTGTCAGTGTGCTCAGATGTCTTGTGACCTTTCACCCTAATATGTGGCAGAGCTCTGAAGCTGTGCGGCTCAGGCGGACCTCCGCACGTGAAGCTCATCATCGAGTGGGAGCACCGAATCAAAGACTGGTCAGTTCCAGGTGTATTAGCATATAAATGAGCACCATTTATCTGCTATTGAAGTTTTGTTTTCTCACCTAATAAATGCCCTGTGTCCTGTCCCACAGCCTGTTTGGTAATATCCAGGAGGAGGTGGTGAAGGATGCAGAGAGTGTGAGGAACCAGCAGCAGCAGCACGTCCAGCAGTACAGCTGCACCCTGGATGAGTGCTTCCAGCTCTACACCAAAGAGGAACAGGTGCAGTTGCTCTGTTATCATGGTAACTAGACCTGCAGTGGGTCCATTAACAGCTGCATATCCTGTCGAGAGGACCTGAAGTAAGACTGAGCACATGAAACCCCTATCTGATCTCATGTTGCACTCTGTCTGAAAAAGCTACCAAGTTTTTAAGCTGTTGGAAAAGGTACAGAGGCCTACCACTCTGAATGAAAGAGTGCACTGATGCTCTGAATAAGAGCAGCAGCTAATTGCTGCAAGTGTCATCTAAGTGGGTTTGATTGAAATTGTCACGTTAATACCATTGTTGTTGATATTGTTCTTGAAGAGTGAGGTCATACCAGAAGTGAGGGTGAGTAAAGTTACACACACACACACCTTACACACATTACCATGACACAGACAAGAATGCTGTCTCTCTTGTTCATGCACTCTGTGACAGAAGTTTAAATAACTTTATTGATGGAATCGATTATTCTCCCACTTCCTTTACCCCAGCCTAATTGACAGTCAGACAGACCACTGGCTCAGTCTAGAGCAAGGATGAACAGAGAATTCACAAGCAATGAATTCACTGTCTGTAGTTTGTTTCATTTCACTGAAAGGCAATTTCAAACAGGAAGTCACCCCAACTTTTTATGATGTGGTAAAGAATGAGGTAAAGAAAGAATTATGATGAATGCCACTCAGTTCTCAAATTAATAGAATTTTGAAGTTTATATTCTCATTCAGGACAACTCTTTTACCCCATTTGAACCGAAAATATAAGAGCAGTTCACTCCATTGTCCAGTGTTATATTAATTCTGTAGGTTTTTTGTGTTGGCTTGAGGGGTTGCCTCAATATGTGTGTGGCTGTGAGAATTATTATTTAGCAGCACAATGATGTACATCATCTTTGCTGTCTCCACTGGCAAGTTTCAGTCCCCTTTTCCTTTTTTTTTTCTCTTTTTTTTTTTTTGCAACTTCTTTGATCTAGTGCAATCTTATAGAATATTCAACACATTGTCAAGATGATCGACAGAGGCATTTACCCTCCTAGGATTTCTCTCTACAAACAATTCTGAATGTTATGTCAGAAATGAAATATGCATCATTTTATCAAAATGAAAATAAATTAAAGAATTTTATGATTAAGATTATGATAAGATATAAAATAATAGAAATTTGAAAAAAACACGAAGCGTTTTTGTAAGTGTTCAGCCATTGTGTCATGACAACACTTTTATTTTTTGCTCGGCTTACTTCCTTTTAAGTCTCTGTGTTTAATATGCCTATCATTTATATACTCAAGAAAATAAATACATAAAAAAGGAGGACACAAGAAAGAATGAGTAAAGTCGACAGTGCTTTACATATTTTGGTGGATTAGAGGCTGATCTGTCCTGATCTGAGCCAACACCTCCATGCAAGGTCTGTTGTTTGTTATGTGAGTTATGTGATTGTCTATATGCTAATATGATATAGAAAAAAAACAATGTATAACGCCAATAGAAAGAGCTTCAGCACTAAGGGCACATGACAGTAACCATATTATCAGCTTTGGTGAAACTCTTTGTCGCCACCTTGTGGATTTGCAAGGATGTGGCAGGTGAAGTCTAAACTTGGTCTGTTGATTAGTATTGATTAATTTAATAAATATAATGAAGTTACAGAGTAGAAATAAGTATTGTATGTGTGTGGGGTGGAATCAGAGAGTGCTGTTGCTATTTTTATGTTATTTAATTAAACCTGCTTTATTTTACATATCACCCACTGTTAAGTAAATTATTTATGAGTGATCACTGATGGAAGCACCTCCAAAGTTTCACCTTAAAAAACAAGTCTGTGTGCCAGGCTTTGTAAATAATTAACACAAATTACAAATAATCACAGTGCCTTCATATTTGAGAAGCAGGTCAGGTTCCTCCAGATGTACCTATAATAGCTGCCACATCTGCTCAATGCTGATAACCAACTGCTGACCACAGACTTTGCCAAGCATACATTATACTGAAAGTAAGATTAAGGTGTAATCCCATAGTATGATCATTTTCTCTTTATCTAAGTTTCAACACTGAGTTAGAACTTGAGTTAATAGCTAGATGTGCTCCCATGCACCACATCTGCAGTTCACCAGTTCACTCTTTAAAATTTAAATGAATAGCCTTGTCTGAATATTAATGCTCTTTTTTTCTGGCTTCTTTATGTTACTGTCTGCTATGCAACATGGTAATCAGAAAGGGAATGACAATGCTAAATTATGCTAATGGGGTAATTTTAATTACAATCATATTAGAGCATTGACTATGTTTTTTCCAGTTGATTTTAAACAACATGAATCATCTAGAATTTCATTTTACAACTTATTATAATTGATGTCCCATTATGGTCACAGGTGGTGAGTAATTGTGCTGACTGCACAGTTGTGCCCACTTTCTCTCTCTCTCTTTCTCAGTCGAGTTTCATTCTCTTTCGCTCCACCAGCTCGCCCCAGATGACGCCTGGAAGTGCCCACACTGTAAGCAGTTGCAGCAGGGCATGGTGAAGATGAGCCTGTGGACGCTTCCTGACATCCTCATCCTCCACCTGAAGCGCTTCAGGCAGGTGGGCGAGCGGAGGAACAAGCTGACCACGTTGGTGCATTTCCCCCTAATGGGCCTGGACATGGCGCCCCATGTGGTGAAGCGGAGTCACAGCAGCCGTCAGCCCCCTCTGCAACCCCACCTCCAGTCTAGCTGGAAACCGCCCCGTCCGCCTGACATGGCGCCCCCTGACTTCCTGTATGATCTGTACGCTGTGTGTAACCACCATGGAGGCATGCATGGCGGACATTACACAGGTCTGAATAAAAACTACACATTTGAGTTACGAGCAATACCACAAAACCAGGCATGAAATCGAGACGTGGAATCAAATTTTCATAGGCATTCAATATGAAACTGCATGGTATAATGGAAAACACCGTCATATATGACTTAACATTGTTTTAAAAATGTGGCTGGGAGTTTTTCCTGAGGTGGAGGGCCCATTTTGTCAGAGTAATTGCTACTACATCGCCCTTACTTACAGGGGGCTCCGCAGGGAAGCACTCATTGTCCTGTTTTATTTACCTTGTATACTAATGACGTGCTGAAGTAGTTCCCCTGATCATTCAGCTCTTACGTTTGCGGCTGCAATTCTGTGCTTGATCCAAGAGGACGAAAAACGGTGTAAATGGAGGATTGATGAGTTTGGTCTCTGGTGCATATCCATTTTCCTTGAACTGAATATCAGTAGAGCAGGGGAAATGATGATTGATTGTAGAGTGAACATAGACAAAGCCATACCTGTATGCGTAGAAGGCGAACCCACTGAAATACTGGAGCGGTAAAAATATATGGGGTTGGTGAGTGATCACAAATTGACTTGAAATAAATAAAAACATAAATAAAGAAATAAGAGAGCGTTGCAGCAGCTGCATTTCTTGAGGAAATTTAGATTGGAGCAAGATATGATGGTATTGTGTTATCGTTCATTTGTAGAGAGCATTTTAGAGAACGTACAGTTTTGTCTAATGGCTCTGTTTTTTATCATTAATTAACAAAATTAAGGTTAATGCAATTCTGACTAGCTAAATTGATGGGGTAAATTATGACAGTATGACCTCTTTGTTTGAGTCAAGATCACTTAAGGAGGGATTGTTTGTTGGGCACGATACAGAACATCCTCTAAATGGTGCATATGACTTGCTGCCTTTAGGTACTGGATTTATGAATAGTTTGTAATATTTTATCGGGACTAGGATGAACTTTGGAATATTGTATGAATTGGATGGTGCACATTGTGTATTGGTGTACGTTATTGATGTGAACATACAGGTGCATCTCAATAAATTAGAATATCATCAATTTAAAAAGTGAAACTCATATACAGATTCATTACACACAGACTGATATATTTCAAGTGTTTATTTCTTTTAATTTTGATGATTATAACTTACAGCTGTCAGCTAATGAAAACCCAAAATTCAGTATCTCAGAAAATTTGAATATTGAGAAAAAGTTCAATATTGGAGACTCATGGTGTCACACTCTAATCAGGGATTTAACTCAAAACACCTGCTAAAGTTTCCTGAGCCTTTAAATGGTCTCTCAGTCTGGTTCAGTGGGTTACACAATCATGGGGAAGACTGCTGACTTGACAGTTGTCCAGAAGACTGACACCCTGCACATGGAGGGTAAGACACAAAGGGTCATCGCTAAAGAAGCTGGCTGTTCACAGAGTGCTGTATCCAAGCACATTAATGGAAAGTTGAATGGAAGGAAAAAATGTGGTAGAAAAAGGTGCACAAGCAACAGGGATAACTGCAGCCTTCAGAGGATTGTGAAACGAAGTCCATTCAAGAATTTGGGGGAGATTCACAAGGAGTGCACTGCAGCTGGAGTCAGTGCTTCAAGAGCCACCACACACAGACGTATCCAGGACACGGGCTACAACTGTTGCGTTCCTTGTGTCAAGCCACTCTTGAACTAAAGACAACGTCAGAGGCGTCTTACCTGGGCTGAGGACAAAAAGGACTGGACTGTTGCTCACTGGTCTAAAGTCCTCTTTTCAGATGAAAGTAAATTTTGCATTTCATTTGGAAATCAAGGTCCCAGAGTCTGGAGGAAGAGAGGAGAGGCACAGAATCCAAGTTGCTTGACGTCCAGTGTAAAGTTTCCACAGTCAGTGGTGGTTTGGGGAGTCATCCGCTGGCGTTGGTCCACTGTGTTTTATCAGGTCCAAGGTCAGCACAGCCGTCTACCAGCAAGTTTTAGAGCACTTCATGCTTCCCTCTGCTGACCAGCTTTATGGAGATGCTGATTTCATTTTCCAACAGGACCTGGCACCTGCCCACACTGCCAAAAGTACCAATACCTGGTTTAAGAACCATGGTGTATCTGTGCTTGATTGGCCAGCGAACTCACCTGACGTAAACCCGATAGAGAATCTGTGGGGTATTGTGAAGAAAATGTGAGACACCAGATCCAGCAACACAGAAGAGCTTAAGGCCGCTATCAGAGCAACCTGGGCTTCCATAACACCTCAGCAGGGCCACAGAATGATCACCTCCAAGCCACACCGCATCGCTGCAGTAATTCATGGAAAAGGAGCCCCGACCAAGTATTGAATGCTGTACATGTTCATACTTTTCAGTTGTCCAACATTTCTGTGTTAATTTTTTTTTTTTTTTTTTTTTTTTTATTGGTCTTAAGTAATATTCAAATTTTCTGAGATACTGAATTTTGGGTTTTCATAAACTGCAAGTTATAATCATCCAAATTAAAAGAAATAAACACTAGAAATGTATTAGTCTGTGTGTAATGAATCTATATCATATAAGTTTCACTTTTTAAACTGACTTACTGAAATAAATAAACTTTTTGATGATATTATATTTTGAGATGCACCTGTACAGTTTATATCAACAACATACACCATATGCGCATTTTAATATAGCAGAGTAAGCCCAGATGTTACTAATTATACTAATTGTGATTCTGTTCTGTTGAAGTCTAACTGAGCCAGGGTGGTATTGTGCACGCTGGCTCTCCGAAAAGACTCTGTTACACTAAATTGACCGTTAGTTAAACCTTAAAAATGTGGTAAAGGTCTATTGTGTCTTAAGTGTAAGCAAGCAGCCAGAGGGCATGCAGTGAATTTCCCCTCGCAGACAGTAAAGTCATCTTCATCACCATTATCACAGTAGCTAAATAAGGATTTTACATTTGTTTTTCCTTATTGGCTTGGGCCATTTATGTTTTCATATTTATGTAACCCTGTTTCTCGTTGTTCTTGTGTGACTGCAGCATTCTGTAGGAACTCAGTGGACGGCCAGTGGTACAGCTATGATGACAGCAGCGCTGAGCCGGTACCAGAGGCAGAGGTGTGCACACGTGGAGCTTACATCCTCTTCTACCAGAGACGAAACAACATCCCATCCTGGTCTGCCAGTTCCTCTGTCACAGGTTAGTCATCTTCACTCCCCTGTTGAGACAATTCAGGTGCAGTCTGCTCTAGTGGATGCTTGTGAAAAGGTATAGAAATGATGGACAGAATGTGGCCTCTGAATTCTCATGTGGGTGAGTCATTGTTTTTATCTTTTTGCCTGACCTGTGAGAAACATTGGCTTACATCAGTATGCAATTTTCTGAGTGATCTCACTAACCATAACTAGCCATTAAATGGACAATCTGTGATGTTGAAGTCAAAAACGTGACCATGATAACCATTTGATATTTTCATATGGGTTTCATTTTGCAACATGACTGCTTAATTATTGTCCCTGCTCACACAATCATTGTTCAAAATATAATAGAAGTTGTTATAGGAAGGCTTAGAAAGAGTAGTACATGGTTATCTGTATAACTGCCTACAATGTGTTTAATTTCACAAGGCAAATTGGTTGGACTGTTTTCCTCTCTGCAGGTTCCACCAGCTCATCCACCTCTGACCACTGGTTGGTCCGCTTGACGGGGGGCAGTAAGAGGGGCAGTCTGGGATCTGGAGGATCCATCTCTGGAGCCCCAGTGCCAACACCTGCCCCAGAGTCTCCTGAGCTGCCCGTGTTTGGAGATGAACCCTCCAAAACAACAGAAACAAGTTAGTCTCCCACTGGAATGTTTTTCCAATCTGTATAACTAGAGCTAAAATGCTTGTGAAATTAAATACTTGTTTTCTTTGGGAACAAATGTGATCAGGCAGCACATGCATATAGATTTCTCAGTCTTATTCTGTTTGAAAAAATTACAATACTGTAAAAACAGCTAATCTTATTATGATTTGATCTCTTAATTTGTACTGTATGATTTTGCATGAAAATGAATCACAAACTACATTCTTATTTAGCGTATGTGCGCTATAAAACTTTGAAGATTTATCTGATGCATACTTTTTTGTTCTAGATGGGTTTGAAGCCAAGCCATTTGTCCGTGGGACTCAAGGCAGAAGTGTGAGCATGAGGTCACCCACTAAGCCCAAGGACAGCCTGAGCAAAGTCCTGCCACTGCGCTGGTCCTTTGGCTCCAAGGACCGCACAAAACATTCAGCCCAGGCCCGGCCTGGAGAGCTGGTGGAGTATCTGGAATCAGGGCGCCGGCCGCGCTGTACCAAAGAGCCTATTATCACGCTGGTGGCCACCCCGCCACAGAGGAACAACCAGGGAAGGGCCTTTGAAGTTGGACAGAGGGACTTGGGCAGCTCCCCTAGTGGTAGCAGCCTTAGTTGCACAGACAGACCCAGCTCAGAGACTTGTTACTCGCCTAAAATACCAGAGGGACAGAGCAGACCGGGTGCAGAGAGAGGCATCTGCCAAGGAGTCGGTAGTGTCAAAGCCAGGGATGATGGTTCACTGGGGCAGAGGGCATCCAAGAGGGCTAGGCAGGACCAGAGCAGGGCCCTGGACTTCCAGCTCCAGAGAGGGGCCATTCTGGGTGGTCACATCAGCCACAGTGCACCTCCAAGCAGGGACTCCACACTGAGGAGAACCAAGGTCCACACAGGGATCGGCTCCAGGGCGCAAAGAGACTTGTTACAGACGATCATGCACCCTGAGGAGAGGAGGGGGCAAAAGGGAGAGGAGGGTAGGAGCCATGACAGCCTCTTGTCCTTTTTCAAACCAGGTTTCATGAAGAAAGAGGTTCAGAGGACACCAAGCAAGGGGCAGGATAGGAGAATGAACGGCCACGGGCAACCAGTGAAGCTTTCTAACAGTAATTTGTCCAAATTGTCCCTCTCTAATGGAACCCTGACTGCTGTGGCGCTAGAGGACAGGAAGGTCAACGGCATCCCTAGATGTGACACCCATAATTGCAAAGCACAGCTAGTCAATGGAAAGGCTCTCAATCACAACCCGGTGGACATCAAGCGTGCTCACAGCTCCAGCAACATCCAGACCAAGCTGGATCTGACTCTGCGCAGGTGTGCCTCCCTACAGAGGAACGGCGACGTCTTGGCTCCTCCAGCCCACCGCAGCCTGCTGTCAGACAAGCCCAGCTACGCCACTCTGCAGCGGACACGATACAGTACCACCTCCCTGGGTAGGCAGAGACCTGTCCCTGAATCCTGTTTCTGAGCCCTGCAGTGCACGCTAAACAAGTATAGTGTCACAGCCATGGAATTTTAGGAGCTGCTGAGCCTTTATCTATTTGGCTGTACGGAGCTAAAATGAGCAAGCACAAATTGGAACAAATTAGACCACACATGCTGAAAATTGTGTGGTTTAGTTTTTGCACCTGGTGTGTAGCCAGTATAGCGCATCAAGGCATGAGAATATAAACCCTCTTCACTGAGAAGAGACATAATCGCAGTGTAACCAGAGAATTTGACAGGGAAGACTTTCCCTCCTGCTGAGTTAAGTAATGCAGTGATAGACAAGACACTGCTGAGAGTAGCTAAACTGTCAGAAAAGTTTTGAAAGTCTCCAAAATTTTGTCGAAGAGCTAAATAGCAGCCGCAGGAATTCTCACCACTAGAGTCTAACTCGAAGCTTGATTTTATCACTGCTAAGTTCCTAAGTAGTAAACACAGTGATTTTCATCAGTAAATGGTTGCCTTGTTGCTGATGGCTTTGTGTGTTCTGTTTCATTGTAAGTGCCTCTGTGACAGCCCAGAATGATTGTTGAACAATAGGACCTCTCTGCTGATTACGACGCATCGCACCCCAAGAAGCACCCAGCAGCCGTCTAAGCTCCGCAAGGACCTGCACCAGAACGGCTTTTTAAAAGAACGTCGCTGGAAGTCTCAGCAGAAAGTTTTATTGTCCCTCCCATTCATACAAGTACTGTTACGTAAGCTCTTACCTGTGTTCTACTACATGACATCTATGCAGAGCTGAATTGTTGAGGAGAGATACTGCTGTAATGTGATGTTCTTTTTTTTTTTTTTTTTTTGGTATAAAACGGTCTCTTTATTTTTTTACTTTCTAAATGATATTACAAAAGAGGTCGATTTTTAAGCACCAACATCTAGACACCTGTACCTTCACTGCAAAATGACTGCTATAACAACATTTGTCATTTGCCATTCTCTTCACGTTATATCATTAACGCACTTTGTTTATTAGACTCCACATTTTGCTACAGGCCCAGAGCTCACCTATATCAAGTAATACACACAGCAAATGTTGCAGCACTTAAATTGTATCCAGTATTAAAGTGAGAGAGGGTTTGTAAACTGTGTCACGGAGGTGCACCTCCATTCCTCCTCCTTGCATTCACTCTTAGTAATATGACACCAAAATTGGCGGCTCTAAATGTAGAAGAAATTGGAAGCATTTTTCTCTGACATGTGAGAGAGCAGGAGATTCACACTGTCTTCACAGACACAGTTATCCTGTCTCTCCAGCCACAGGGGTGTGATGAATACTGTTGAAAGGGCGCCTTGGCGCTTTTACGTAGATTTCTTGCATTTATGAAACAGCTCTTTTATGTGAAAGTTCAAACACAGAGTCGTACTCACAGCACAGTACACTGGCCACCACAAAGCATCAGTGTTTGATCTTCCCGCTGCATATCTAATGTCAATCTAGCCTATCTAGAAGCCTTTCAGTCATTAATCACGTAACCATGTTCCACTGTATCTGCACCAATTTTCTTCTGTCGTCTTACTGCTGGAGGAGTAGGACAAAAACTTTCAAGGGAATGTAATTGAAAATGCTTCTGTATGTTGTGAAGAAACATACTTTCCCTCACTTACACTCAGTCGATTGTTTCAATTTTCAGTTTATAATAAACATTTTGTGTTGGATGCCGTATTGTTATTTTACGCATTGTAAATTTGATCAAAAGGGAGTGCAGAACAGACATAGTCAACGCCGTGTGTGGGATAGAGAAGGCAAATTGGTTGCCTACACTGTAACTGTGGTCCATTTCCATGTTGTTGAGTCATTATTTAACATTATTGTTTAACCTGTTTACTTCACCACATTGTTTACTTCACCAAAACGAGCACTTGTAGCAGCATTGACCATAAATGAAGGATATTTCTAAAGCTATTATTGGGAAAATATGGCTTGACTATATTTTATAACTTTTTTTTTTTTTTTTAAAAAGTCTACATTTTGTACCTGTTATGTAATTATGTAATTTAAATAACAGATTATAACATCTGAAACTGTTATGTTCCAGGTCACTGAATGAGGTCAGGATGATGCACAAGTAGGCTTTAAAATAGGCTTCAAGTGGGCTTGAAATGTGGACATAACACATGCAGGTCCCTGTTGGACCGTCTGTAATGTCTGCCTAATGTACTGGACGTTTTATGAATTACAAATTAAACACAGCTTTTTCTCACAACTTATCTCAGTGCAGTTAATGCGGTGTACGTGCTAGTAGCTTCAGTCTGAATGTCTCATTACTGATAAAAGCTCAGGCTCACCCATTAGCAGTTGTTTTCTCTTTTATAAAATGAAGGTTAAGGGCATGAATGAATGAGGTCTGTGAAAGGATTCTCCTCATTTTCCTTGAGTAGAGAATGCTTTTCTATGTGGTGGAACAGTGTTTAGAGAAAATTAATTTGGAAGGTCATATTTTTTATGCAGTGCATGTATATTCAGTTGAAAACAAATGTCCTTTTTTACATTGTAATTTCTCAATTTTTCCCCCCAACATATCGCTACTCATTGCCTTTATGTTGCGACAGCTGTTTACTGCAGCTTGTCCTGTGTTTGTGTGTAATGGCATGCTTTTACACCTGATCTTACCCCATTGGAAGCAGTAAGCTTACAAAAGGAGCAGACATTTATTTCATCAAATTGTAACATTCACACTCACATCAGTACTCAGTGTGTCTCCAGTGACAGGGCATGACTGAACTACTAATTCAGTTGGCTGTATTTGTGCAGTCATCACAGTGAGCTTACAAGAATAACAGGTGCATTTTCACACAATCCATCAAGCATTGATTTTTAACCTTAACAGACACATGTTTTAAACTTGGCCAAGTTTAAGGCGCAGTGAAAAATTGACCATTTAGTTTCACTCCATCATGAAATACTGGGCAGAAATATTGATCACTGCACTCAGTGTTACCCAATGGAGCTTTTTCTGTTTGGTTCATCTTCTTATGAGAGTGGAGAAGATTCATTAGTTAAAATTATTCCCTTTATCGCACAAATTGTGATGTTTACAGTGCTTGCCATTGAGGTAGAAATTGTGCTATGACAGAACAATATTAGCTGGCTCTGCTTTGAAGAAGAGAAATGACATGCACCAAACACGTGGTCTAATCAGGCTGCTGCCAGGGACTGAGGAAATGCTCAGAGCTTAGCTTCCTCTGGGATGTGAGCAGCAGTGTTGCTCTTCACATTGGCATATGACTGCCAGCAACTGGTGTCATGCCCAAATGAGCGCACCGTAAAGAGCTGTTCCCCCTGGCAGTGTGTCGGCACCGTGATTTCACACCGCAGAAAAAATAAATGTGTGACTTGTTTTCCTGTAACCGGCTTTCAAATGACAAAACAGTATTTTCGAAGCGTGTCATGGTATTAAAAAAAAAAAAGAGTGAAAGTGGCCTACAGTATGTAACAAACGGAGATCACACTTGTTTGCGTCAAGGAGCCTGTAAATGTTTATCAGACAATATGATCTTTTTATAGATTGGGTAACACTTTACAAGGAGCTACACAAAATAATGACAAACGACAAACAAACAGGGAACAAATGAGTAACTAATTGCTAGTAAATTAAAGGGCAGTTCTCAAGTAATTCCTAATCAAACTTAATAGATTAGCCAATCATTAGTTAATTATTAGTTAACTGAGAGACAAGTGAGGAATGAATCAGGAACGATCTTATAATTGGTAAATGGTCAGCAAATACTTCCCCTATAATTCCTAACAGAGGACTAGATAGTAGATATTAGAGAACAGACTGGGAGATCCTCTATTAAGGAATCATTAGTTAATATTTAGTTGAATGAAAAGCTGTGAATCACTTCATTAATGAGTCCTGATTAACTCTGATGCAGCTGCTGAGCGGCACAAAAGTAGTAACAACTCATTTATTACTAATGAATTAAACATTAATTACTGCTTTTGTGCGCCTGCCAAGTAATGTTGTACATAATATTGAGTAATAATATTGAGTTGTACATAAAATTGAGAATATTGAGTTTCTAAGTCGTCCCTCATAAATTCATCATTATTTTATTTTTACTTACCCTTTTTGTGCCCGTCAAGTGATGAAGTAATGAGACACTTCCCAGTAACTGCTTAGCATTATGTACCACTTTAATTGTAAACTATTCATCAATTAACAGGTCGTTGCTGATTGGCTCCTCACTCATCTCTTAGTTAACTAATTAACTAATGAGATGGTCTATGAGATTTGACGAGGAGTTACTCAAGAACTACCCATTAATTATGGTTTACTAGCGGTTAGTAACTCATTTGTTTCCTTGTACCTCCTAAAATTTTGTGCGCCTTGGATTGATTGCTTTGTGATCATCGCAAGCCATTGACTCTGGAGGGGCGATGCCATGCTGTAAAGAGGAGATGTGGCTTATGTCCCCTGTTTTCTTGAATCATTGTTAGTGGCAATACGACCATACACAGGACAGGGACACACTGCCCAGCAAACACATTTCTGGCACAGCAGGGAAGCTCCATTGTGCCATTGAGCTCCATATTGTTCCCTTAAGCTGCCACTATTCAAGACTGCGTCAGGTGGGGTGTGGGTGTCATGCGGGGCAGGCCTCGGTGGCCAGTGATGTTAGTGTGAAGTTCCTGTTACTTAATGTGCTCACAAATTGGTGTAGCTACAGACAGACGTGGTGGGGCATAAAATAAAAACTGTCTGCTGTCCCAGTGCAGTTTTGTTTCGAGGGGGTCAGTAAGGATAGCTGATGCTCTTTATTATTTTCGTTTTCTTCCAGCAGCAGGCCTGGATTCCCAGAAGGAGAGTGGGCAAGTGCTGCTGCTGCTAATTGAGTGTAGGTTAAACACAGTCTGACATTTTCAGAGGCCTTTTAGGAAAAAAGAACCTGATAATGCAGCAAAGAGACAAAGGAGCATGTGGGCACTGAATTCACCACCTCAGACAGTTTCATGCTTTTCTCAGCTCAGAGGAGGGAGAGTTCAATATCTTGTCAGGGTCGCTGAAATTCTAACTCTGTATGACAAGTTCACAATAAAGCAGTCAGATAAACAGATTTGATTTTTTTTTTTTTTTTTTATGAATAGAGGATGATTTATGTGAAACGGCAAAATTCACTGTGGACTTGTGACAAGGCTTTGAAAGGCATCACAGAAGGCTGCAATTTCACTGAGCCGTGTGAAAATTAGACTGCTAATCATTTTCAGCTCATGTCTCATTCTTGTCAGCTTCATTCCTGAAAGCGTAGCTCTCACCACCGCAGCCTTTTTTTTCTGCCCTCTCCCCTTTTCTGCTCTGTAACACTGTGATATGTTCCTTTGTTTCGTGACATCTCACCATGATGGATAGAATGTATAGATAATTCACATATCTCTGCCTAACAGGCTGTCTGATGTCAATCTCATGCACATTTTTCTGTACTGAGAAGACACAGAAGTCTTTCTTTCTCAAACCTACTGATGAAATAGCCTGACTGATAAGTAAAATTGCCACATATAATTTTTAAACACTCTGCATGGTTTCCAGCAAACATGCAGCGCTTACATATGGCCTACAGCGAGCCACGGATGCAGTGCATATCAAGAGAGCTTGTTTAGCCTGGATGTGGCCATCTGTTTGTTGCCACCTGGCAGCGTCCACACAATCAGAATTGCACATCCCGTAATGTATTTCTGTAAAAGTGCTTTGATGGCGGTGTGTAATGGAAGTGTGTGCTTTACATTCAGATAGCCCACAAGTGAAATGCCTCACAAGAATCCAAACATCACCTCCACTTTGGTCTCTGCCAACCATTTAATCAGTCTGCATCATTTAGTGACAATGATAGAGTGCAGTTGCATTTCAAATTTATTTGATTGGATTTTAAGTGCAGGGTAATTTCTAAAATCACACGTTCAACGGTGCAAAATTCAGGACAGGGTCATTCTGGGTCATTTTGTTTGGTGCATTTTTCTTGTTTCCATGGATAACTAGCCAAATGTACAGTAGATGGCAAAACATCACAGCACGGCTACCATGGGGCTTGTTTGCCCAGAAAAATCCACTATCCACAACATCAACAATAAATGTAGCAGTTAGATATAGATGTAAATATAGATACAGATATGCAATTCAGTCATTTGCTATGTTGGAGGTAAAGGATATGGCTGTGACCACAGATTCTCTCCAGTGTCCACAAACTAGTTGGCTGGCCAGTTACATGCATCCATATGCACCGCTTAGACTGAAAGCAGCAAGTTCACTGTTGGAAACAGAGACAACTGCTAACCAAAGGTGAAGCACATCCTTAAAAATCAGTCTGTCTAACTTTTTCAAAGACAGCGAACAAAGCAATAACAACTATCTGCTTTATACAGACATAATATCTGAAGGTTTGTCTCCATATAACCTGTCTGCTCTGGTTACACTGATAATGTGTAACCAGAGCAGTTTTCTACATGTTCTCTGCATATTGTCTCCCATTCATCCCACTACTCTCACACACACCACCCCCCACTCTTCTCGTTTGGAATATTTAAATGTCCATTTGATTTGATATCAAACCTTAATGATGTTCATGCTGCGCTCTTGTCAGGTGAGCACCACAGAACAATTATGAATAAGTGTTTTTTAATTAAGTTAAATTTAGTGAAGTTTTATGCATAATCAAGGAGGAAAATGGATTTTACTCCAGGTTTAGATCAGAGCACTCCACTGCCATGTGTTGCTGTATATAATAAGTTATCTCATCAACTTGACTGAGTGTTCACATATTTCTCTATATATAATTTAAATGAAAAAACAGCGTTGGATTCCATTCTAGATACCAAAGAAAAACACTTTTATGTCACATCATGCCAGTAGGATCAGAGACCGGGCACATGAGTTTCAAAGCCGTGACTCACAGCACACAGTTCAAAAGAGTTTAGAAGGCATGTGATGTAACCACAACACTAACTGCCTGGTGGACGCGCTGCATGTCACTGCTGCATTAGTTCAACACAGCTCGTCACGTTTTCTGTCATGTTTGAGCCTGACATCGGCTCTTGACATTGGCAAACGTGACAGAGATGATCATAAAAACAAGGTGAGCAGTATCTAGTATCCCTCCTCAAGTTTGAATCTAGCAAAGGAGTTCATGTGAACAATAACCAATAAAAATCTGTCACAGTTTGTCACTGCATATCCAAAAGCATGTATGGCATTCAACATGAAAATCACAACATGAGATAGGAAACAATGATGATTTGAAGTCATCTCATGATTTAAATGTCTTGATTTAATGACTTTTTGTAGTTCAGTAGTATGTATGGCCCCCTGCAACATTCACACAGGCAACACAGGGTCTCTTCCTGGACCAAAAACTGCTTCGTGATGCACTGAGCAGCCATAACAATGCTTGCCATCTGAGAGCCATCTGACAAAATTTGAATCCCATATGTTTATCAGTCATCCATTCAGACAGTGAGAAGTGTATCCGTGCACTCCACATCGCTGTGCTATCTGTTCAGCTCGAACTCCAAGCTGTGGCTCTCTGCAGTTTGTCGCCTTGACAGTCCATCAGCATAGTGAACTGATCAGGCTCCACTGCATGGCCTTTCATGGGTACACCTAGGTGATTTGCTTTGGCTAAAACAAATTACTCATTACCACTGAGAATTCAACTGAGACTGGAAAATTTGCTCATCCCAAATGACCCAGCACTGGTTAGATCAGAGAGGTCAGACACTTCCAAAAGATTTACAGAGCTCATCTTCAGAGTCTCTCCACCCTCTCTGTCGTTGTTCACAGAATTCATCCACTGTTACTCATATTATTGGCGATTGCCACATCGATGATGTAGTTATGAGAGTAATGCTGAGATTATGAGATGTTTCTCAAATCAGAAGCCCCTGATTGGAAGGGGTCAGCAGTGGAGGATAGCTTGATTAAATTGTGACAACGTTGACAGCACACAAATACCCACTTTTCTGCTTATGTATTTGCTATTGGATATTGTGTAAATTCATATTTTGTCCTTCCTGGAGGCATAAGAATTGAGATGTGTGGTAAGTGACTGACTGAAGATCATTTCATGTGGGATTCTTTGATTGGGGCAGCATGGTCTCTCAATGGCTGGTACTTTTGCCTCACAGAAAGGTTTGATTGTAATGACAGCAGATGATGAGGTGGGCTCAGCTCTAAGGTAACTAGTAGGGGTTTCAAGATGCATTTCTATTACCCCTTTTCTACCAAAGAGGTTACAGGGCTGGTTCGGAGCCAGTGTCTGACTTAGCACCGGTTCTTTGTTTTTCCACCGCCCAAGCACTGGCCAAACTGGTTCCAAATTGGTTCCAGGCAAGCACCAACTTCGAGCAGGGGCTAAACAGGGGCCAGAGAAAGAACCAATGACGCGACCCACCACATCATTGGTGGGCGGGGTTACAGACCCAAACGGGAACAGCAAATGCTATAAACGTATAGCTAAACGTAGTCGTCATTCGTTCCGACAATGAATACGATGGGTAGCCGACAGTAATTGCGTTTTTCGCCTCTGGACCGCGATGTAGGCTTGTAGAGACATGAGCAGTATTTGCATCGCTATGATGGGTCGTCAATTTGTCGTCCATGTTGGTTATTGTGATTCTGAGTGAGCGTCTCGCACACCCACATGATCACGTTTTACGCTGACATAATGACGTGGGTCTGATTTGGCTTCACTTGGCTCTTGGCCAATGGAAAAGTAAACCGGTTCTTTGTTGGAACCAGTTAAGCACTGGCTCTAGCACCAGCACCGAACTAGCACCAGGTTCTTTTTGGTGGAAAAGGGGCATATGATGCACTGGGATGCATCTCCAGTGATGTTCCTGGGGTCATTGTGGGTTTTGGGTCTTTCAACATCAGACCCCCTCGCCCAGGTGACCAAGCTGGAGTTGATCAAGTCCCAGCCTGTATCCCAGCAGCAGCAAGCCATGAGTCTCCCCTCTTAATCCAAAGTGATGGAATGTATGGCTCCCCTCTTTTCTGCTCCAGTCACTCCAAGCATTGTCAGAACTTTGTGGAGTAAGCGAGCTAAGAATCCTCAGCAGCCCACTTCGATGGCGTTGCAGCGAGCACACCAGCCCCGGTTTCTGCTCTCCTCCACCAGTTCCTGGTGCTGGCTCAGTTTCCTCTCATGGGCCTCCTCCATATGTTCTTCCCAAGGCACCATGAGTTCCCACATGATCACATGTTTGGTGGAGTCTGAGAAGATGACCATGTCAGGGCAGAAGATGGCATGAGTGATGTGCCCTGGGAACCAGAGCTGTTTGCCAAGACCCACTCTCAGTTGCCAGTGTGGGGCTGTGGAGAACAGGCACAGTCTCGTCTGTAGTGGTGGGGTTTCACACCAGCTTTGTGGCAGGGGATGGAACTCTTCCCAGAATGGAATTCGGGCCTTAAGACAGCTGCTGAAGAGGTGTTGCAGGGTTCCTCTGCCACTACAGTGAGGACAGGAAGGTGACTCAGCCTTGACCCACATATGCAGGTTAGAGGAGCTTGTGGAAGACTGCCTGGACCACAAATCTGTCCAAGTGATCCTACACTGCATCAAGTTCTCCCACCTTGACCAGGCCCCTTGCTGACTAAGTCCCACCATGCTGCTGACCCGTGCTTCCTCCGCTTCTGCTCGGACTTCTTCCTGAAGGAGATATTGCCCCTCCTTCCCTGTGGCTTTGCTGGTGTGGCAACTTGGGGTGTAGCCCAGGCCTGTTTGGCCAGTTGCAGCAGTACCCATGAGAGCTTTGTGTCTCATCTGTGACTCTGCCACCTGAAGCTCTCTGGCAGCACTCCACTTTCTGCCAGTGCAGACCTGGAGTCTCTGTACTGCATGGCCTGTTCGTGTTCCTGCAAACTCTTCTTTGAGCCCCCTGAAGAGGAGCTGTAGGGGGTTGGTTGTTCAATACAGCGCAGCACTGCTTGGCAAGCCAAGCCACCTTTGCAGATAATTGTGAAGGTGGCTTGTTGTAGGAAAGTATGATCAAGAAATCTTGATAATGGACACTGTTTCCTTCAGAAACAATTCCACTTAAAATTAAAGCTCTTTGTGTGCAGTTTGCAAATTAAATTCTTAATCATAATAAGTTTTTTTTAAAAGCACCTTTGAAAACAGAGTTGCGGGGAAAAAAAGCATAAGAGAAGAATCAGAGTAACTACCGCAGTTAAAAGAGAGTAAAACACTAAAAGAACAGAAATTAAAAAAAAAAAAAAAATCCCCAGTGAAACAATTCCCAACCTAATTCAGTTCATGGCCTGATTAGTCATTTAACATTGTGGAACAGCCCAGGGAGCAATTACAATGTCACTACATGATCAGGAGTTCATCCAGGCTCTTTAAATAAAATAGGCCCGTTTCCACCAGAATGTTCCTGGTAGTATTTGGGGAGCAGGGGCTTCTACAGGAACGTCCTCTCGCTCGGCCCTCTCACCTGCCGTGTCTCCACTGAGAGGTCTGAGTAGGAGGAAGGTTCCTGTAAAGTTACCGGGCGGTTGCGCAACCATGACCGGGGCATCAAAATGCGTGTTGTTAAAAAAGCCTGTTGTTAGCGTTAGCTAACGTCCGCTAAAGCTAACGTTAGCGCCCCTAAAATGCCTGCTAAAAGTGTGTTTTTAACGTTAGCTAACACGTTAGCGTTAGCTTGGTAGTGTTGGCCGTGTTGCTAGGGACGCCTGCTTTCTGTTGACATCACATCACGCTGTGAGTAAACCCAGGAGTTTTTTCTGGGCCGCTCAGAGTCCCTACCCCGAGGCAGGGCCGTTTTTTAGCCCCTGTAAAGGTTCCTGAACTCTCTCTTTCGGGGTAGTTCCGGCGGTGGAGACACGCGACAACGGCCACGGCCCCGTAAAATTACCCCGAAGTTCCGGCGGTGGAAACGGGCCTAATAAGCTTAAAACCCATACTGGGCACAAAACATCCATATACCATGACTTAGAAAACCATGGAAAGTAAAAATATGACAATGAAAATGAAATCTGACTGTCATAACGATTTTGAGGGAAGTAAACCATTCATAGTACCTCTGTGTACACAACGAAATCGGGACAGTTGCGCTTCATGAAGTGTAGTGATGAGCTGAAATCAGGTAAAGAGCCATTATCCCATATTTAATTCCTTGCGCAAATCACAAAAAAGGAGGCATAGATGAGGAAACTGAAGGATTTTCACCCTTTGTGGCAACTGAGGCATGGATTTTGAAAGAAGAGGGGGTGCAACTCACCGACAAGCAGATGTACATTGTGGATTCAGTGTGAAGCGGCCTCTGCATAACATTATCTTACTTAGTGGTTGTAGGTGTAAGTGTAAGGACAGAATCCCATAATAACTACTTTGTGTGAGAGAGACTGTGAAGCATCCCTCACTCTCTCCTCTCTCTTCCTCCATGACTTTGTTTGACCTCTACTGGCAACCACAGTTGACACTGACGTCAACACTGACAGGTCTCTGGCACAGCTTCCACTGACCTGTGGTTTTCACATTTTAGTGCCAAAAAACAGTTTGGGCTGAAAAGAGGTTTTGAGAACCAGAAATCTCAGAGAAGTCATTGCGTGTTTAGCTTTGATCAACCACCCTGTCAAACCCCTTAATATTAGATATATTGGTGAACTACATCCTGTGGCACAATAAAAATCATAGCAATGGCAAAAATTTCTCTAATTTGTCTATCTATAAATGCCTAACGCCATGCATTCTCTCTGCGAACATATTGGTCCACAAAAATATTCAAATTAAAAAAAGCACATCCCAAAACAAGGAAAAAAAAGTTATATAGTTGGTGATGAGGATCAATCTCTGAAGATGTTAACTGTTAGCTCTTTTCCACTCCTGCATATCAGTGCTATGCAGCTTTCAGTGGCAGATAATGTTCTCCAGAAGTGCCTCTGAGCCAAGTTCTCATTGTTGTTCACTGATTCTAACATAATATTTCTGATGACCAATTCAGATCTTTGTAGAGAAGTGTTAGTGCCTCGTTAACTGACCCTGAACAAAATCCACGTATGTATTTATAGTGTCAGTTGTTGAGTAAGTTTGAGATAGCTGATGTTTTTTCTGTCTGAGAAGAGGTGAAAATGATAACATAATGATACACAGAGGCTAGTGATGGAGACAATGCACTGACTGAAATAATGAACTTTGATAACTTTACTGTTCCGTAACTTTTTCGTCTTTACTGCTAAACTCAAGTCGGCAAATGTGACTCCAGTGTAAGTTTAGTGTTGCTGTAAATAAATTAATTAATAAATAAAAATGCTTAGGGTACAGTTTGCCACATTTGGGAATAACCCCTCAGAAATCCTTTGGATTTGATCCACTATTCCTGAGGAAGCACATGTGAGCTTTGTTTAAAACCCTGTTCAGAAAATAAATTGATTGCATTCTCTCTCTTTAGTTTTAACTTCACTTAACTTTACTTAACTTTACTATACATCAAAATCTGGGCGAATGGTTGCACCCGCAGATCAAAATCATCACCCCTCAACTAAAAGTTTATACAGCTTGTAGTGAGAGTATCTCTTGATTGTGGGGCTAATAAAATCTCTTTTCATAATCAGCTGGATTTGCTCCATGACACTGAAATTTTCATTTTTACCATTTCATCCCGCAGACCACTGAAAACTCACATCAGCCCACTGAATTTAAATGCAGCTCTTGCTCCAGCTGCCTATAGCCTTGTTGTGTAAAACTTTTCCCCCAGCTATGTCACAGAGCACTGTGTCGAATTTTTTCACGCACGGTAACTCCCATAATGTCACTAAATCCTCATGTTTTCTTGTTTCCTCTGTGATCCCAACATACTGTGCGATGCGATGAAACAGCATGAAAAAGACCACATTTCCATCGCAGCCATTTGCTTTTATCATGCTCAGAGGATGCAGACATTAAAGAAAACATCACTGTACATTATTTTGCACTTTTTCTCCCACACCCTTATGCAGTTTGCAACATTTGCAACTTTTTTCTCTAACAAAAAGCGTTTGACTGACTCCGTGACAAATGACATGCGATTGCAGAGCTAAATTGAAAATCCGTAGCAAAACTTCTGCTTTTCAGCTCCAACATTTGCACTGACAGGGAGAGAAACCACACAACAGACCAATTAACACCAGTCCTGGAAGTAACATGTTAGTATCTAGCACATTAGGATATTAAAAAAAAAATTTAAAAGGGTGACTTGTGATGGTGGCAGGAACTTTATTTGCTGCAGTGCTGGCACATATATTAACACAACTAAATGCTCAAACTTTATTCACAATAGCAATCTCCCTCTCATTGTCAGTGGAGCAACTTCAGAACATGAATTCCCTGGTTTCCAGCTGTTGGAGAGTGATATGTTTATGTTTATATGAAATCAAACTCAGTCACCAATTCATCATCGCTGCAAAATCTGAGCGTGTTTCATGTCTGGATTTCAGGGCTGAAGGTGTGTGGATCACAGGAAAGGCCTGTGTGACTAATAATGAGGGCAGACACAGTCCTCACTGGTCTGAAGCTGATATGTTTGTAAGCACTTATATATACAGAAACAGTCCCTGATTAGACATGTATATTAGAGATGCTGTCAGAAACATATGCCCAGCTGGTATTCAGTTTCCTTGATCCGATAATATTTTTTTAATTAACTGCAGCATCCCTATTATCATTTTGTGAGTGCATGCAATGGATCTTTTGTCTGTTGCTATGCTGCCAGTTATTTTTACACATAGTATGTGCGCACAGGAAGGAAAACAAGGGAACTTTTCTAAGTTTTCAAAACAATAAAGAAGTAATTACTATCCTGAGAATTTTAATTATGTCTTCATTTCACAGTACTCTGTTGTCTGGAGGATAATGAATGCTACTCCTACTCCTGCCACCTGACAGTTAGTCTTCTTACAGCATAAAAGAAAGGGAGCACACCGCTGCTCTTCAACCTTTTCACTCTCTGGAAATTCATTTTAACTTTGTGTTGTTTCTGGTTGAATCGCTTCTCTTTTTACTTGATATGGGCGTTGTGTGCAATTTTATGGGGAATTTTGCATTTACTTCAACACTTTATTGACATTACGTAACTGTATATAACTGTTTACACGAAAGCTTACAGAGGCAAATACAGTTTTCCATGATTGATGTTACAGTACAAACATATCATTCTGAAGGCAGAGGTACTGCCAACTGAAATCCATAATGCCATGCAAAGCTACTTACAGCACAGCTGTTTATTAAGAGGAAAATAAATTTCACCCACCAGAAGGAGTCTTTTTATTTTGAGCGTGGCAAAGCCAATAGTCCCAAATCTGGCTCTTGCATTAGGATTAGCCACGTGAAGCATAACATAACACAGTATACATGTCACAGAAAAAAATTTCAGTGATCACGGCTGCACCTCATCATACACATTAATTACTATGAAAATGTCTAATTAATTACTGCAAGTTTAACACACAAAAACA
The DNA here is from genome assembly GCF_902150065.1 of Myripristis murdjan. Lineage (NCBI taxonomy): Eukaryota > Metazoa > Chordata > Actinopteri > Holocentriformes > Holocentridae > Myripristis > Myripristis murdjan. The sequence continues at coordinate 11,391,530 of NC_043987.1, read as the reverse complement.
TATAAGTACATCACAGCGTTGCAAGCCAATGGCCACATCACTATGCAATCAGTATGGACAGATTAGGTAAATGAGATTGCCTTGCATACCTCATCTACCTAATAACCACTTATTCTGAATACTGTTATATTACTGTCACTTGCTGCCGAGAAATTTGCAGAGAAATTAGAACCACAAAATGTCAAAATGCAGATGCCGTCATTGCAGATACTCCATTTTTATTATACTGACACTTAAAAGTTGTTTTAATGTCAGCTGACAGAGCATGTAAGAAATCTGCATCACCCCCCCCCCCCCCCCCCCCCCCCCCCCCACCCCAAGACAATATGTCATGATATTTAATTTTTAATTTGCAACATTTTTAAAATGCCAGACTGCAGTGAGTGCCACATGGATCAAAGGAAGACCACTTCAAAGGCTGCCTCTGAAGATTTTGGCCACAAAATTCAAGAATCATGTGTGTCAAAGTGTCTAATATACAAACAGAACCACATGTGCAATAAAATCTGTAATCTAACTGTACAGACTACAACGTAACACGGGTTATAGCATTGCATGGGGAAGATACATCTAACTACTAATAAGCAATAGTTTTAAAGGTCATTTAAGACTGTTTATGATTATTTGAAGGTCCAGAAACAAGGATCTATCCTGCAACATCAAAAGCGAGGAGCATGAGGTGAGTATGGTGAGTTAAACCGTTTTGTAAATTAACACAGATTAATTTCTGTCTCTGCAGCGAGAAAATAATAATCACCTGTCAGTAAGCACCTGAAATTATTTTAAAAAAGGAGGAATGGTGTGCCTTTTTATCTCATTGTGACAGTTTACATCATGGTGCTGGCCATTTCAAATGCTATTGGGGTAATTAATTCAAAGAAATGTACACAGAGGGTTCCAGTGAGTTAACTTTACTCACTGTAACTGTAACTGTCACTAACTGTAAAACTCAGGCTGCTTACACTTTGAGCAATGATGTCTTAATGAACTGGCCTGTGTTGTTTGTGTGCCATTGCTGAATATGATCTGCATGAGTTGGCTTTCTGATTTTCTACAGCCTGCTGCTAATAAAAATAACATACATCAAGCGAAATAAATACAAAATAATTCAGTGCTACAGTTTATATAGATAAACATCGACATTATTCTCAGTATTTTATAGGCCATCAAATTTCTTTATTTACAGTATGTCATCATTGAGGACAAACAGTTCAGCACAATCATATGGAAACTCCTTCTTAATATTGTCCTTGTGTTAAAGGTGCTACCCTTTGCAAAGTCTCAGTGGGTCGATTTAAGGGCCGTTTAGATTCAGCTGACAAAAAAAGTGGAACAAGCAGCACACCGTTTGAGTGTTGTGGCTACATGGCTCTAATCTTTGCCAGACTCTCTAATGGATCTTTTTCACAGCAGCCATTTTGTCATGAGATAGCAGGGTAAATCCAGGTGTTGCAAATGATATCAATTAAGGCTCTGTTCCATTTAAGAGAGTCTTTCCAGTAAGCTCAGTATCACCTGTGTTTAGCCTCCTACTTAGTGTCACATTGCCTGCTGAGAAAAAGGTTGATCCACTGTTGTAGACTAACAGTTCTAGACCAACCATGGTTTTCGTCATAAGTTTTTAAACAAATGTTGTTAAGCTGATTGGTGATGGTGAAATTTAAGCATGGGTTTCATCATCTTATGGCTTAAGGGCCAAATTTCAGCTCTGTCTAAAACTGCTGTGCCTGCAGCTGTATGTTTCCAGCTTCCTGTAAAATTGATATTCTTATGCTACTTTTTTAGTCAGCTGGTTCTAAACTCTCCTTGTTTAGTCAACACTCAGATATTTTGTACAGTGCACCTTTAATGAGGCATGCTGGCAAATCCTGGCAAAGTAGCTACTGTAGCTGGTGTTTGTTGGTTGGCAATGGTGGCTGGCAAAACTGTCCATGGCTGCTGTCCAGCTGTCCACCTCACTGCACGGCCACAGTCACCGGCAGCATGTTTTGAAGGAGGTCCTTGGATGACTGGGAATGGCAGCTGTCTGGTGCCATCCTCAGATTGATCCCGCCATCGACCACACTAGGAGCAACCCTGAACACCCTGCAAGTTGGCCGGACAGTCACGATGCACTGCCTCTTGAAGGTTTCACTCAACACGATGTAGAGGAACGGGTTAATGCAGCTATTGGCGTATCCCATACTAATGGCAATGTTGTAGGCGTACAGGAAAGCGAAGCTGGGCCGCTGCACCCCCAGATGGATCAACTGCAGGATGTAGTAGGGAGCCCAGCAGGTGAAGAAGGCCAGGCAGATGGCCACTGCCATGCGGGTCACCTTACGCGTACGCAACCTCAGGCTGCGCTGGGGCAGCGGGGCCACTGTGGCTGCCATTTTTTTGAGAATCTTGAAAAAGACCACACAGATGACCACCAGAGGCAGGGCAAAGGCCAAGAAGAACTGATAGAGGGTGAACCAGTATGTATCTGTGGCAGGGTTGGGCAGCAGGAGCGCGCAGCCGACTGTGCCATCTTTCAGAGGCATGAGGCCCGCGTACATCCACACAGGCGTGATGGAGACCAGAGAGAACAGCCACACGAGTGCAACTGCTGCCCCGGCCACGCAGGGGGTCCGGACGTGATTGAAGCGGATGGGATGGACGGTGGCCAGGTACAGATCCAGGGTCATCACAGTGAGGATGTAAGTGCTGACGATCTGACTGTTGGAGTCCAGTGCAGTGATGACAGTACACATAGTGCCACCAAAGCACCAGGAGCCATTGCCCACAAGCTGGTGGATAAGAATGGGCATACCAAGGAGAAAGAGGAGGTCAACAATGGAGAGACTGAGGATGAAGATGTCTGGCACTGTTTGCTGGGCACAAAACTTGGTCTTTTTCACAATGGTGTAGATAACGATGCAGTTTCCGAAGATCCCGAAGAAGCAAATGAAGCCGAAGATGCTCGGCATGAGCACGTTGTTGTAGGTCTGCTCATTTTCTAGTGGGAAAAAAATATCCAGGCACAATGTTTAGTGTCACTCATAACATATCTACATTTCCTCTAATTATTTTTCCACAGAATTCTTTTGAGTTCTGTTTGCAGTTTGAGCCCCTGCATCTGATGAAATCCTGAAAAATGAGCTTAGGCACCGCTGCTCCCCTGACTGCCCCTCAAAGATAAGGGTGTTTTAATATCCGACAAGGGATGCACACTAATATCTAGTGTGAATGATAATATTTGTCACAATTTGCTCTGAAACAGGCTACCACTGTCCCATCTGTAATTAGAAATCGTTTCATAGCAACACGTCCCTTGTGGCTTTATGTGTGACCTAATATTAATATCACATAACTGGACTGGATAACGCCAGGCTGCTCCTATACTTTTTTAAAAAAACATTACTTTTTACTTTTCTGGCGGAGCGCTCACATTAAAATCAAGCAATCGGTGCAAGAGAAACAATACAAATAACAATTATAAAAAAAAAAAAAAACGTACCTTCCACTAGATTCTCAGAGGAAGTCAACGACAGGAAAGATGAATTGGAAATACAACCAAAGTCCATCTCAAAGTTTTGAGTTGCTGCTTTAAAAAGTCCCCTAATAGACTATTTACTGAATCTGACAGCAGCGACCTGTTTCGCGCATTTCAGGTGTTATCCAAGGCGATTCCCAACGCACAGAAAACGCACGGGGGTGAAAGCATGAACCCTTAAGATACTGCCTCCCTTGACAGACTCAGACACAGTCATGTGTAGTAAGCCCGAGGACACGCAAAACCCCGCACGACGTTAAGTTGTATGTGCGCGCAAGCGACACGCACCATGCGTAAAAGCTTCTTAGAATATTTTGGTCACTCTTCAGGATAAAGTTATGTCACTGCGGCGAGGGGGACAGAAAGTACCGAAAGTAGTAACCAAATGGCATCTGTAAAAATGAATTTATCTAAGCTTTTTTACAAACAAACAAACAATAAATTAAAAATTAATTAATTAAAAATGCTGACAGTCCGAATCACCGTAACGGATGAGAAATCCTGCGCGGAGCAACCTGTAAGAATTAAGCCTCTTCGTTAATATCTACCACTATAACAAGACTACTCAAGATTATGGTGTGATGTCCAACTAGCACCTGACGAGAAAAAAAAGGCTGAACAAATATGAGAGAGAGAGAGAGAGAGAGAGAGAGAGAGAGAGAGAGAGAGGGAGGGAACCTATAGGTTCCCTCCCTCCCTCATAAAGGTAGATATATCTACCTTTATGATTGCCAGGTCTCGGGTCCACTCGCCAAGATTTTACAAAATGGGAAAAACACCAAATTAAGACTCTGTATGCATAATTGTGCAAATCCATTCTCCACATCCAACAGAAAACTCCAAACCATGCATGCAGAGCAGAATTAGGACGATACCTACTAATCATTAAAATTCAAAAGAGAGCATTTAAATTTTATAATCACCTAAAGGAAAGTGACCTTGACACACTCCATCGCTAAGCCTTCACGCACAGAGAAATCCAAGAGAGAAGCTCCCTCAGCCAGCTGGTTCAGGGACTCTGCTCATAAACACAAGCAGAGCCCCCAGGAACCCTATTCGACTAAAACAAATTATAAGAAAACAAAAAGGAAACTATATGACACATTGGAAACAATCAATTAAAAACCAGATTACCTGACCACTGTCACTAATCCAAAACTGAGGAAATCCCTGATGGTGTACAGACTGAGCACAGCCTGGCCATGGAGAGAGGCCGCCACAGCAGGAGGTGGAGACCCAGCTATACTTTTCAAGAGACATACTACCCTCAGATCACTTATTTGTATATATCTGCATCTGTAGCCTATATAGAATTCTAACGGCAGTTCCACTTTTTGCTTTTTTTTCACACTGTAAACGTCTGTTTCCCATGCCAGTAAAGCTCTTTGAATTGAACTGAATTGAAATTGAGAGAGAGAGACAGAGAGAGAGAGAGAGAGAGAGAGAGAGAGAGAGAGACCTTTATATTGTGGGGTCGAAGACGTTCACAACCATATTTACCACCACTTTTATCATACCATACATATAGATAGCCTACTTATGTTGTATTCACTATCGAGTTCATAGTGACCTTTTCGATTCATATGGTAATGTTATATCATATATTATAGCCTATTATAGGATTTCTGTGGTGCATTGTTTACCTATTATAGATGCATGAAAATGAAAAAATGTTTTAACATTTGCACTGAATCCTTCTAAAAAAAAAAAAAAAAAAAAAAAAAAAGTTTACTACTGTGACATACTGCATCTTGGGCTGAGATGAGATCCAGCAGTACCAGGAGATACACACATGCAGGCAGGTGGCTGTGGTATTTAGTTTAAAGTGCCCACAAACATGAGATTGTCCATCTGGGAAAAACATGGCAAAACTTTATTTATTACAGTAAAAGACGTTATGTATTTATTTATTTCATTGTTTATATTCACAGTGTTATTACCACTGCTTAACGAAAATATCTGAAATTTTGTTCTACGACATTCATGTATTCAACTAATACACTATTTTTATGGTATTTACTATAATATTCTTGTTTTCCTATGGCACTGTCAGTGTTAAAAGTAGCCTATATTGATAAGTGGATATCGTCGTTGTTCTCCGTGAGCTTATATTTGTCCACCAGGTGTCGCTCTTTTCAAGGTATTCGCACGTCCTGAGTTGCCAGAGACAGATGGGTAGAGCTACAGAGCGAACATCCAGAAAATACAACAGAGATTGACAAGGACACAGCAAAGCTTGGACTAAAACAGTACACAAACACTCATTTTATATATCCGTGACAAACCCTTAGAACAAGTAAAAATAAATAAATACATTAAAAAAAAAATAAAAAGTACAATTAAGTAAGAAACCGCCATCCCTCTAATTTTAATCAAACGTGCATCGGGCAGGCACAACAGGTCTGTAGGCATAGATAGATAGATACATACATAAATACATATATAACGTTACATGTGGATTAATTAATTGCAAAAACCTCTGCTTTGGCTCCCCATGTCTTTTGGGATTGATTTTATAATTCTTTTACTTGTTTACAAGGCTCTTAATGGGTTGGGACGGGCCTACATTACAGATTCTTTGTCGTTTTATAATCTCCACGGAATCTTCGAGCCTCTGCTTCTGGTTTAAAATAATAATTATTATTATTATAATAATACAAACTGTCACATAAATAAGAAAATCAGCAGCTCAGCCTTTTTTTTTTTTTTTTTTAAACTATGCACCACAATTATGGAATTCCCTACCCAAGGCTATGAGAGGTGCAAGCTCTGTGAACAGTTTTAAACTTTTTTTTTTTTTTTTTTTTTTTGGCTGTCACACTTCTTTGGCTTTATTCTTTTATTTTTTCTACATATTTTATTGTTATGTCCTCCTTTGCTCCTTTTATGTCTTCTGTTGTTTCTGTCTATTTTGCTGCTCCTATATAGTCCTTCGTTTTATCTCCTTCTTTTATATATCCTATTGACATTTTTGCTGCCGCTGTTTTTTTTTTTTCCGTGGATTGCCTGTTTGTTTTTTTTCTTCAGTATTTCCACTTGTTTTCCACTGTCTATTCTTATTGTATTCTCTTGCTTTTTACTTTATTGTGCAGCACTTTGAGCTACACCACCCATATGAAAGCTGCTATATAAATAAAGTAATATTATCATATTCTTCCGATTATTATTGGAATGGTCCACTCTCACGGCATCTGTGACAAAGTTTGCCCACAGTATTTGGCGAGGCAGGCCAGTTGGTGCCAGTCGACCCCTTCGCATCGGGAGCGCTTGGCAGCCGGAGCGCACAGACTGACAGGGAGGAGTCCCAGTCACAACAGCGGGCTGCCCCCTCCCAGCTCGCTGGAAGGAAGCGGAAATAAACGTCGCTGACCGTATGCTAGTAGCCAGATTTGGGCTCTCAGTTCGGGGTGTAAGCGAAATCAGACGTACATCGTTTTTTTTTTTACATCTAAAGAGAAAACAAGAGTGGATACTAACAATAAATCGCTTCACACGGAGGGTGACGACTAATCGGAATATCTGGAGAGGTGAGTTTGCTTTACGGGGCTCCGCTTACATAAAAGTTGCCTTCTGTTTCCTTTGACGACGCAGGCTAGCTAAGTTGGAGTGGCTAGGCTAACTGCAAGCGAGCTAGCAACAGCCTGCGGTATGAAAAAAAGCTGTTTTCTTCTTTTTTTCTCGCTGCTGTTAGCGTGAAGCTAGCCACTAGGCCTCTCACAAGAAGAGACAGCTCAGTTGAGAGGGATATCATTCGTGTTGTAATTCCTTAGCCTGTTGTCTCGCCTGTCGAGGTGAGGTTTGAGAGTGATAGTGCCTGTTTATCGTCACCGACCATTAGCCTGTACAAAGCTAGCTCCAGCGCTCACGAACACTGGGCGCAGTCTGTTTGCTGGAACGGAATCGATCTAATCAAACTGGCGTAAATATGGTGAAAACTCACCGATATAGGCGCTGTTTGTCGCCGAAATAACAACTCACAAGACACGGGGACGTTAGGGTGTGTGTTTTTGTGTGCATTTTAGCTACAGGTTTAACGCTGTAGATCCAAGAAGGGGAAAAATAAATCGTACTTTGTCCACATCACCTCCCCTTTTCACTACTCTGCTGCTGCTGCTGTCACTGGTGTGTTTTGTTTGTCCTGAGCAGCGTTACTGTGGTCGTGGTTTGCGTGTATCATAGGTTTAAACAAAACCATGGCTGCACCAGCTTCTCCCTAATAGGACATGTGCGTGAACATGAACGAAATGTATTTAACGTTAGGGGGTTATATGTTATGTATTTCCTCTCTCAGATGATTTTGCTAGCTATAATTCGCCTAGAAAAAAAGCCCCGCATCTCGAATCGTGTTTTGCTCTATGAATTGATTCACCACGACGTGCATGTAATGTAATGTAATCCTTAGGAGGGTGGTGGGAGGAAATGGCACAGGAATACCAAAATGCAACCGATATCTGACATTAATGTTAAGTGGCATTGTGCGTTTCTTAAACTGGTGATCACTGGCCAGCGAATTAAAATCCAACACTTTGTTAGATGCTCCGACTGTCGTTGGATTAACGTTTGAGCCCATTAACGGTACAGCTCAGCGGCAGCGAATCACTAGCTACAGTAATGGGATTGCTTTATCCATTTAAATCAACAAGGTAGGTTTAGCCAATGTATCGCTGTCAGCTGTGGTTATTAAAATAGGCTACCAACTTAGTCCCGGTGACGCAGGCTGATTGATATGTCATCCGCTATGCAGAATCCATTGGGTATCATCAGATTGTATTGAACCTTGGTAAAAATTTGTCTGAGTCCCCACTCTTAATTTGCTAGTCCTGTGATGCATTGATGAGGGAGTGCCAGCAGCTAGACCATGCCGGCTGACCCCTTTACAAATCGGTTTACCAGAGGAGATAACCACTAATAGTTAAGTGCTGTGACCTTTTAGGATTATCCTGTCGGGCTTTAGTAACTATTTTCCCCATAGAAAGTGTCTGTAGAGTACATGAGGTTTATGGTTTAGTGGCACCACTGAGTATCTTTTCTAAATCTGTGCTTTTAACTGAGCACCTTCTTGGCATATGCTGATGCTACCTGAATAAATATTAACCCGTGCCCTAGGAGTCCCGAGTTTAACATGACACTGTTTTCCTTGACCAAACATGTCCAGCCAGACTTTTAAATTGTATTAGTCTTGTTTAAACCTCCTCCGATAGAGGACAGTTGAAATATTACAACACCGCATTGGTGATTCAGATTTATCCAGATTTTTTTAGGCTTTCAAGATGTAATTCCTTTGTTTCCTCTTTTTTTCCTTGCCTTTTTTGTAACTTTGCCTGACTTTCCTAATTTCATTTGTGTTTTCATTTTTTTTGTAAAGAAAAATCAGGTATCATCCCACATCCCACAATTGTTCAAGACTTATATCAGTAGATAGTTGCTTATCTTGGCATTTATTATGCGTTTGATTGTCCTGATTGACTATCTTATTGCTCTTGTTTGCAGGTACTTTACTGTGACCTTTATGTGAGGTCTAAGCCCTAAAGGAACGGGTCATAGACGGGAGGAGCGACTCGGAGAGAAGACTGGCCATTGAAGCCTGGATCTGTTTTTATTTTTTGAGTCAGTCCCTGAAACGCACGACTAAAGCCGAACAGGTTTTCAGCAAGCTACGAGAAGCATGGAGGCCATTGCCAAATACGATTTCAAAGCCACTGCTGATGATGAGCTTAGTTTCAAACGTGGGGAAATCCTTAAGGTAAATGGCATTTATGTTTGCTTATTCAAGTTTTTATAGTAGTGCTAATTAGTCATTATTGTCAAAAGCTTAAAAAGGTTTTCCTGACAGTGGATGCACTGCTCCAGCACCACTAGGTATTTATAAATGTCTCCTTGATCAGTAAATAACAACAACAGTAAACAAATTAGTTCAGACAGTAGTGCTCTTGTGTAATCTTTGTGATTGAATAAGGTTTAACTCCACAAAAAGTTTCAGTGTAAAGCTCTGCAGAGCTCAATACAGGCAGGGTCAAAGTGCAAAGTCATAACTCCTATAGACTGTTCTGTTGTGGTTTTTGATTCCCAAAACCTACTCTGTATCATAACTGCTGCAATCTCACTTCATGCTGTTTTCTGACTCAAAGAACTGACCAGATGTCTCCAATGTTATTTGGACATGATTTGTTGTTGAATTGAAAACCTCACAAGTGGCACCCACAAAACTTATCTTTGAAAGGGCTTGATATTTCAGTGCACGTCATTATCAGACCTTTGGCTTTTTGTACTTCTGTTATGCCTGCTAAAATCTAGTAATCTTCAGCTGTGGTCTTACAACATAAACAGATTGATTGCACCGAATCTGTAGCTTCCCGGCAGAAAATTTGTTCATTCCAAATGGGAGAGAGAGCAACCGCTGTGTTACTGTGTTTAGTTTGCATGGCTAGGTGTTACATGCATTGAAATTATCCTGCTTTTGTGTTTATAAATGGATGCGTAAGATAAAACAGATGTTGTCAAAATGGCAGTGAAAGGTAGTTATATCTTTGACTCTCATCCTTGAATCCCCATACCAAAATATTAAATGTTTGCATAAATAATTTTCCCTCCATAAAAAGTACTTAAATGGAAGGGAACTAGATAAATAAATCCCATTTTTATTCATTCTTCAGCATCAGACCAATACTTTGTGAATTTCCCCTGTATATTCCTGCTACTTGCTATCTGATCTAGATGCTGATGCTGATGATAACTCCTCAAACAACACCACGTACATATTTTAAAGAAAAAAATTGAGGACGCATTGGCAATATTTTCAAATAAAGTTGACAGATGTTGTCATCCAGCCCATATAGCAAAAAAAAAACAAAAAAAAAAAAACAATTTGCTCAAGTCTGAATGCGGTGTTTCTATCTGGTCTCTGTTGTCAAGCAACTCCTTCAATACACTGGTATTATTGACAGGTTGCTTATCATCTGGATTATGGTAGTTAAATGGTAATGAAACAGATCATACTTCACAGTGGGAGTTATTCTTCTTGAATCATTCTTTATTGTCACACACAAAGACAACTTGTTGATGTGTTTACTGACACTGGCAGCAGAACAACAAAAGAGGCTGTGGTGCATATAGAGTTGACAGTGCTGTGTTCTGCTGGATCAGTGCTCAAAACCAGGGCGATGAAACAGGCAAAGATGGAAGATGTTTTTAATTCCTTTATGAACTGTTTCTTAGTGCTCTTGTGTAAAACCTCAGGCCTCTGTGAGTCCTCTGGCATGAGCAGCTCATTCAAAGCCTTACTCTTTCTTGTTGTGTTCATGTCATTCTGAGATCTTGATGAAATAGCAAGATATTAGATACAGCACACAACAAATTTCCTACACAAACATTCTCTTTGGGATTTAAATGCAATCATAATTACTCTGTTTATTGTCAGAGTGAGTCTTGGGGGAGAGAACACACAGGCAGTGGTGCAGCAAATTGGAGAAAAACCTTTAGAATTTGTCACCGTTTCTTGGAAATGTTTGTAGCTGAACACGCTGAAATTAAAAGCGTATTTTTTATGTATTGGTTGGCATTACGGATTGATGCTCCCCCCTCCCTTGGCTTTTAAGTCAATCCTCATTTTACTGAAAAGGTCTGCATGCAGCTAAGATGGTTCTCTGAGAGAATGCTCTTGGCTGTGCGCTGACTACAATGTGAATAGGCCTTTTGTAAAGGACACATCTGAGGGACCACTCAGTTTTGAACATTACATATTTCCAGTGAAACCTGTTGTCCTGTTTTGATCATAACAGGAAATTGTTTTCATGGAAAACAGTTACAATGCCTTAACATGCAGGTAGATAGATTGTTGTTGTGGTGTAAGCAGCCCTGTGAGTGTGTGTGTGTGTGTGTGTGTGTGTGTGTGTGTGTGTGTTTAATGTCTCATTCAGTGTCCAATTTTTTAAAAAAAAAAAAAAAAAAAAAAAAAAAATCTCACCACTTCTTATTTTACTGAAAGTGTAGAGGAGAAAGGGAAACTCCATAGCATAATTATAACTACTAGCAAAAAATCAAAAAATCATCCTCTCCATAGTTTCTGTATCACCTCCTCCCACAGATCTAGATTCACAACCTCAAGGCCCTTGTGGTTCTCAGCCTGTGTGAGTTGACGCCGCCCTCTCCAGCCTCAGCAGCACTGGCAGAGCTTTGCATAAATATTAATCGGGGAGCAAGAGCACAGCAAGCAGAGCTTCATGGTAGTGCTGTAGGCCTGCAGCCAAGTGATACAATTTCAAAATAAAAAATTCCTGCAGGAGTTGCGTAAGCTGTAGGCTGGACTGCCGCACGTTGCCCTCCATGGCCGCCCCACCATTAACATTGTGGGGATCAGAGAGGGAGAGAAGAGGGTGAAATCAATGGAATGCATGCATGTGCCAGGAGTCGAAATTAATTCTGATTGCATGGGTGTCTCGAAATTATGTACATGAGAAAACCACCCCCGTTATGACAAACGTCAATTCATCCATCCTCATCTAAAGTGCTAACTTTTTAAAATAGGTCACTTCCCACGTACAGTGCTGCATGTAATATCTGCTGCAGAAAAATGTGCAGGAAGCCCATTCATTTGTTTTCCCTGTACCCTGTGCTAATGGTATGGTAGCCAAATATGGTGTGAGTGATTCAGAATATTATTAATAATCTATCTATATATAGAGGTGTGTGTGTGGGTGTAGGTATGTGTGTGTGTATATGTATGTACACATATGTATATATATATGTATATATTTGTTGGATTAACTGTCAGAGGATGAGCACATTTTGCGCTTTTTTTTTCTCTGCTGTCTCTCTGAATAAGTGATTTTGAATGGAGTTTTGAGAGAGTCCTTATCTCACCAGGGAGGCTTTGTGGAAGACAGTGTCAGCTCAGGAAACAAGGAGCTAAATATGAGTTCGTATTAAATTTGCATATCAGAGGAGAGAAAGTAGTTTTCCCCTCATTTTCACAGCCAACCGCCTGGCTGGAAAATCTCTAGCTTTGAGTTTTTACCAGATGGCCTCAGTTTCAACCTCAGAAAGGCACTGATGGGGAATACCACATCATTGTTTTTCAAGTAAGTTTTCATTTTAAGGGACTTCTTCTTGCCTGTATTTGCATCAGTGTCTCTTAGTCAACAAGATCATGTGTGACTGTTGGTGGTTGGGCCAATGTGAATATGCTACATTTGTAATTCTGTGAAGTATTTGTTGTATAATCTAAAATCTTACTGTTACTTCTACATTTTATTAGTCTTTTCTTGGCATGCCATTTCTTTCACTTCTTGATTTTTTTTTTAAAAAATCTACTACCCACTCATCACTCCTACAGATCAGTCTAACCTTTCTCTTAAACCATTCCACGGAACATTTATCTCGCTATGGTTATCCCTAACAACATCGAAAGGGAGGTAAAATTGTTCATCTGTCATTTTAGGTTTACTCAAGTAATAATCAATAAGTAGTGCCTAGCCAGTCAAGTGTCTCGCTAACCCCCAGCACATTACTCAGTGTGATCAGACTGTGGTGTTGTCATAGATGTGTCATCAGCCGTTATTTCCTGTAGTTAAACTCTGCTGTCTAGTAACATTGCAGTACTGACACATCATGTACTCACTTCTAGCCTGTCACATAAAACGATACCTAAGTTATGTTAACTAGTTAATCATTTAATGGCTAAATCACATAAATAAAGTATGTATTCATAATAAAATTACACCATCACATTAAACATGCAGAAGGTTTAATCCAAAAGTTGCATATATTGAAAGAGCTGATCAATAATACACACACACACACACACACACACAATTAATTCATACTCCTTAGAAATTATAAATGAAATTCCTCTCTCCCTATGGACAGAGATGATACATTGGGTGCTCTGTCATGGACCCAGCAGTGAAATCCAGATGAGGACCCGCTGCCTCTGGCCTTCCAGTCTGACCCACAGTTAGGACGGTCAGATGGCGCCTCACTAGTTTTTGGATGAAAGGAACAAGAGTCATTGTTGAATAGCATTGATTTTACACAGCTAACTAATAAAGAGGCCAACAGGCCCCTTGGTCTTAAATACGTTTTTACTCGTCGTAATTGTAATGTGAATTGAATTTTTTTTTTTTGGTCTTTCCTTTTACTTTAATGTCTTGTCTTTGAGGTCAGCTCATATTATATGATAGGACCCCCTCGAAACAAGATGGTTCACATCAAGGGGTCAGCTGCATGTTATTGGTTGGGTGGATTGTGGATGGAGCACAGTGGTGGGCTCAGTATGTTAGTCTTTCTTATTTTCTTCAAACGCACCTATCACAGCTTTATCTTTAAAAGCCTATATTGTCCAGTTGACACAAAACTTGCTACACATACAGCTTTCCTTAAGAATTGCCCTGATTGGCCTGATATAGCTCTAAAATTACAACTCAAGTGCAAAATGTTGCTTGATGGAGATACTCAAACTACAGCTATTTTTTTTTTTTTACCTTTGAAAGGCTCTAACTCAGGTCTGATTTGACTTGAAATCTGCTGCACCAGCCCGACTGTCCTCACAAGTTACACTGATTGGTGTAATGTGGTTGCTGTCATCAAAGATCACCATTTTTTTTTAAAACTCAAATGTGATGCCTCAGACACCAAGACACCACTTGTTTGATTTTTGAGGAAGTTTCCTAGGATGATGTTTTTTGCTACAAATCTACAATAGTGCAATGGTGAGCCCAGTGGGGATGCTGTAATTAAGAGCAAGAAAATTAACACTTTGAAGGAGCTTAACAGTTTCAATTTCGATGAAAGTTGACAGGATAATATGTCTTATCACCGTTTGCCCCAGAGGTATCTGCACCATTTGTGGCGGATGACATGTTTATTTCCGCCTGGGTTTGTTTCTAATCATAGTAAATCATAGTAAAGGATATCTGCAAAATCATTTGAAATGATGAGAGAATGTTCATATATTCTAGCATACATTGGGTAATGTAAGTTCCCCACCTCAAAAGCTACTGAAAAAGTCACAGCATTAAGAGTTATTTTTGGAAAGACACAGAATGTGAAATGGGAAGGAAAGCTTGCATGATGGTTGCCTCTGGCGATGTTCACATTTCAGCTGAATCATTTGCCGACGTCTTTGTGCACAGGACCAGTTCATTTTTTTGAGGCAGGGCGAATCGGGCATGACGTTCGTCATAGCCGCAAATGCCATCACCCGTTCCATTTCTTTGGTCTTCTTTATTCTCTGTTTTCTTCTTTTCTGTTGCCCCACTCAGCACTCACAGAGCAGTCTCATGTCTGAACGTTTCCCCCCCAGGTGAAGTGGGAGAGACAGGACAGAACAGGCTCCTCTCTCTCTCTCTCATTCGCTCATCACTGAAACGTACTTACAAACAGCTGGGCCCACATCACAACATACTGTATGTCATGTAAAACAAGGGTTATGAGTAGCGATCATTTTGGCAGTCAGTAACATTTTTTTAACTTACTAATCAATCGAATGGCTATTTTCTTAGCTTTGTTGTTGAGGAAAAATAATCAAGCATCTTAAACTTCAGCCTCGGTTCTGCTGTTTTTTGAGTAGCAGTCCATGCACCTTGGTTTGTTACTAAGAAGAAATTAAGAAAACAATTACTCAACAACTTTAGAAATTTGAAAGCATCATAGTTGTTATAGTTGTCACTGAGGACATGAATTGGCCTTTATCTTAGTTGACATGCTATACTTTGTCAGCTTGAGTAGTACATATAAAAAGCCTTCATGAGATGGAGTTTTGGTGGCTGCGCTCATTGCCGTTCCCTTGCCTCCATCACCAGTGTGTGTGTGTCTGCTGATACTAATACTAAACAGGTCTGCCCTTCAGACAAGAGGTCCCTCTCATGAGAAAGCAGGCCCATGTTAAAGCTTCCTACACTCAGAGAACCTTAAGTGTCTCAACAGTAGCAGCAACACTGAGGCACGGTGACTGTTTGCTGTTTCTACCCCCTTGTCTTTCATACAGGAGCATCTGTTGTTGTGTCCTCCTTTTTAAAACAAAGTGCTGCCTGTGTGTGGAAAACTGTGTGATGGCAGAGTGTAGGCTTGTGGGTGAGGGCTACAGCCACTGCAAAATGTCTGTGCTCAATCTGAGCAAGAATTAGTGGCAGACGGTGTTTTTTTCCATATGGCAGCTGATAGTGAAGTGTGTCTTCTGTGAAGCCATATGTTGTTGATTTTAGTTGATGGTGGTGATAATAATCACTAACTTCGAGTTATCCTGATGTCTGTTGATTAACAAGGGGATTTGAGTTTTCAGAAGAGAAAAATCAGGCCTTTTAGGGTAGCTGTAGGCCAAGTTCACCCTAAAATGTTAGGCACATAGCTGATGCCACGCAGCAATTTCCCTCTCATTTCCGCCTGCTTTTAGCGAAGACCTTTTACATAAGCACTTATCTAAAGCTCTGCCATTGAAGGGGATGAAAGCATCAGTTTTGGGACATGACAGCCTGGTATGAAGACTTGTTTATTTATAGGTGTAGACACCAACTTTAGTTGAGTGTCTCTATACACATGATGGTGATCAAGAATATGAGCTGTTCTGTTAATCCAGAAATAAGTATTTTACATTTTGAGATGAACATGTTTTCAAATGTTTGTTTAAAAAAAATAGTCAAAATATTTCCCCGGTACTGATTTCTTTTCCCAAAAGCCAGGTATAACAGGTCAGAAATCAAAGCAAAGTTCTTCATCTTTGTCTAGTCACTCTAAACTAAATTTACTACCACCAGTAACCAAAGTTTACTAATTTGAATTGTTGTCAGCAGCTCTTTTGTTCCACTGGACCTCATGTACATAGGCTAGCTGTCTTTCAAACACTTCCGGCTGTCTTTGTTTTTCTGTAAAGGTTTGCAAAATGTGCTCAAGACACCTGTCAACCTGTATCTAGGCCTGGATGAGAGAGCAGTAAACAGTATCTCAATATATTTTCTTCAGCATGAATATAAAAATGTTCAATCAATTTTTCAATGTCAACTGATAAGCTAACCTAAAATTTATTGTGATAATTTGGCCATATGGCCCAGTCTTACCCTTGTGTGTCTGTCAACCGTGACGAACCACTGACTGTTTTTGCCTGTTTTGCTTTGACCTCCCTGCTGGTCTGATCTCACCTGTGTGACCAGTGTGTAGCTAGCGCTGTGTCTCTTCTGTGTGACTCACACAGCTGAATGAGCAGGCTAGGCTCCTCTCTAATTTGCAGCCCTGAGTCATATACCAGCACTGAGCCCTCTCATTTGCTAGTTCATGTGTAGTGAAGCGAACAGTCATATTTTGACTGAGGCTCAAGCCCTTCACTAACTCTGTTTTGTCAAAGTCTCAACTTGTATAAAGCAATAGTTTCTTTTCTTCCCGATGCCCTCTAATGTCCCCACTGCTGAGTATTTCAAACCAAATGATCACTGGTATGTTTGGGAGCATGTGCTTCTGTATCACATAATGCCATTGCTGCTTATCAGTAAGTGGCACACAGAGCTGTTACGACTACCTTCCTGTTTTTATCATGACAGACAGTTTCAAGTTGTTTCACAGTTGTAACTTCTCTGTTAATCTGATAACACGGAGCCGTCTTTTACTCCTCAGTGTCTTCATTTGGGGATATAGAATAGCCTATAAAGCAAGACAACATTTGGTATAATTGTGTATCTAGATACATTACAGTAGAAATGGACAATGTGTGGGCATACAGTGAAAAACAAGTGCATTATGCAGACTATCTTAGTTTCACAATGTGTCATGTGATTTCCCATCATGCGTATGTGAAAAAGGGGAAGGTGTCAGTTTTGGTTAGATGGTGTTTCTAAAAATTGTTGGATCCGCCATGGTAATCCAAGCAGACATGGCAGACATTGCGTGTTGTGAGTTTTCATGCCTGCTGTAATTAAGGGCCAAGTCTCAATTTTGTCTAACACAAGAAAATTGGTACTGCTCAGCAGCAAGGCCTGCACACACCGGCAAACTGAAATTGCCTCTTGATGTATTCCACTGACTTTGAATGTGTTGCTGAAATTCACCAGGGAGGGGGAAAGGAGTCATTTTGACCTCCCATTATTGAATTGGGTTATATTGACATTTGTTTAGGTGAAGCCAAGTCACTGCATTTACAATTTGAAATGTGCTTGGTGACATGAACAAATTGTGTACATGACCATTATCAAGGCTTATGGCCAGAGCACTGAAAGACTTTTAAAAACTATGAGTCATTTCACATATTTGTTTATAATAAGGCACAGTGTCAAAAGGTCACGCCTTGGACTGTAAACAGTGAGTAATTTAATAACCGAATTAGGATTAGTTAGGCTTATTTTCTTGTGTGTATTTGTCTTGAGTGTTTTTTTGCTACGTGTGTGTCAAAGGTGAATTGTATTGATTACTGAGTGTTCTCTGCTTTAGCGTGATTTCAGGATTTATGTGAAGACTGCTACATGTGTTGTTTATTCACATGCAGTCTATGTGGGGATTTGACTCTTAATACAACCTTGATTACACAGTCCCTTTTGTCAGACTGTTCTGACCAGCAATCACGATCATGATGAAGTCAAACCACTACAACTGTTACAATTGGTATTTTTTCATTTTTAACTATTACTCTGTTTGATCAATTTCTAGGTTGCACAGTGCCCAAAGGTATTCGTTTTCATAGCTAAAGCTAAAGTAATATCAGCAATGCATTGAATAACATAACTTTAAATGAGTCAATATTGCCCTTGGCTTGTATTACTAATCATCTACCATAAGCTGCATTGTATCTAAATACAGTGAATAGTATGGAGTGAATAGTATTGTTTTTCATGAACCAGTAGTTGTTTTTGTAGTGCATCATTAACCGCATTCCATCATTGTTTTTTATTTTAAAACGTGGCACTGAACTATAAGACAGAGATTCACACCTCTACCACCACCTCAGACCATATGTTTGATGGTTGTTGATTCATGACTGCAGCAGCCGTTGGCCCAAACAGAAGCTTCTGCCATATGCATCTGCATTAGAACTGCACAACTGCACAAGCACATATTGTTTCTGTGAAATTGAAATACTGTTGATTCACTGCCATTTGTTTATGTAATTGTTAGTTATGTTTGGCTATTCAGTCATAAAAAGGTCTCATAGGGGGGTGCCCCGGTGGCTCACCGGTAAAGCGCGCACACCATGTACCAGGGCTCAGTCCCGATCGCAGCGACCGGGGTTCGAATCCGACCTCAGCTCCCTTGCTGCATGTCACCCCCTCTCTCTCCCCTGCCTTTCCTGTCTGTCTACTGTGACGTGACTGTCAAATAAAGCAGAAATGCCAAAAAAATAATCTTAAAAAAAAAAAAAGGTCTCACAGGATGTGGAATCTCTGTATTCTGATGTATATGTGTCTTTGTTCATGTGAACCCAGCAGGACAGTGTCTCCCTTTTCTGTCATAAATTACCTAAATAAGTAAGGCTGTGAATTAATGCTGGGAAGTAAATCAGTATTGCCTCTTGTCTAAATAAAGGATGGAAGAGAAATATAGATGGATAGATGGATGGATAGATAGATAGATAGATAGAGATATGAAGAGGTTTTTGTAAATATATGAAATATTATGTAAATGTTTTTTTCTCACGTTATTTCACAATGTAATTCATTGCAACAAACATCAGTTCAGTTAAACAACGTGATCTTTTGTTGTATATGTTAACAGATGTATGGATGGATTGGTTTTAAAATGACTTCTTATAATTATCACAATATTAGTTTATATTATATTATGGCCATATTTCTAAGCGGTGACAGGCTCCCTTTTGAACAGTGTTGTTGTTGGCCTGGTGCTATAAAGAAATAAATTTGCTTTGTTTTCTTTTTGATTACCGCAAATTATCAGCTCGTCCACATGGTTTGGTGCATCAGGCCACAGTATGCTAGCTAAGCTATGTTTTATTTTGCTCCTTTTTCTGTGTTGTAAAGCAGCTCTAGAGGCGAAGGAGCAGGAATTCTGAGGCCACAGCAGAGTCTGGCCATTGCCCTGAGCACTATGTGCGTGCTCTCATTTCCTCCTTAAATAAATAAAGATTAACAGCCTTGCTGGCTGGCAGATTTAGCTCCCGTCAACAGATCTTTGAACCCTGCCCATCTAGCATGATGCCTCTCCACTTCTCTTGTTATGCAGACCACTGGTTCCAAACTCAATGCATTTGTTGTGCAATTGCCGCTCCACTCCATACTCCATTCTGGGAGACAGAATCAGTACAATAATGCCACGCACCTAAGCTAGTTATAGTGTTCACAGCACCCTGGCCAAACTGTTGTGTGAAGTCTCTCCCGCCTGGCTTGGCTCGGCATCAGGACACCACACCAATGTGTCCTTGTGTCTGCATGTGTGCTTTATGCGCATGCCACAGCCTAGCTGCTTTCACATCCTGTTTGGTGTGTCTTCACCCCCTCGCAGCTTCCTGTCTCTCCAAAGTACAGGCCCAATGCTCCACATCTACAGCACCACAGCACTGAATTTGCCAATCAGAGCACGACATTTGGCGAGCCATACCCTCCGACAAAGAGACGCTTGGTCGAGCTGGAAGAGAATAATCTGGAGTGGTAACACTTAATTGTGGTGGAACAATCAGCCTGCAGCAAGACCTCAAGACCTCTCAAATCACCCTGCCCCACAGCCTGTTTCTATCTTTCTCTCTCACCCTATATTTGTCCTAGTTTTGGTGCTGTTTTATTCCATTTATTGTCTTTTCAACTGTTTTCTGCCTGTAACCTGATCCAGGCCCTTTATCCCCAGAGGAGGTTGAAGCTTTTAGCCAGTTACTCCAACACTTTCTCTTAGCCCCCACCCCCTCCCAAATCTCTGATTAATCGCTCCCTCATCACCTATTAGTGCTCCATCCCCCTATGTAGGTATTGATTCTACCTCTCTGTCTGATTTACCACCAAGGGAGAAGAAGAGCGGTATCAGCACTGCCTCTGTCACCTTCCTATGCCCGACTGGACCAATGCTTTCCCAAATTTCCTGATGAACATGTCAGGCACCTTTGGAGTTGTTGAGGACTTCTCTCCCAACTCCAATCTGGGCTCTTAATTTTTTTTTTTTATCCATTTTGCAGAGTTCCATACATTTTTTTAGTTGAAGTCAGCAGCAATTTTCTGTTTATTCCTTGGCCATTTGTGTAAAATAGCAGTGTAATGAAAATGCAGAGCTGAGAACAGTCATTGAAGTACAAAGATGTTGGTCCTTGTGCAGCTTTTCATATGGCTAAGACTCTGTCCCCACAGCTATGCAGCCAGAGGCTTGGTAGGATCTCACTCAAATCCGTGTGTGCGCGTGCATGTGTGTGTATATGTGTGTGTTTTCAGTTCACAGTAACAGAGAAGATGACTGGTATACTTTTTTCTAATTAAATGCTGAATCTCCAGAGAGGAAGCTTAGATAAGTCAATTTCTCTGACTCAGTTTTTCTCTCTTCTTTCTTTTGTCTGATTAAAACCAATGTGACCCTGTTACGGAAGAAAAAAAACTTTTCCAGAAGTTTGCTGTGGAATATCCAGCCACATTCACATTTTAAAAAGCTCACTGAGGCTGCATGTAATCTAGTCACGACAAAGTTAAAGTAGTCCAGTGTTTCTTCACATTAAGCATGTCTTCCAATTTTGCAGCTTGTGGGTTTCTGTGAGTTTTGAGAGGGCGTTTGGTACGATCATTTGCTTTCGGTTCGCTTCTTTTCACCTATATTGATTAAAACTTGTAAGCGTGTGTGAGGTGTAAAAGACTCATTACATTAAATCCAGTGCTATATTTTCATTTTTCAAAAGGCAGCTGTTGTTTGTCTTTTTCAGTATAAAGTATTTATTCTGCAGAACTAAAACAAATGTGAAAAACTAGTGTTTAATGAAAATATCCTCAGTTGATTTCCTCTATTCAGTTGTAAAAATAATCACCTAATTGTAAAACCATAAATTACTTTGACTTTCTTTGCTATAAATCATATTGGTCTGCTGCTGTTTTCTTGACAGGATTTTCTTTCTTAATGGCTTTTAACACTTTGGCCTCCTCTTGCAGCCAACCACACATGGATTATTGGTACAATGTATGTGTAAATGTCTTAATATGAGTCAACCAGTAGCCAATAAGATAAGAGCAAAGAGGTGGAAAAAGTGTAGCATCGTGCGTGGTGTTTCTTAGAAAAGCAGGAAGAGGAACCTTTTTCCTGTTGTGAAAAGGTGACGCCCCCACCAGTGTGCCACTGTCAACTGCTCATGTAAGGAGATGGGGAAAGCGCAAATATTGCCTTAGCTTGATAATGGAGGGAAAGTGTGTTTGCATTTAAGCCTTTTCAACCTTTCTTCCTTTAGTATCTGTGCTGTTGTATGACTGTGTACCTTTTGAGACATCTGCTCCTAGTCAGATTGTCAACAGGCAGCGGCAGGCCCAGATAGCCCGATGCTGATTTGTCCTAGCAGCCACCCATCCAGCCTTGCCGCTACACAGCACGGCAAGGCTGGATGTGTCAGCACGCAAGGCTGCTGCTGATGCTGTGGCTCACTCAACTTTCTAACACTGACTCCTTCCCTCTCTCTCTCTGGTCTTACTTGCTTGCAGCTTGTTAGAGCAGTAAATGCTCTCTGGTCAGGGTCAGCCTGTGCAGGGTGTAGGAGGGGGGTGGGTGGTTACCATAGATGAGCATTACTGTGCCTGTGCATTTCATGAGCATAGAGGCATCATGGTGTGATATTTGGATTAGTCATAGTCAAAGAATGGATAGCACGAACATGATTTTTTAAAAATATTTGTTTTACCCTGAATAACAACGTTTGTTTTTTTTTTTTTTTTTCAATGGACTATTTTTCCTGCTTTTTTGGAGTCTTCATAACATTCTTGATGTTGTGATATGGCTTTTAGGCAGTCACCTGGTGCTGGGATGAATTAGAGCTGAAGTTCATGTGTGTTTCTGTTTCATCCTTTCTCAAAGCCTATGTGTGCCGTTGCATTGCTACTAATAGTCGAACTGCACTGGTGACTGACACCCATGCCAGGGTGCATTTTGGGTAGCCTGAAATTGGCCCTGAATTAATTTATTTCTCTGCATTTTGCAGCCTATAGCCTGTTCGTTATTTGAGAGCTTGATGTGTTTACAACAGTTTACCATATATTTGCTGATAGTATTTCTGCGACTTTGAGTAAAATGTGATAATGAGGCGAGAGGAGACAGCACATCACAGAACACACTGCGGCAGGCTACCAGTCTGGTCAGTACAGGGTGCAGAGTGGGAAAAAGCAAAACATCACCACTAACACAATATTGAAAGGAAATACCACTGTCTACAAATAATAGATAAGATGTGATGTTCCCAGCGTATACAAGGGGAAACCTTCCATTTACGGAATGGTTCATTATTTTCGAGAACAGCCTGTAACTGTAGATTTGCATGATATACATTTTATGGCAATAATATAAAATTATTTTATGATTCTTTGCACAAAATGTCCACTTTTAGTGGTGGGCAGCCTTGTCCAAGCCTCACCCCCTGCCGTTGGTTTTCTTTCTGTCTATCTGTCTCTATCTATCTCTGCCTGCCTGCCTGTCTGTCTGTCTGTCTGTCTGTGTCTTATATTCTTTTTCTTCCCTCTTTCATAATAGAGAACTTAAGATCATACTGTCCGGCCTTCAGCAGCTGAAGGCCTCTCAGCCCACAGCTTATCATAATCACTACCATCATAGCACCATCATGAGCTCCATTACACGCAAGCAGCCAGCTACTACTCTTTCTCTCACCGCTATCTAGAGGCCGGAATGGTAGAAAGGCTGTGCGCAGAATAGATACACACCCATACATACAGGGAGAGAGAGGCGACAGTGAGTATGAGAGTCTAATTTGGTAATCCGACATGGGCAGACTGTGTGGCTCATTAAATCAGCCCTCTAAAGCAGGGATTAGGATGGCTCGGGTCTTTTTGATCACCCTCTCTGGACATAAATATCCCTAGTAGATGCTGTCACTGCCGCACTCAGTGCATGGCTTCTTCCTCTTTGTTTCATGCACATTGCCACAAACACATTGTCACAAGCTAGCCGGCCTACACGCTAGACCAGAGCTGTTCAATTATAAATTCAGTTGGGCCAGATCTGTAAAACCAGGGAATGTAGATGGGCCAGACATTTTCAGCAGCCTGTTTAAAACCTTTTTTTAGTTTGTCTGGAAAGTTTGGTATTTCTCAATGTGGTGCCTCTGAATATTCTATTTAACTACCACATCACTCTCATTCTAATTTAAACACACTGGTTTGGCATTTGCAGATGGCAGTAAAGTAAACGCAATATTTGCCAGTCCAGGCAGGGTTAAACCAAAAGTTTTCATTGTCAGTTCTACGTTTCAGCATTGACATAGACATATTTTCAGCTGAACACTTGCCTACTGTCAAAAATCAAATGTTTTGAAAACCTATTAGGCATGGTTGGAATTGCGTCATGCAATTTGTGAAAGATATCCTGATTGGTGGAATATGTTTCTCATGCTGATTTTGCTTCCTGATTGCTCATGGTTTTTAGACCACACTTGCAATGCTATAACTACTTAGGCTATACAAGAATATTGCTATTAACAAATATTTTTTCTAAAACTTCTATTAAAATAGCCTATTTAAATCAAGCTTGCTGGGCTGCTTGGAAGTTGCTCCTGGGCCGGATGTAGCCCGCAGGCCACCAATTGACTAGACTCTCTCTCGCTCGCTCTCTCCCTCCTGCTTTCTTTCTGACTAATCTGTTTCTTGATCTGCAGTCACCTCATTTCAGTCACATGCTTATTCATCAGGCAAATTGTTGCTGTCACTTGTATTTGCTGTGCACAAATCCTCTTCAATCTTCTTGTTTTTTGGGAGGGTGGGAGTAATAGGGCTTAAAGGACTTGAAGAAAGGAACATTTCAATGCAACTATACACAGATGTTGCATTTAACAGTAATTATAAAAGCAAAATAGTAAAACACAACATAAAACAGCAACAGCAGCCAAAACAGGACAGACATCAGTGCAAAACACTGAATTATGCAAGTGCTATATTAATAAATAAAATGATAAATATGTACATAATAATAATTATGATAATGATAATAACAACGACAACAACAATAGGAAGCCTTGTGGAGGGGGGTTCGTGAATAGACAACTCTCCCTTAGTGCATCTGCGGTGTATCACGAAAAGGGATTTAGCTAGGCGACTGCCGCAGATGGAGGACTGTATACTCCATAGAATATAACACAGCTTGGCTGCTCTGAAAAAGAGATGCCCTCATTTTATGTTACTTACCCTTGAGGAGTTTTCCTAAGCTGATCACAAGGAGTGTGATTTTTATTTGTAGAACTGGTTCTCTGACTTGCTCTTTCTCTTTCTTTCTTTCTCTGGCACTTTCTCTCACTCTTGCTTTTTCTTTTCATCTATCCATTCAGTTCTCTTTCTCTTTGTTTTTTTCTTTGTCTTGTTTTTTTCTTTTTCTTGCTCTTGTCTGTGTCTCTTTTCCCTCCCTCCCTCCCCCCTTTCTCTGTACCAGAGTGTTGAGTCAGAGAGCTGTAATTAGGACTCTCTCTTTCCCATCTCCATGTCTCGCCCCTGCTGATGTACCATAAAGAGACTGACAGCTGTATTTAAACCACTAAATTATCATTCTGTCTCTGGTGGCTTTTTTTCTTTCTCTAGGCAGCACCCATTCCCCATTCACCGCAGTATATGAGGAGACACATATCCCAAAAATGGACAGACACTTTACAACACTGATTAGTTAGTATTTAGTGCATGCAAAACACATGACTGATATGACCATGGTGACCTACTTTCACTGATACAGCAGTCTAGGTGATGAATCCTCACCCTGTGCCTCACATAGTCTTTGAACCGTGTGTCTCGTAGGAAGCACAGTGTGTCACTGTGAGCCACTCTTGTCTGCAGAGAAGCAGATGCATTCTCCACGGTGGCGATTGGTTGGCCCTCTTCCCGACACAGAGCAGCTGGTATAGCTAGCACTGGCATCGGTCATCTCTAAGCTCATGCCTAATGCCATCTAACTATACCAGTTGTCCCTAAATACACTGGCCTAAGCTATCACATCTGTGTACTGCACAACGGATTGGGTCTCTATAGGGTAATTGTCAAATTAAAACAAGATGAGGATTGGAATGAGAAATATCCAGCTGTGATTAACAACATCATGATTTGAGACGGGATCACACACACCCCTTCCCTCATCCCCAGCCACCTCTCAGAAGGAAGGAGTAGGGAGGCACTGGGGTTAGGCCAGAAATATCCTTCCATATCACTTATCACAATTGCAGTTTTAATTAGAGTGTACCACCCATCTAGTGCGGTTTTCAGGTCCATTATCTCCAGGATGCCAGCATTTCAGAGGGAAGTGATAATGACCAAGTGTTCAGTCTTTGTCAGGTGGTCTTTCCGCAACTGCAGTCAAATATAACTATTTGGTTGGCTGATTCCTTCTATCTCTGTCATCAGAGGCCTTTATTTGGAATTGTTTTTCGTCAGGACAGGGGTTTTTTTCTTTGTACATCATTCCCAACAAGGGTAGAGACTTCATGCAATCCTTTCTCTCATTTTAGGTTGTGTGATCATATTGGATATATTTTCTTTTTTGTCCACCACAGTTGAAGGGACTGTGGGTGGGGCTCTGTCCGTCCGTCACGCCTAATTTCTGAGCCTCTGCTGACCTGTTTTGGATTAAACTTGTGGCAGTGATGGATTTTGACTCTGGGCCCTGGTGATTTGAATATAAACCTGATTGGGCCACCAGCAGGCCAAGTGATTATAAGAAATTTGGCATTTCAATCAGATTTCTTGTAATCGGGAAATGACGTTAACCAAATTAGGATGTTGACATGTTTGAACCCCAAATCTAAAAAGCTGACATTGAATCCACATTGAGAATGGAATTCTATGCATGTAAAACTTTACTCTACTATACATCAGTGGCTCTAAATCTGAGTGTGATTTTCACAGTGTCAGATTATGTGTGGAGTTTGGGGAAGTCTAATACACAAGTGTTAAGTGTTACTAAAATTCATGATACATTTCCTTGAGAATTAGTGGCAATTGGCCGTTTCAAGGCTCTTCACAAGACTGGTGGCAAGTGCTGTGTTGAACGCCAAGTGAGGCAGTGCCTGCACACAAGAACAATGGACTGCCACCAGCCATCGAAAATGTGATGTCATAGATCCAGGGAGACAGCTAGGAGATCTGCTTCAATTTCGGTTGCATTTGGAATAGTTTTGAAATTTTGAGAGGCACACTGTACCAAAAAAAAAAACGTCATTTGTCAAAGTGTGGTTTTGATGCCTATAAGCAATGAGCTGCTTATAGGCATCCGTGCTTTCTCAGACATTCTTGGCCACGAAGGTTGACACCCACTACAATATAACAGGCAATGACATTACAGGCACAGTGGATATCTTTGTTGAGCTTTGCGATCAACATGACACGTCTTCAGGGTGACCAGCATTCACCCCATCCCTTGGGGCGGATATGTAGCGTGTGTTCAGGTCTGGCAGCTGTGGGGTGTCAGGGAGGCTCCCCATGTGGTAATAGCCTTAATTATTGTGTTAATTACAAGAGTGCTGCAAGCCTTCATTTACTGGTGGCCAGTGTAATCTCTTCCCCTCTCTCTGTGTCTCTCTGGATCAGGGTGGTATCCATCGACAAGACCTTCTTGGCCAAGATCTACCCTCGGCTAAGTCTGCTGCTTCCCTGCTGGGAGCAAAGCAGGTTAAAGTCGTTGTTGCCATTTTCACACATGAACCACTCCTCTTTTGTCCTGCTACAAACAGCTAAACGCACAAGTTGCGCGGATGTCCAACTTTCCACCCTTCATCCCTCACTGTGCATTAAGATCGGTGTGTTTCCATCTCTCTCAGCCTAGGCACAGTAGACAGGATATCAGTACTTGTAAATAATTGAATACTGTCAAGTACTGAAAGCATGTTAGTGAACTACACTAATCACAGTTCATTGGACTTTTGATGATGATCACCTGGTATTTGTCATCTTTGTTTAAAAAACAGTTGGTTCATAACCCAGAGTCCTTGATAATACACAGGCCTTAAATGCAGTACTTTACAGTATGGCTCATTCAAAAACCATTTGAAAGAAGATTAGATGAGCATGATAAGTTAAAACTTAAGCAATCTCGAATTTCAACACTACAGTTTGATTTTAAGTTTTCATGGTCAGAAGCCCTTGAAGTCAGTCAGTCAGTCTTGATCTGTATCAGTTTATCCTCAGTGTGAGCTCTGGTGCCACCGAAGGGGTCAGTGCAGCCGCCAACATGTCAACATACCACGACTCACATTCCATTCCAACGCACGCGTGTGCGCACACACACACACACACACTTTTAGATGAGCTCAGGCTTCACTTTTTTGTTTGTATGATCACCAGCCTCCTCTTGTTCTCTTTCTGTCTTCTGTATCTTTTGAGCCAGACTCAACGCCTGGATATTTTTAGCAAGCAAGCTGCTAGGAATGACTGCACTGTTCAAGACTTGACCCAGACACCCCTCTGCTTTAAAGACTTTGAACTGTTTACCCAATGCTTCTTTTTTTCTGAGGGTGTCTAAATGGAAAGCCCTGAGATCTAAGCACAGCTTCATTCCTCTGGCCATAAATAGGTTTGGTATGGTCATGAAATAACTGGATTTGCACCATTTCAGATGACTTGCTGAGCCTGTCATCTCCCTCACGTAATGCCTGCACATCACTGAGACTTGAGGAGTGTTCAGTCCAAACACAGAGCGTGTTTTTGCATCGCAGACTCGCACAAATACTGCTGCAAATTTTTAACTCAAGTTGAGAATTTCAGCTGACGTGAACTTCACGTTTGCGTCATTCATGACACAGAAATTCACATCATTCATGTTGCCCCCTCACATTCTTTGCATTGAATTTGTATTTAATTGTGCCACATTTCACGTTTGATCTGAACACATCTTAAGATCGGGCCAAGTTTGCCTTTTGCTGAGCAGATTTCCTTTTTCTGTTGTGAAATTGTTGCCTCATTGAGTTATGAAAAACCTCTAACATATGTTATTTCTTTACTCTGATATTATGATTGATAAAGGTGCCTGAAAAAATCAATTCACATAAAAAATCTCAATTCTTATCTTCTACTATTTTGAATCAATTCAATTCACAAATGTCAAATCAATTTTCTGAATGTTAGTTAATAACCTGATGTTGACTGAATGAAAAAGGTGGAACTCAGCTGTGAGGGCATTGCAGCATCCGGACAGTCTACAGCGCACACACACGCTACAGTTATCTTGTAGTTCATCTTCTAAAAAGGCATTACCTTTTTGAGACCAACAAGTATAGTGAAGTATATTGTGGACCTTTTATGATGTCACCCAGAGATTAACGTTAGTGTAGCGGAGCAGCAAACTCCAGCAGTAACAAACAAGACCTGATGATCAACACACACTGCAGCTCTTAAACAACTAAAACTAACTCTGAACTGAAGAAAATAACTCAATAGCCTTCAGAATGTTTCACCTTAAAAACCCTGTGCCTGCTCAGTGTCTTGGACAACAACGTCTTTCCCTGGAGCTAACGGTGCAGCAGAAAGGCTGTGCTCCACTGCTGGAGACTTAACGTTAATAACAACACAGAAGGGACACTCCACCTCCCCCTCATTTTGTTATTCTCCTACAAGCAGGAAACCGTAAGATGCTTTCAAATTGATTGATTCATTAATTAATGCAGTTAACTTTTTAAAATGAAAAGGCTACAGACCATTTATCTAAATTGCCAGGGATGTTTATTTCAGTGGAATAAGGACACCATTGAATGGTTTGGCACACAGTGTACTGGAGCAGAAGACTGAAAATATTGCTTTTCTGCTCATTCAGGTGAGAATCGGTTTTGAATCTAGAAAAGATTCTGAATCAAAAGGGACGTCCAGAAATCTGATTTGAATTGTGAGATTCCTATAGATTCCCACCCCTAATGATTGATATTAGACATGTTTGTCCTTTGTTGAATTTACATATCTTCAGTAACACTTTGTGGGATAAGAAATTATATTGAACTAAATGCAACAGAATAGTTTCATATCCTCCCTGGCTTAGTATGTGTTGTTTGGGTTGTGTAGCATCAGCTTCCTCCCACTGGCTTTTCTTATCAGCTGCTCACAGAGACTCACCATGTAACCAGGTGTCTAATTTTAATTGACCAGTTGCTGTGGTTGAGTTGGATAAATAAACCAGCGCCTGTTTTGTCATTGTTGTTTGGTGTGCAAATGGACAGCAGAAGGGGTTCTAGCTGGTCCTTTAACAGCGGTGGCAGACACAACAGGCTTTGGCCTCAGAGCCTCTGATGAAGCTGTAGCCTGTGTATCTTTCTATTTGGCTGACCTGCCTAGATTAATTCACACTCCAGCATAATCCACGCTCCTGATTCATGGCAATCCCCTGTGGATTGTGCATGCAGTGCAGACATGTAGTTCATTTACCATCTCATCTTCTGTGCCCCCACCCCCCATTATCCCTGTCTCTTTATCCCTCCCTCTGTATCATCATCCCTTGTTAGGCAATACTTGGTAATTGGGTCCTGTCTAAGCCTTATGCAGCAGTGACTTCCTCAACATGTTGATTTCTCTAATCTGGCGCTGATTGTTGTACACAAGGTTTTTTATAACACAGCCTATTTTATGCAGTTTGGAAAGGGAAAGTAATTAGTTCATTCTTATCTCTGCATAGTTATCACTAAGAGTTTTTAGTGTTTGTAACTGGGGAGTTGGGGGGGCGGTCTGCAGTGGCAGCTGTGGAGGAGATTATCCCTGGCCTGGACCTTAGCCTCTCAAATAGAAACTCCTACAACTATTGTGCCACAGTCAGATTAAAAAGACAAAAAAAATCTCTTCAGAGAGACAGAAGGAGGGAGGGAATGCAGCTTGTCCACAGAAGTGCAGCAGCACAATGCATGCTTGGCTTGGAGCGCGGAGAGAGACAGAGCTGACTCAGGGACACAATGCTGCGGTTGTGTCCTGTCTGTATAGTTGGGGAAAAAACTGCCAGCCAAGCAAATGTTTTATTTCTCTATTTCCTCATGGACTGCAGCTCTTTCAGTTGTGTTAGAAAGGCCCCAGATAGACCTCAAAGCATTAATGTTGGAATATCACTCAAACAGCCTGTAGACGGTGCCTTGTGGGCTTGGCTGTATAAATAAGCTCCTGTGTGGTTTCATGTTACCTGATATAAAGATTTACAGTTGTTTTTTTTGTTTTTTTTAATGTATTAGACCTCTTATTTCCTAATCGTAATGAGTGGTCATGCTCTTGACCAAAGGTCTAATCTTTTTATGCAGACTGAGTGTGTGTGTGTGTGTCTGCTGATCTCTACTACCTGATACCGAAACTTATGCTTCTGCATCCTTGGTTCACCAAGCTGATATGTGGTGAACCATGATTTATTTATTGATTTGTTTTCTCATCACTGTTGTTGCATGTGAAGATTGTATTTTTCTTATAATAGGCTACATAAAATAAATAATGGTCATGATTATCCCATTTACTGCACTTCATGACCTACCCCTCATAGTGTAAGTAAGTAGTGGTGGAAAATGAGGACTTTTGTTGATTTATGGAGCATTTGAAGCCACTCTGACACTATTTTTCAGACACTGCCCTGCAGCATTTGTACAACACAGTGCCCTGTGTGCCAGCACATTAAGGATTGCATGAAAGACGTCACCACAATTCATTTGATTACAATTAATTTTGGAGTTCAGTCTTTACCTCCTGTCACTGCTGAGTTTGACTGCACACTAGATTGATTTGAACCATACGGAGTGCAGTGTAAATATTGGATTGTTCCTTTGTGTCACTAGGTACTGAATATTTAATAACTCTGAACAATGTCAGAGACTTAAACATTGGATTGGGACATCACCAGGACATACAGTTCAGACAAACAGCAGCACCTGATATCTTTTAATAGCAGGTTATTTTGTTGGCTAGGTAATAAATTAAGGTTACCTGAGTTAATGAGGACTGGCAGCACCTCTTTGAAATAGAGATCCTCAATTTTGGCAGAAATTATAATCACAATTATTTTTCGTCAATATTGAGGTCATGATTATTTAACGTTATAACTTACTGGCATTAGAAACATCATACATTTATTGAACTTTTTAAAAAATGTCTTATTTGTTATTGAGGATACTGATATGGAAGACTGTCTTATGGTGCAGTGTTTTATTTTCCTTTGAGTGATGTTGGGTACATTTGTTAAATATGTTACCTGATCAAATAAATACTTTGAAACAAGCAGTCATTTATAAAGTCATCTCTAGGCATTGCATGGGGCTTGAACTTGGGTGCTCTGGATGAAGTGCGGTCTCTCTGACCTCTTGGCAAACCTGCTACTTGCAATACTATATAGTATTTGGTAGGCCGGTTGCTCTGTTCTTCATGGCTCAAAGTACTGCAGTGATATTCTTTCTACACCGAAACCACAGTGTTGAAAGTCATGGTTGTCTGGAAGTCTGAAGTGGTTTACATCTCATTTACAACATTTACACCGAACAATGGGCTTTTGTTTTTAATACAGACTACATACTGGAAAAAAAGGGGACAGTGTTTACATATCACCTCTAGGTTATCTGGTGTCAGAATTGTCCAACCCAGCTGAAAATGTTTTCTCTAGTCTCTTATTTGAACTACACTATGCACATCAGAGTCCAATATAAAGGATGGTGATTTATTGGTAATTTCTGATATTACTTATGTTGTAGTTACACTGAAGTTAGGATTCCCAGCCTAAAATATAAAGCATGTCCTAAATCATCACAGGGTTGCAGATTTGCAGGTATCCTGTTTACATCTCTGCCAATAGGAGCTGAAGCAGATTATTACCTGGGACTTTAGCAGGGTTCAGAAGGCATGACTGAAATGCCAAGTTCACACTGAGCTCAAATCCCAGATGGTAGCAGTATTTTAAGTCGGTGTAAAAGAAGTAATTGAGTGGCTGTTCCTGTGTTCCCCTTGACTCACCTTACACACCAACTCTCCCTTCCACTTGCCACTGCTAAGCGGTCCTCCAGGGTGGAAGCACACTGTGTCGCGACCCACTCCTCAGATCTCTTATGTGGCAGTACACACAAATCGTGCAAATCAGTCACACTATCACATGCAGCTCATGCCTGTAAGCCCAGGGCACTGTTTTTTAGCGTCAAAAGGAGCCCTCCTGTGAGTCAGCGGTTATTGTGTCTGCTCAACTCTCTGAACTCCGGCAGAGATGCACTATATATGAAGTGCAAGTGTGTTTGTGGGCATATGTAGTGTCAACAAAAAGGAAAAAAAAGGAGGTCATTTGGAGTTCAGGGTGTCAGCCACACATCTTAAACACATAAAGCCCAAAGGCTAAGACACCCTGATGCCCTTTGTTTGAGTCGTGGCTCAGAGAGCACCACGTGGATAAGCATTAACACACAGACCCCTCTCTTTTGC
Source organism: Myripristis murdjan (assembly GCF_902150065.1). Lineage (NCBI taxonomy): Eukaryota > Metazoa > Chordata > Actinopteri > Holocentriformes > Holocentridae > Myripristis > Myripristis murdjan. Next base: position 11,358,530 of record NC_043987.1, on the reverse strand, counting down.
ACTCCTCTCATCTCTGCGTATTACAAGTTTACCTGAATATTCCAACTCTTACTGCAATAGATACACAATACACTCCTACCCTTCCATGTCTCATTTCCATGTACCTCATCGTGTTTGGTCCCGAGCCACTCCCTCCATCAGTATTGCTGGTCTTGTGCAGGGTGAGCAGCTGGGGAAGGCCAGTGACAGCTGGCGTGCTGCAGGCTCACTGGAGCGGATCAGCCCAGGCCACTCACACTGCACAGAGGCCAATTGGACAGCTGGCCTGGGCTGGGCTGGGCAAAGCTAGGGGGAAATTATAAATTTGGAGGAAAGGAAGGGGCAGGGGGAGAAAGATAGTGGCAGAGAAGACAGAGGGAGAAAAATGTTTCTTGAGCCAGATGTGCAACAGGGATTGTCAACAGCCTTGCTTTTCTTGTGTTTTCTGTTTGTCTGTCTGCCACTTTAATTTGGAAAAAAAAATTCCACCCTGTTGCTGCATAAAGAATTTCCTGCCTGTTCAGCCTGCCTGTCTTACCCAGAAGTGCTTCTCTGCATTATGCAGATGGCATGTGATCAAAGACAGTGCAATGAAACGGTTCTCAACAAACTTGACTCGCATAACTTTCTGAGTAAAATTGACTCATCTTGTGCTGCAAGATCCTGTCTCTATGTGTCACTGGATGGGAGGGGCGAGGTTAATTCTAACTCTGCTTGACTTCAAACTGTTCAAAGATTCAACTGATTGACAGCTTGGTTATGTGACACATGGATCAAGTCCTTTTTCTTTTCTTTTCCTGATACTTGATATTTAGACTTAATACACTGTTGGGTTGTGGTTAGACTGACATTATTGGGCAAACCTGGGCTGTTTTTTTTTTTTTTTTTTTTTTTTTTTTAAATGTGTCATTAATATAATGACTGCATGACTCAGTAGTGTTGCTCCATTTTCCTGTAAATGTCTAGATGTTGTATGAAGAGCATCATATCATTTCACAAGGTATACCACTGTAGGTTTGTTTTAGTTTTTTCAGCAGCTGTGTTTTGAATTGATACTGGTCAGGGCCTGTTCTGTACAGTGGAGCACAGCCAGCTAAATGTCCCCTGATAGAGTACATGCCTACTCGAGAAGTGAATATGATTATTATTGGGTATGTGTGGGTGTGTTTCGCACTTAGTCAGTATTAACTCAAACTCCTCCTTATCAAGAGCTTGTCTTTTATGAGCGAGGATTACATTGATGTGTAGTTGACCTTGGCAGAATTGTTCACTTTTTGATGTGTATTTCACATGAATTCATGAAACACTTAGCTGCTGACATTAGCTGCCTTGGATCTGGTGCCATTGCTGTTAAGGCTTTATTGTGACCATCCGCCTTCATGCACTAATTTTCTGTCGTACTCTGAAGTAATGTCGGGATACCAAAGTTTTAGTCTTGGCACCAGCCAAAGTCATGGTTTGGACACTAAAACAATATAATGGCAATCAAATCTAAAGTGAGATTAAACAAAATGCATAACAGGAAATGGCAGTTGAAATTTAGAATGGAGTAATTACATCGAGTAATTACGAGTTAAACCTCAAACAGGAGTTAAGTGATATTTTAGAAATGTTTTAGTATTTTAGAAATACAGGATTTAGATACCCATATTATTGCCAGTTGACTTTGAAACTTGCCCCATTGCATCCCCTAGCAGTAGTAGCAGTAGTTACAGTAGCTGTCACAAAGAGAGGGTTGTTGTATAATGGAGTGGATCACTTTCTCTTGATTATACGTTCGGGTTAATGATGCGGTTATGCTGATTATTCCAAGACTGTAGTCTTATTATCCCATTTACCCCACACCTTACAAGGCTAAACTGGGCTGCAACTGCACTTGTATGTGTATTTGTATTTTATACTATGTCATCAAAATTAATTTGAGAATAAATGATAATTCTAGTTTTGTCCTAGTATTGCTGTTTGGGTCTAAGTTATGCTTCAAGTTGATGTTCTAGTGTTAAAAAAATGTTGTCAATTGTACTATTGTCAATATATCCATTATTTCATTATTTAACCAATTTCCTGTTGGGGATCAGTGAAGTGTCTCTGATTCTAAAACATTTGAATTATTTCAGTTTGAGATAATAGTAAAATCAAAATTTATTTTAATTTCACATTTCCTTTTGCTCTGGTGTGTGTGTGGTTCCTTTAATAGGGCTTAAAAGTCCATCTGTTTTCATTTTTATTAGGATATTTTTTGTTTTGGACAGTTAAAAGCATGAACATATGTGGCTCAGGTGTTGCTGGCTGTTATGAATTATCTGTTTTGTTTTCAGAGCTGGAGGAAATCTATCTTTACACTGCAGCTGAATGTGACCCATTTCTACTTGTTTACCCCTCCTGTGTAACAAACATCTGATGTTTCTATTGCCGTGTGAACACACACACACACAAACACACAAACGCAAAAGAACATGTTCATTTAATTTCTGATTTAGACTACATTTATATGCGGTCTGAAATCTGATATTTATCTTCCCTGAGGCCATGCAGCCGCAATCTGAACTTTCAAATCGGAATTAATGTGGTTTGTACGTCACCTTACATCGGACAGATCACAGTTGTAATTTTGTGTCTGTTTGAGTTCAAAGACACAGAGAACAACGACTCAAGAACCCAGTGGTGACACAACTAGGTCAGGAAGTTAATTAGTGTTGGGGGAGATGCCTCAAATCAAACGAAACCAGAAGGGATGTATCGTAATCGACCAGTGTTCAAAACATTTCCAGGGGGATGAACGGGCAGAGCCATAATAGATCTGGGTTGCAGTGTAAAAAAAAAAATAAGAAGAAGAATTTGAGACACTCAAAGCTAAGTTCAAGCAGTTTTTGAAAGATTATAGTCAATAAACGGGGCCATAGCTTCATAACATGACTCTGTATAAACCATGCAGTCACCCATTAGAGCTGCTTGATCCCTGTGATAGGGGTAAGGATGAAACAACTCAAAGCTGTGAGGTCCAGTGGTGGTGGTAACCGTGACAGCCTGTCCTGACATGGTGTTTTTTTTTTTGTCACATTTGCACATTAATGCAGGTTATTCCAGGTTATAATGCTGTTCAAACTGATAAAAAATATAGATTCCCGTTTTAAAAAAAAAAAAAAAAAAAAAAAAAGACTACGTGAAGGGTCAAAGCAAGACATCTGATCTGACCAGAAGATCTGAATTAAGCAATAAGGCCTGTAGGGTGAACATACATAGATTAGCTCATGCCAGGCGTGGTCTCTTGCACTTGCCAGTCCTCTCAAACAAAGAGTATGCTGTGAAAATGTAACACTCTTCACAGACTATGGAGTGCTTTTGAGCTCAGGATGAGTTGCTTGAGTTTGTGGCAGGCTATCTTAAGCCTCTCACCTGGGAGCCCGCTGTGTGACTGACAAGGAATGAGTTGAGGTTTTAAGAAGTTGCACGCAATGTCAAAGTCCCATGTTTACTCTCTTCAGGATAGATATGAGACCCCTCTGGCGTATCAGCACCGAGAGGCACACACACTCTTTTTCTTCTCATCTTTCTCTCTCCTCCACTCCCTCCCCCGTATGACGTTAAAACACCCTTTCCCTTTTCTCTCTCTCTCTCTCTCTCCCTCTCTATCCAGTGCCAGCGTGCAGTGCTCAGGAAGGATGTTGCGCACTCCTTTTCCTCCACAACACTTTGTGTCCCTTTTCTCTTTCCTTTTTTTTTTTTTTTTTTTTTTTTTAAAGCTCTCTTGGGCATAACTGTCTGTGTCCATAAACGGTGTCTTTTATGTATGTTTTTGCCTCGTCTGTTCAGACATGTGTAAAGTTATGTTGTTTATCAAGCACTTTATGTGTGCAAAGACAAATATCTGTGCAGACAGTAAAGAAACCTAACCTAACCGGCCTTTTGTTTTTACACATATTCGAATACTGACAATAGAATTGCAAGCACTAAGGCTCTTGAATTCTGTAATCTCACAGCTGTGTCAGTGTGTAAATAAGTTATGCAGTATCTATGAAATAACTGAAGTTGATTGGCTGTCATATATCTCATTTTTCAATTTGAGCAGATTGAAATAATCCTAAAATATACAGCTCTATGTAATTAGTTATTATGTTTTTATTATTTTAAGATAAATATTACAAAGAGCCTTAAATTGATTCTAAAAATCATAAGACTATTTACTAACTTCAAAGAACCATGCCATGCTGAGGGAAGAGGCATTCATTTGAAAAGGGCATTTTTGACTCATCCAAGTGAGGGGCAAAATGGGCAAATAAATCACCCTCAAGTAATCACTTTCATCATGAGCGTGGGAATACACTGGGTCTGAATAAACTGCTGCACTGTGGAGGTTGATGTCTTGCAGCAGGATCTGTCGCTCTCTCTCTCTCACACACACACACGCATTGAGCCACACATACATACACACACACACACACACACACACACACACAGATGCACATTGTCGCACCACTGCCTCACCGCACCTTCAGCACACCCATGCCTTGTCAGACATGAGTGCTCTCACAGCTGGCTCAGTGTCACTGAGGTGTGCTATTCATAAATGACTGAAGTCTTGACTGCCAGCACTTTGCCCCTCTTTGTAGCTGCAGGGTGGACGACACATTCAGACATGAATTATTACAGGAGCTTGTCACATCTGTTGTCAAGCCACAATGACTCTGACCCATCAGCTAAACACAGCTGAAATATAAAATAATGTAAAAGGCTGTTTGTGTGTGTCTAAATTGCATGCTATCTTTCATACATTATGACTAGTGTTATTTTGCGTGGCACTAACACATGAATGACTGTCCTGTGTGTGTTTTCTTCACCAGGTATTAAACGAGGAGTGTGATCAGAACTGGTACAAAGCAGAGCTAAACGGAAAAGATGGCTTCATCCCGAAGAACTATATAGAGATGAAGGCCCATCCGTAAGTATTTTGCATAGTAGGCCCCTTTTTATGTGACATTTTGGGGAAGTAGAGATAGTAAGTAGTCTTCCTATTATCAGTGAAAGAATCTGTGACGGTAATACACTTTTACCTCTTTACATGCATCACAACTTCATCAAAGTGTTTGCAGTGAGCACAGCCTATTTCTTATGAAAAACGATATTTTAAGAAAATGCCAGTCAGTGATTTCATATAAGAGATGACATAGCACATGCACATGCTACCGTACTCCTAATGTGTGTTGTCTGCGGCAAACCTGCACGACCAAATTCGTGAGAGACATCACAAAACAGATTCGAAATTGTTTCTTTTTTTATTTTTGCATTTCTGTTTTATTTGACAGTCACAGTAGAGAGACAGGAAAGGTAGGGAAGAGAAAGTGGATGACATGCAGTTAATGGCCTGAGGTCAGATTTGAACCTTGGACGCTGCGATCAGGACTCAGCCTTAACAAGTGGTATGTGTTCTTATCCAGTGAGCTGTCAGCGCACCCCGAAAAATCACATCTCATAAGGATAACATGATTCTTGTACATTTGAAACCAGCCCCGATTTGAAACTGGCTCTCAGTACTCTGCTCTGTTGATGAGGTTTTAAAACAAGAATTTTTTTCCCTCCACTTCGCCTGGAGAGTGTTGAGTCCTGTGGCCACCTCTGTCATGAGAGGACCAGCGAGAGAACAGGCTTGTTTTATTTAAAGCAGGAGCCCTCATGGCTAAGTTCAGCCCGGGTCACTGTTTTAACCTCTTTTTAAAATTCAATGGGAGATAGTAATTATCATTTGCTGCGGTTCAGCAGGATTAAGGTACATCTCATCCAAATTCATGGAAACGGAGTGTTTTTTCAGTGTTGCCCAGGCCCTGTGTGTGTGTGTGTGTGTGTGTGTGTGTTTTACAACACTGCGGAGAAGGACAGTACCTCTGGAGCAATTCTCAGTGCCAGATTAGCTCTCTCTTTAGTAATGTGCTGGGGGCCTCTTAGGCTTAATTGAATATTGACCTTATTGCATCATCAGATGGCATCAGATGTGATTTTGGAGGAGGAGGAGGAGGATGGGTACTGGCACAGTTTGTCCCAGTGAACAGTGTTCTTTTTCTCTTTAGCATAATAAAGTGTTTGATCCTCCCCATTTTTAAAAGCAATGGAGTGTGCTTACACCCACAAGTAGCTTAGAGAGAAAAGATCAGAGTGTGTGGCATTAGATGTAAACTGACAGCAACAAACCACTTAAAACTACAGGGCATTTATTTTAATTTAAGAATGTGTATAAGAAATGGGATAATAAGACACAAATTATTATTGCACTGTTTTTTTTTTTCCTTTTTTTTCCTTGTGTGATTCACAATTTGAATATTATCATGTGCAGTAATGAGGTAGGACGGTGGTTCCCAAACCAGTGCTCAGGGACCCCCTGACCTGCAGGTTTTTGTTCCAGCTCCACTGTTGCACACCTGACCTAACTCAGGCCAACGCACCTTCATGCACACCCTGTTCAGGTAGATCAGGTTCAACCAATCAGCATGAAGTCCTTAAATAGATCAGGTGTGAAAGAGTAGAGCTCATGGCAGAGCTGCATATTTAGCTTTGAAAGCACTGAAACCATTGCATGACGGAAAAAATGAATCAGTCGATTTTTGGAATTTATTAATCAGTTCAAATCATAGAAGACAAGAATTTCCGATTCTTCCGGGAATCGATTTTCATTTTCCCACCCCTAATTTGCATGTGTTTATTCCTAGAATTAATATCACAGTGACATTTCAAAATATAGCTCTCCTACCATTGTAGCATTAATACTGAAGTCAGTATTCTTTGCTGTGGTTACTGGTATGATGGTGATGCATTAGGTTCAGCACTCTGTTGTTCCTAATACCATCTGCACTATTGCACCTCTCATCAACGTTGCAATGATAAAGTCTCCAAGGTATTACATCTTTATTTAATGGTTGTCGATACATTTGTACTGGCTGCACTTTTCTTTATATTAATGGTACATGCATAATGAAATAGTAAACTAAAAAACAAGATCACTCATGGGAGTCAAACTGCTTATTGATGGTGAAAGACTTGAGGCTTTCAATTAGATTGGTGTAAACATCCAGGTAGTAATGAAAAGATAAGCAGCTGAAACCAGTGGGGAGTTATATCCACTTTGGCACAAATCACAATCTTTTTGTTGTTGATCTAACATCAGTTACATGTCAAACCTTGTGGCACTACAACATTTTTAATGAGAACATGTGCCCTTTTTATCCTAAGTTTTTTTTTTTTTTTTTTTTTTTTAATTGACTTGCTCATTAGTCTAAGTTCTAAAGTCTCATAGCCTCCTTATCAAAGGAAACTATGAGACTTCAGCAGTTTTGAAGATATGGTTATTTTGAGGTCAGTTTTGAGGTGAAACTCACCCTTTGGCTCTAATATTACTTCCTCATCAGAGAGCTGTAAAATTAATTTCCCTGCCAGCAACAGAAAACCAGACAGGACAGGCTGTGCCATTTAGCAGGCTGGAGCTGTGCATGTATGTATAGGACTTGAGCTTTTCTGCACAAGAACAGTTATAGTGCCTTGTTGTATCCTGGCACTCACTGCCATTGTTGATGGAGAAAAGCACCTGACAGGGCAGATATTGTGTTAAACAGGGAGGTAACAATTCACCGATTAAAATCAATGCAGCAGGCTTAATGTCAAAGATGTAGCTGCGCCCATTCAAAGAACTTGAGCCAGGCAGTTTGGAGGAAAATGCAGCTAATCTGATGCAGGTTTTTCCATTGGAAGATAATTTAAAAAAAAAATAGTTTGCTGCAGAGAGTCTAGACGCATTTTGGAGACACTCTTACGTTTTATTCAGTTAATCTGTGGCATTGATCTCTTCTGGTAGGTGCAGTGTCAGTTTCAGTTTGTGCAAATTAGTACGGGAGCAGTGCCCTATAAAATATGTAGGTGACCATGTGTCATAGCCAGGCAGATGTGATGCATTAGGAGAAATGGAGCTAAGACTCGCTGCAAAGCTAGCATGAAAGAAAGGGGCACTGAAGCATCTGAGAAGTGCATTTAAATGCGGCTGAGTACCAAACAGACTTCCTGTTTTTTGCAGGACCTATGGTTTCTTAGGTTATGCTCCCCAGTGAGCTTATTATTAGGTTATTATTACCACTTCTCGTTTTAGCCAAATTCTCAGCTACAGCTCTGTGAATGTTAAAATAATGCATCAGTGGTAGAATGCTGCAACTATCCCCCCCTTCCCCAGGGTCTTTCCCGGGTGACTGTAAAGACCATAGAAGAAAACCACTGACTACATTAAGCAGCAGCGATCACGAGGCAGTGATATGGCTGGAGTTTGCCCTTTGTCCTGTCTGCTGTGGTAGTAACAGCGACAATGAAGTGCCACCAGGCAGCACCAGTCACACACACAGCCCAGCAGGCATACAGACACAAGTCTGCCATACAGTGGGCTTGGTACCATACAATATGGCTCTCAATGCTGTTTTTTTTTTTTTTTTTTTTTTTTTATAAATATATTTTTCTCCTTTAACAGGAATTTGGCAGTCTTGTCTTTTTCATGGCTAGCATAGCACTAAGTACTTAATGGTACACTGCATTATGGTTTTAGGTTTTATCATATTTTGAGTATGCAATGAGAATGAATGCTTTAGCGCATCCCCCTCAGAGGAGTAAGTCTGGGGCTGTAAGTGCGTGCAAGCCTCTTTTTGTGTGCGAGACTGATAATGACTTGGTAGTGCCAGTCTGTCTCTACGTGGGCCCCTTGTTTGCTTGGCTCCATTAATTGCTCTGCTATCACTTTTATCAAACAGGGAACTGTACCCAAGGCTGTTGCACCGCCAAGCACAGATGCAAAGCGGATTACGACTTGGTCATTTTATTATTGATTTTCACTTACGTGCAAAGGAGCCAAGATCTCATCTTTGGGCCGGCTGTACTTTTTAATTATTAACGGAAGTAAAGAGCTTTCACTTGCTCTGTCTCCCTGCCCGCCATTTGTCTCACTCCCTATCCATCTCTGTCTCTTTATTCCTTGCGTCAGGATTCTCTCAGTGGTGTTTGCCCCTAAAATGCATTTATACCCCACAAAAAAAAATGAAAAAGGATAACAAGTGCACCTTGAGATTCAAAGCAGTGATGGGTATATGTTCTCACAGATAATGCTCCTCAATTTTTAATTTAGTGGAAGACAGATGCCCTTTAGAAGCAAGTGAGCTAGCACATTATAAATGTTCTGGCAGACAGAAGGGGTTTGAGGTTTGGGGTTTGCATGAAGCTACATACACTCTAAAAGCTCCGTCTGTTGACACTGCAACAGTGTGGTGCAGTATTGTAAGTAAGACAATCACTGAACAAAATATTTAATTCATTAATTGACTTGGCCACTACAGTTAGCCACTGAGCTGCAATACACAAACCAAAACAGTAGGGCCTCAAATAACATTCAGATCACTTGTAACATCAAAACAGAAGCAGGCCTCAGAAAAAAACAAAGTTCAGCATATTTTCTAACAACAGATTTAAACTTAGTGAAATGAGGGTCTTCAAAATGAGGGAACTCCTGGCTGTGTGGTTTCTACCTTGCTGCCTGGTGCATGAACACACAATACACAGTATTTCCTTTGTGCAGCACTCTTGGCGCTCTGCAGATCACATTGCCTAATTGTCCTAAGCATTGTGCATTGCAAAAAGCACTGCAGTGCACACCAACCAACCACAGAACAAACAGAGCCCAGATCTTATTGAGGTGCTGCTCCTCCTAAGCACCAATTAATGTCGCCATAGAGCCTCATCTCTTATCCCTGGCTGCCCCAGCTGTTCTAACAGACTAAACATATAGGCAAACCCACTGTGCCCTGTTGCGGGATCCTATTTTTTTCTCCTCAGATGTAAATTGACACTTTTTATTTAAGCTCACAATGGTTACAATAAAATGTATGTTTGACATAAAGCAGTTTTTATTTCAAGAGCTAATTACCTCACAAGCAAACCAATTTCAAAGTCATCATCAGAGTCTGATGTATTCATGTACTGACGCACTTAAGTTGTCTGACAGATATTTTGTGGACTGTCATGGCTTCCAAAAGGAATTATCCTCCAGGAAGTGAACAAGAAAACATCAATAGGAGCGTTTGCGACATGGAATATGATGTGTTATAAACCCTGTTTTAGGGTGTGTGAGAACGTTGGTATTCAGTATGGATTTATATGTAAAGGTACCTCAGGTGGCGGTGTCCAGGTTTCCTCCTTATGGTCCTCCCAATGGGCCCAGCCTTGACCTGACCAGCATGCAATGTCGGTTAATCCCCTTAAGTACAGAAAATGGAAAAAAAAAATCCTCTATTTTCTCTATTACAGGGGCAGGGTTATATTTGAGGCAGAGAGCAGGCTCCATGACAAGGGTTACTACCATAGTTGTTACACATTGTTTATCACATGATTAAGTCCTAGAGGATTTTAAATGTTCCTCTGTTGAGGTCAACGTCAGGAGAGGTTATGATGCAGGGTAATTGTCACCAGTCCTGATGGTTAAGATTGGGGCTTACATGTGGCCTGTTTGACCTGTGGGTCTCTGCTGCAATTTGGCCAGAAGTGATTCAATGGGGATAGGGCACAGAGATTTTGCGTAGGGCAAAAACACCAGATAAAAGATGGCACAATTCTTACTCTGCTCATGGAAACAGCCTCTTTGGCAGGTAATAGGCCAGCCCAACTGTATTCATAGTAAGTTTTTGACTCATAAAGTAGTTTAAGTGGTTGGTGAATTTTGCAATCTATCAATCTGTGTTTACCCTGCCACACACCCACATGCAGGATGTGGAGTGCAGGTGCAGGTGGTTTATGTTCTTTCCCTGCGTGCAGTATTAATGGTTTGATCAGGGCAGATGGCTTAATCTGAAATGTAATCTCAGAGCAGCGTAAACAAGGTAGGCCCCGCTTTATGAAGAGTGAGAGAGAGAGAGAGAAAGCAGCCAACAAGACCCGCCATGCCTGGGCTCGTCCAGTTGAACATCTTGTGGTCTCTTTTTCTGCCATATTTTGATTGCTCCACCTTCTCTGAGCAGATATTGGTTAAAAGGATCTATTTGGATTCATCATCTCTGTGTCAAAAGGTTAAGAGTTTAGCTTTGCATTGACAGTGCTCAGTTTACTCATCTCTCTCAAACCTGCGTGTTTTTTCATCTCCCCCAGGTGGTTCTTTGGGAAAATTCCACGGGCCAAAGCAGAGGAGATGCTGAACAAACAGAGACACGATGGGGCCTTCCTCATCCGAGAGAGTGAGAGCGCACCAGGAGACTTCTCCCTCTCTGTGAAGTAAGTACTCAGAAGTCCAGAGTCAGGGGAAAACATAATGCTCCCTCACACACACAGCTCACCCTTACATCAGTGTATAGTTGCCTAACAGTGAATTAAGTACCCAGTTTTCCACATTTTGGTTCTTCTATGCGTCATCAGCGTTGCCACTTCCTTATTGCTGTTAAGCCTCAGTGCTGCCCCCTGGTGACAGACATTTAGACATCATCTGTCAGTGCATGTTGGCCACCGGCTCCTCCTCCAGTACCAGGGACCTATTCCTGTATTTCAGTTGTTTTCCTATTATGCAATCTTCAGCTGACACGTACGGAGTTCATTTCCCGTTATCTGTGTCGTTCCTCTGTTCTAAACACAGCAGGTTACTACTCGCTGTATAGATTATATGTAAAGTTGCTGCCCAGATATGGATCATTGTAATTGCCTGGATTGTCTTTAATGCACTCGGTCAGCTAGTAATGAGTTGTCTGTCTGTGACAGGCATGACTAACTCATTTGATAAGTGTGGTTAATGTTTTCCACTGCCCGTATTTAAATCTGCGGACTGAGCTGACGCTTTCATAGCATCTCTCTTATCAACAGGAAAACTTGTCCATTGTCGTTCTGATTTCACTATCGCTGCATATCTCAATCTGGTGGTCAGTGCCTCACAGTTCTGCTCTCTGTGACTCTCTGCAGGTTTGGAAATGACGTTCAGCATTTCAAGGTCCTTCGTGATGGGGCTGGAAAGTATTTCTTGTGGGTGGTAAAGTTTAACTCTCTGAACGAGCTGGTGGACTACCACCGCACCACCTCTGTATCCCGCAATCAGCAAATTTTCCTCCGGGACATCGAGCAGGTCACCCAGGTAAAAAATGATGTCCAAAAGACAATGAGATTAAAAATAGAATCAAAAAATACATAGAAAAACATTTGTTGGTTTATTGTAGATTAAGTTTGTTAAAGTAGGCTAAGCGTTAGATGATGTTGCTCAAACCTTATTTTGTAATACAGATATTATTTTTGAATATAAATACATGGAGTTTGTCAAGATATTTATGCTTACGTACATGCATATTTGTGTAGTAGGGCTGATGAAATTTCAAATGAGGGATGTTAAATGAGGTTTCACATACACTCTGACCCATTAAATAGTAAAACAGTGCTATCATTCATAACTGTCCTGTTCATATTTGTAGTTCCTAAAACTGCAGACAAAGCAAAACAGTTGTGGTAAACATAGCTTGCAAACAATGTCCACAAAAACTAAAACAGCATCACACGCTTAACCACTCAAAGACTGACTCGGTTCTTTGACCTCAGTTTTCATTATGCAAGCTAAACATTTGGCGCCAACATGCTTGTATAGGTACATTATTGTACTCATACCTCATTTTTGGGTGTGTATGCTACATTATTTTAACATTATATAAGTATTTAATGAGAAAAAAAATATATAAATATATATATTTAGGACCACATTTTTGTGCTGCAAACCCACTAATTTTTTTTTGCACTAAAATTATGTTCTGTTGTAAGCCAGTTGTTATTTGTAGAAAACAGTTTGCCACCAAATACAAATTCAATCATTACCTATTGACCCACGTCAGTAAGAACTGCTTTTAAGTCAGTATAACCAAACTCATGGCGAGTTAGCTTTTGTAGTTGCATCTCAGCCTTCTCCTAAACTATTTAAGTTTACTGCACCATGTTTTCATGGCTTTAGAAATTACTGTATTCTGAAACACACAGTCCGTCGACCTCTGACTAACAGTTTTCTGACTTCAGTAGTTTGGAGCTCAGCTGAGGTGGAACTGCGGGGGCTAACATCGCTCCATGTTCACTTTTCATACAAACTTCAAAAGTTCAATCCCGCTTTCAGACTGTTGAGCTGTCGACATTTTGACAGTTTGCCGCTAAATTAGTGTTTTCGTTTTTTCTTGAGCTGCCTGCTCAACCTCAGGACACTGCATGGGCTGAGTTCAGAAAGGTCACGGTTGATTTAGAAATCAATATGAAAGTGTTTGAGTCGTATTTTTCTCTTTCTCTCACAATACACCCCCTCACCTATTTTGCATTCTGTTCTCTTTTTCTCACTCTCTGTTTGCACAGCATCCCACATATGTGCAGGCACTCTTTGACTTTGACCCCCAGGAGGAAGGGGAGCTGGGTTTCCGGCGCGGTGACTTCATCCAAGTCCTGGACAACTCTGACCCCAACTGGTGGAAAGGAGGCTGCCATGGCCAAACGGGCATGTTCCCCCGCAACTATGTCACACCTGTCAACCGGAACATCTAAACAGTCAGACCATGTAAACAGCCACCACGACAACAACCATCACCACCACCACCATCGTCATCATCATCGCCCCCTGATCTCATCAGCCCCTATCTGATCCCCAACCACCCACTCACCCTTGTCCCGCCATCCCACGATAACAGGAGCAGACAGGAAGAACGCAAACAGCTAAAAGAGAGAGGAAAAAGGAGCAGAGCTGTCGGAGGCGTCACAGTGTGGGTGGCAAATAAAAAAATCTACTTTTACTTGTACTGAGAATGTTCACCTCCCTAGTGAACACCTCGGTCAGTATTGAACTGTCATTGAGGGAAATCTAAATGCAGAGAAACTAAGCGTAGTGCACCAAGCGTGAAGATAACCGAACGAGTCTCCCGCTAGAACTCCCACAGCTGCTTCTGTCCTCTTCTTTACTTCTTAACATTCTTGCCTTTTCTTTTGTGTTTCCTTTTCCTTTGCCGCATGTTGTTTTAATCACCTAAATGAAATACCTACCTATAAAACCTAACTCTGTTTTAAAGAAAAAAAAATAGGAGTAAAAATATAAAAAGAAGAAATTGTTAAAAAAAAAAAAAAAAAAAAAAGAGTGAGAGAGAAGGAAAAAAAAAACTGATGTCATCTTCAGCAAGTTTCCATGTCCAAGATCATTGGCACGTGAGCATTGTACATCAGCCCTGGGCTGTATAAATAAATCAACTATAGAGAGAATCCATTTTTTAAGAATATATATTATATATTTGTATGTGTTTGTCTGTTTTACCTCTCATCGCAAATTGTATTTTTTTTTTTTTTCATTTGTAAATTATGTTCAATTTTTTGTTAGTCTGGATATGACCTAGTAGCTCTAGAATGTGCTGAATTGTCAGTATGATTTTTTTTTCTCTGAATTTATCTGAGGGCCCTCAGATAATCTAGCATGATATTTAAGGCATCATGAATTCCATTTGGAACAAAAAAAAAAAATTTCTCGCCTGTAACCCAAGCAAAGTCAGTTTGTTCTCTGAAAAGCAACTAATCCCGTCAGGAAGCTGATGCTGACCAGCAAAAGTAGAGCCATGTATGCTGCAAGAGCTGTTGTATTATGAAGCCCTGAAAAAGGTCAGACACCTTTTCCAAGCCATTGTATTTATTGCAGCCATTTTACTCTTGGGCAGTGAATGTAGCTGACTGAGTCCATAGACATTACCATGAGGGAAGCAAGGTCGGAGAACTGAACTACACAACCACGCAAGGGATTTCCAAGACATGCTGAATTAGTAATGGTGTTGATAGTCATTTATAAAGAGAGAGCGAGAGAGAGAGATGTATGAGGATACTTACAGGTAATTAACATGCATATTCAAAATGTTCAGTTCATGCACGCATATGAAACCGCTCTCCTCCTTGTTATACCTGCATGTAGCAAAGAGGCTGAGTCCTGATAATCACATTGTGTAATCACCAGTGCAGTTCTGCGGCTGGCACAGATCAACAGTTCAGAAAAATTGAGAGATTGTCTTTTATGCTAAAAGTTGAGAGATCAGCTTAAATGATGTAAAAGTTTTGTTCCGTGTTATTTTTTTTTCTTTCTTTCTTTTTTTCTTTTTTTTCGTCCAATGTGGTGTGTGGTCTAGCACTTTTTTTTTGTTTTTGTCAAACATTTCAATTTCTGGTCTGGTGTGTGTCTTTTTTGTTTTGTTTACTGTGTTTGTGTTTATGGTTTTTTGTTTTCTTGTTCTCTCTGGATAGTGCCTTTTCTCTCTGGTGTTTCAGTGTCTCCGACCTGCTGCTTTGAGCCCCCCTCCCGTCATGGGGCCTGCCAGTCCTGCAGTGAGAAATAGTGTACATAATCCAATCCAACCTGTCCCATCAAACAGCGCTCCCCCTCCTACATCAACCTCCCTCCTTCACCTTTGCCCTTACCAACATGGAACTCTTCTTATTTAAGTGTCTCTCGCCTTCTCTTACCTAATGATGTTTTGTTTTTGCTCTTTTTTTATTTGCATTTGTTTTTTGTTTTGTTTTCAATTAATAAAATGCAATTATTAAAAAATGAGAATATTCTATGTCGTGTGTTTCTCACTGCAAGGGATATGGGTGTTTTTGACATCTCAGGTACCTCTGGTGATTTTGTGTAGATAACACTGCCCATGTCTTGCTTATGATGTCTTGTTCAGATTAATGTGCTCTCATGTTTTAAGATAAGGCATATTTAAAGTCCCTGGTCGTGGCAAATGTGCAAGCTTCAGTTGGCCCGGAGGAGCAGTGAAGAGGAAGCTGATGACTTCATTTCTTGAAGCAGTGCCCGAGGTCCTGTACATGCAGCGGTTTGCCGCCGTTGCTGCAGACCAATGAAAACTTAACATTGCATTATCCACGGTCTGGTGCACTGTCTGCTCCAGATTTTCAGTTCGTTTCCTGTGTAGCACTTAAGCACTTATCTCCAATCTGCCTTCTTTCTGCCTTTATTTTTGTCACAGGCTCACTGTAAAGTCAATCCTTCTCTCCCTAGCCCTGTGAGCAAGCATCTGTTGTAGTTGCACAAGATATCAGCCTCCCCCAGTGTCCCCCAGTTTGTTTTTTTTATCCTCTTTCTAGCAGTAATGCAACCCAGTGAGACAATTACACAATGGCCACACTTTACTACCAAAGGTTTTTTTTTTCTTTTCATGTGAAACATTAATACTGAGTTAGCATTTCTCAGAAAAATGCACTCACAGTCTGCAATAATTCTTGGAAGACTTTGCAAAGCCAGAGGCCTTAACAGACCCATCCGCAGGGTTTTCCCTTCTCAGATTTGACTGGGCCATTTGCCATATGGTGCCGCCGTAGTAGCTGACAACAGAGTCAGGATAGCTTAAAAACCTCGCACTCCACGCCGTTTTGACATTTTAAGAGGCTTTTACGGTTGGCAAGTGAGGACAGCTCGTGCAGAGATGAGAAGATTATTACCCGCATGTGAACTGGCGACCTGTTCGTGCCAGTCCATCAGCATCATAATTATAGCCATTGATGTCTGTAGTGCACACACACACACACACACACACACACACACACACGTATATGCATGTGCGTGTTTGTTCATATTTGTGCTAAATCAAATGGAGGACTGGCTCGGGAAGGTTTAAGAAACAATCCCTTTTGGGGCAGCTACATGCTATACGAGAGACAATCACTGCGTGCTGGGAAAAACACTTTAAAGGGATTTGTGGTGCACATACTTAAGATTTATTGGGGTCTGAGATTTATTGAAAACCGCAGCACAATGTCAATGTTAACACAAAAACTGGAGGCCTTACTTTGTGCTGCATATCATGGGACATAATCTGAAACTCATGGGGATTAAAATAGCAATCAGGACTGATTCTATCCCTTTGTTTGCACTCTCCAGAGGCTCTCTGTTAATGTGATATGTCTGGGCAGCAGTTCATCACTCAGGTGCTGTTTAACCTGTAGATGAATTCTGTTCACCCTCACTGCCCATGTGCTGAAACAAAAACCCATGGAAACAGTTTGTGAGCCCTGTGTAGGCGTCTGATGTGTGATAGACTTATCACATCACGCACGCTGCTTCAGCCTTATGACATCATACAATTATCTAACATGCAAAGGCTGATTTTCCTTCACACTCCCAACTGGGAAACAAAGGTGCCGTACTCCTGACACATGTGTGGCTGCCACATGCCCATTTCAGGATCACACCTGGTGGAAATCTGTAAGTCATACGTCATCTTCAAGGCCAAAGCTTTCCCAAGGTTCCCATTGGAATTATTCCGTACATTATACAAAAAATACCCAAATAGGAAATGCCACCATGACACAAGTGAACTTGTTCAACTACATGTCATGCAAATTGACTGTGAAGTGCAAACACTGGCTTCTTTGTACTGCTGCCATCCTGTATCATATCAGGAAGAAAGATCTCACAGTGGTACTCTGATACAGTGCAACAGCCAAATGTGTCATAAATACCTGGCAAGCATAACAACACAGGTTTTACCAGTTAGAGACTCTTTACTGACCCCTGAGCTGGGGTAGGTGGACCAGTGTGGAAGGCCAAGAGGAGCACAGCCCCAGGAAATCACATCTTTGACTCTCACACATCTTCAGACTGACATAGGGCTCCTGCATCCCCTGCATTTTTGCTTGAATCCAGCTCTGCACAAGCTTATTTGGTTTCCCCAGCGCTCTCTACTCGGTTATTTATGGTATATTACCGCCCCCTGCTGGAGAAAAATACAGACACACCAACTACTGTAGAAAAGCAGGGCTGGTTAATTGTAGTTTACTACATCTACGGAAAATTATTTAAATTCTTATAATAATCATACGTAGGACCCTTTATATTAAGCCCACATCTTTTTACCCAATTTCTGCTTCTGCCATTTAATGAACAAGATGAGCGCGGCTCTCCTTGACCTGTAAAAAGAGAGGAGAATCAGAATCAGAAATACTTTGTTGACAAACATATCTATCTATCTATCTATCTATAGATATCTATATCTATATAGATATAGATATCTATAGATAGATAGATAGATAGATAGATAGATAGATAGATAGATAGAAATATAAAAATATGTGCGTTAAAAATATACAAAAAAGTAAGGGCATTAATCCTGCTTGTGCATTAAGCCTAGTCGTTCTCCATTCGGTATCAACTTCACGTTTCTCGAACCACAATCTTGTGTAGGCTATTTATACAAATAATCTTTGCTTATGAAGATATTCCACTACATGTAGTGTTGCTGCTATAACATGATCAGCAGGGGGCGCTGCAACACCAGCTATACATCACCACAGCGGTTACCTAACTCCTTCAATGTGGTCATCCATACCATTTATCTCCAGTGGGAAGGTACACGGCCTTCCATGTTCAGCCGCATCTGTATCTCTATCTTACCGACACGTTGCTGGTTTCAACACCGGCGATTGATACCTTGCTAAAAGGAACCGACGTTGTCGGCAGGATTCGAACCTGCGCGGGGAGACCCCAATGGATTTCTAGTCCATCGCCTTAACCACTCGGCCACGACAACCGCGTAACAGACTGCCCGAATAATCATATAGTGAAAGTAAACCTTATGTAATGACTAAAATAAAATTATAATAAGTGGGTGACGTTTGTGATATAAACATTTATTTAAATGCACATGGATTACAGTACATGGTGTCAATTTGATGTAAGTTGTAAAAGAAAATATCTCACAGGTGAAAGCGTGTCTGAAATAGTGATTTTGTTCTCTTTGGTGCTTGTTGCCAGTTCGAACGACCTGAAAGGCCTACATACAAAAATATATATATATGAATCACCTTACCGCTAATAAGTGACAAAACTGTAGCTGTAGCACCAAAAGAATTTAAATTATTTTCCCAGCAGAGTTTAATAAAGAACCCTTGTTTTAATCGTCTTGGTTAATATTAACATTTTACTATGCACACGCGCACTCACGCGCACATACTTCTGCACAGATGATCTTCCATCTGTAAATCTGGTAATGTGTGCAGCTGACGAATCACACTTGCACACCCTCCTATCCTGTGCATCTGTCAACAAAGTATTATTCTCACTATGAACTGACATTATCTTTTTTGTTTTGTAAGTATTATATTATATTAATTTCTCTGTATTTGTTCAGCTCTTATGTAACGTTGTCCTTGCTGACGCTGTGGCAAAACGACCTCGCCTCAAAAGGATAATTAAAGTTTCACCTGGCAGTTTAATATTCGAGGCTACACGCAGAAAATATTATGGCAACAATGTATATGAAAAGTGTGACCTCAGTCATTGTTGCGATGGAGCTGCAAGAATCGGGACCACGTGACTCGTCCAGCTAGGGGCCTGCTGTTTGTTCAGTCAGAGGCAGAGAGGAAGAAAAATGGCGGCTCTGTGCGAACCCAAACGGGACGCCGGGCTAACGTTTTGAGCTTTCACACCCAAAACGGACACCGGGGCTACGCGGGGCACCGCATCATCTCAATCCCCACCGGCCCACCTTTCAGCGGATACCGCTTTCGCTCGCGTCCGTGAAGGCTAAACAAACGCAAAAATTGAGATTGAAATAATAGGGTTTGCCTATCATGAGAGGCAGAAGGGGCAGGCCGCCCAAACCGCTGCAAAGTGAGGAGCCGTCTCCAACACCGGCCCGTGGCTTGAGACCCAGGAGGAATCTGAAGCCCAGGGCCAGGGACAGCGGGGATGAGGATACCGAGAGCCCCAAGAGAGAGACCACCAAGGCGGCCAGGGGCAAGAGAAAGGGGGGAGCTGGCACGTCAACCCGGGGCAGGGGAAGAGGCAGAGGTGGCGGTGGAGGCAGAGGAGGTCGAGGAGGAAGGCGGACGCCTGCCTCCAAAACAGTGGTCTACGATGACCATGAGAGCGAGGAGGAAGACGATGCGGTCAGCCTGAGATCCGAGGAGGACGAGTATGTAGAGGAGGAACCCGCATCCGAGGAGGATGAGGGCCTCAAGGAGGACTCCGACTGCCTTGACGATGTGCTGGACGAGGAGGAGGATGATGCCAGCTACTGTACAGAGAGTAGTTTTCGGAGTCAGAGCACACACGCCAGCACTCCGGGTAAATAAACACCCCGATCAGATCGTGGTCAGACAATCTGATCATACTTTGCAGTGGCTTCGGGATCCGTCCCGAAATGCCCATTCTGGTGATTGTTATTTTTGAACAGTGCAGGAAGCTGTATTGTTCAAAATGGAGAATGCACACTGTATGAACACAGGCCGCAGTCCACTCATTAACTGCTACTGCAGGTGGACCCAGTCCGTGTGAGCGCCGCCGGGCTGGCACCAGCCTCCGGCCACGGAGGTCCACAGAGGAACTGTTCCATTTTGTCACGGAGCTTTGATTTACACGATTATCCGTGAATGCAACAAGATTTTAATTCATTGGCGTTAGAGTCGAAATGCTAGTTAGCTAGCTGGCTAGCTAACGTTAGCAAGTAACATTAGCTCATGCTGTCTTGTATCACCCTGGAGCCGGACCTAGACAACAGTAACATCACAAGTTTTTATTCACAGCACAATGTGTAGACAGGCAAATGTTGTAAATTATTCTTACTAAATTATGTAGACTAAAAATATGAAAAACTGCACTTCCTTGAAAGATACAACTGGATAGCTAAGTAGCTAGGCTAGCATACCTGTCATTTTGGCACTTAAACTTTTAGTTCAACCCTATAAGTTAATTCAGTACATCATTTCCAGATATACCAACAATACTGAGTTACTTCTTACAAGCTGCAATAGTCAACAAAAGGAACTAGCAAATGTGGCTGACCTGGTCAGTGTTTTTACTGTTATTCGGCCATTGCCTGTGCAGCAGGGGGACACAGTCACATAGAGCCTGGAATAAGCCTGGCCATGTGTGGAGTCGCCCATAGGAGCTGGTAAACTTACAAGTTTACCACTAGTATGAAACCTTAGTTTACAAGATGTGTCTTTGACATTTTCTGCTGGAAAAAAAAAAAAAAAGAAACTTTGTGGCTGCTTAAATGTCATTTGTCCTCATCAATTCTTTGTTAAAACCAATTTCAAGTTTATTTAAACCCCAGTATCACTGTTTACAATCACAAACAGCTGTACATGCCCATAAGTTTACAACAAACAGGATGACACCCCCTGACTTAAAGCAAATTACAAACATTGTAGTCATAATATAAAACAAAACACACTGGCAGACAATGTGACAACAGAAGCAGTAGAAAATGGAATAAAAGTATAATGATATATTAATTTGGTGGGACATTAGTGAAAATAAAAACTTCAATATGATCAAGGTTTAAGGGCTGGTACAGCTAAGGGTACAAAAACCTCCTCCTTCATGCTGTTAAGTGGCACATAGCAACAGATACAGAGCGATACCTTACTACCTTCTTGGCAGGTTTTTCATGCCCACTAAGGGGGTTAAGGTTTTCTGTTTTCTAAAATCAGTTATAGTCAAGTATCTCTACATAGATGACATCTGTGTAATCATGTTTCACAGGTCATATTCTTTATCCAACAGGGAAGAGAAAACTACGGGCTTCCCGACCTCGCACTCCTATTCTGGAGGACAAGGAGATTCCTCAGCTGGAGCTCCCTGAGACCTCCGAGGATCTCCTGGTGCCCAGTGAGGAGCTTCTCAGTGTCACCTCCATCTATGAGGTGCTTCGCAACTTCAGTACGGTGCTGCGGCTCTCCCCATTCCGCTTTGAGGACTTCTGCGCAGCTCTGGTTGGACAGGAGCAGTGCACTTTGATAGCAGAGACCCACATTGCCCTGCTGAAGGCCATCTTGCGTGAGGAAGACTCCTCCAGCACCACCTTCGGCCCTGCCGACCTTAAAGACAGTGTCAACTCTACGTTGTACTTTATTGATGGCATGACGTGGCCCGAGGTGGTGCGGGCGTACTGTGAGAGTGACCGGGAGTATCACCACGTCCTGCCGTATCTGGAGGTGGACGAGTACCCGTACGGTCCACTGGACAGTAAGATCAAGGTGCTGCAGTTCCTGGTTGATCAGTTTCTCACCACCAACATTGCCCGTGAGGAGCTCATGTCGGAGGGCATCGTGCAGTATGACGACCACTGCCGCGTCTGCCATCGGCTGGGTGATCTGCTGTGCTGTGAAACCTGCTCGGCCGTGTACCATCTTGAGTGTGTGAAACCACCACTGGCCGAGGTTCCAGAGGACGAGTGGCAGTGTGAGATCTGTGTGGCACACAAGGTTCCCGGCGTCACAGACTGTGTCACAGAGATGCAGAAGAACAGACCCTACATCCGCCAGGAACCCATCGGATACGACCGCCACCAGAGGAAGTACTGGTTCCTCAACAGAAGGATTATTGTGTAAGTGATGACCCTTTCTGCCCCTCCACCTGATCCATTAGAATTTGCCGCTATTGTGGGGCAACGCTTTTGTATCCTGAAAACAGATAGTTTCAGAAAATGTCAGCTCTACTGAAAATGGATAGCTTCAAACAAGGCCGTCATTTAAAACTAATCCTACACGCAGTATAAAATGAGAGCACACTTGACAGATTTAGTTCTGGTCACATTTATTACCAGTTCACACATGAATCTATGATGTATTGATCTTATTTAACATCGCAGTCTCAGAAAAGTTTTTGTAATTCTGAAAGGAAAAGTACACTCACCCTGGACACAAAATGCACATACCTTGTACAACCACCTGATTTGGGACAAATGACCAAACACGCACGCATACTAACCCAGCCAGTTGAGGAGAGTCTCCTAAAATGTGAAACAGCCTGAGAGTGAAACCAAAACTTTTAACATTGGCTGTTTCATAGCAAATAACATGCTTCCATGCATTCATTCAGTTATATTTGAATGTAGGTTTTAGTCGGGAGATGCGCTGCAGGCTCTATAGCTCTCTTGACAGTGATGCTGCGCTTGCTGTCATCTCATGTTGAGTTTGAGGTCTCCCTTTATAAATATAGGCCTGAATTTATCTAAAAGAAGGTTTTTATTTTCTGTCAGTGTATTTTGCGAAAGCCTATGAATTTATTTGACTTGAAATGCCGTTCTGGCCAAAAATACTTCATTACTAGCGAATGGGACCTCCGTGTTTGACGTGAACTGTTATACATCCAGAGAATATCAATAAAACACTGTAAGTAGATTAGTAGTCTATTATGGTCATCATTCAGCCTGTCCTTGACTCGCCGTTTTTATACTCACTGATTATGTGTTCCACTTAGGTATCATTCTTTATGAATCATTTGCCAGCTGGTGAAATTGAGTTGTGTGCCTTGACATCTTGACTTTGGCAAAGCTCATTTCTCCCCAACCTGCACAAGCATCTCAGGCCTCAGAGTCCCAGAGGGAGCCGTTTCCAATGCCTCAGTGAGCACAGCGAGGGTGCAGTAAACGTCAACTGCACCCTCAGTGAGGCTGAAACCTTTTGTTGCCTCCAGCCTGTGCTGAGATGCTGCCTCCTCCTTCCCATTATTTGTAAACAATGAACATCTCTCACTCAGAGCTGTGAGAATATTTTCCTTCGCTTTACTTTCCTTGGTACTTAAAATGAATTGGAAAATCTGTGGTGTAATATGTTGTTTCATACAGAGAGCACTTTTATACTGTCAAAATTTATCATACTGTGGACAGTGAACACTTAACTGAAATTATTGTCTTTAGCAGTAATATGTAGAGTAATTGATTTACTTGCAGTGAGGAGGATGCTGTGTGAAGAGACGGCTTGTTGTGATAATTAACTATCTATTTATTACCATTCCTCTGCTGGCTTTGGAGTGAGGAGGATGGGGAGCATGAGAAGAAAAAGATCTGGTACTACAGCACCAAGGCGCAGCTGGGGGAGCTTATCGAGTGCCTGGATAAGGAGTACTGGGAGGTGGACCTCTGCGCCACCCTGGAGGAGATGAAGGAGGAGGTGCAGACTCACATGGACATCACCGAGGACCTTACCAACAAAGCCCGTGGAAACAATAAGTCCTACCTCACCGCTGTTAATGGTACAGGATTTTTTCCTTGTCTTTGCACCTCATACATGTCAGTCCCAGCTCTGGTTGAATGACAGCCCTTAGTATCACCAGCCGATTCTTCATTTTAGTCAGGCACTGTCTGGTGAACACAGCAGGTATCTTTACAGTGGCCTGCACCCTGCTGTACACATGTTTCAAGGTGATGTGGGGAATGTTTTCTCATCATTGATCGGGGCATGTGAGTCAAGCTGTGTGGGTTTGTCTTTGTGGACTTAGGCTTAAAGATAGTTCACATAGTTGAGATAGGCTGTTGTTTTGACCTTTACATGGATACACTGCTCTAATAGTCCCTTTTCACTGCAGCTGTTCTGCAACCAAATGGGGTAAACACAGGTGTTACTCATGGCATCAATTAAAATCATGTTCCATCCAAGTGTAGCAGAGCCGGGGTCGCGTTATTGTTTATGCTGGCTCACCTGAAAGGTTCTGATACACTTAAATGCAACAGAACTTTAATTAACGACATGAGTAACATCTGTGTTTACTGCTGTTCATGTCAAAATGCTTTGAAAAAGGTCTGTTGGGATTCTGGGAGTTACCTGTCTTTTATCAGTTTTGATATTTAGCAATCTTAGGCTTGCACAGGCTGACAGTAACTGAACTCTGAATTGCATTCCTGCCTAAGTGATAAGCTTGTCAGCAAGCAAGTTCAACCTCAAATTTATTTAAAGTCACTGCACAGTCTCAAAGTACTTTACCGGCCCACAGTCTATAGAAAACAAAAAATATTGTCCCTCCTAATGAGCATGAAAAACTTCCCAAAAAGGTAACAAAGTATTGCTCTGGATCTGTTGCCATGTGCCACTTAACAGCGTGGAGGAGAAGGAGAGTTTTGTACCCTAAGGTGTATCAGCCCTTAAACCTTGATCACATTTGAGACCATTTCATTGTTAATGTGATTTGCACACCCAAATCAAGCATTTGAATGTGTCCATCCTGTAGCATTACATTCCTGCACATTCAACCCAAGCTCCAGACATCAGTGTTGTTCCCCTCAGGCAGCAGTGCACTGCTACGACAGTTGACACAGAAATGTCTGATGCTGCCTCTTTTTCTCCCTTCATTTTCTCTCAGACAACATGCAACTGTTTTTTTTTCCACCTTACCCCAAGGAGTGTGAGTGCTAGAAGACATGGTGGTTATTATGCCAGCAATATCCGTTTTTGTTTGGCAGGCTCCCATATCTGCCTCTGTTTGTAACAGTTTTCCTGTGTGTATACTCGTCACCTAACCGCTTGATATGAGTTTTCATGAAAGTCACTGCTGTACTGTGTTTACTGCAGATGGGTGTCTTTCATATTCCCTCAAAAATTGAGGATTTGGTATTCTGTAGTCCAAAACAAAAAAAGCATTGTAAAGCCTTTGCAGTGCTTTTTATCTTTTCTGTTGCCTTTACCCATCTAAAGTGATTTATAGGTTTTACTGGTATTTTTTTCATCTCTTAAAAGCTCACTGCTGCTGTGGTGCAGTGCTGCCTACACCTTGCTTTGTTCATTTTAGCTGGCAGGGACACATCCATTTCTCTCCTAATGCAAACTGTAGCTATAAAACATGGCTACCTGAAGAACACAGGATACTGTTTTGCTTAATTTCCTCCTTTTCTAAGGTGTAATATCAGATTAGATCTTGCTTGCAAACAATTACAACTATTTTGTGCCAAGCTCATTTGCTTTCACTGATTTAAAAAAAAAAAAAAAAAAAAAAAAAAAAGCACACCCTGTGCCACTGTTATTGCATTTCTGAATTTGTCAATAACTTTCTAGATTAACTCCTGAAGAGTTAAAAAAGTTCTTGGCACCATTATGCCCAAGTTCCTTCCTTGAATAAGATTCTTCTTTCAAATTTGGTGCACGGAGTACAGCTGCAACGATTAATAATAGTAATAATTGATTAGGTGCCAGCTCTTAAATTAATCGAAAGGTATTTGATAATTGATTAATTGTTTTGAGTCATTTTTAAGGAAAGGAATTCAAATTCTCTGATTCCTGCTTCTATAGTGTGAATATCTTCTGTTTTTTTTTTTTAGTCCTCTATGAGGACTAAATGGGTTGTTGGTTGGGACAGAACATCACTGTGGGTTGTGGGAAATTGTGATTAACCAAATTTCACCATTTTCTTACTTTTTCTATGAGAAACAACCAGGGCTGTGCGATATGACCTAAATCTTATATCCCAGTATAGGTCATTTCATGAACGATATATATCACAATATAGCACATTTTCACTAAATTACATGAATAAATGGTTTATGTAAAATGACCACACGGAGAGACATATTTCCTAGTCAGCTTTGAATTGTATACATGACAAATGAAATGTACTTAATCGTGTTTTTTTTAAATTTTCTCCTTTTATTTGGAACCTTTGTGCAACTTTTCATTTCAACAGTCAACAAAATATAAAACATGTAAAATATAAGTGTAATGATGAAAGGAGTGTATTGGCGATCTGCACACTCTTCCCAACAATAGTGCCCTGAATGCACCACATAGAGCAACATTTCCTCAGTCAATTACCGAGACCGTTTACCATTCTGTCAAAATGCCACCATAGTTACACCACAGTTGTTTGTGGCTCCCACAGAGACTGCCGCCAGGGCCTCCTGCACCTCTCCAGAACTGTAACTGGAGTTCTGCTCTCCAAAACTGTAGCTGCAGCTAATCACAGACTCCAAGGTGTCACTGGATTCACTGTGAGAAGTAAATCACAACATTGCTTTGGAGTGAATGTTTTATCTCAGTGGCTGCAGCCATGACTTCTGCTGTTTTTGTCTGAGCTTCATTAGCATAGAGTTAATAAAATGATGCTGCTGTCCAGAGTTTTGGTGATCGGTGAAGTGTGACACTCAGAACAAACGCTCACACCATGAAAACCGTTACTGTGTAGCTGCCAGCACACTTCCACACAGGATTTAACTTCTGCTGTGTTATTATGTATGTTAGACAGTCAGTTTATGTTGCCTACTCTCATGCTGCGGTGAGGAGGAATGCTAAGCATCATCCAATTTACAGAAAATAAACTGCCGTTATAAATTACCGGAACAAGTTGATTTGTAACACAAGGAAATAATAAAACATGGAACAATAGATGTTTTTCTACTGTCGCACAATATATATCATCATATCGCACAGCCCTACAAACAACTAACTGATTAATCGAGAAAATGATCAACAGGTTAATCGATAATGATAATAATTAGTTGCAGCTCTACACTGGAGAATGATTTTCATATGGGCCCTATGAGATGTTATTGTGGTTTACAATGTGTTCATGCTTTTTGCCATCTGGAATGATGCAATATGAACTCTGTTGGTGCAGAATTACTATCAGTAGCCAGACAGTGTGTTCCTGTGGTGTTGCTTCTGACCTCATTCACTTGTCCACAGAGAAAATGCTTTCAGAGGTTTCATGATGTCAGGCTCATGTCTCATGTCATCATGTGGGAAAAGGAGCTGCTAGGCGCAGATGGGGCGTTTAGATTTGTTTATTGACTAGATGTTCATCATCTATTCCCAAGTCCTACATGGTGTATGCTATTTTTGCTTTGCATTTCTTTGTAACTAAACAGTTTTGTTCTCCTTGCATCTGTAGAAGAGATCATGGAGCGTGTGAAGGTCAGGCAAGAGGCACAGGAAGCAAACAGGCTAGCAGAGGAAGCGGAGAAAAAAAAGCAAGAACCAGAAAGTGGCCCCTCCAAGGCAGTGGAGGGCCCTGCTGAGCTCGCCACACAGCTGGACAACGGAGAACACACGGAGTCTAAAGAAGATCCTACTTCACAGGGTAAAATGTCTACTTTGGCATCTTCTGTTATCTGTCAAGCTGTCTCTCTTGCTTTCTAATTCCCTCTCACATACCACTAACTTAACTGTTCCTAAGAGGACTGATAAGAATAGGTGCAATTTTCCCATTTGGGAAGTGCAGTCATGTCTATCAAATTCATTTGCTGTCACTGAAAGTGATTCTGACTTTGGTGATGCGCTACACTGTGTGTGATTTTATGTCATACTACAGCAGCCAAAGGTCCCACTGCTGGAGAGGAGGGCAACATGTCTAATCCTAAGCCTGGTTCAGCCACGCAGGACTCTGCCGTCTCTAAAACGGAGTTCCTTGAACCCAATGAGGGCACCCAGCCTGCCCCCTTAGGGAGCCAGGAGAGTGGGGAGTCCCCTGTAGTGGCAAAGCAGGAGAGGACAGGTACACAGAAGAGTCAGAGAATGGTTTCTGGTGTCCAGTAATCGGCAGCATCTCGAGGCATCCTTCTCATCCTCCACATCTTCCACTGCTGTTAACCTGCACATGTGCACCTGCATTCATCTGTGTGCTTGTAACTGCTGGTGGCTGCGTAGCCTGGCTCATATACCTGGTGACATGCTAGTGGAAGACCACACTGATCCATTTCGGTGTCTGTTGCCTGAATGGTGCTGAATGACACGTTTCTACCCATCAGATTTCCATCCATTTTGATGGAGGGAATACAGTGTGCACCTTCCTTTGGTTGTATGACTGAGGATTAAACATAGAAATGCTTGCATAAGATTGATATGATTGTAGGTTTGCCTGTTTTTGAATTTATGCTATCTAGTCTGTACAGTCATATCTGTGTAGTTTTCCTGCAATCTATTTATTATTCCTTTAGCTCTCCAGTGCCAGCCTAATGCATGTTCCAAAACGACCCAGCGGATAAAAATTGAGTCGGCACAAATTCTCTGTTTTCTGAAGGATCAGTGTGGCTTCCCCTAAGTGTTTGAGCATACATTACTATTCTAGTCAGAGCTGTTTTCGGTCTCTCGTTGCATTTGTTTGCCCGGCTTTCATTTGTTATGTCGGCTGACCATTGTTGTTTTCCCACTTCATTTAAAATGCCTTTAAGCAGGACACTACGTAAATCTGTCCATCTGATGATCCATTTACCTTAATTATACTTGCTCTGGAGAATAATGCTTCCTTAGTTAACCTTCCTCAGATCTATTTAGGCCTACATGAAGGACTGTGAAAGAGCTCTTTGCAGGTTGGTCCTTAGACATAAATAACAAGTGTACCATTGGAGCCTCTTCACAGGCTCTTCTTAATCATGGCCCTTACAGTGAATGTTGTTCATTTGTATAAAAGTGCCTCTTTTCTTTGCTTCCCTCTACAACAGCACTTAAATTCACCACTCATGCTACACTAGAGCACCCCTAGTTAGCCCGTTTCTTTGCATATTGCCTTTAACAGCATCTCTCTATTATCTTCAGTGCATATCTAATTGGATAGTGAGGAGATAATGAGAAGATATTTCTCATTCAATTGTTCCAGTTAGTTCTCAAACTGTTGCAAGCCATTTCGTGTACCATTTGTCTTGTCTTGACCTTTTGTAAGCATGGGTCTAAAATAGTTGCACTCAGCACCTGCTTTGGTAGCTTAAACGTTTCATTCAGTTTTGCCGCATTCGTTCTTTATCTTGTTTTATGCATTGTGTCTTGTGTTGCTGCTCTTTAAAAGCTTGCTTTTGGCACTGCGATGGCTAGTGTCCCTGGCAGCAACTGCCACGCTAAGTCTGCCACAACCAGCTCCTTATTCTCATTCCAGTTTATGGGAAATTGGGCTGGGTTCCCCTCGCTCAGACAAAAGGCTCTCTGCCTGGAAGCCCCACCTGCTACCTCGACTACAAAGAGCTGCATATATATGCAGGATTCTCTCCCGTAACAAGTCAAAAGCAGAGCTGGTGTCTTCATTTGGAATTGCAGCAAGTGCACAGCTTGTGTTCAAATTATGTAGCCTTTCGTTTCTTATTTTTTTGGGGTGGGGGGGGGTGGGGGTGGGGGGGGGGGGTGTTATTGAGCTGCCTGGACTGCTGAAGCGTTAAAAATATTTACTGATGCAGCAGCTTGTTGGTGGAATATGCTAATTGGGCATTATCATCAAAGAGCAGGTGACTAGTTTTGTCATTCATCTCCTCTGTTTTGCTATCATGCATGATTCCTGTGTTTTGTTATTCACCCAAGCAGAGCAAGTGTTAATGACACGTGTTGTCATTTCCTGCAACCTCGACTCCTCCAGTTCTTGGTGTTATCCTGTACTGAGTCTTTCCTGCCCCCTGCTTTTTAGATAAGGATGTAAAAGCAGAGTCTGGCAGTGAGGAGAAGCCACAGACCCAAGGCCTACAGCAGCAGTCTGCCGGGCCAGAGGTGTGCAGCAGCCAGGTGTCTGGATCTGGGAGCCTCAGGAAGCTGGAGGAGCCTGACCTGGCTGACAGGTCGTCCCAGTCCTCTTTCACAAGCCAAGATGGGACAGGTAAAGACCAGCTGGTTGGTGGTGAGAAAGCAAATAGAGGAGTTGAAATACAAAAGAAACCCACAGTCAGTGTTGAATTTGTTATGGTGCTAATAGTGTCATCTGTTTCATGGCTGGCAGAGGAGTATAACGAGAAGGTCAAGAGCGACAAAGTAACAGCAGCAGATCGGGAGAATAATAACCCAACACCTAGAGGCAGCAAGGAGGTGAGAGAAGTATGTCTGTGTGTACTAGATGCAATTACAGACTAGAACAAAAATGGCCTCATGGTAAAGTTACAAATGTAATTCAAATTGATGCTATTTGGGTTAAATGTAAATGAATCCCCTTGAAAATGTGCTTTTTCTGACACTATGGTCCAATCATTTTTACTCTTTTGCATGCTTCAGTCATCACCCGCGCGCTCTGATGGTGAGACCTCCCGTCCCGGCTTCTTGAAAAAGGACACTGCAGTGAAGACCAATGCCAACAACTTGTTCAAACTGGGTCAGGAGGGTAAATACAGAGTCTACCACAACCAGTACAGCACCAACGTCCTGGCCCTCAACAAGCATCAGCACCGTGAGGACCACGACAAACGACGCCACCTCTCCCACAAGTTCAGCCTGACCACTGCCTCTGAGTTCAAATGGAACGGCTCTATTCACGGTTCAAGGGTCCTGACCGTCTCTACCCTACGTCTCACCATCATCCAGCTGGAAAACAACGTCCCCTCACCGTTCATGCACCCAAACTGGGCATCGCATAGGTATGACGCTTCAGTAATAATGCAGTGCTGCAATATCTAATGTAATCACTTGAATTAATTGAGTTCTTACTTGTCTTCATCACATGGAGATCAAAGCATAGGGTAAAGTACATACCAGCGGCCATTGAGCATGTACGCAGAATCTTAAATGAAATTTATGGCTCACCTGCCAAGGGCAGGTAAATGAAAAAATGTACTTGCCAAGAATATTAACTAAGTTTTTTCTTTACATTTTTCATTGATATACATCACTCTGCCAGTTTTCAGTGTTTTGAGTATAAAAATTAACTATGAGTTAAGTTGCCCACTCTTTTATACAGTAGATCAAGTTCATAATTCAGAGTGAAGTGCAAGATAATTTAATATAACCAAAATGTTTATCTGTATAAAAGGTAGCATCAAGCTTGGTTCTTGTTTATTTATCAGTTGAAGATGGATTTTCTTATGCTTGGCACCAGGCACATGTTAATTTCAGACTCTGTCTTGCTAAACGACTTGAATCCTTGAAGAAATTTGAGATGAACGTGGGTCCTTCAATACAAAATGTGAAGATTCTTGCAGAGGTGCCATTCACCTCTCGGTACTGTTTTGACTCAGATTTCCATTTTCAGCTGTGGTGAGGTGCTGTGTGAGAAAGCCGCAGCTACGCTCAGCTGCACTTTGATTTGTATCTGCTTCTCTTGACTTGTCTCTGCCTGCTTTCCCAGGTCCAACTGGAACAAAGCAGTCCAGATGTGCAGCAAAGCCAGGGAATTTGCTTTGGCCTTGGCCATCCTGGAGTGTGCCATCAAGCCAGTGGTTATGCTGCCTGTGTGGAAGGATTCTCTTGGACACACAAGGTAATAAGAGAACAAAAGCAGCTGCAGGGAGGGAGGCAATTGAACATATTTTATTAGCAGCAGTTGTTTACAGTAACGATAAAACACATTAGCATATAGTTTGCCTTGTACAAGGCTGACTGATGGTGTTTGTCAAAGACTAGACATTGCCTATTATGACCTGTATCATGGCACCAGTCACAACTTGAGCCTTTTGATCACCTCCCCTTTTAAAAAAATAGAGTGTTGCTGGTCAGACAATCACTTCTGTGCTGATTTGATCACATTTGATCCTTAACTTACTGACAACTTCCTTTTTGCGTCAGGCTACATCGAATGACCTCCATGGAGCGGGAGGAGAAGGAAAAGGTGAAAAAGCGAGAGAAGAAACTGGAGGATGAGGAGACTATGCAGCAGGCCACCTGGGTGAAGTACACCATCCCCATCAAACACCAGGTATAACAACAGTACCTTTAATCTGTCATCCAGCTGCTCTTATGGCCACAGAGCAGGGTTTACGATCGTTGATACTGGTTTATATCACTAATAGATCAAAGCTTCTAAATCCGGTAGAGAATTCCATACAAATAACATTACAACTATCATTGAACCTTTCAGAAAAAGTACCACATAAGTTTGTATTAAATTTACAAGGGAAAGCTGCTGTTTTTCATGTGGTTATCAAGTGACCAAATAAAACCCAAAGGGAATATAGTGGTTGTACTTGAAGTGTGTTTTTATTTCAAGCATTCAGGACTTTGTGTGATATAAACACGCTAAGCTCTCAGCACTAAAAAAGGCAAGGAGGTTCCCTTTATCCCTTTTTAGCATGTTTGAGTGTAATATACAATGCTAGTGAAAAACAGGAGAAGCTCTTTCTCTCTCTCAGGTAATGTGATCCTCATCTGAAGGCTTCATTATTTCATTTTCCCTTACGTTGCTTATTTTTCTATCCATTCAGGTGTGGAAACAGAAGGGGGAGGAGTACAGGGTGACTGGGTATGGAGGCTGGAGCTGGGTCAGTAAGACCCATGTGCCACGTTTTGTTCCGAGGCTACCAGGGAACACAAATGTAAACTACCGCAAAGAACTGGAGGGTGAGGACTGAGCTGTCATAGTTTTCCACTGCTATTAGCCTTGTTTTCCTCTCTGTATGCTCCTGCTGCTGGCAGATTTGACTTATGTTATGGTTACTGATTTATTCACTGTCCTCACAGCAGCTAAAATGGGCAAAGAAAATGCAGCAGCTAGCACAAATAAGCCTAGCAAATTGATGGGAGCTGAGAAGGAGACCGCTCAGAGCACTGTGGATAAAGACGAGGAGCAAATATCCTGCACTGTGTCATCTCAGAGCACTTCTTCAGAGGAGGGACAGAGTGGAAAAGAAAAGGAAAGTATCATGGAGAAGGGGGAGGAAACAAATGTGGAAAAAACAACTGATGAAAAAATGGAGGTTGATCCCCACCCAGAAACTGTTGCTTCCAGTGACAACAAAGGTAGATGATTGGAATTATTTGTATCAATCTCTTCTAATTATATTATCTTTATCTTGGGATTTTGCTTGGGTTTTTTTTCCATTGCATATCTGTTTTCAAACATACTGGAACCTGGACTAATGCTGTCCCATTTTTAGTCTAGAAATGCTAAAAAGGATAATCTATTTTTGGTTCTGTCATCCACTGACTCCTGACTCTCTCCACCTTAGATAATGTCATCAAGAGAAGCCCTTCTCCACTTGCTGGCCAGCCTGTGAAGGAAGAAGCCATGCAGGGAGTTGAAAAACCCCAGGAGGAGAACACGTCGCCCAAACCTTTCTACTATGATGTTGTGAATGTCAGCGAGGGCTTCCAGCTGCGGACAGCTTATAAGAAGAAGGTAAAGCCCTCAAAACTGGATGGACTCTTAGAGCGCCGGGTCAAACAGTTCACCTTGGAGGAGAAGCAGAGGCTGGAGCGTTTGAAACAGGCAGCTCTGTTGTCCAAATTGGTCACCTCAAAGCCTACTGCTGTTGTCAAGACTGAAGCCTCTGCAGTGAACAAACAGGAGCCTGCAGTGACCCCATGCACTAAAGTAGAAGAGAGGCAGGAGGGCCTGCAGGTGAAAGACGCGGTGGTTAAAAAACTTAACTTTGACCAGGAGCAGACAGAAACAAAGCCTCGGACAGACAACTTGGACGTCAGATTAGACTCCACACAATCCGTAGCACCCAACCACAGCACACAAACGGAGGCAAATGCTGTGCAGGGG
Organism: Myripristis murdjan; assembly: GCF_902150065.1. NCBI lineage: Eukaryota > Metazoa > Chordata > Actinopteri > Holocentriformes > Holocentridae > Myripristis > Myripristis murdjan. The sequence continues at coordinate 11,324,419 of NC_043987.1, read as the reverse complement.
AATGGTGGGGAGGCCTTAGGCCATAAAGAGGTGAACGGAGGGTCCCAAGCTGACACTGAGCTGAGTGAGCTCAACAGGAAAACAGACTGTGGGGTAGAGCCAATAGTAAGTACAGAAAAACTGCACAAACCAGAGGTGGAACCAGAGGCTCGAACAGGAGAGAACGCTAAGAAGCGCAGGTATGATGAAACTGAGGAAGGCAGTGAACAGAAAGACACAGAGGGCATGGAGGTGGACCAAAGTAAAAACAGTCCAGTGCAGGTAAATGGGAAAGATGCAGTCACTCCTGCTCCAGTAGACTCCAACACTAACTCGGACCTGGCCAGCCCTGTCCCAGGTGAGATAAAAGCTGTGCCTCAGAAAGAGCCTGTCAGATCTTTGATGAATGGGAGTCTCTTGCAGAATGATGTGTCCAGCATAGATCACCCACCTCCCTTGAAGGTCCCAAAATTGGACAACCATGTTGCAGAGAAGGGTGACTCTTCGTTAAGTGTTGCTATGATAGCAAATAAGAAGGAGGAAGTACCTATGGACAAAGAAGAGAGATTGTCCAGTAAGCCTCCTTCATCAACCCCCTCAAGCCTGAGTCCCAACAGCACAGACAATGGTAGTGGTACTGAAGGTCTGAAGGCAGTCACCCACACGGGCATCACCTCCAGTACTCCAGTGGCCACTGATTCCCAAATGGCACAGGCAGCTGAGGAGACCAGCAGCAAAATTAAGCCCGCTCCAGCAGAAAGCAGTGGAGGCTCCACCCTCCCCACCTCCACCACCACCACCACCACCAAAACCAACACCTCCTCCCAGCTCAGCTCCCTGACCCCCAAAGCTGTTCTTTCTCAGGAGACCAAAACCAACGTAGCAACGGTTACAGACACCAAAACGAGTGTCTCCGGTTCAGCAACAAGTTCCATGACGGTTAGTAAAGAATATTCCACCAGAGACCGGGTCAGCCTCCTCAAGTTCTCCAGATCCAAGAAGGCACGATCGGGAACAGCCCTGCCATCCTACCGCAAGTTCATCACCAAGAGCAGCAAGAAGAGCATCTTCGTCCTCCCCAATGATGATCTTAAGAGGTTGGCAAGAAGGGCAGGCATCAGAGAGGTGCCTATCTTCAACTACAATGCCAAGCCGGCCCTGGACATTTGGCCCTACCCCTCACCCAGGCCGACCTTTGGGATCACATGGAGGTTAGTATTAGATTTATTCTAGTAGATCTATTTATACATTAATATTCCTTCATTAATTGGGAATCTTTGGCACTAGTGCAAATTGGTTACACCACAGTCAGGATAAGTTCTTACTTCAATAAAATGGGATGGTTGTTAGCCCAGATACGGAGACTTAGAGATGGCATATCCATTGCTTGATAATGTTTTTTTTTTGTTTTTTTTTAATGTTTTGCTAATGTACTTTTTACCTGGCAATAATGTGTTTTCTTTTGATTCATGTACACAGCAGTATCTGTTACCAGGATATAAAAATGCATATTGATAGCTTGTTAATGTCTTATCTTCCAGAAGACTTGAATCTTGAGCACCCTGTGCATGTAATCACTTCTTGTTGCATCTCATAGTTCTGGTCACTTATCTCCATGTTACATTCAGATACCGTCTCCAGACTGTGAGGTCACTTGCTGGGGTCAGCCTGATGCTGAGGCTGCTGTGGGCCTGCCTGAGGTGGGACGACATGGCTGTCAAGCCCTCTGCTGCTGTAGGGACCACTCGGAAAGGTGAGATAATGCCAAACTCCTCCCCTTTATTGTCTAGTCTCTTCCTCTTGAGTGTTTCTGTTTATGCAAGGGTTTGAAGGTACATCCTAACATTGATTTGCCATTCAGAGAAAAATTTATTTTGAGATACTGATTAGTTTTAAAGTTATCATTTCCACAGCATCAAGCTAACCGCATGGCCCTTTTATCTTTCTTTGTGCTTAAGTGTACTCTTAGATAAATATAAAGCTCCTTTGACTGTTCCATTGTAAAAATGAAAGACAAAATTTGATTGAAATTTGCATTCAGGGCCTGAAAACTTAACTGTTTGAGCAAATATGAAGCCAACTCCTTGCAAACTTGCATTTAACTAAGAGCTTGTTGTTGTTGTTGTAATACCATCATTCCCTCATTAATCTGTCTGTACAATAGACTAAATTTTGCTTTTGCTTTCATTTAATATCAGCAACCCATTGATTTTGTGTGATGGTTCCTCCTCTTTTTAAGTTATTAAAAATGCAGTACAGATATAGGTGTTGTTACATATTCAGTCCCAGTACAGTTCTGTTCCTTAAGATGAAGATAAAATTAGTTGCATTCTCCATACACAAATCCAATATGCTTGTATGGCTGACAATTCATGGATTGATGCTGTTAGTAATATGAACACGCAATTATCTGTTTTAGAGTATTGGTATTTTTGACTATTACACTGATAGAATGTTTGATTCTCTCCGCAGAAACCACAGACACGGACATCATCACAACAGAGATCATCAAACGAAGAGACGTTGGACCTTATGGCATACGCTCAGAATACTGTATCAGGAAGATCATTTGTCCCCTTGGCAACAGAGACACTCCCAAAGGTAAAAAATTCAGTGCAAGTTGGCCAAAAAAATCTGATTTTCACCAATTTGAAGAACTAGCCACCCTGTCCTCAGGGTGAGATCAGCTTTTTAGAAGTGACAGTTTGTTCCTCTGAGTTTTTTCTCCTTCATGTGTTTGAGTAGAGACCCCAACCCCCCAGAGGAAAGGTCTGCGCTCCAGTGCCTTGAGACCCAAGAAGGCAGAGCCAGCCAAGCTGACTGGACCTATTGCCATGGAGACGTGGGTGGCTGAGGAGGAGCTGGAGCTGTGGGAGATCAGGGCCTTTGCCGAAAGGTGAGAAAGACACAATATGCTCCATAATACTGTTTTGTGGAGCACTGAAATCACACAAGCACTGATTTTCCCCTCCTTGTACTTTCACATAATATCACAAGGGATTTGTGTCTCTAACATTTTTTTGGTGGGGTGGTGCTTTTGCTTTGATGTTGCAGAGTGGAGAGGGAAAAGTCCCAGGGTTCAGATCCCTCCAAGATTGGTAGTGCTCTGAAGACAGCAGAAGATGTTAAGGCCCACTTGGAATTACAGCTGAAACAGGCCAGGCTGGCTGTCCAACAGGTAGGACCTAGGGATGCACGATAACAACAACATGGCATCGGTATTGGCTGGTAGCAGCTTTAGAAGTGAAATATCAGTATTGGCTTGAAATTAGGAGTTCTGCCAATATGACATGTTGATATATAAAACAGGTCAAATTTGCCCTGGTTGTGATTACTGTCAGGATTTTCTCAGGGAGAGCAACATCCAAGCCTGTTTCTGTAGGCTGAATCTTTTTGTTTGTAAATTTTTTTTTAATAAAAATTAAATATGGCATGTTTTACATAACTTAAGTTGAAGTAGTTTTCTTATTTTGCCCAGTGGAATATATACATTTTGAAAAGCATGTATTTCATGTCTGCATCTGCTAGTGGGCCTTCACAATAAGAGCACGCATAATAAAATAAATGTTAAGACTACTGCAGGAGAGACTTGATGTTCTCTGCAGTTATTTGAAAAAAAAGTACATATATCGGTACTGGTATAGACATCGGCCAAAAGAGTCGGAACATATCGGCACATTGGATATCGGCAAAAACTCCAATATTGTGCACCGCCATGTAGGAACACTGCACATTTCACATTTGCATTTTAGGCATTTACCTGACAGTATGTGTGAACAGGTAGGAGTTTATTATTTTGTTCTAGGAAACAACAGTAGAAAAACACTGCCTCTCGGAGCAAATCGATGGCCCTCCTTTAAACGGATGGCCTCTCCAACTGTTCGGCCACCCTGCTACCAAGAAACACCATGTCATGTGGCAGACACTCCCACATAGTCCACCTTATGCACTTCTGCTGTGTGTTGCCCCATTTCAAAACACCTAATCTTGCCAGTGATCAGGGTGATGCTGTTCCCTTAGAGCTACATGACCACGGAAAAGGTTGTAGCTTTCATTATTTCCACCTCAATTGACACTATCAGCAGACTGGAGTCAATATTTTTTAATGTGACAGTTGTTTTTATTTTCCCTGACCACCATGGCACATGGTATGCAAAACATTATGTTGTCATGTCTGTATCAGTCTGTCTGATCAAATATTATACTTTGCATATTAATTGCATCTTCAGGCTGAATTTATTAATGCGACAGACTCTAATAGCTACAGTGCAATTGTATATTGTTATCTCTTGTTTTAGAAACGTCTTGAGCAGCAGAAAACAGGTGCAACCACCACCACTTCCTCCACCACCACCACCTCTACCCCCACTACCAGCACTCCCACAACCCCCACCTCTACAGGCCAAAAGCCAGGCCAGGTCACATCTGGAACCAAGATGGTTCTGGCCTCCAAACTGGGCTCCCCGGTTTCTTTCCAGCAGGACAAGAACTTCCAGCAGTCTTTTGCTTCCTGGGTCAAGCAGGGTCAGACCAACAACAGCTCAGGTGAGCAGGTGGATGACACGGAGAATTTGAAATTCATCTCACTCCTTGGTCTTGCCAGTGGGTTGCGTTCTCATCCTTCATTTTGTGTAAGCGACGCGCAGGAAAAAACAACAGGATCTGTGGTTAGAACATTGTTGTTTCTTTTCTGTTCCCTATTTTTCCCTATTTTTCTTTTTGTCCCTTACCATTTTTGATAGTCTCAACAAGTGTCAACCTTCGGTATCATCATTTTTCCATTTTTTTTTTTTTTTGTGCCATTTTCTCATAATGGTACATGTGACTGGTTTGCCAAATAAATTTTGTGGCTTGTGGTGTCCACTCCCATTCCTGTGAAAATCAGGTTTTCGATTTTTTTTTTAGTCTTCTGGATCCAATACTAATACATAGGAGATTTTAAATACAGTGAATTACTAATCCAAAATTGTAAATACAACAGCCACTTTGTTGACCCAAACCTACCAGTGGACACCACAGCTGTAGACTGGCTGTTGTGGTGGCCCTTTGGGTACGCATGACTGCAGGTGGCATGGTGTGTCTTGCAGCCTCCACAGGCTCGGTGGCCACCATGGCTAGCAGTATCACCACCTCAGGGCAAACCTTCCAGATCGCTGGTGGCCCAGTGACTGTGGCTGGTCAGGTCCTCGCCGCCAAGCTACCGCTGCCTGCTAACAGCAAGATTGTCACTCTCAACATGCCCACCACACAAGGAGGTAGGGAGCACGAGTGCTGTCGTCCGTTTCGGTTTGTTCGCGCTTTATTGCGTTTGTTATAATGTGAGAGCAGAGCAACGACTGTCATGTGAGATGCACAAATCTGCCTTGTGATGAAGTAGTGATACACTGTGCTTGTATGATGGCCTTTGTTTTTTTTTTTTTTTAGGGAAATTAGTTAGGAGAAGAGACTGCTATGCCTCGTAATAAGATTGCAGTTTTCATTTTGTTCATTTTTTTCTTGAAGCTGCGGTATTGACTTTGATTCCGAGTTGTCATTAAAGTACTATTGAGTGCAAAAGCTTTTCAAAAGTGAAATTGCATTTTACAAATTCCTTTGTCCCTAAGCCAGAAGACATCAGCTTTTGTAAAGCAAATAATGCCAAGTTCCTCCCCTCCACAGATGCATGCCTTGCTTCTTGTATATATCCTCAATCTTACCTTATGTGCTCAATGTGTATTTGCTGCCCTCCTCACTTAGTTGCACTCTTCAACAGGTGTGGTCCAGCAGAAAGTCCTTGGCATTTTCCCCTCTGGCCCTCCTGCTAACCTTCGGACATATAGCACATTACACCCCACAACTGGCAACATCAACCTCAGAGCCACCACCTCTGCCTCAACCACTCAGCAACAGGTAGAGATACAGACTTAATATCCTTGCTTTGGCTTGCTTCTGTCTGCTTTTCTGGGGCACTGCCAATCTGTTTTTACCCATTATCCCTTTTCTTTCTTCCTCTCCTTTCCCTTTTAACTTAAAATAGGGGAACTATTAAGCGTGACCACTGGATCATTGGTTAGTTTTGATACTGAGGAAACATTTTCATGAGCAGTATTCCATCTTAATCCCATATTGTTGGCTCTCTATCCCAGGGCACCACAGCAGGAAGCCAGGTGCGGCCAGGCACAACAATGATCCAGTCACCTACCCAGGGTACTTCATCAATGGCCAGAAGCCCAGTGGCGGCTCAACCAGGTAGTCTGTACATCAGAAGATATCTCTCTATTTTCTGTTGAATCTGTTTAGCCTGTGTGTATTTTTCACTTTATTTGTGTATTTATGCACTGATAATGTAGATTATTTGTACTTGATTTTTTGGCCTAGGTTTACTGTTCTTGACTATTTGCATGCTGCATCTTTGATAAATGAATACAAGTTAATATGAAATATTTAACTATGGGATTCCTGTTTTCTTGATTTAGATATGTCTTACCTCTGTGTTGTTTCTTACTCCCTCTTCCATTCCCTCTAGGCCAGCCTCAGCAGCCTGGGCAGATGGGCCGTGGTCAGCCTGGTTCCACAGCTGTGTCCAGCGCTAGTCCTGTGCAGAGCAATGCAGGTCAAAGAGTAGTGGGTGCTGCACCGTCGCCCCGCGCAGCCACCCCAGCACCTGGACATTCCCAAGCTGCCCCTCCGCCTGCCTCCCAGACCAACAGGCCTCAGCAGGGTCAAGTCAGACTCACAATGGCTCAGCTTACACAGCTAACGCAGGGTGCACAGGTGAGGAGCACATCTTCAAGTTCCCCCTCCTCCCTGTTTGTGTCTTTTTTGTACCCTCCCTCTTTTCCTTCCTCCTGTAAAACATGATTTGTTCATCCAGTAAAACAACGTATTTGTTGAATACTAGCTGAAGGTGTGATTTCTTTTGACTGCAACCCTCCAGGGAGGGAACCCAGGTCTGACGGTGGTGATCCAGGGTCAGGGCCAGACCCAAGGCCAACTGCAAATCATCCCACAGGGGGTAACGGTCATCCCTGGCCCCGGGCAGCAGCTCATGCAGGCAGCCATGCCCAATGGCCAGGTCCAGCGTTTCCTCTTCACTCCCATGCCTCCAGCTTTGTCATCTTCAACCTCAGCGCCTACCACCACAAAACCTGTTTCAGCCCAGACCACTCAAAGCCCCATGTCAACACCAGCCCAAGTCAGAGCCCCTGCACAAGTCCAGACAACTGCCTCTACCTTAGCCCAAACCCAAGTTACAGCCCCTGTGCCTGTCCCAACACAAGTTGCAGCCCAGCCCTCAACCCAAGTTCATGTTTCTGCTCCAGTCTCTGTCCCTGTGCAGCCACCAACAGCAGCCCCAGCACAAGTTGCAGCCCCAACCATGACTCAACCACACGTCTTCACCCAAGCCCCGGCCCCTGCACAAACCCAAGCTGCAGTCCCACCCATGGGCCAAACACAAGTTTCTGCCCTTGCCCCAGCCTCAGTCCCTGTACAAAACCAATCTACATTGCCACCCATTGGCCAAATGAAAGTTTCTGCCCTTGCCCCAGCCTCAGTCCCAGCACAGACACAAGCTACAGTCCTACCCATGGGCCAAATGCAAGTTTCTGCTCTTGCACCAGCCTCAGTCCCAGCACAAACGCAAGCTGCAGTCCTACCCATTGGCCGAACACAGGTTTCTGCCCTTACCCCATCCTCAATCCCAGTACAAACCCAGGGTGGAGAATCTGTATCAGCCCCAGGACAAGTTGCACCCCTAAGCCAGTCCCAGACATTTGCCTTTACCCCTACACCTGCCCTAACCTCAGCCTCTGTCCAAATGCAAGTTGCAGCTTCTGTTTGTGCTTTAGCTCCAGCCCCTTTCACACCTCCTGCCCAAGCTGTTGTCTCAGCAGCCGCTGCAGATGTGGCCCAAGCACCAGTTTCTGTTCCTTTATCTGTTCCTATTCCTGCCCAAGTTATAACCCCTGCCCTTGCTCCCGCCTCTGCTCCTGTTGTAGCTGCTGCCCCCAACCAAGTTGGTGTCCCATCCCCAGCCAGAGCCATGGCCCCTGTACCTTTCCATACCACAATGGCCAATGCTGCTGTCACACCAGTCACAGCCACCTCTACAACACCTTCAGTGCCAGGTAACCCCCCAAACACCAAAAGTACACAGCATCCCTGCTATGTTGTAGTCGTTTATCAGTATATAACTCAACCTGGTGGAAGTTTTTTTTTTGTTTCTGTAAGTGAAAAATACTGTAATGTGTGTACTATAATTCCAGTTGACTTTTATATGAATATGAGTTTGTTTGAGGAGTATGTTTTATTAATGCCTCGCCTTTCTTTTTTTTCTGATTGATCTTGTAGCTCTGACAGAACAGAGACCAGTTCAGCCTCAGGTTTGGACTCCTGCCTCATCTCAAGCCCAGACTCCAGTCCAGCCAGCTCAACAGGCTGCAGCTCCTGTTCAGCCCCCTGCCTTGGCCCCCCTATCTTCCCTTGCTACTGTACCCGTTTCTGCCCCTGCACCAGTCACCACACATTCACCCATTACCTCGCTGACTCAGCCACCACTTCCCCCTCATCCTCAGGCACAAGTCCAGCACTCTGCTGCTGCATCTGTGCAGCACGTAGCTCAAATGCCGGTCTCACCGATGCAGGTTCATATGAAGGCTCTACCTGTCTCTTCTATAGTTACCACAGTGAGACCCAGTCAGCCTCAATTCCAGCCCCAGGCCCACACGCAACTTCAACCCCAGGCTCAAGCCCCAATCCGTGCACAGATTCAGGTCCAACCCCATAGTCAAGCCCAACAAATCGCCCAGCTTCAGGCCCAAGCACAAGCCCAAATACAACCCCAGGTCCGAGTCCAGTTTCAGCCACAGGCACAAATTCAGCCACAAACTCAGCAACAGCCCCAATGCCAAGTTCAGCCCCTGGCTCAGATTCAACCTCAGGTGCAGTTTCAGTCCCAGGCCCAAGGCCAAGCTCAAAACCAAACCCTGCCCCAGGTCCAGGCCCATCTCCAATCAAGAGTACAACCTCAATACCACCCCCAGGTACAAGTTCAGTTTCAACCACAGGCCCAAACGCAGCCTCAGGCTCAGCAACCGCCCCAGGTCCAAACTCAACCACAGGTTCAGCCGCAGCCTCAGGTTCAGTCTCAGGCTCAAGCTCAGCTCCAGCCCCAGCCACAGATCCAACCCCAACTCCATGCCCATGTTCAAGTTCAATTCCAGCAACAAAGCCAGACTCATGCACAGCCTCAGACCCATCCACAGCCCCAGGTCCACACTCAGTCACCTGTTCAAACCCAACCCCAAGTTCAAGTTCAGTTCCAGCAACAGACCCAAGTCCAGCAACAGCTTCAGGTCCAAGCCCAACCCCAAGTCCAAGCCAAACTACAAGTCCAATTCCAGCCTCAGAACCAAACTCAACTTCAAGCGCAGCCTCCACTTCAGGTCCAGCCTCAAATCAGGCATCAGCTCATCACCGTTCCAGGTCTTCAACAACCAGTCCAGCTACTTTCAGCCCTCCCACCCCATGTTGCAGCCCAGATCCAAGCCCAGATCCAGGCTCAGGCACAACAGCAGGGTGGCACTGTTCCTCAGCAAATCAAGTTGCAACTGCCAATTCAGATCCAGCAGCCAGGGGGGCAAGTACAGACCCACCAGATCCAGAACATGGTGGCCATACAGGCGCCAGCAAGTGTCCAGGAGCAGCTCCAGAGGATGCAGCAGCTCCGAGATCAACAGCAGCAGCAGCAACAACAGCAGCAGCAGCAACAACAACCACAACCACCACCACAGCAGCAACAACAACCGAAGAAGAAGAAACAGCAGGAATCCAAAAGGGAGCAGAAGGAGCATAACCTGCAGGTCACTAGTCCTGGAGACGGAAACCAAAAACAGGTGACTACTGATGATTGATTCATTTTTATTATTATCATTTATCATGTATCATTGTTGTCATTTAAAAAGCAGCTAGATACCAAACACTGAAAGCTTTTTTTTTTCGTTTTCAGATGGCAGCAAAGCAGAATGCTACAGCAGAACAGCTGAAACAAAGGAAGACCCTGGCTGCAGCTGAGCGAGAGGAGAACCAGAGGTTTGTCTTTTCATAATTACAACAGTATTTCTTTTTGTTTACTCACCATCTTCAGCGAGAGCCACTCACTAGTCAGATCTACAAGTTTTTGTACAGGAAACACAGACACTCGTTCTCTGACTTAACCTTCTGCTGTCATCTGTCCAGGATGATTGTGTGCAATCAGGTGATGAAGTACATCCTAGACAAGATTGAGAAGGATGAGAAGCAGGCAGCTAAGAAGAGGAAGAAGGAGGAAGTGGTGGAGCAAAAACGTTCCAAGCAGAATGCCACTAAGCTGACTGCACTGCTTTACAAGCACAAGGAGCAGCTTAAGGCTGAGATCCTGAAGAAGCGGGCCCTGCTGGACAAGGAGCTACAGCTGCAAGTGCAGGTCAGCACACATTCTGCTTTGACCAAGCTGGATATGTATACAGAGCAGAATGTGAAGATGTGCAGATGAGCTATTTTTATGTCATCATTTTTGAGAGCAGTCTAACATGCTTGACAGCAGAATACCATGTATCAGATGATGCTCCATATTTCTCTCTATTATACACGTTTTGTTTCTAGGTGCAATTTATTTTGTGTGTGTGTGTGTGTGTGTGTGTGTGTTTGTTTCCCTCTCAGGAGGAGCTGAGGAGGGACATAGCCAGGCTACAGAAAGAAAAGGAGAAGGCTCGAGCTGCTATTGCCCAGGCAGCTGCAGCTGCAGCTGCAGCCAAGGCAGCCTCCCACTCTTCCCACTCCTCCCATTCCTCCCATTCTTCTCACTCTACCCATTCCTCTCACTCTAGCCACACAGTGACCTCACCCTCCTCGTCCCATAAACGTAAGAGGGAAGAGGAGAGAGACAAAGATAGAAACAGAGATAGGGACAGGCATCGTGACAAGGACAAGAAACGGGACAGGGACAGAGATAGAGACCGGGACAGGGACAGATATAGAGACAGAGATAAGGACAGAGATCGAGAGAGAGACCGAGACCGAGATCGGGATAGACATCGGGACAGGGACAGAGAGAAGGACAGAGACAGAGACAGAGATTCCAGCTCTTCAAAACACAAAAAGAAGAAGACTATGTCTACTACCTCAAAGGATCACAAGAAGGACACCAAACTGTACTGCATCTGCAAAACACCTTATGACGAGTCAAAGTAAGCCGACTGGAGCAGGCTAAAACATTTCCTTACACTTGACTACATTGTAATATGTTGATGTAATATTAACGTGACGCACATTGAGTGATTATGACCACATCTTGATTTTATTGAGACAACAATACACTGAAATGTCATTTTCTGTCAGGTTCTACATTGGCTGCGATCTGTGCTCCAACTGGTTCCATGGCGCATGTGTTGGCATCACAGAAAAAGAGGCCAAGAAGTTGGAGGACTTTGTGTGTAATGACTGTAAACGTGGCCAAGAGGGAGGAAGCAATGAAGAACTGTACTGTATCTGCCGAACACCATACGACGAATCACAGTATGGCTCCTCACCCATTACATAATTGTCCAAAATCTTAACATGTTAAACAGGCAGCCCATACACCAGGCTGCCTTTAATATCTGAAGGATTGTTCCACCCATTTACATTGTGACCACAGCTCTGTATTACTTTAGATGTCATTCACATTTTGTGATATTTGTTGCGTGAACAGTTACCTCAAGCTAATGCAGTGCAGTTGTAAGTGAAGTCCAGATTTTATACATTATTTTCAACACCTGCCATAATCAAAAAAAAAAAAAAAAAAAAACAGGCCTAGAAATTAAGATTTATAAAAAGCAGGAAGGAATTTTTCAATGGAAAAATATGTTGGAAGCCTGTTATATCTTTCATAATGAACAACTCTTACAGTCAGACAGTGAATTCATTTTGATGACGCTAACAAGAATGTATATTCACCCTTTGCACAATTTTCACCTTCAGGTTTTACATCGGCTGCGACCGCTGCCAGAACTGGTACCACGGGCGCTGTGTTGGCATCATGCAAAGTGAAGCCAATCACATAGATGTGTACGTGTGCCCGCAGTGCCAGTCGACAGAAGATGCCATGACTGTCCTCACGCCGCTCACTGACAAAGACTACGAGGGGTTGAAAAGAATATTACGTTCGTTACAGGTGTGGAGTCATTTGCTGTTAGTCTCTGGTTGCTCACATCATAATACATTTTATATGGCACATCTATACAAGCAGAGTTTAAAAAGCACTATATACAGATGCAGTAAACAAGCAGAGTATAAAAGGATACATGGTAAGAAAACTGGTGAAATAGTACAACATAAGAAACAACACATTGAAAGATGTGCAAAATCAAACCCATCACTTAAAAGTTTGTGTGTTTTATGGTGATTTTCTCTTTGATACTGAAAAGGCTAGCAAAATCTCCATATATGTATGCCAGTTGCACACTCTTTTACATGCTATCAGTGTTTTAATTATTTGCTTAACCATTTATTGTAATTTCCACAGTCTCATAAAATGGCATGGCCTTTCCTTGAACCAGTGGATCCCAACGACGCCCCTGATTATTATCGTGTCATCAAGGAGCCAATGGGTAAGCGCAGATCATAGGTCATCACTCACCCACATTATTTTGTAATTTTATAAATAATTTTATTTTATAAAATGCTGAAAGTCACAGTCTTCTTTATGTTTTACTTAGGAAAATTTCTTGTTGAAATCTTAGTTACATAATTTTTTTTTAGATCCAATAATGTTTATTGATAAAATGCGGAAAGCCAAGTTCTATTTCACTACTACTTAATTCATCGGATGTCATAAAATAGAGAATGTTATATTTTCTAAATGTTATATCTTACAAATATCATGTTTTCGTATCCCACTTAGACTTTTCTACAATGGATAGCCGATTGCAAAAGCGACATTACCATAAGCTCACAGAGTTTGTGGCCGACGTGACCAAAATCTTTGACAACTGCCGCTATTACAACCCCAACGACTCGCCCTTCTTTCAGTGTGCCGAGCTTCTGGAGGGCTTCTTTGTACAGAAGCTTAAAGGTTTCAAAGCGAGCAGGTAAGGTTAGGGGCTCCTACAACTTCAGGTGTGAGGAACCACCTCAGTCTCCTTCATCTTCCATACTTGTCTCTTCATCTGCGGAACAAGTTTGAAAATGGCCACCGTTGGCTGATTCAAACACTCTGCCCTATGCCAGCTTCATTCCTTCAGTTAGTTTTTTTTAAATAGTTTCTCATTCACTTCTCATGTCATGATGCATAGCAGCAGTAGTATGTATGTGGTTAATGTTAACTTGCTGTAGACTGCACTGTAGTCGCACACTAGTCTTGGCTTGACTCTGTCAGATCTGCATGTGGTTTTCAGGGTTGCTTAACGTGACTAAAACCAGCAGAGCTGACAATAGTTAAGACATTTTTCCATTAATGACTTTTGCAGTTTTTGTTCTTTACATCAGTATCATGCATCACCTTGCATTTGTCTCTGTTCACCTTTGCTTGCATGCTTTTGATTTATGCCATCCCATTCTCTCTTTTTTACAGATTATCAGATTCTTAAGTGGGCCAATCTAGCTGGAGTCTGAGCTGGATGCTGGGGTCTCTAGTAGTAAAAGTCATGGAGCGTTGCTGTTTAATAAACAGCAAACATGTCTGATTATATAAAAATCAATACTTTACTCAAAACAGATGTGCTTTTAAAAAGCAGACAATATAAATGCAGTCAATTTGAAGTTGTGGTTAATCGATTTCAATCATGACTCCAGTGATAATCACAAAGTAGCAGCCATGTTGACATTTGTCAATAAAATAATCAAGGGATATGCTTTTTTTTCTTTTGATCATTTCCCTAAGTGAAAATGTTTAACTCAGCAGGATGTTAAATGCATTTTAGCTCTTAATTTGTATTTATTTTTTGATGTACCTCTGAGTTGCATCGGATAATATGGTGACGTCTACTTCATATAAAAAACTGTATATTTTACCATGAGATATTTATCAAAAGTTTTGTATGTTACTTCCCTTCAGTTTTTCTGCAGTTCTCTTGAATGAACATAATTTTATCAATGTACAGTAAGAGATGTCAAACTCAGTAAATGTTTATCGGATATTTTAAATCATTGTGAAAGTCAAGTCCTTTTATAAATCATTATTTTATGATTATGAGTCTACAGTTCAAAAGAAATGTCTGTTGAAGAAGAGAGGACTTTGCAGTGGACCTAAATCCCACGCTGCTCGTCACTTAACAAATCACCCATTTGTAGATGTGAAAGATCTCTCCAACAGTAAAGGCATTCCCGGTTAATTACAACATGGCTGCAGTATGCTCTGCTGACCCCTTTGCATCCTTTATTTTTATTTTATTTTATTTTATTTTTTTGTGTTCGATTACTGTTGCCATGTGAAGGGTTCTCAACTGTCCCCTCTCTCCGCTGTAGGTCTCATAACAACAAGCTACAGTCTTCTTCAGCCTCTTAGAAAGCATCGCACATTGCTCAAACAAAATGCACTCGCCAAGAATATGGCTTTTCTGAACAATAAATCTGATCTGTGATGGACTCTGCCTCGTCCTGTGTTTTGGAGACGCTCCTCTGACTGTCAGTGCGACCAGTGGTGCTGCTTCCACAGAAGCGTCAGGGGCAGGGCTGCCCTCCTGCCCGGTCCTGCCCTAAGGGATCTTTTTTTGGCCTGTTGGGTCAGCAGGACTGTAATAAGGAGTGTGAATAACTAAAGGCATTTCAAAAGAAAGTTTACCTCGGAGAAAGGACTCTTAAAGAGCTCTCACATTTCCATGTACTTTATTTTTCATCTGAATTTTCTCTCTCTTTTTTTTCTGCCTGTTGAAAAGCCCTTAGGCCATCATTGTGGTCATGTCCAACAAGAAGTAAGAATTTGAATACTGCAATACATTGGCTGAGTTTTACTAAGCATAATGTATCAAAAGTTTTGTGTCTGAAATCAGATTTCACAGTGGAACACCTTTCCTCCCCTTTCAACTCATTGTTTTGTCTGAAGTGGCATGGAAGGCTAAATAAATGTCTGGACATCACTAGTCTGTCTGGTTAAGCTTCTGTAGCCTACTGAAAGTAATAAGCTATTCTAAGTGGTTTTTGCTCTGCAGTAGTGACTGACTGAGAAGGATAAACAACGTGTATCTGAAGGTATCATGCCCTGTTTGTAAAAATTTGTCAGATTTTGACTTTCCTTTTTCTTTTTTTGTATTACAGCTGAAGAAATATTGATGTATATTAAACATAATAAATGAAAAAGACTTATCTCTTCCTCTTTACTGAGTGTTTGAAACTGTGAATGGATTTGTGATTCTTAATTTGACAGACAGGATTGCATTAGATTTACCTTTATTGATCAGTGGACACTAAAGTTATAGGCAGACTGCAGTTGCAAAGGAGAGATCACCCCGCCTTATAATGATGTGGTAAAGAATGACAAAAGCCACTCAATTCTCAAAAGAAAATAACTTAGAAAAGTGTCAGGATTTTAAGACAACTTTTTTTTTTTTTTTTTTACCCAGTCATTACCCAACTTCATTGTTAGTGTTTTTGACATCAAAACATCAGACTCTTTAAAAATGTTATATCCCCTGGATTATTAGTCTGGGTTATTAGTGGCATGAACCTGAGGGGTTTTATCCATCCTCAGCCTCATGGTGTGCCCTCCCACATGAAACTTCACAGTCTGCCTTACATTAAAGCAAGAAATACAAAAAAAAAAAAAAAAAAAAAAAGACACGTGCTCTTACAACGGGAGAGGCATGAAGTTCTCCGGGTGTCTTTCTGGTGAAGGAAACTCAGAACGTCCCTCTTAGATGCCCTTCCAAGTGAGAAAACACATGAAGTGCCCTGGCAATAGGGAGAAAAAATACCAGAGGAAAAAAAAAGAGATGCAGTGGTCCGTAATCTCCCATTCCAGGTGTGGTGTAGGGCCAGTTTTCTCAAAGTGAGGTTGGGGCAGCAGGCGAGGGCTGCCACCAGATAATTTGCAAAGTATCTTGCCAGCATTTTGATGTAATCTGCACTGCCCCTGCTGTTTTATGTTTCAAAGTGACCTTTAGGTTAGTTGTTAAAACTTTCTCACTTAAGATAACAAAAACAATGATAATCTTAATTGCAGACGAAGACTATTTCATCATATGATGCATCATATGTTTCTGCATGCTGGTGAGACCACCTGTCCTAAAGTAGGTGCCCTTTTTTGTATTGTTTCACACCGTCCTTCAGACATCCTGAGTCCACCACTGTATAGGATAAGGACACAATACACCCGTCTGTACATACATGTGCACTGTCTATGTGTATATGTTGTATATATATATTTCTTATTATTAACCTATTATTTACACACACCTTTTTAAATATCGTTTAGAGCTGAAACGTGGAAGTAGCCCATGAGGGAAAATATTTTTTATTTTATTTTATGCCTTTCTTGAAAGAGATGGATAGTAATTGTCAATCCCTTCCTCGGAAAAGCCCACTCACAGCCAGTGGTGAAACAACGTGCTTAAGTCGGACTTTTTTTTTTTAAACCAGGGTTAAGAACTCGCGATACTTGGATACCCTGACGACACTTCCTGTGCGCCCTGTGATTTTTTAAAACAGCCCAATGAGTGGAAGCCGCCGGATGCTTTTGCTCGAACCGCCCAATCAGGAGGCTTTGTTGCCGAAATTTAAAGGTCAGTACAACATTTTTCACACACCACATTCCCTTTGCGAAGACCAGGTAAGCTTCTGTCGGCTATTCGTGCTATTTAAATTAAACAAAAGTAATATTCGTTTCGTGGCTTTTCACAGGTTTGCATTTGTTTCTGCCGCTAGCTGTCATTAGTTAGCTAGAGGACAGGACTTCTTTCAGGCGAGTTTAACATTTGTCATGTCGGCTCTCGACTAACTAACTTTTAAATTCTGTGCACAGGAACCACACCGCATTTTTTCTGTTCCCACTGTTGGTCAGCTTGAAAAATGTCCGAGAACGGCGCACGTCTGAACAAATTCAAGAACAAGGGCAAGGATGCCAATGTGAGTAGCATGGTCCAGCTGTCTGGTCAAGAGCATGGCTTTAACTAAGAAATGACGAGCAATTGGATTTAATCTCTGTTTTTTTTTTTTTTTTTTTTTTTTTTTTTTTTTTTTTTTAATCAAATGCAGGAGCTTCGGCGCAGGAGAGTGGAGGTGAATGTGGAGCTTCGCAAAGCCAAGAAAGACGACCAGATCTTCAAAAGGAGAAATGTGTCTGCTCTTCCCGAGGAGGCCACCTCTCCTCTCCAGGAGAAGAGCCAGAATTGTCAGGTAGGCATATGAAGCTTTAATCTACTGTACTTAGATCTTATTCTTTATTTTTTTTTTATTTATTTAATCTGTAATCTGTGGATACTGCTGAAAAACTGCGAATTTCCTTCGGGATGAATAAAGTATCTATCTATCTATCTATCTATCTATCTATCTATCTACTCATTGTTTTATTCTCTTTTTATCACAGTTCTGCCTCTTGAGTTAAATAAGACACAAACTCCTCCCCTCACACCTCTTATACATCAAAGTTCATATTTTTCCTTCTCAAATGTCATATAGGGTCCAAAAGCAGAGGGAGTTTTTTTGAACATTATAAATGGCATGTTATAGTTCCTCAGTGTCATCCAAAACAACTAAAACGTGTTAAAAATGTTTATTAGTTATGTTTTAAACAGCTAGAACAGGTTTGGGTGAAATAGACGCCAAAGAAATACTAATGTGTACAGGACATTGACAACATATCATCATGTTAAAAGATGTTTAACACTCAAGGGGGTGAAATTGACCCCAAAGATAATAGTAGGGTTAAATGTGAATGCCAGTTATGAAATGTACACCATAATGCACCACTCATTGTGTGATATTATGACAATTTGCAGGCAACCAGGCAGTGGACAGTTGAAGAGATTGTCACTGGAGTGAACAGCAGTAGCCTTGAGTCCCAGCTCCAGGCTACTCAAGCTGCAAGGTAATATTAAAAATACTTGCAAAGATTTTTGGGTATTCCTGCGCATTGAACCTTTAGTGCACCAACCAAAAATGAAATCCTGTTATGATAACTTGTTTTTCTGTCTTTTCTGGCTGCAGGAAACTGCTGTCACGTGAAAGACATCCTCCCATTGACCAGATCATCAGCGCTGGCCTGATTCCCAAGTTTGTTGCCTTCCTGGGGTTGGCAGACTCCCCTCCGATCCAGTTTGAGGCTGCCTGGGCACTGACTAACATTGCCTCAGGGACGTCTGATCAGACAGTCGCTGTTGTGGAGGGTGGAGCCATTCCTGCTTTCATCGGCCTGGTCACGTCCCCCCACCAGCACATCAGCGAGCAAGCCGTCTGGGCCCTGGGAAACATAGCTGGTAATTGAAAAAGTTGTTAAAGTACTTTTAAAGTTTTTTTTTTTTTTTTTTTTCCTCTGTGGCAGTTGCTGCTCTGTCATATTCTGACTAGTTTTATTGTTTTTCTCTGTTCAGGTGATGGATCAGGCCTTAGAGACAAGGTCATCAAGCATGGAGCTGTGCCTCCTCTGCTCAGTCTGCTGGCAGTCCCTGACCTCTCTGTGTTTTCTGTAAGTAGTGGGTGCAAGTCACAATGAACAGTGCTTAACTAGGTTGGAAATTTAACAAGGTAATAACTGCTGTAATGTGTTACAGTTTGATAATTTTTTCCAGGGTTCTATTTTAATCAATTTTTTTGTCAAACTATTTACTTAAATGAGGTCAAGCTCAATTTGCCCTCGACATGCTTTCATTTGGGCTGAATTTATTCCCCTTGTTGGCCACTAGAGAGCGCCCCCAACCCAGTCATTGCTCCTTCAGTTAAATTGACTCCTGCTCCTTCTCTTGCTTCTTTTCTTTGCAGTCTGGCTACCTGAGAAATGTCACCTGGACGCTGTCAAACCTCTGCCGCAACAAGAACCCCTCTCCTCCTATGACAGCAGTGCAACAGATCCTGCCCTCCCTTATTCGTCTCCTTCACCATGACGACAAGGAGGTGCTGGCTGACGCCTGTTGGGCTGTGTCCTACCTGACAGACGGCTCCAACGACCGCATTGAGGTGGTGGTCCAGACTGGCATGGTCTCACACCTGGTGCAGCTGCTTGGTTCTGGCGAGCTGTCCATTGTGGTATGTATACAGTCTTGTTTGTCATGTGTGCTGTTCACTTTGTGCTCCTTGTACATAAACTGCAGGATATTAATTTCTCATAGCCTCCTTGACTGATTCAAAAGGCATGGTGCCAGTGCAGTGTCCCATCACCTTAATGCAATTCATTAGCATCTCATTCGTGGGTTGTGACATAATACCTGTGTGTGCTCCCCCTCTGTCAGACGCCCACACTGCGTGCTATTGGTAACATTGTGACCGGTACAGATGAGCAGACTCAGGCAGTGCTAGACGCTGGGGTCCTGGCCATGTTCCCCCAGCTGCTGCACCATCACAAGGCCAACATCCAGAAGGAAGCGTCCTGGACCCTGTCCAACATCACCGCTGGCAAGGACAGCCAGATCCAGGAGGTCATCAACGCAGGCCTGGTCCCTCATCTGGTCGATGTGCTGAGACGAGTATGTATTCATCAATTGCCTTTATTCAGTGGTTCACAGTGACAGCCCCCCTCGAACTGCTGAGTTCACTTTTTTTACTCATTCCCATCTCTTGTCTTCACCAGGGTGACTACAAAACTCAGAAGGAGGCTGTATGGGCCATTACCAACTTCACCAGTGGAGGCACTGTTGAACAAGTGGTGTACCTTGTTCAAGCCAATGCGCTAGAGCCTCTTCTCAGTCTGCTTTCCACAAAGGACAGCAAAACTATTCTTGTCATCTTGGATGCTATTACCAACATCTTCCTGGTGAGTAAACAGTCATAGCAAAAACAGATGTTCTTCTGGTTATTTGACAATATAAATTCCACACTCAGTGCAGTGACAAAGTTTTGCCAAGCCTTAGAGGTGGCAAGATGGGTAGGCATACTCACAAGTTACCCCCCTCCCCCTCCCTGCATTAGGCTGGAGATAAGATTGGGGAATCCGATAAGCTGTGCCTAATGATCGAAGAGTGTGGTGGACTTGACAAGATAGAGGCTCTGCAGTCTCATGAGAATGAGATGGTCTACAAAGCAGCCCTCAACCTGATTGAGAAATATTTCTCTGGAGAGGTAAGTGTCTACACTTTTCACTGTAGGTGTGGTATTACCATTTCTGTTACAAGTATGTACTTTTTTGACAATTGTGCATTGAATTTTTAAAATTGTTTAGTCACTTGTGTCTAAATTGTTATTGCACTTTATTTTTCCTTTTCTCAGGAGGAGGAAGTCCAGTCTGTGGCCCCAGAAGCAACCGATGAAGGTTTTGCGTTCCAGATCAGTGAAAACCAGAGCACTTTCAATTTCTAGATACCTCTTCTCTTCTTGACCTGTACTGTACCCTCACTGCTACTGTTTGTCCCTTTTTTCATGTGATTGTGGACCTCCTCTTTTGTATGTAATGTACATACTATTTTAACTGCTTGTTTGTAAATAAAGTCTTGACAGTTTTTTCTCCTCTCTATTCTGTAAGCTCTAAATTGAGCATATGTATCTGCTGCTTTTTATTTATTCAGTGTCACTTATTCTACCATGTGGATTGCCTAGCAGAAAAAAACATTAGTGTAATCCCAGGGCAGTGGAGTTTCTGTATTGTAATATTGTCAGATGCTACTTATTTCCCACTTTCCATTCAATTGTAAGTGAAACTGGAATATTGAGCCCTGCAGATGAACACGGCATAATGCAGAGGTTTCCACACTTCGTACTGTTGAAAGAGAAATAAGTTCTGAAAAGATGACAGCTAATACAGGAAACAGCAGCATCTACTCTTTATAAAGGACTAGATTAACTTAGGGACTGGAGCTTCTCATTCAAGTTACAAGATTGAGTGCAACTAAAATGAAATTTGAACACATTCTTAAGCCATTGCCTGTGCTGAGAAATCTTACTGTTAAGTATTTTTTTCATATATAAACCCCTATTTATGAGAAAATACCTAATGCAGCAGCCACAAAATGCACTTAGTCTCAGCTCTTAATGCAGAAATCTTTTCACTGAAACTTCTCACAAATTACCCCAAGCTGTAAGTGGATTGATGACTCTGGAAATGGTTTTACTATTTATTCTATTTCTGTTCTTTCACTGGAGGAAGCGTTTTAAATTCTCTCGTACACACACAGGCAGTAGGTAGATAGCTAAATAGGCTCAAGGTCTCCTCAAAATGGTACCTGGCATGGACAAACACTCAGCAGTGTCCACTTTTATAAAGGACAAATTGGATATAACATGTTAAAAAGGCTTGGTTTCTCCAGGTTAAATACCCTGTTATCAAGATCATCATTTACACAATGCATTAAAACAATATTACTGAGGCATAAAGAGTCGGGAATAGATGCTGAATCAGGGCAACGGATAATCAGAGTGACGGGGAGTTGGCTGCTCTGTGTGCAGCCACTGGAGCATCACAAGATGATGCATTCCCTGTAGTGTGTTCTCACTGACGGATGCGTCTCATAATTGATCACTAAATGTGTGGAGGTATAATTGAGTTGTAGTTGGATAGACTTCAAATCAAGCAAACTATTGGCATGAAATCACCCACCATGGTAATGTTGCTTTCACTTTGGACATTCAACAGATATTTGGGACTTAAAACCTCAAGAGCTCTATAATTTAGACACTTTGAAAGCTATCTCACATTATCTCATGATCACTGCATTGATAGATAGTTGATAGTGACCTTTTACGAACTATATCCATTATGTGCTTATCAAAACATCTTTTTAAAAGCACCTAAACTAAATGACATACCCACCCTAAACCAACTCTAATTTGTACAAAGGGGGGTTGGCCTGCACAAAGCACACCCTTTAGATTTCTTAGTCAATCTTCTCAGTATTGTACATGACTATTTTATGACATTTTGTTTTTACTACTGTAAATTTTCAGCAGCTTCAATAACAATAGCAACACCTCCAAAAGCAATCATAACAGCCTTCATCGCCAATCACCGACTTTGTGACTCACACTGGTCGTGACGATAAAGGACATGTTCAACATTTTAGGTGGGCAGTTCTGTATGGAGATCGATTTCTATCAAAGAGTTTGCATTCGTGATTATAGTTTTTGCATTAAGTCAAATGATGATTCATGAAACACAAATTGAGAGGTGTTTATGGATGGAAGAAGGCACATCTGTGGTTTGTACTTTTCGTGTTTGTTTCTTTTTGATAGAAATCAATAGTTCCGGCCTCAGTGTAATATGACAGATCACCAATAAATCACCATCTTTTGGATTAGGCTGATTATGTAATATCCTAATGTATATTAGTTAGAATATGGGACAACCTTTTTTTGGCAGATAATCCAATGTCAATAAATAAATGAACAACCACATCAATGAAAATGGAAAAAATACACAAACTTTACATGGTAGTACAGGGGTGATACAATGCGGAGGTGGAGGCCGGGAGCCACCTCCTATAAATAGGCCCCAGACATCCTCGCTACAGCCCTGCCAAAACAGCCAAACGCGTCTTTTCATTGCACTTCACCTCAGAATTAATCCAAACTAATTGCTATTTTGCTCCGGGCTGCCAAGAGGCGTCTCGGGAACATCCTGGTTTCGTGAATCACACTTGCTCTCACATTTAGGTGCCACATGTTAAAGAAATGTTTGGTGTCCCAGAGCGTGCTGTCGTCACCGGTCAGCTCCCCAGCAGCCTCCCACAAGTGAAGGGCTCCTCGCTGAAGGGCTCAACAGTTCAACTCTGGACGAGCGGAGAGGAGGAGGACTCGGCGGAGACACACGCTCCCCTCCGAAGATGTGAGGATGAACAACGTGTTGTAGCGCCTTCACTCGAAAGTAGCCATACGATTCATGACGAGGGAAGTCATTTCTATTAAATGCACTTTGCAACACCGCTACACTCGAGACCTTTTTGGGTTTTTTTTTTTCTTCTTCCCCATTTGTGAGCAATCGTTATGGCAGTTCAGTCCACATCCGGGCCACAATGCCTTGACTCCATTATTGTCTAAAACTGGCGAAGAGGTTGATAAACCTTATTATTTTTTACGGCTAATGATATATTTTTATTACGTGTAGTCAAAGCTGGAACCAAGAGGACATGTCTAACCAGGGAGTTCGGCGGAATGGTCCGGTAAAGCTGCGTTTAACAGGTAGCTATGCTTTTAAATCCCCAAATATATCTCCCCACACACTAGCTAACCAGGCTCGGTATATTTGCTGGGAATGAATAGTTCCCATGGGCCATGAAGTTGGCTCACCGCCGGTTCCTTCTCCCATGCTGTTCACATTTTCGTCACCGGGTTACTATGTAGTCCAGATAACTGGAAACGTGCACTGTTTTCCTGTGCTAATATTGACCTGGCACTCCTGGTAAACAACGGTCAATTTGGAATATTGTTGTTCTTGGAAATAGCCTGGACCTTGTGATTGTCACCAGTAACCACCAGCTTCAGTGTTGCTAGCTGGCAGCAACAGCAACACGGGTCCCGGGATAGCTGTTGAGTGTCTTGCTCTGCATTAACCACTGAGTTGGCTTATCGCTGGTGGGAATTAATGTTTGAAATAATGAGTCTGTGTAACCCGTTGTGCAAAGCTGCAAATGGGGTAGCTAATGTAAATCCAAGCATGCAGCCTCACTACCACACTGTTGTGTTGACAGGCAGCGAGACCAGCTCAGATAAAGTTGGCTAGCTAGCGTTAGCCTGGTTGTAGTGCCTGCATGTTGGCTATAATCAACTCTTAGTGCCACAGCAAACCTCAGTTGAGATGGCAGGCAGCTCCACAAGTCACAAGAGGCTCACACTGCCACTGCACCGTGGACACTGCCTCTCCACTGCCTGCTGACATGCAGCTGCCTCTTTCTTTGCTTTTGTTGGTACAGTACATGTGCTGCAATAGTATAATGCCTGTTAGTATCACAGCACCCTGTAAAGAGCAGCTCTGGTCAGAGTTGAGAGTTGCATCCGTTTACTTTTTGCAAAGTAAAAATTAAATTCATAACAGCATTGCAGCTGTGATGGTATAGGCACATTACTCTCCATCTCAGTCTCAGTGTCTCTCTTTCTGTCTCTCTCTCTCTCTGTCTCAGCTGCTCATGTTTGGTTTGTACCATTTCAACACAAACAGCAAAAAGGTTTACATGAGAGCACGTTGTTTTGACTAGGAGAGGGGGATGACAGCTGCCCTGTTTGATGTCCCTCCAGGATCAGGGATGTAGCAAATTCCAGGCTTGTCTATTCTATTAGGAAGAGCCAAATTAAATATTTAAGCTAGTGCTGTTTCTGATAGGAATAAGTGGAGAGAACAAGTGAGCGAGGCAGGGATCTCCTGGAGACTTAGCCTGTTTCATGAAGTGGAGATGCAAGATGGCAAGAATAGCTAGTTCTTAAAGCCATTTTTTCCGATGATGTAGATTTTCCTGATTTCACTGCATGAGATTTTTTTTTTTTTTTTTTTTTTTTTTTTTTTTGTAGTTTCTTATCAAAATGAGATAGCCACCCTTCAAAAATGGTGCATACTCCTATTAAAAAATCACTGATTCTTTGAAAGCAAAGCTACTTTGGGCTTCTATATTTAAGTCAGGAAATAGCTTACACATTATGTATTGCAGAGACTTATGTGTTTTTGAAATGGTGACCAATGAAGTTAAAGTTGCACAAAAAAGGGGAGAAAAAAATAAAATTTGATTTGAGGCACTTTTGAATACATTTCTTCACTTGTTGCAGCAGTTTACTATGATCATAGTTCTACAGCTTTTGCTTCTACAGATTTCGGATAAGCAGACAAATTACAAGGCTTTTCCCCAAATGCTGCAACAGTAGCAGTGCATGAGAGCGGTCATTTCCAGCACGAAATGAAATTCCCAATCGGCAATCCTCGGTTTTCAGTTGAGACCCCCCCCTCCACACACACACACACACACATCCTAAATAGATTCTTGAATTAGGTCTTTTGTTGTTTAATGTTGAATTTGAGATTAGTCTATTAGGCTGTGAATTAGTCTGTCATTCCAGGTTGAGATGGACTGCAGTGGTCTCCTGGAGGAATGTTAAGAATGTGAGTCCACTGTGAAAAATAGCAAGAGAGGGATCTCACGGACCTCCTCTCCTCTTGATGCAGGGAGAGCGACACAATACAGGCATCCAGACAAAACCTCATCCCTTTTGGAAAGCTATAGAAATTTGTCTTTCTGCAAATCTTGTTATTTGCTCAGTTAGCTACTTAATCTATTTCATGTTTGCCTCTCTGTCGTCCATATGTCTGTTAGTAACTCAGACAAATTGTCTTTCCTTTTTTTTTTTTGAAATCTCTGTCGCCCCATCTTCTTTGAGAATTATGTAATGTTGTGCCATGTCATACATATGTCCCGTCCCAGCCCATAACTGAGGTTGCTGTGCCCTGTTTCCCTTTCTCTCCAGCAGTGAAAAAGCACAGCTCAGAGCAGGAGAGGAAGCTCTATAGGAAGGCAGCCGTCTGGTGGTAAAACCCAAGTGCTCGCTTATGGGAGAGCATTTGCTACACACTGTCATTATGTGCTTCTTTGTTTAGCACTGCACAGCTGTGTGTACTATGCCTATTAGAATACCACAGAGAGTAATTGTCCCAGAACGTGTCATTGTGATATTGTATCTTGTTGTCATCTATAGTTGGGCTGATTTTTTTTTTTTTTTTTTTTGAAACGTAGCTGGAATTGTGTTGGTTTTCAGGTACGCTCTGAATGATGAGTTGCTACATTGGAGCAGTCCTGTAGCTGTTTGTGCTTTAGGCGTCTCCTTGCTGACAACCCCCCTGTCCATTTGAACCAGATGTTGCAGATGTTTGCCAGCTATTAAACTGGAAAAATATGGCAAGCAAGCTGCTAAAACTAACACTTGGGGTGAGAATTGCCCCTTGACTACACAGGACAGGTTTCCATTATAGTCTACAGCTGATCACTCCTAAATTCTGTGACCAAAAAACACAGCTAATGGCATAACATGCCTGATTCACAGAGTCATAAATTACATCATTAAGCCATGGCTCATTGCTTTGTCTTAAATTTTGTAATGCAGACATAGCTCATGGCATAATTTTGCACCACTGTAAATTTGTTGACAGACATACAACCTAAGGTGAAATTACCCATTGCCCTCTAAAATGAGTGGAACACAAAAAAGAAAAGGAGAGCCTGTCCCTGCCTTTTGACACAAGCTGTGAACTCCCAGCTGTCTGTAACATCAAAGTGAAGTCAGACTTGCATGAAAATCTGTGAAACTCATTGACGTAAATAAATGCCCTTCCCAGAAAAAAATGCTAGATAAAATAATATTTGACCCAATGTTTGTCTGATGCGCTGATCGTTGTCACGTGAACTTGATTGCCATTTCTGTCATGGCTAGAAGTTTACTTGTGACTTGTTAAGCATATGGTTTGCTCATCTGGATTCTTTGGCCCTGTGCAGACTAGAGAAGAGAGCTATCTCAGTGGGATTCCCTAGAATTCTCCATTCGCATTCCCACCTCTTCCTTTCTGAGTCACTCCTGTTCTTTCCGACTGTAAGCTTCTTCCCCCTCAGACCAAGTCCAAAGCATATTTCACTCCCACCCTTACTTTAGCTGTCTTTCGCTTCTCTTTCTGTCTCTTTCTAATGCAGCAGTCTATAGATACTTTTGTATCTTTTTTCCCCTTAATCTGGATCAGCTGCCCCTTGCAAGTGGACAGAGATTTGACAGTGCTGCAGCAGGTTTCTGTGCACTGAATGGTGTCAGCACTGCTGTTTTTTAATGAAATGTTTGTTAATTTCCCCCCGCTTTCTTCACTTGAAAGACGATGGACTTGAATGGACACAGATGCCGTTTGAGAATGAAACAAACTTATTTTAAGGAAGCAACAAAGGCCCCTGGGGTAATACATTGGGCCACTGTACAGCTTTGATTGAAAGGCTTAGGTCTCCTCTTTTTAGCTTGAGTCTTCTTTTTTTTACATTGCTGCCTAGTCTGTCTTTAGTCTACAGATGGGGGTCTTTGAGTGTCGTATAATGGAAGAAACCCCCACAGCTGGGCACAGATGGGGCTGCGGAGGCACAGGACCTGATGATCAAGAGAGGGTTTTAATGTGGTCTGAGCTGGCGCATGGTACATTCATGTGGTCTCAGTCAGAGCCATTTTTACAGAGTGGCTGTATGGAAGTGATTTGAGTTCATCTGGGTGTTCAGACAGGATACATTGTAAATACACAGTGATTAGCTGCATGTGGGGAACTGTTGACTCTACTTCCCCATCTCAGACATGCATTTTGACCAAACATTTCCACATTCTGCTTTAGCTTTAGCAAGAGAAAACAAAATAATAGCTGAGCAAGAACAGAAAAAAATACAGAGGAAGGGGGGGGGGCGGGGATAAAAAAAAAAAAAAAGGAACATAATGAGCAATTATGGCACGTCATTTGTAAACATTTTCCTTCCCCCTGCCGAGGGCCCTCCAATAATTTGAAATTGTTCCATCAATTAATTGACTGGCTGGGGCTAGCTTTCCTGTTGGTTCAGCTGCTCTTCAATGGGGACAAAGCCTTCTGCGGTTGCTCTGCCCTCAACCGCCGCCAGCAACGGCCCCGAGGAGACCAGATGTAGCAGGGGGAGAGAGTGGGCAGCGTTTAGAGGAAGTGCTCCCCAGACCCAAACACTTGTACAAACGTCACCCCTAACAGGTGGGGAGCAGAGCAGTCCAGAATCCCCCTTTTAAGGTTCCCCTGTAATAATAAAATGAAGAATTGTAGTCATATTACTCAGCAGGACTTAAGGCGTCTTGTGTGTTGCTTATATTGCCGGGTGGCTTATGAGCTTTATCCTGTTACTGTATTATAACAGTGTGCCATGTGTTTGATTAGTGGGCGGCATGTGTGGTTTGGGGAGATTGGCTCTTCCTGCTGAGTGGAGCGTCAAGCACATCAGAAGGGCTGCTTTGTCAGAATCACAACGGGCAGATTTCGTGTGCTAACAACAACACACCCAGTTTCATTTGGAAACTGGAAGGACAGAGCAAAGAATAGACAGACAGCAGGGATGAATGAGTTCGACTCGAACCAGTGACACTGGTATTTTTAACTGTACTAACTCTCACAGGGCACCCGATGGCAGAGGGATGCTAGGAGTGAGCTGCAGTTGCCAGAACATCTGCAGCGCTAATCTCAAGCCTGTGTGGTATTCCAAAGACATTAGCTGTATTGAGCTGCAGCTCATCCTCGGGCTGGTTGTTTAATGCACTCACACACAAATGTATTCCTGTTATGCCATATCATTCATCTCCTTCTTTCTTCCTCCTGACAGACAGGGTAGATTGCACCTGCACCCACACATAAAAAGTGTCCTCCCTTATTTCCATTTTTTGCAGTTGATATGGTCAATACACTCTAAGCCTTGATTTATCACGAGCCATAGGGAATTCCAATCAGTTAGGCATGTTCAGTCAGAATGAGTCCTTTGACTTTGTACATCTGGATTCAGGACTTGTATACAATGTGCCTCAGTGTGATCTTGTGCTGGTCGTGTGCCTCTGTAGTACAGCTTGTCATGTCTGCCCAAACCCGACGGGATCTGGCTGTTCCTGTTGGTTCAGAAATGATAGAAGTTTCCAGCATATGGGCCAGGACAGCTCAGATTTTAAGCCACAGGTTTCAGATTTGAAAGCTATGTTAAGCAATATTATGTGCTTTTTTTTTTTGCAGTAAAATAACTCCTTGCAAATCCCATGCTCCTCCTCTGCCCTCCACTTCACCCCCCACCCCCACCACCACCACCACCACTATCAACTTTATTCAAATCTTGTCTGAAACAGCATGTTTTACAGATAAAAATTTCAGATAAATCACGCAAGTGCCTCATACATCAGCAATGCAGTGACAGAGAGTTTATTCAAAGCTTACCTAGTTGCCAACGTTATGCAGTTTGACCATATTTTTGAACTGAAGTTCACAGAAAAAGTAATCCTAGTAATCCAATAGGAGCCTTGCCTTAAAACATGTTCCTCATTTCCATAGAAAAACAAACACCTTTTCTATACCTCTGGTTTCTGTAAGGGATCCACTGGGGAGAGGATTCGCTTTTTGTATTTATAAACAGAGTTTATATTCTCTAATGGATGTTGTCATGGCAAAGTGGCTTTTTATGTTGGATTGAGGTTTTGGATGGATTTGACTTATATAGCCTTATTTAGAATTTTGAAAAATTTTGAATTTTCGTCCATCAGTTGTAATCTGAAGGCAGCAGGCGCTATGTTGAGTTACTGACAAGCCTCAAGACCCATTTTTACACAATAAATATTAGGTTTTATTCAGGCCGGGACTGCTGGTGGTTGGGTTTGATTTTTTTGAACATTGTTTTCTCAGGGTGCAGTCAGGGTTGAGTTCAGGATTTTGTTCTGGTTGGTGGGGTCGGTTGGGGTTCAAAATATGAGGTCCTGGTACAAGCTCTACCATGTAGTGCTGTCAAAGATAATGAGTGACGAGAGTGAGAGTGTCTCCTCTGCCTAGGAGAAGTGCTAATCCTCCTGGGTGGTTGGGGAAATGCCTTCTTCAAAGGCCTGATCTGTTAACCTGACTGTGGTGGTTAATGGGTCAGAATTGGATTAGCTGTGAGGGGGGTGGGGGGTGGGGGTGCTCCAGTGAGAACTAATCTGACTCGTGTCCACAGGCTCCTCTCCAATCATTCCTGCCTGACCGTTCTCCGCACTGTCTCTCCCACATCCCTCTCTCCCCTATTTCTCGCCCATTTCCCCAGCTAGTGCTCCCTTTGAAGTTGGAAACTCCACTTGGGGGTATTTTTTATCAGAGGCGGCTGTACATGCATATCCAATGTCAGTGTGGAACTGTGCTTGACTTTAGATGCCCTTGGTTTTCTTCACACAGTTTGCTGGAGAAAAGTAAGACAGAAGTCCGCATCCGATTTTTTTCAGTCTGTTTTGTCTCAAAGGCATCTTAAATTTTTTTGGCAGTAGGGTGACGCAGTGAGAAAGTCTGTCCTTCAAACCACAGTGCAGTTTTAAGCTCTCATGCCGGCAAGCCTCTGCCCTGCTGATGTGTCCTTGAGCGAGACACTGAATCCCTACCAGCTCCATGGGCGGCTTCAGCATTGTTCTGTACCCAATGCTGTGCGCTGACTTCCGTGTGGAGGGGAGAAAGCAAAAATAGACACACTACAGGGATCAATAAAGTATCACATTGTTCATTTTTATTTTCTGCTATGTTGATATAAAGTTATCTCCAGCTGATTAGGAATCATTTGATCAGTTTCAGAGATGCTCATCTCATGTTCAGATGCTTGTCTCAGATATGGTGTCATTATCCGTAGACTGTGAGGGTCTGAAACTAACTTTTTGTTGAGCCAGCCACTGTGTCTGGTAGGTGAAAAAATTATCAGACCTTTTTTCCCCACACAATATGTCCAAACTGATAGAAGAGATTTCTGCACACTTAGATTTATACAGTATTTCACTTTATTTTGAGCTTGTGGTCTATTAGTCAGGCCTTAATCAGCGCATATATGATACAATAATGAACAGGCAGATAAAAATAGACAATCCCATTCTACTATCAGTTTAGACTCATTGATGCTTCCTGCAACTTAGCAAAATTTTTGCCACATGGAATGGGGTCATCCTACATTTTCCCGCAATATGAAAAAGAAAATTACAGAACCAAAAGAGCTTGCTTTGTAAAACATTTTGAAAATCTTTATTTTAATTTAATTAAATGAACAATCGATACTAATTACAACTTTCTGTCTTTAATAAAGGCAGCACTGCTACCAAAGTTCACAATGGCAAGTGGTGCAAGTTTGACTGATGGTTTTTACCCTAATTATCTGTCGCCACATTATTTTGGCCAGCTGACTGACTAAAAAAATTTGGCTTTGAGTTTCACATAAGCATAACATGAAAGGTTTCTGTGTGATGCTGAAAGCAGACATGTGCAATCACAACAGCCTAATGAACATGAGGTTTTGTGAGAGCTGAGGCCTCAGACTCTGTGATTGCTGTCGCTGGATAAACTTAGATGTATATTGTAGGATTTCTTTTCACCCACTTGATTTCTACACAATGCGTCTGGTAAATTGGTTTATCAGACTGACTTTACCTACCTGCATCAGGTGTGTGGTCTGGTGTTTGTTTCAGACCCTGTGCTGTCTCACACCACTATAGGCCTCTCTGTTGCTCAGATTTTGACATCAGTGGGGTGGTCTATTTTCACACGCCACCCTCGGGCAACCATCAGTTGCTGGTACATAACACAAGCCCATTCTCCTGTCGTTACACTAGATATTGTGCTACTCCGCTAGGGACCTACAAGGTGCTGCCGTTCAGGGAATAAGAGCAGTCGGTGATGTGAAGCTGGATCTCATGTCACATTCCACTTTTGATATGTGATCGCTGCTGTGGTGTTAAGCATGTTTCCCCCCTCATGTTGTTTGTAGGGATCTCTGTGATTATTCTTTTATTTTGCATTGCCAGCAGTTTGCCCAGGTGAGACAGCTCAGCTTGTTTGCACAAAGTCTCGTTAGCTCTGGTAGATATCCACATGCAGTGTTGTTTCGCTTTTCCTAGAAACGTAGCCAGAGTGTTCCCACCCAGGCTGTCTGATGCAGGGGGGTAACTTGAGATTAATTCTCCGATGTGCTGGCTTTGCTGTAAACCTGGACGGACACGGGTTGATACGATTAACCCTGTAGCTCTCACTAACCTCAAGCAGATGGGGGTCTCTTAAGTCTCCAGTGTTATTGTGTGGGAGGTAGGGGGGTTTGGTGCGAAAGCCGCAAGACGCCAGCAGCTGACTGGAGGCGTCTGTCCGTGCCTCAGCCTGACGTTTGAGCCCCTTCGGTCCTCTGAGGAGACAGGATCAGAAGTGGGATGTTTATATTCACACAAGATCATATTTCAAATGGCATATCTGCTGAACTTGAACAAATACACCAAAGGATTTCTGTGGAGTTTAAAAAAAAAAACTGACTGCACATGAACAGAGAAGCAAATGGTGATATTTCCACACTGGCTTTTTCCTCCCCAGTGTTGTGGCTCTCTATAGAAGAATCCTAAATATGTCGGCTCAGAGGTAGCCACGCTCTGCTGTCTTTTGTTGGTCTCTCGAGACTGGCCCTAGTGATATGTAACTGTGCAGCTGATAAGACTGTCGGTTTGCTGAGCAGGAAAATCATTATGAAGCTACCCCCCACTTTCAGGGCTGCTGTGCCAAATGAAGAATTGCTGCAATTGCCTGATGATTCATGTTTTTCGGCACTCCAGCAGATTCTACCGAAACTATTGACAGTCATGTTGGGAATGTTCAGTGACGCAGCCCAATGTTTGCTCTCGCAATCCTTTTTATTACTGTGTAAGACTTTGATGTGCTTAGCCACTGTACTAATGTCGGGCCTAATACTGGTGATTGCCACAATCTGACTCATAGGGTTTCTACAGGTGTCTGGATCGTGGCAAGGAGCTAGGAGCCGGTCAAGCAATACATTTTTACTTGTGAAAGCTTGTCAAACGCTAATTAATACTAGGGGTTTAGCCATTCATTTACTTCATTGATCTGCTCTCATCTATAGACATAACCTAATCGCTCTGATGTTGGTGTGAATCTGTACGAAATGCTTTGAATCAGCTGATTCACACTTTTTAAGAATTAAAAAAGGCCTAATGTTATGGTGATGTGATAGAATACTATAAATTTAAACTTTTCTGCCAGTTAGGGCTGCAAATTTATGGAGTTTCCATTGATTGATTATATAGTAACGGTAATGATTAATTAATTGATTAATCAGTTTAAAATGTATGCAATTTTACTTAGTAATCTGAAGACTCAGTTTGTTTATTCTGTCCTCCATCAAAGCATTTATTTAACATTTGAGATATGAATGGACACACACAGAGCAGGTCATGAAAACAATTAATTGACATGAAGGCTCCAGTCTTTTAACATTGAGCTTATAATGACAACAAGACAGATAACCCTGTATTGCTTAAAAAAACAAACAAACAAACAAAAAAAAAACATACAAGAAGTGTCCTACGACCTGTATATGATAAGTCAGCCATTGATTAATTGAATATCCTTAACATTAATTGATCATCAAAAATCATTCATATCCCTACTGTCAATAAGTTATTAAATATTGGTTAAAACTAACTGAATAGATTTGTTGACTAGTATCATTGGTAGAGTTTACAACCCTGAATGGAATTAGATTGTTCCAAAAAAAGAAAAAAAAAAAAAATCTTCTTAATGCCAAAAGGTGAGTCATGAATTGAATTGAATCACTGAATCAGTGTTAACCCAGTGACTGACACGCGTAATTAATACAGTGTGCATTTCACGCCACGGGCATAATAGCATCTAACTGACTACATTCTCAACAATAACCTTTCCAGCAATACTCAAAAAAACACACCTTCATTGTCTAACCAGGTTCTTAGGGATGATTTCATTGAAGCCTGGCTAAATTTCGGTCAGACATGACACAAATGGCTTGTAGACACATGTCACCCACTTTAAACGTGACTTTCAGCACCTACTAAAAGCTGTTTATGGCGTGCACCTGCATGTAGTGGCATTCATTGATGGTTTTTAATGAAAGGACCACGTTACATCTCAGTGAGACATCAAGACTAAGTCATGTTGACAATTACGGGCGATGAGCACAACCTGCAAAAATGCGTAGCTTTAAAGCACATACATGTGCTTATGTCTACCTGTAAGTGCCTACGTGAGTCAACTTGTATTGTGCTCTGAATGTGGCTTGTTTTTGGCTCAAAATAGTCTTCAGTAAGGCAATCTGGTCTGTGCCCAGTATAGAACAAAATGTGCCCCAGTCCTCCACATTTTCCTCTTTTATTCATATGATATTAATAGACAGCTGGACAGCTTTGATGTTTATGATTATGATATGATTACTGTTCTAATCCTTAGAAGCAGCTGAGAGTTCAGTTAGCCCACATTGATTGGCAAGGCAGGCAATAAAAAAGGGAAAAATATGGCCGGCTGGTAATGATGTAACACCGCTCTCACATGAAGTTGTGAAATCATTCTAAGAAACTAAAGCTCCCCAAGAAGGGGAAAAAAATGAGGGGGAAAAGCGATGTGGTATTTCTGCCGATTAACACAGCAGCACAGCTCCAGGCTGGGCAGTGGCGATCCTCAACTTCTGTTAAACACGTTGGTACTATCCACCCTCTCCTCCGCAGCTCAGCCCAGGCCTCTCCTCTGCTCTCCTCCATTACATCAGAGAGTGCAGAGGAGCCAAGGAGCTTAGAGAGCCATGCAGCCACTCAAAACAGCTCAGACCCCAGCCAACAGCAGTGCAAGCTTGCAGAAGCCTGTGCTCTGCTCTGTTCACTGTTTTGACTTCTCACTTAGTGGCAGTGGTGATGGTGCTGTGGAAGACTTTACTCGCCTGGATGACTCTCCGTTAGGCACGTTGTATCACACAGAGTGGAAAGAGAGAGTGATGTACTATGCAGGGGTAACAGAATTGCCACTAAAAATTGCCATTCTGGCATGGCTTCAGTCTATTCGGTGCCGAAAATAGTTGGGGTGGACTCCTTTATTATGCAATTACAGTAGACTGTATCATGGAGGGAAAAGGTGACGTGAGATGGATGAAATGTTCTCACACTAAGAATGTCGCCAGCCTCTTTCCTTTCACGTGTGGATGTGTGTGTTATGTTCCCCTGTGCAGCAGGGCTGCACAATATTGGAAAAAACTGACATTGCAATCTCTTTTTCCCTTGTGATAGATATTATGATATGAAAAAAATACAGTAAATTTCACCAGATACATGCAGGTATTCATGTTATTGTCTGTATATACATCCATCTACAGATATAATTTGTACATAGTCAACTTAGCAGCGAACCAAAATAGGAATTGGCCATTTTCAGGTTGTGGTCAGCAACTAGTGGGGCTTTGGTTGTTTGATAAAGTGCACCCCTTCACCACATACCAAACTGATTGCTGTGCACACAGAGCCTGTGTGTCACCAGCAACAAACTTTGTGCATTTAAGAACATTTAAATCAGACAAAATGTTATATCAGAAGGACTTTTTTGTAAATTAGAAATGGAAAATGAGAACTTTGCAACTTTTCCTTTTGTATCAGTACATTTTTGAGTTAATTTTTCTAAACTGATATTGCACGTTCTGCAGTGTGACTGTTGCACATGTGTACATTATGATGTCGATGCTGAAATGATATATTGTGCAGCCCTAGAAGAAAGCTCTCTTGAGCTGCCTTATTTGGCTCAGCTGTTACAGTTGTAGATCTTTGGATCTTTCCCTTTTGTCTTCATTAGAAAGCTGAGTTGTTTAGGGAGTAGAATTGGTTCTTCTCTTTAAAGGTCACAACATTAGAGGCTTCAGTGTTTCCTGCTGGTTGTCAGTTTACTTTGGCAGCAAAAGGAGCAGGGGTGCTATTGACAACTTGTTATTGATGTTTCATTTTGCAAACCCAGTTGCTCATATTTTTCAGGCACCTCAGTCTAGGATTAGCTAGTGACATGGTAACATTAACTCACTATGCTTTCATTATTCTCTGTTCTGTCCGGTCTTTCTTGTTTGTTTGTGTCAGCACGGACAGAGTGTGACTTGAAGAGAAGATGATTTATGACAGAGAAGAATGAATTGTGGTTATTGTAGTTCACTGACATGCTTTCGGTACTTTGAAAGCCACTTCATTTGAACCACCAGCCTCATGCACCATGGAACCAAAAATGACCCCCCCCCCCCTTGCTCATCACTTTTCCATGCAGGTGCTGAGTGTCATTTATGATGATATATGGCCTCTCATAGTCAGGGCTGACATTTGTTTTTTTTCATCTTTTTTATGAAGAGTATCTGTGGAAGATACATGCTGTGTTGTCCATCTCCCTTGATCCCCTGATTTTGCAGTGTCTTCACAGTTCTGGTCACACTGATGTTACGCAGCAGATGTCCCCCGACATCCTTTCCTCAAGTGTGTAATGGGAATCCTGGGAATCTGATTTTGTCTGTTTTTGCTTTGTGGTATTTAATTCACATCACAAGGACTATGAGTTTCTTAATACATTTCATTGCCGGTTTCCTCTCCAATCCCAACTTGTTGACAAGATTCTTCTTCCCCTGGCTCACATGGGCATGTGGAAGATGGAGCATGTCTTTGAATGCCTCTATAATTTTTTGAAACTTGGAAAGTGAGGATCAAGATCTTTTTCCCCTCATTTTTTTAAGTGTTCCTTTCTGTTTTCCTTGTGGTATAAAATGATGCGAGGGGAGATTTTGTTACTTTTTTCCATTCTAATTTTCTAAATCTTGGAAATCGCAGGTCGATTTACAGGCATTAGAAGATTTTCCTGGCAGTTTGTCACTCCCCGATCAGCCGGCAACCAGTGACTTCTAATATCTGTATTATGTGACTAGAAGAAGTCTTATCAGATTTGCATATTTACATAAGTGGATTTGCTAAGATATAAAACCCTGCCAAAGCTGGGATATTTCCCACTGCCTACAAGTCAATTTGCCTAAATCACATTTCCACAGTTAGCCCAAACCCTGTGAAGATTTGGAATGAATTGCTGAAATTCTACCCTGCCTCTCTTCGATATTCTGCAAGACTACAGTCGAGGGCTACAGTTAAGAGGTATGGCCAGGCCTTTAAAAAGTAACCTACTTTTTTCAAGAAAAGAGCAAAGCTTGAGTGTGCTCAGGGAAGGGATTGTCTAGTTGTTCCTGCTGTAAGTGCTCTGGACTGTCCCATGAAGTCGGGGCGGAACAATTAATCAATAATGCAATAAATCGCAATACTTCCTCTTGTGATACATTATGGATACACTAAAAATATGGATACATTTACATTGTTTTAACTTCAAAATTTGTGGTGTTATTTTTTTTTTCTTTTCACAGTAATTGCATTTTCAGTTTTCAACTTAAATTGCACAGATAGCACATCTGAGTTCCTATGAGGTGTATTTGTTCCCTGCCCCTCGGTGTTTTAACTGGAACTGCTATGTTCATGTTGCAGTTGCTGTGCATATTAAAACACTAACAAACAGGACTGATCACTGCTTGTTTAAAAAATTATTTTTGCCTTTCCTAGGTTATTTTTTCTTCTTCAGTTACAGATATCAAGATGTATCACGGCTGATTATCTTACAATATTTCTCATGTTGCATAATCTGCTGTATCGTGATACCATCATTATTGTGGGTGAAATATTATGACAGCGTTGTACCTCAAGTGACCCAGTGATTCCCACCCCTGCCATAAAGCAGGCCTTTTACCAACGTAGTGACTAGCCTAACAGTCACCAGAGCTGGGGAGATGAAAAGCCTTTTGCTGTGTATCTACTTGCTCAAGCTTAGATGAACTTTGAAACTTTGGAAACGGACATTGAATCATTAGTCAACTCATTTTTTAGCTCCATTTTTTTTTAACTCCAACGTGCCGACACTTGTTCCTCTAATCTTGGACAGAGTAGGATTTTAGAAGGAAATCTGGAATGGGTTTTGCTTTACAATGATAGTATCCCCAAAATTACGCACATAAAATTTTACATTCCTCAATGTGCTCTGTATATGCAAAGAAAAACAATAAAAACTTACTTCTACTGCTAAACATCGACTAGTTCACTTGAAAATGATCGTAGACTAATTTCCAACAAAATGTCTTCCTTCATCTGACCAACTGCCCATGTGGCACTGTGTCTATGAGTGGTTACCATGCGTGATAGCTCCAGCCGGCTAAGATTAGCCTCCCTATGATTTTCCCCTGATGAGAGGGCTTACAGAGGCAGTGTTGAACACCCAGCAGCACCCAGCACTCTGATGTGAGAGGAGTTTCTCTGTCATAGGAGATTGATGAAGCCTTAAGAAAGATGGTTCAGAGATTAGCACGAGGACAGATGAAGAGCAGCTCCAGCAGCACCACCATTAGCACTTGTCAGTCTCAGCCCACCCTTGTCTCCTCTCCCTCTGTGTTTGTCTCCCTCCCTCTGGGTTTTATGTCCCACAGAGAGTAGGGAGGAGTGGAGAGGGGAAAAGGAAGCCTTTTGTTTACAGAAGAACAATAGTGCGAATGAGAGCGCGCGGTCCTGGGCCTGGAGTCAAAACAGGGCCAGTCAGACAAGCAGGCAGGGGAAAGGGTGGGGAGGAGGTGCGAGACTGCCGTTCCCTGAAGATGTGTCAGACAGTCTGGTGGGATGGGGTCAACGCACTGGACTAGACGACCAGGTGGACCGAGTAGTGGGGTTCATAATTGGGTCAACGTGAACTAGTGGACTTGAAGAGAAATGTTTAGGTTCACACACAGTTGTGATTTGAAGAATGGCTGATAGTTTGAAATATACCCCCCCTCCCTTTGTTAGGTTTTGCTTCCAGAGAATTTTGGCTTTGGACAGGGATGGGAATGGTGGAGTTTTACCGTGCAGTTTTCTCTGTTCCCACACCCCCACTTCCTCCTTCTCATGGGCTCCAGTGTAATGGTTAACCGCAGAGCAGCAGACTAGCAGCGGTGTGAACCCTCTTTTCTCCACAGAGTTCTTGTCTTTTCCCATGCCTCTTTGCAGGATTGTGTGTGAGTGTGACTGTTAAAGTATCTGTAATCTGTTGGTTCACAAGAGAAGAGCCAGTGTCCAGCACAAGTGCCATTTTGCCTTGCTTCCATCGTGATGCTCCCCCTCTCCTACGCTTTTTTCTAGGCGTGTCACGTGACCTCCCCCTCCCCAGGTGTTTGGCTTGCGTCTGGTGGGGTTCATTGATTCGCCTGCACAGTGGGGCTCTTTGTGCGCCAGCCTGTGAGAAAGTCAGCCCATCCTCTCCCCACAGGTGGAACTTTAACTTCGCCCTAAGGTCTCTGTCTCTGCCTGTCTGGAGCTGCGGTTGTGACTCGGAGGAATTGATTTTTATTAAGAGGAACGGCTGGCAGAAGAGGGGGAGCTAAGCTAATCTGAGCTGATAATCATTTGTGTGTGTGTGTGTGGTGTTTTTGTTTAGCTTTCCCTGCTGTCCTCCAGGAAGAGGTCCTGTTTTGGCTGTAATGTGGAAAACCATTATGTGACTAATGAGCTACAGTCAGCCAAGCAGCCGCCGAGAGCATGCACATGACTGGCTTTGCTCCTTATGCGAGCCACCGGGTTATGTTTCAGCTTAGTCATTGAAGATTTGCCATGTTTGTTCCCTGCCAATAATAATGAATGAGGATGTAGGTGGATGTTAGGCGGTGCTGCATCTTTTTTTTGACTGGATATTAAAATTAAAATGAATCGGTCTGCCTTAAACCTTACTTATGTGGGTGAGCATGTGTAGCCACCGTCACACTCTCAGATTCCTTGCTTCTGTCCTATGGTCCATTTAAAATGACTACTTAGTAAGTGAAGTGGGCCTTCAGCCTAAAAGGTTTTGGTCATTTATCAGAAGGAGGGAGTTGCATGTGATACTTGTTCTCCCTCTGAAAGTGTTGCATGGACATGCTGATGCTGGAAAGTCAAACTCGCACTGTGGTTATCACCAGTGCTCTTGGCTGTAATGTAAAGCAGTTGCACTTGTCATTACTCACAGTGACACGCACAGATAGCCTACCTGTGTGTGACTAAAAGCAGTATTTTGAAAAGTGGGGTATGTGCATCCCCAGTCAGGTCCTTGAGAGGCTTTCAGGGGCAAAATGAGGAATGGTTTCATTTCGCAAATTTATTTTCACTGCAACGTAATCCATTAGAAATTGTTACAATGCAGAAAAATGGATGAGGGATTAGACCATTTTCTTCTTTCTGGTGTAATCTCACTGCTATTTGTCAATGTTTGAAGTATACCATCTAAACAGATAAACCCTTTGAAATCTGCACAGATTCACTTGATTTTGTTCAAAAACATGGGAAAATGAGCATCAGCAATTTAGCAGAAAATTACTGGGAAGATAAGTAAAAAATTACAAACAAAAGATACAGGAAAATTAGCAGAAAAGAAGCAAAATGCACATGAAAATTGGTCAGAAAAGAAAACAAGAAAACTATATTTATAATTGATTAAAATGACGTATTTAAATGTCAGAACAGAGATGCTGGATTGATGTCAGACTGGTGTTTAAATGCTTGTGAAAGGCATCTGAACGCATGGAAAAAATGTGTGAGCACTGACAGACTTACTTACGGCGTTGTACACATCGCCTGGCACGACCATTGAAAATATGTATACCACTGCAGCCAAAACCCTGTCAAAAGGCCATGCTTGTGTAAATTTTGGCTGTAAATAGAAAGATGTCCCCAACTCTTCTTTACTTATTGTAATTATTATTATTATGATTATTATTATTATCATTATTATAGCGCTGCTGTGGAAACCTCAGCAATGTACATCTTCTGTCTGTCTGGCTCGGTCTCTCTGCTCCTGTCTGTCTCTCCCTCTACGCCTTCCTCATCTCCCATCAGTCAGCGTTGCAGTCCTTGGCTGTGCGAAGCAGTCAGGGAGGCAGTGCGACCGGAATGAGAAACACAGGCGACACAGAGGGACCCTTCTCTCAGCTTTGCCTCGATACTTGCCGTCGCTATGACGACAGAGGATTTTAAATAAGCTGCGATGCAGTGGGTTATGTGATGTTTTTCCGGTGTCTGTGTATGTCTTTTTGTGTAAGAGAAAAGTATTTGACTGTCTCTTTCTAAAGATGGGGTGCTGGGACTGTGGACAGGCTGGGGAGAGAGGCAAAGTGAGAAATGTTTGGAAAATGAGTTTGCACCACAGTGGTTTTAATGGCATGTTTATCATGGGCACAGGGTGATATTTTCCCCCTGTACAGGAATAATGAAGAAGTGGATTCCGTTTGGTTTGTCTCTCAGACGGTCTTTTTATAGATGCTAGATCCTCAGTTGTGCCACTGCGCTCTCCAGCTCTCCTATCTAACCCCCTCACCCCTTATTCAGCTTGGCAACCGGCTACATCATTTGGTTGCGCTAAAAATTGCCACTGCCCGAAAGCAGCATTTTGTTTAATGCAGACATGGAAAGAAATCATGTGATTTTAGCTGGCATCTGAAATTAGGGGTTTTACGTTTCTACTTTTCCCAGGATTTTTGTTTGAGGCCCGTGTGGATGT
The DNA here is from genome assembly GCF_902150065.1 of Myripristis murdjan. NCBI lineage: Eukaryota > Metazoa > Chordata > Actinopteri > Holocentriformes > Holocentridae > Myripristis > Myripristis murdjan. The sequence continues at coordinate 11,283,258 of NC_043987.1, read as the reverse complement.
GTGTCCATCGCGTTGTGTGGTTGATCCTTTGTGTGTGTGTGCATGTGTGGTTACGTACGTGTCTCTCTTCCATCTTAATGTACGAGGAGAAAGACTGAGTACATGTGTTTGTCAGCGTGTGAGTATGAGAAAGCACATCCAGGGTGACCAATAAAAAACAGATTTATGATGCTGCCCTGTAGGTGCAAGCTTGTCCGCTTCCTTTTCTTGGGAAAGGCTTCTGTCATCGGGACCTTGTTTCCCATAACAGCATAAATTTTGGGGAATTCTGTGTGCTGGCAGTTTAAGAGGCACAGCCAGTGGACTTACTGTCATTATACAAAGCTGTTGTGTTGGGAAGGAAATGTAATGGCACTTTCTGTATGTTGGCTCATTTAGCAGTTAATGATATATCTTTGAAGGAGCTTCCCAGTTTCTGTGTTAGAGTGATGAAATGTGTAGGTCTAGTCAAATGCATTGATGAATTCAATATGGTGACAAAGACGTGCTGTTGTGCTACTGCCTGTATATTTTTCATTATTGGATCAGCAATGATTACGCTTCTTATCGCTTTGTTTCCTCCCCTACTGCTTCCACCCTCCTGCCTGCCCTACATTCAGAGTCCCTCTTGCTTTCCATCTGTTTCTGAGTAGATGCTTGGTAAATTGGGAGCGTTATGGTTAAAATTAAAACAGCATCATTAGGGAGTCTTCTGAGAGCTGGAGGTGTGTTTAGAAATTCAGATTTATACATACAAGAGCCAAGAGCTTTGTCAGAATGTGGGGGGGAAAAAATCCCCAGAGAAGTGCCGCCAAACATAAATGAGGCCAACCATGTCACAGGGTGATATGGCAACACAAACCCAGCCCACCCCTCATGTTAAAAATCTGAGAACTCTTCAGGCCCGTGAAATCCTCCTGCATCAAACCACTGAATCAATCTGAGAAAAAGAGACTTTGCTGCGAATCTCAGTGAAGCCTTTAACCTGACTAAAGGTTGTTGTTTGCCCATTCAGCTAGCCTATATATCCTTTTTTTTGTTTTTTGATATGTGAATTCAACAATTCCACATATTGTCCAGTCACAAGAAAATTGAGTTAGTTCGAGATACTGTATTTCCTCTCAGACAAACCACTTCTTTTTTCAAAGAAGTGAAAATTCACCTCTGCTTCATTCTGTCTGCCCAATTAGATACCTGTGTGTGTGTGTGTGTGTGTGCGCGCGTGTATCTAAGGTCCTGGACAGAGAAGTTTATTTATTTAAGTTCGATTTCATTTATTCATATAACCCTTTTATAACAATATATCTCAAAGGACTTAAAAAAGCCTACCTAAAATTGATTACTCAACAATGAATCAGATGAAACAGTGCTTCTGTAGATTTTCTTTCTTTTTTTTTTTTTAGTACAGTGATGCTTTCTAGCAAGAATGTTGTGATGACTTAAGATGTTCAAAGCTGTGGTCAAACTTTACAAAATCAGGTGGAAATATTGATTCATATGGAGCAGACAGATGTAATTTATATAAGAAGATGTTGCACACAAGTTGGCAGCAATAGCACTCATGATACACCTGCAGCTCTAATGTTTGATGAAGCAGTCAGTCACACTGCTTTAAACTAAGATCTGCTGCTGGCTGTGGTTCCTCAAACCTACCAGGTCATCCTCATCCAGTCAAGAGAGGTAAAGGAAGTGCTAAGGGAATCACTAACAACATGATGGAGTTTATCACATCGGTGCAATAGATGACAAGTCTTTTTTCGTTGTGGAGGACATGATATAATATTGAACTTCACACTCCACAGATCATCTCGGATGATGTGGCAGGAGGTAGAAAGGTGGAAGGCCACTTTAAGCATTACCTGCTTCTCTGCTCTTGCGTACAGTCTGTGGAGTGCAGACCCAGTTGTTGATGCCATAAAAAAGGCTATAAGAAGACGTACCCACTCACTGGAACATTACATTTTACATGATGGAAAGCCTTCAAGAGCAGAAGGCCACATTTGCCTTATAGGCTGTACAAGACAAAATATAAATAATTTATTTTATGTTGATGTTGTCTGACCTGTCTTTTTTCTTTTTTTTTTTAAACCTTGAACTGAGTTGGATCATGTTGTGGCCAAAAACAGTAAATGAAATTACTTTTCAGTAAACACAAACTGTATTTTCATTACTGTTTCCTTCATCATCTAACATATTTGCTGGTAAAATGGACCAAATTCAAAGTCCCAGATCAGTCAAATAAACCTGATTTAAGGTGAGTGAGTCCTTAAAGTATTCAGTGTTTTTTAGCCAGAAACCTCCTCATTCTTCAGAGGTGGATTGAGGTTCTATGGGGCTGCACAGCTCCGATTTTGGGTTTGATGGTCAAACTATCTTGTTTTTAGAAACTCCCCTCTCTTCTTCCAAGTATTGCAACAGTTTCTGCCTGAACACATTATCAGCAGTTTCTGTTTGAACACATTATCACACTTTTTTTTTTTTTTTTTCTGAGAAAATTCTCTTTAAGTTTTGATTTTTGCATGGAGTCTTAATGGAAAAATGCTAAACTGGAAGTTCAAAGACAACCTCAACAAAGATGGTGGCAGACTTATTTCCGAGCAATAAAAGATTAATTAATATATACTTAAACCAAATACAGTCTCACCCATTACCATCACGTGGATGAGAAATAGCATGTGCTCAACTTATTTGACATATCACTGGAGATGGAGATGGGTTTTTTTTTTGTTTGTTTGTTTGTTTTTTGTAAATAAGCCTATATTAGTATCAGTGTGCATAAAACAAAACATAGTTGTATAGCCTATGATTCAGTTTGTGCACACTGAAAAGTATAATGAAATGCAGTTTTATTTATTTCTTTATTTATTTTTGCCAGGGCACAAATGGGAAAATTAAATAACAAAATATAAGTATCGGTAATTGGTATTAACTCATTTTTAACTCATGTAATTATGTTTTCACTTTGGGAGAGCTCGCCTTCAGGTACATGCTTGGCATGAGGTTGAAAAGAAATGTGATTAAACATCTGAAATTACAAATGTATCAAAAGTAGCAGCACCTTGTGATGGGTGATCAAGCATTACACAGGATCACCACCTCACAGTCGCGCTCTGATTACATCATCCACAAGCAGCTTCGGTAATGGTGTTGATATGAATAAAATCCTAGAGATGCCCAACTCTACTCTTGGGACATCACTGTAGCTGTGGGTGTGAGATTGTGTCGTCTGGCAAGTTTCTATCCGTCTGCTGTATGTGCATTTGTAAGCGTGTGTGCATGCATGCATGTCAGAAGGATAAGCCTGCTGGGACTCTCATGTTGAGGCTTTCTATCCACAAAGTCCCCACTCCTGCTGTTCCTTGGCTCTCACATTATTATGGACAGACTGGACATCTCAGTGACTGAATTTTCTTCTTTTCTGGAAAAAAAAAATCTTGAGAATAGAAATCAGTGGACTTCAGGTTTCATCTGCAAATCATGTAAAATCAACATAAACTAGCTCACAGTTATCCACATGAAGTCGGACATTCAAAATACAGTCCAACTGAGAAGTTTTATGTTTGTCACTATCACGTTCATAATGATGATGTTTTCTGATGGTTGGATTGCACTGCGTCCTGATTGCTGCCATCTCTCTCTCCTCCTCCATGCCATGTGGCTTGAGACTCCTAATTGGCTTCTGCGCTGCCATTGTCTCCCCGCCTGTACCATTCCAGCGGTTTTGTCTCCGTTTTCCGTTTTCGGCTGTAATTCGGCCCCTTGTATGTTTTCATATGGAGGCTATATATGTATAATTGTAGTCTCGACTTCCTGCTGTGTGGCTAGCTGAGGTCCACGCTCACAGGAGGGTCTGTCGATTTTCCTCATTCAGCCCAGACGGATCTTGTAAAGGCTTTGCTTGGTTTTGCCATCGTGCTCTCCAGGTCAGCTCTTTATCTCAGCAGACAGACAGATGCTTGCCATATCCTGCCGTGCGTCTTGTGTTGCATTTATTGTCATGTCTTCATTCCTGTCTGGAATACAGGTTTAGTTTTTTACCACTGACTTACCTTACTGTAGCTGTGTTTTATGTGTGCCTCGTGAGTTTATTGCATTGCAACTTCAAGACTGACAAGCATGAGCCTTGGTGATTTTTTTTTTTTTTTTTATCACCATCAAAACACCATCAAGTATTTTGTAATGCTTTACAATGTGCAGCCAGTGCTGTTGGATATAAAAGAGGCCACTGTGTTGCCATTTAAGCAGAGTCTTTGACAGAGGGGCACAAAGCATTGTGGGAACACAAAGAAGACTGTCACCTGTTCCTTTATTCCACTGCTCTCCACCTTCCTCAAGCTCCCTTGAAGCCTCCCAGCACACACATGCATACACACACATACACACATACAGAGGGAGACGCACACTCTGTTCTCTGTGCCTGTTAATAATTAATTAGATCGTTGGAGTGGAGAGCGAGGTGTTGAACAGTCTCTTAGGGGCCTTTGTGTGCATGTGTGTGTGTATGTGCAAATGCACGTGCCCGTGTCTTGAAGAAGAGAGCGACTGAAAGAGATGCATACCAGATGTTTGAGAAATGAGGTGGGTTTCACTGGAACGTAACTCATTCCCAGGGATGTTTGCGGAAAGAAATTCTTCCTTGTCTGTCGAGCATGTTTTCCACCCCCCAAGAGGGTTTAGATCCAGTTTAGTCGTCTGTTTTCACTCCTTCCTCCGACTTTTAATGGCGTTCTCCTCATTAAATCCCTTGGCCCTGTGTGAGTGAGCCTTGTGTAAACACCATGCATATGCAGATGTTGGTACCTTTCACACTGGTGATTTGTGCGTTTCATTTTGTTGATGCAGCATTTAGATGGTGCGTCCTCCTTCCTTTCTTAGTGGGCAACAGTGTCTCAATTCAGACTTAAATTGATTCCGGAGAATGGTGATATTTCACAGGGTGTGACACGTGTGTGTTTTGAGTGTGTGTGTGTGGCATGGGATGGAGGTGCAGATGAACAGGTAGTGGCTACACATTTGAATGGCTTAAGCTAGAGTCTGCCACTACGGGCATGCCTTTGTCTGTCTGTGTTAGCAAGGAAAAATCTGAGCATGCTCACATGCACATGAGAGCACTGAGCATGCTAACCCCCGTACAAGGAGGAAAAAGTCACATGCCACATGCAACCCGCCTCGGGGCCTGCTAGACATTAGCCAGATTTTGCCCATGAAAAGTGTGAAATGGGCTCCCATAGTGGCGTGATGCCTGTCACACTGCAGCTGTCATCTTTCGACCAGTCTGCTATTATGTGAATAATTATGGGGCTGTAGGAAATAAGAGATAGAATTGCAGACGGTTTAAGATTTTATTAAGATTAACCAAAGAAACTATAGATAGTGATTCTATGGGCAGTTGCTTTCCTATAAATTTCTCTCAAAATTTGTCATGTAGAATACTAGCTGCTAGACTAAAATGGTTTAGTTACATGCTGAACCAGTTTAAACAAGCTAAATACTAGTCTGAATTTACTTAATCTGGCTTCTTGCAGAATGATTTGAGGAACTCCAGGACGAAAAAAGAGTGGAATTAAACCTCCAAGGGGCCACACAAATAGGCTTTAGTTGTAAATAACAAGCTAGCACTAGTAGAGGCTAAAGAGGCTGATGATGCAGTGTTTTATATTTAAAACAATGAAGTGGGCACAATCAAAATCCACCCCAATTAGTGTCTGTTTCTCAGAAGACATGACCATAGAAAGAAGCAAAGTGGAGACTGTTTTTCCATGCGCTTGACTCACTGGCTGTAACTGTAACTCCAGACGTCCAGGTGGTGACTTTGCTTCCTCATCCATCCGTACAGACAGACATGCAGCCGTGGAGGAGGAGGGTGTAAGTGGCTCTGCCTCATCACCTCAGCAACCACCTCTATGGCTCTTAAAGGGGATCTACCGGATCAACTGCTTTGCTGCAGACTAGATGGTGTGGGGAAGGAGTGAGGGAGGAGAGAGAGAATTCATCCTCTTCTTCGGAGTTTAAATGTCTGAATGTTTTAATGGCAGTGTTTATAATGTGATTTTTTTTCTATTATTGCGATACAATGCTTGTCTAATGTTTTAAGGCTTCAGGTGTCGTTGAGTTGCTGAACAATGCCGGTCACTTGCCAAAAGAACACACACTGATGTACCAGTTGAGTAGCCTGTAAGCCTATGCAGCTGAGATATAGGTGCTGCTGCTTTTACTGATGGGATTTCATGGCACACAATGCGGTCATGCCATGCTTTATAAATGAAATCCAATCTGTGGTAAGAGGTGGATTGTGTAATCCGTGTCCATCTGCGCTTGTGGCTCATACCCGTGTTGCAGCGATTCATGAATCCTGAACCAGTCCTACATTTCTGCAGTTTTGCAAGCATATGCCCCCAAAATAAAGTCATGCTTCTTAGAAAAGTAAAGACATTTGATGTATTAGCAATGCAGTTTTTTTTTTGTTTATTTGTTTGGGTTTTTTTCTGTTATTTTTAGAGTTCACACTACAAAAGTTTGTTCAGGTACTTAATTTTAAATTGTAGAACTGCTTGTGAGCAAAAATGTTAGGCAACTATACAACCTTGCTTTTTGCAACTTCTATGTGTGTGTGTAACTTGAAACTAAAGCTTGCTCTTTTCTCTCTCCCTTTCAGTCCTCTGTGCCAAAAACCTGGTGAAGAAGGACTTCTTCCGTAAGTAACTCCTAGTGCTAACTGTGTATGATAAATCCATATTGCTTTTGGCCCCATTTTCTTTGCTAAATGGCTATAAGTTTCACTTTTGAGTTTTTGGGTCTTTGATGCAGGCATTTTTGAGATAAGAAGCCCCCATGAGAGATGAGAAATGTGGGGCAGTTTTGGGCTGATAAGGAAGTGCCTGCTGTGAGCTGCCGCTAGCCTCAAACTACACATTACAACATATAGCCATGGCAAAAGAAATGAGTGCATTACCACATAGGTCCCTGTGGAGAAAGGAGAGGATTTTTTTTTTGTTTTGTAGCATCACTGAAACATTATGAATGTGGTCCAGACTAATTATTTCAACATACTACCAGAGAGATCTATAATGAAGTCAGTTCTGTTCCTGGCAGATCAGAAATACAAAGGACACTTTAAAGTCACGTTACATTGGAATGCAGGAGGTATTATTACTTGTCACACTTCCTCTCTATGCTCATTAAATACTTAACTGTTCTATTTCTCTTTCATGCAAAATGTGGTCAGCTCTTTGAGTTATACAATAATTAACACGTTAAATATAGTTCCAAGGGCAAAGTGTAGCTATGTGGCCTGGTGTAAATTCTTACTAAATAAGTTTTAAACTATAGCCAGTAGGACAACTTTTCCACCATCATCTAGCAAGACAGTACATTTTTAACCCTAGAGTTGTAGTAACTCATCGGTAGGTGTCCACAGTGTTTTTGTGTGTTTGGGTCAGGCTGTCATGGTGAGTGAGCATGTAAAGGTCTTCCGCTCACTCAGGTGGTTTCTGTGGTGTCCATTCCTCCCATTCCAGGGCTCAGGAGCTGAGCAAACATTCAGTTAGGGAGTGGGTGTAGAGCAGCACCGCAGCCATAGAAAAATATGCCTGAGTGTATTCTTGTTTGTGCACGTAGTCCTTATGATGCACATGTGTCTGCTGCCCTGTGTGTGCCAATTAGCATATGTTCTGCCTCCACATCTACATCATATGCAACCTAGTAAATATCATGACAGTTCCCACCTATCAGGTGGTGCTTTTCCATGGCAAGGCTGAGCAGGACTGCCCAGAGCCAGGACCATTTTAACATGTTGACAAAAAGAGATTCATTGTGCTTTTGGGTTATCTTAAACTTTACGCTGTTATCTGTTGGTAGCAAGGTGCAAAATTTAATCAAATAAATATGTCTGTTTTGGCTAGTGTTAGCCGGGCCACAAAGGCATCATTTTCATCATTTTCATACTTAACCATATCCACCATCCACATATCATACAGAAAGCTAACTCTGTATTTTTGTGGCCTATCAGACTGTTATTCATCAGTTTACAGCCCCGGTGTTGCAGCCTTGGTTGATGAGGCTGATTGTAGTGTTGTTACTCTGTTTCCTTCACTTCCCACAGGGCTTCCTGATCCCTTTGCCAAGGTGGTTGTGGATGGTTCAGGGCAATGCCACTCTACAGACACTGTGAGGAACACACTTGACCCCAAGTGGAATCAACACTACGACCTGTAAGTCCCTTCATCTGCCAGAACATTTTATAACTCCTCTCACACAATCACTTCTGACATCCGTTGTGACAGACAAAAGATAAGATTCCCTGTTGGTGTGTGAGAATAATCCTCCATCTACTCAAAGATTTTGCCAGGTACTAACAGCAGCTTGAACCATGACTTTTGTCTGCTTTTTCTGATCTTTACTTCTCTTTATTAAACTTTACAAAGTGAGCACATTGAGAAGTGTCAGAGTTGGCCATGAAAAGTAACCCTTATTTGTATCTGGCCTCTCACTTATCTAGACACTCTGTAATGACATAATCCTAGAGAGCCGGAAAACACAGTCTAAAAATGTTCCTTGGAACAGCATGTAAAGCACAAAGAGGGAGGGGCATCTCCAATAGTATTTTCCTCCATTGACTGAAACACGTGCATGTCTTGTTGCACTCTTACTGCCTTTCCCACAGATGGCTTGTCCTGCAAAGTAACCTGGAAAAAGAGAGAGCCAGAGAGAAAGCACAAGTGAAAAAGTGAGAGTGAAAGTTTCCAGTATTTGCCCGATGTTTATCCAACCGTCATGCGTAGCCAACAGCAAGAGGAAGCACATGTCTCCGTTTGTTTGGTTACTCAGGATACAGGACCCTCTCACTACATGGCTGTTTAATTAGCTGTTCATGTCACGTTTGACAAGCGGGAAATAGACACATGCACACCTCGGAGGCAGAGAGGGAGTAGAGCAGTAGACTATTGGAGAACATGGACCTGTGGCTCGCTGGAGCTTCCACATTCTAATCTGTCCCAAGAGCAGGCGATCTTAGCTGACTGGAGTTTATGTGGAAACTGCATAAGTGTTCCTCCGCCAGTGATGAATTAAACATCGCCGTGCCCTCTTCACTGTGTGGCAGGGTGTACTCACCTGGCTAGCAGAAGGACTCTCAGGTGGTGTGTTGGAGAGGAGAGAAATCTTAATTGACTGAGCGCAGCCTCACTGGCAGGCTGGCTGGCTCACACTTATTAAAATAAGGCCTGCAACACCTGGTGTTCACAATGCAGCCAAATGCATTAAAACCTGCTGGCAGTGACTCGTTGTTTCCATTTGTTGTAGGTGCTCATGTGAGGGTGTCGAAATGGTGTGTGTGTGTGTGTGTGTCGGGTCCTTGGTTTCAGTGGTCAGTCCAAACCAGCAGACTAGCCCATGAACTCTGACCTCTCAGCATTGTTGCAGGATGTGGCCAGCATGCCAAGGATAGCAGACACAGTCTAGCTGGCAACCTGCCTCTCCTACTCATTCTGCCTGCTCCAAGTTTATAAAGCAGACAGGCCATAAAAACTACAGGGTATGGCTGAAATTTTAAGAAATGTTAGCATAAAGACCCCTTCCCTCATTGGTCCATTCATGTGCTATAGGATAGGATAGGATAGGATAGGATAGGGACATGCTCATAATGATTTTGGGAGAAGACCTTGATGGTTGTGAAGTGTTTTCAGACATTTTTAATTTCAGACAAATGCCCGCTCATATTTTAGATCATATTTGGTATCGAGAAGTCCTTCATATGGTTTATTAAGCCAAAACGTCTGCTATGGGAGGTGCAGTCTAATGTAAGGTTTTAGCTTTACTTTGAGTCTAGGCTGTAGCTACTCACTCGCGGAGCCAAGGATCCCTCTTGTGTGAACACGATCTGCCATATGCCATATTTAAAAAGCACATCTGAGTCTTTGATTCTGCTGCTTTCCCCTTTTCATGAAATTTTCCCATTGTGTGTGTGTGTGCGCGCACATTATTGCCTTTGACTGCTATTAAAAATCTTAGCCAGACTAATGAATTTTATTACATGGAGAGAGATCCAGATGACTGGGGTTTGATTGTAATACTTCCCTCCCCTCACGTCTGCAGCTCTCTCAGATCGCACCCCAGACAGGCATTTGGCATTGACTCAAAATGTCCAGACGTCTTACTCACAGCCCCATTGTTTCATATCCCTTTTGGTAAGCAGCATGATAATTACAGTGGGATGCAGTTCCTGCAAACTGTATGGATGATTAGTTTTCGACTGAAGGAGGGAGCCCACCCGAGCAGATGTGCCACAACAGGTTCACATGGTGTGAGTTTAACAGAGCCCGGCTTCGCTTGACAGACAAGCAGGGAGAAAAGAGCAAGGAGAAAGGAGACAATGTACTGCAGGAGACAGATACAGGCAGTCAGGGGATAATGTAATGGCTCATCTACTATATCTGTCTGACTCCTATCTGTCTGTTATATCTAGCCATCTCTCATTCCCATCCCACTTTGGCTGTGTCTGCGTGCACAAGCTAATCTAATTTGTCCTTTCTCTGGTTATTTATGAGAGTAATTTGATTCATTCGGTTACTTGCATAGTATTCATATTTGAGATGCATGATATGAAAAAAATCACATTGCAGCTATTTTGTCAGATATTACGATATGCATTTCAGAAATTTAGTGGAACAATAATTTTTGCATCAGAATATTAATTTTCACTGTATTTGTACCAAACAAACATGTTTTGCACTGCACCACCACATTACTTCTTTTATAATGGTAATTTGCCTGCTCCTGAAATTTGGATATTGCGTTGCCATATCGTGATTTTAATGGTATTCTAATTAACTGTTCAGCACTATGACTGGTTTCGTGGTTTTACATTTTAACTTTCATACTGTGATTATTAGTTGAATATGTCAGTTTTCACTTCCCACTATTCTTCCCTTGTGTCATTCGTCCATCTCACAGTGTGTCTGTAACCCTGTGTAAGTAATCCACAACTTCTCCAGTTACAGAAATTAGAGAGGCATGAAGATGTGAAGGTAGCAATTAAAGTAGCTTCATGCATATGTTACACTTGACGTTTATAGTACGTTTGGCAATGAAAAGTAAAATTTTCCAAAAATTGTGATGGACAGGCTCACTCAGATTACAGTGCACTTGGGCCAAATTTCCCTCAGATGATGTGACTAATATGACAACCCACCACATTTTACAGTATGAATAGCCTCATTGTGCTCTTAGAAGGATACCTTGCCCATTTACATTTTAAATTAAAGTTGGCCATTTTTCACCAGATACTTAACATATTTGGAAACCTTTCTTTTCTGTTTTACCTTTCTTTTCTGTTTTTTGCCTAAAATGTGACATCATTAAAACAGACGTTGTTAAAACCATGGGGCCCAGAAAGCCTTTTTTTTAAGGGCAAATGCAGACACTTTTTGCCCACAGTGACACATTCCTGGAAAATATGAATAAGCAAAATTCAAAATTCCAAGATGTTTCTTTAATTAGATGCCACCTTTTAGTCCGTATTTTCATAGCTCTGTTAAGCTCATAGCCTTGGTGCTCATGTAAATACTCATGACTGTGTCTTCTATTTCTACCTTTCCCATCTCCTTTCCAAATGTCCCCTTCCTCATCCTCCCACTCCCAAACACACACACACACACACACACACATACACACACATACACAGAACCACCCATCTCTCTGGAGGTGATGTGTGTGTGTGTGTGTGTGTGTGTGGAGGGCTGCCATGAAGATTATAAATGATTCACAGGATCAGTCTGCCTGTGGTGCTCTTTCTCATACACACACACACACTCAGAATCAGAGTTGCACATTCATAGACTGGTTGGAAAATCCCTCTCAGCCACCTTCCTCTTCCTCCTCCGTGTCCCTGCCATGTCCTTGTGAGGACTTGGTCGTAGTCTCCATGGCGGATGTGCGGCTCCCCCCACAATGCAGGGACATCCTGACTGAGACTCATAATAACTTTTGGCAACACGTTCGCAGTTAGAAAGTTGTTGTCATTACCAGTAAGCTCAGATCTCTCAAAGGTTCCAACAACTAACATTTGTTTTGCCTCTTAAGTTAATTTCAGTTTTTAAAATCCTTCCAAAACACAATTATGTTTCACAGCGGGGTTTAACAGCAGAAACTGAAAATGCAACGCAGACATTCACGCAAGCATCATTAAAAGCAATCACACGATGATTCCCATTGCGGTTATGAGTGAGACTTGTCATTAGTGGTTGTGACTGGTTTCTCTTTCCTCTGCCGTCTCCCCTCAGATACATCGGCAAATCGGATTCCATCACCATCAGTGTATGGAACCACAAGAAGATCCACAAGAAGCAGGGGGCCGGGTTCCTGGGCTGTGTCCGCCTTCTGTCCAATGCTATCAACCGCCTCAAGGACACAGGCTGTAAGTGTCACTGTGATTCATTGTGTTTGTGTGTGTGCTTGTGTGTGTTTAAAGGGAAACTTTGCTGATTTTCAACCAGCTTTGTATCATTACTGTGTGGGTAGTATATGCAAATGAACAAAATTTAACTTCCCTCCATGTTGCCTGCAGCCAGAGCTCCCCGCTCACTTGCTGGCAAAATTCCGGCTCTGGCTGTTGTTCGAAGTACAGATTGTACTTCTTCATTTTTTTGTATGCCCGCCGCCACAGACAGTCAGATTGTGAGAGTGGTGGCTCCTCACCGCAAGTTCTCTAAGACAAGATCTGTTTGTTCACAAAAAGCTTTTAGTCGCAATGGTGTCGACTTGTGTTGTTCCTGGGTGCGAGGACTTAAAGAGGAAACAGTCATTGTGTTTTGGGCCAAACCGAGGGGTATACACCTGTACTTGATAGCACTTTGCTCCGGGGGGTTGGGCGGAAGAAGTCCCTGGTTCCTTTTTGTCCAAATCACTTGATGGAACGGTAGTTTCTTTGAGTTTTACTACAAACTCAGAGATTTTGAAGACATCCTATAGCAGTGTTCTCTCTGTATTTAGGATTATTCACAGCCCTCAAGTGCTGCCGACAACACTGTTAATCCTTTACTGGTAAACAACAACTCAGTCCAGCACGCCATTTCCTCTTCGAGTCCTTGCACCCAGGAACAATTCACGTCGACATCATTGCAGCCAAAAGGTTTTTGTGAGCGAACAGATGTTCTCTAAGAACTTTTTTCCTGCTCCAGCAAGCTGCTATATGGGAACCAGCTTTGCCACCTACGTTCATAGACACACCTGAAGCTCTGGTTGAGCTTTCTCAATAGGAGCGACTTAGGAGTGACATTACACTGGAGGACAATGAGCACAGTGCATTCTTGTTGTTGTAGGTTTTTTTATTGCCTTTTTAGCCAAAGGGAATACCACAGCCCATTTTATCTGTTTTCTCTGGCCATGTAGCACCAGTTTCAAAAATATATCAACCTGTCTACTGCATAGACAGTCCAATTTTACGGAAAGCGAGCCAGGTATGGGCCATCAAAACAAAGTTATCCGTAATTGTGTGTAGGTTGCAGCCTGACAAGATTGAAATAATATGAATATAGATTACTACACAGGAATATTCCTCCGCTAAATTAGCTTATTGTTCCCGATACGTACCACCCAGGCATTATGCATTGTCATACAGGCAGGTTCATGCAGATGCAGGTTCACGTAGAAATAGGTATGAATTTGATTTAAAATTACCACCATGTTGTGCAGTTGATCTTGTGAGGTACTAACACAGGAAGATTCGACTTGTGTGTCACTGCCGAGTACTGATCTGATTTATGACTTTAAATGAACAGTGTAGGATTCACTGGACCAAAACAAATCGCATAAAATAAAAAAGGGTTTTTTCCTTGCTGCTGTTGCCCTGTGCTTGCTCTTGGGGGAGATTTTGGTCCATGGATTTGACCAGTATCTGTTGGGTTTCTGTAAAGTGCCTTGAGGTTTTGTTATGATTTGACGCTATACAGATAAAATTGAATTGAATTGAATAAAATCTCTCTTTTTCCACTATTAGAGGAAAACCTCTGTGTAAAAAGGTCGAAATTCAGGCCATTTCTTTTTATTTAGAGCAATTAGTCGATTAATCAATTAGTTGACTCACAGAAAATTAATTACAATTTCAATAACTGATGAATCGTTTTAGGCATATCAAGTGAAAATACCAAAGATTTGCTGTTTACAGCTTCTGAGAAATACATGTTCTACTCAGTTTAATGTCATTACAAAATGCAAACTAACAGCATCTGTACTCCTCAGTTGTCTTTATGCACAGGTGTAGGCACAAAAACAAACAAAATGTAGAAAGCATTTCACTACAGGCGTTAAATGTAGTATATCTTGGGCTTGTGCATTTATGTTGCTGTTCCAATGCTACTGTAATGTCCATGTCAAATAAAATAAATCGTAACCTTAACCTTTTTTTTTCTGAGCTGTTACAGGGCTTTTGTTGTCAGGTGTCAGTCTTGGGTAAAATCTCTTCTACAGATTCTTCCTTTTAAGCCAGTGTCAGCACCAGTATTAGTGCATCGCTAGTGTATGTTTGTCATTTTGTCTGTCTTGTGGTCTCTGAGCATTCAGTCACCCCCTCTATCCGGTCACTAATAATAGACTGTGGCCTTATTCACCAAGGCTCCTTCATACCTGCAGTGTGATAAGAACCAGAAGCTAATAACGCTGCGCTGCTGCCAAAGCTAAGTGACCCAGCGTAGAGCTGCTCCTTTGCGTGTCCTGTCTGCCTCACTCGGCCTGATGGAGCCCAGGCCAGGGTGTGAGAGGGGTCAGCATTCTGCCCCTGCCAGAACAGGAAGAGCCAATCAACATCACCCTGCAATTACAGTAAAAATGTCTCACTTCAGAAGCTAACAGGATAAATTAGATGCAAGTGGCTCCTAGTAAAAGCAGTGCCAGACAGTTGTAGCACCAACAAAGCGGCCTGGAGTGATTTGCTTGTACGGCGAGTTGGTACCCACTCCTTGGGCCTGCGGTCTTGTAGACAGAAAAGGGAAAGAATCCCACTGCTTTTCCTAGAAGCCCCTGACACTGTTGTTTTCCTGGAGCGACACAGGAAACCTGAACCCTGTGCCACAGCTGTGAGTGGTTTGCCTCTGCGTTTCCTTTCTCTCCCGGCCTCCTCCTCACCCCTTCCTTTCGCTCAGTCTTCTCCATAGACTGGCAGCATGCACACACACACACACACACACACACGCATCGTCTCTCCCTCACACAAAATGCCACAGTGACTAACCTCCCTCTATCTCCGTCTGCCGATCTAGACAACCGGTCATTTCACGCAGACATGCATAATTGTACAGCTATTTAAGTGTAAGCACAGATTTGTTGTGTGTCTCTGTTGTGGTTTTTCCTCCCCTGTTATGTTTGTCATTCTTTTGCTTTTGTGTGTTTAGCAGCAGTTGCAGTTTCATGCCCTCCACAGACCTTAGAGAGGGCACTGGGTTGACTGTGACATTTGTGTGTAATTGTGTTTGTGTGTGGGTGTGTGTATGGCTTCTTGTTTATTTAGATGTATGTACCTGAATGCATCTTGTAGTGTTTCTCTTGTGCTGGTGTGTATTTTTTTTTTTTCTGTCAGTGTGTTTTCTATTTTCTCTGTGGCTGCGAACCTCCGGCCAGCCTTGTAACAGTTTGACCGTTGCCTGTTTTGGTCCCTGTTTAGTCTAGACAGACATCCTGAGCTGATCTGCATGACACCCAGACAACAGAGAGCAGATAGTGGCATTTCTCATGTCTGCAGGCAACTCTGTAATGCTGACATTTTTTTGTCCTTCATTTTTTTTTCTCCTTTCAGCCTGATCTCTCTCTCTCTCTCACTTTCAAACTCCCCAGACTTGGTTAAGAACTTTAGACAAAGAGTTTCCAGACTTTGGCAGAAGTTCATGTCCATGTTAAGACTGAGCAGAATAGAGCAGGCTTTGTACTGAAATTTGTCAAATGTTTGACCTCTGCAGTTGAACTGCAGCCTGCTCTGTACCAGTGCTCACTGAGTTTTTTACAGCCCGTGGCTGTTCCACAGACCAGACCATCTGTTCCAGGGCAAAACCCAGTCAGGGTCTACAGACGGAGAGAAAGAGAAAGCATGAGAGACAGAGGGAGGGAGGGACAAAGAGAGAGGAATTGACTGTGGGTGATGTAAATGATACAGAGCGATGGGACTTGTCCAAGGAGGGAAAAAATGCATCCCAACACATGCTAGGTTACATGTGTCTCTCTCTGACAGCGATAAATCCTCTCTTCTCTCTCTCCATCTCTGTTTCTCTGTGTTTCTGTCTTCTACTCTTTCCCTTTCATCTTCCTTCTCATTTCCTGTTTGTCTCACATTGTCCTTCTCTTGTTCTCATGTTTGCTTCTCATTCTTCTCTACTTCCCTCTCTTCTGTCTGCTCTCTCCTCAACAGACCAGAGACTCGACTTAAACAAGCTGAGTCCCAATGACAGCGACACAGTTAGAGGCCAGATAGTGGGTGAGTACAAAGGGCTGTGAAACCTTCCCCAAAGAACAGGGATGTAATTAGCACCACAAAAAGCAAGAAAACCATAATATTTTAATTGCATATAAATGGAAGCTATATGTCCAAGAACTGAAATCCATAAAAATCACAAATGTAACTCCACACCCAATGGCATGTATTCCATAGACCTTGTGTCCCACCGTGAGGCCAGATGCACTCGATGTTGTCATTGATTCACTATGTATTGTATTTTCTGGGGTGATGGCACAATAGATGGGCAGTATTTACCCAGTAAAAGCCACCCAACTGAGAGCCATGATGAAATGTTAAATATAAAATGAGTAGTTTCAGCCGTGCTATCTGACTGGTCAAATTTTCCATGTTCCAGCCATGCTAGTAAAGCCTTTAAAAGAAAATCACATCCTTTATTGGTTGCTATGGCTGTTCTTGTAGTAACCAAGGAACTTGTTAATGACTTGTTTTTTCTGATTTTATTTCATCGCATGTGTATCACATTGGATAAAACTTTTCAGTAGACATGTATGCTTTTTTCTATGTTTTATAAAATCGAGGTAAACCCAAACAAGCCTTCTCCTGTGTTATTGCTGTATATTATGCAATTTCCCAATGTCATGGCTGCTCATGAGCAGTGTTTCCCAGACAAGTCCCACACACAGTCCCTTGAAATAACCTAAACTTTTAAAATCCCACTGATACAAATGTGTATATCGTGAAGATATACTGCTCTTCTTATACTGCATTTTGTGCTTCGATACAACATCAGTGCTTTGAGTGTAATCTGCTGTCTAGTAATCCTTGTGTGTATCTGTGTGTGTGTGTGTGTGTGTGTGTGTGTGTGCATCTGTCTGCCATGTGTTGATCCAGTGAGCCTGCAGTCTAGGGACCGGATAGGCACAGGAGGCCCCGTGGTGGACTGCAGTCGGCTGTTTGACAATGATCTTCCAGATGGGTGAGTCAGTCTGGGGAAATCTCCTGTCGTCTCAGAAGGAGCGCTTTAGAGGAGATTACAAATCCTAAACAATGCACGCTGCCCTCAAGCACGGGGGTAAAGACACACGGAATATGATATTTGTATGCGGTCAGACAAAGCAGCAAGGCAGAACAGTACTAGATGGTCCTGCGGCTGCCTGACCGTGTCCACTCACTGCTGTGTCTGTGTGTGTTTCTGCTGCCAGCTGGGAGGAGAGGAGGACCGCGTCTGGCCGAATTCAGTACTTGAACCACATCACACGCACCACACAGTGGGAGAGGCCTACCAGGTGAGTACACACTGCAGCCCACAGAAACTCAAACCCAGACCTCTCAAATCAAACAGCAGCAGGCCTATGGAAGACCTCATTTGCGACCTCATTGCCCCCAGACCGGAGACTCTGGCCAGTGTTAAACCGAGATGGGCTCCTGAAAAGAGGCTCTGGTGTCGGCTGGTCCAGACAGTATTGTTGTAGTCATGTCGAAGAGCCAGGGGAGACACAGAGCTGATAAGAGAGGCGACAGCAGTATTTCTTCCTCTCTCTCTCTCTCTTTCCCCTGCCTCTGCCTGTTCCTCTCTCTCTTTCTCTCTCTCCCTTATCCCTCTTTTCTCACTGTCTTTATCAGCTGCCTTCATATTGATTGTTCACATAGTGGCTCTTATGGATTTCCTAGTTAGCACAAAATGATTTTCTAAACATTGCCTATTGATTGGCTGCTGTTTGTCTGTATAGATGACTCGCTTTCTCCTCTTTTGTTTGTTAACTCATTTACCTTTTCCCTTCTCTCCCCCTCCCATCCTGCCTCCTTATTCTTGCCCCATTGCTCTCCTTTCATCCCTTACCCTCGTGTCTTCCCCTCTGCCCCTCATCAGACCTGCATCAGAGTACTCCAGCCCTGGCCGGCCTCTCAGCTGCATTGTGGATGAGAACACACCCATCAGCACGAATGGGGCCACACCCACCTCAGCCATGCCGCCCAGTGACCAGCGAGCTCAGGAGAGACGAGTCCGCTCCCAAAGGCACCGCAACTATATGAGCAGAACTCACCTGCACACGCCTCCGGACCTGCCTGAAGGCTACGGTTAGTGGGAGTCCTGAGTAGTCCTGAGGGGGAAAAAAATTCTTGTAGACTAGATGCACATTAACGCTTGAATAGACTAGTGCAGTGACAGTACATAAATTTTGCAGTGGCACCCTGCAGCTAAAAAAAAATACAAGCCTAATGAAAAGTCATCATCTAGTCTTACTGCTCATCCCACATAGAAACAATAAAAATTGCAATTTACACACAAATGCCAATATATCACAATATAAACTGCCAAAGTAGAGCAGTTTTTTTTTTTTTTTTTTTTTTTTTTTTTTTTTTTTAAATTTTATTTAATTTTTTTAACTGCAACACCTACTGGAGCTGATTATGGAATGGTGGCAGGAGTGAACATCAGTTTTAGGATAAATTACGCCAATTTCTCCATACATAGAGAAATACCACTGGAAAAAATACTGAAGTACAACATTCACTCGAGCTTTCTAACCAGCAGGCCCATCTACCAGTAAACATAGCTGACAGATAAGCACTTAATATTCTGATCACACCAGAGTTTGCTGGATTTCTCCCCTATGATAGCCATCTCTCCCTTCCTCTTTGAGAAGTGTCATCTTTGTAATGCCGCTGTGTTAATTGCCTCTTCTCTGCCCTCCTCCCAGCTCAACACTGGGTCCAATAACCCAGCTAATCTGTGTCCTCATTCAGTCCAGCACAGCGCTGATGACACTGCAGTGCCACATAAGGATCCTGAAATGCTGGCCCCATTTTAGACAGTATAATTGAATTGATCAAGCAGTTAAAGGCTGGCGGCAGCCATTCACTCAACCCCTGTTTTCTGCACACAGTCAAACAATCAGACTCTTTCATGTAAATGCAAAGGCGCACACACACACACACACACACACAACTCTAGTCTCCCACACAGCCAGAAGGAGTTTTGTTTATCCTCACTGTAAAATCTTCTGGAGGATTTGGGAGCCTGGGCCACAGAAGCATATCAGAGCCGTGCCCTCGGTCCGTCAGATTAAGGGGCTCCTAGCCGTGCCTTGCCTGTCTCCCACTCTCTCTCTGTCTCTCTCTCTCTCTCTCCGTCTCTCTCCTTCTTTAATTCTTGGGCAGTGTCTATAAACTATGTCAGCAGCCCTGATTCCCCCGGTGTGAATACAGACCAGCCAAGAGATGTCACCGCCATTTGTCGAATGTATGGCGTGCTCTCATCTGGTGGGGGTGGGGGTGGAGTGAGGGGTGGAGGTTATGTACACGCATGTTAGAACAGGGCGGTAGGTCCAAAGGGATGCCAGAGAAGAGCTCTCTGGCAGGCAGCTCCATGGAAATATCTCTGTCAAGTTGTGATGAATGAGCTCACCGGCTCCAAAGTCAGACACCCCCATCTCTCCTCTCCCTTCCTCTCCAATGTTCTCCTCCCTCCCTCTCAGCCCCCCTTCTTCCCGCTGCCTCTTCCTGGCTGCCTTTGGGATCTCCACTGACTCAGGCAGTCCTTTTATCTCCATCTGTGTGATCTCTCTTATGCAGACAGCTTATAAGGATGCTCTGTCTATATACGACACATAAATCAAGCTCAGTTTCATTTTCCACATACTTTCAACACATCACGTCACGTATTTGACGTATGCTCAATGTCAAGATTGACGCAAAACACATTAGTTCACGCCTTTAAAATTATTCACACCAGTGTGTAGCCAAGTACCTCCAGTGATCACCACCTTTCTAACATCTCTTTTTTTTCTGACTCACAGAGCAGAGGACCACACAGCAAGGCCAGGTGTACTTTCTCCATACCCAGACAGGTGTCAGCACGTGGCACGACCCCAGAGTACCCAGGTACGTCCACCAGGTGATCTGTGGAGTCATAAATACAACACATGATCAATTTTTCTCTCTGTGCCTTGCATTATTGTGTCACTCTCCATCAAAGGAACTTTTCTTCACATACACCTGGAAAATACTAATAGATGTTCAAGCTAAATAGCAAAATATAGAATTTAAGAATTACAGTGACCACATAGTAAGTTTAAATTGCAATCTTGAGCCGTTTTTCCCCTACACATGTGCTCGCCTCGCTCCTCTCTGTTGGATTTGTCATGTCAGCTCAGCACCGCTGATTTGTGTTCGCATTACAACAGGGCTACTTGCTCAAAGGTGTGTTTACATGGTTAGATTATCAACTACGATACAACTTCTGCAAGTGTCGCTATATAGGGATTTTCTGGTTGTAAGCATTTCTGTTTCAGAGCTGTTGAATTTCTTTTGGACTGATGAATGTTGACAAAGCTCTCTGATGTTGCTGTAGCCCACTTGAGGATGGGTCCAGCGTGCTTTGGTGAGATGGCGCGGCTCACCCACAACTCGGCGTGCTTAAACTGGGAATGGAAATGCAAACTGGTGCGGCACAGTTCTAAGTGCTAATGGGAAAACTGCATTTGTTTTAATTTCACGATGTCTTTTGCAGTGCTGGTAATTTCCTTGATGTGTTGGCGTACCACTGCGAAATTAATACCAAGGAAGCACTGTATTGTTCTTTGTCAAAATATCACTCTGCTAATGTCATATCAGGGACAGGAGAAAAGACGCGGCAGCTTAGCTCAAAAAGATGAAGCTATTGCCGATTGTGTGAAAAACCTTTCTTGTTGGCAAGGTTAGCCACATAGCTTTGCATCACCACTACAAACATCAAGGTGACATGTTGATCTAAGGTGCTTACCTTGTAAAGGCATTGTCTTAGGCCTGAATCCAGCTCCCAGTCTTATTTGTCTCTTTTCTCTTTGAACTGTGATATTAGCTGTGACTTAACCAGCCACCCAGTTTGGTGCAAGAACAAACTGGACATAACCCACGGCTTGTGTCATGGCCAGTTCTTCGGCCTGATCTCTTTATAGTCTGCTACAAACCTGCAGCTGATTATTTGCTGACATGCTATGAGGAGACCCGTGTCATGGGGCTCTGAGAGCGATTCGGTATCGAGACTCCTCTGGCACGATTGCCAAAAACACTCACCCTGGACACATGGCCAGCAGCACACAGGTCTCCATCAGTCATACCAGAGACTCTACTCACTCAAGCATGTGTGTCTTATTGATTACCACAATCTCAGACGAATGTGCACATCTACACTTGTATATATCTATACATATCTATCTATCTAGGTGTGTGTGTGTGTGTGTGTAGCCATATAGCTTTATACATGTATAGATATATATATATAGATAGGTGATATAGAGATGATACAGATAGATGGATATAGATACAGCATAATTGCACACACACACACACACACACATATATATATACACACACGCACGCGCGCCCGCACACACACATATATATATACACATACATAGATGTATATAATTTATACATAATTTACACATAGGCGTGCACACACATGCTTCAGTGCACTCCAGATGCAATCGATAAAACATGACTGATATCATAATATCTGGCCACTGCGCTCTTGCTTTCTATCAATATATGTGTGATGGATGGTGTTTTTATTGCTCTTGAAGCTGGCCAGTTGGTCACGCCACACCTTAATGAGTGCTCCTCAGACAGCTCCAGCATTAGCAGATTGCTGAGCTGCCAAGCTCTCATCACTCTTGAAGCTCTGGTCCCTTTGGCTTTGACCCTGCAAAACAGATAAGTCAGCGCCAGCATAGTGAGGCTGCTGTAGTTTCTGAACCTTTTTGTCTCCATGGAGTCCAGCTGAATGGGGTTGCAGGGCAGCAGTAAATAATTTAGATGGGAGGAAGAAGAAAAATAGAATAAAATTGATTCCTCAGACATCTCGGAATCTTTGCTGTCCGCTGGAGCCCAGTTAGTCAGTGCTTTGGTATGTTTTATACCTAGAATTTGATGCTCTCTCTTTCTCTCTCACTGTTTCTCCCTCCTGCTGCCACTTTTTTTACACTCTTGTCTACCACAGTATCGGCTATATTTTATTATATGTTGTGTGCTTTTCCCTTGCACTTGTCAGAGATCTGAGTAATGTGAACTGTGAGGAGCTTGGCCCACTGCCCCCCGGTTGGGAGATCAGGAACACAGCCACTGGCAGGGTCTACTTTGTGGATCACAACAACCGAACCACGCAGTTCACCGACCCACGCCTCTCCGCCAACCTGCATCTAGTCCTCAAGTGAGTTCCTCTCTACGCTTTATCCAGAAAAAGCTAATAGTGGCATAAATTAAACAGTGGAGCAAATAAATGAAAGTATATTGTCAGACTGCTGTGTCTGTAATTGATTTATTTTATGTCTTCCGTTTCTCTGTGTTTTCTGCCTGTAGTCCAAGTCCCAATGGTTCCCGAGGAGGCATTGAAAGTCAGAATGTCAGGTAAGCCTTGGGCTCCCTGCCAGAAGTGCTCACTGCACAGACAGGAACACATACACACACTCGCACACACTTGCAGACATACAGACTTACTCACCCCGCCTCCCCCTCAGTGAATGTTTTACAGTGGGGTCCTGTGCCAAGGTGTGTTCACCACCTGTAGAGGTTCAGCAGTCAGAGCGGCCCTGCTGCTGAGCATACACAGACACACACACACACACACACACACACACACACACACACACACACGCACACACACAGAGTCTTGCACACTCCCCCACAGTCTCTGCTCACAAATTTGAATTCCACAGCCCTGCAGAGGTTTTGATCATGAAGGAGTTTTAGCACACAATCCGTCACAAAGCTGGCTTTGGCCAGACATCAGATAGCAGAGTGGAGAGCGAGGCTGCTGTGTCTGTGGCTGAGGAGCGTCTTACGTCCAGGAAACGGAGCATAAATTTGATGCCCAAGTCAATGAATGAACTGTGTGTGTGGGGTGTGCGTTTGTGTGTGTGTATGTATGCATACACACACACACACACAGCTATATGTGTGTTGGTGCATGTCTCTGTGCGTGGTGCGTGCTTGTGTGCGTGGATGCACGTGTTTCAGAATTTCTTCTCTTGCGCAGCTGTTCAAACACATTCCGTGTTTTGTGATAGCCACAGACTTACCCATAGGTCCTTGCTCTATGAAGGTGGAGCAAAGTACGGGTGCCTTTGTGGGCCTCCTCTGCCTGACCTCATTCCTCCTCCGTGCAGAGAGAGACGGAATGCATCGATGGAGAGATCGGGTTTCTTTTTTTCCTGTTCTGACAGATCAAAGAACGTGTTTGGGATTTTGTATTCGTTTTGCTTTTTTTAATGTGTGGCCGTCTGAAAAGCCTTATAAAAACGTAGCCTGGCACGCCACATAAGTTTCTAATGCAGGAATTTTGTCCGACGCACAATAATGCCCAGATGTGTGAAAATCTTGTGCATAGATTTTCTGTCTTATAAATACTGTATGCTGGTAAGAAAATTAGTTCACATCAAAGCCAGGAAATGGGTGTGTTTTTAAATAATTTCAGAGGAATAGTTATGTTACACAGAGAAAGAGGTACAGTATGTTTCTCTCTATAGCTATTATTAAGCACAATTTTGTACAATTTAGCTGAAGTCCAATCACATACATTTATTATGACTTTTATTTGTAAGTGAAAGCCCTTTGGTGGTAATATGAGGCTGGCGTACGCTAACAGATTTTCTAATCTTCAACCTTTAAAATTTTTAATTTTAAAAATGTGGCAGACTACAGACATAATGACAGATTTAACAGATTTTTTTTTACATTTTAATTGAAAGATCGCACTCACCAGACGGTTCAGTCAAGATACAGAGTTGGACTCGTCTGTCTTGTGACTTGACTTCATATGATTTATTGTAATCTGTCAATGTAGTCTGAAA
Organism: Myripristis murdjan; assembly: GCF_902150065.1. NCBI lineage: Eukaryota > Metazoa > Chordata > Actinopteri > Holocentriformes > Holocentridae > Myripristis > Myripristis murdjan. The sequence goes on along the minus strand of NC_043987.1, from coordinate 11,259,009 downwards.
CAGGCTTTACCAAAAACGTTTATTTCTCTCCACCACACATAATGTAGAGCTAAAGTTAACATAAATTTCTGCCCAACTCTTTTTGTCTGTCCTGTTGTGGTGCATCTTGCTCGAGACAGCGCTCTTTGCCATAATTCCTTTCCTTTGGGAAACAGAAATCCTGTCTGGTTGGTGATGCTTCCTGGTTTATATCTATGGCCATCTTGCTCTCATTGGCTACTGCAAGTTACCAGCTCAGATTTAAATCGCTTTCACACTACAGGTTTCCAGTCATAAATATCAAACATGTTTGGTATTTACAATTTGACATTGGAGCCTCTGTTCCATTCAGTAATATTAAGATCCTCTCTGTAAACCCCTGACACGAGAAGACCCCCTCCTCCCGGTTGTTGGGAGGGACGAATCAGACCCAAAATCTGCCCGATTATCCTGTAATGTGGGGCGAGCGTTCATGAACCTGAGGGATCTCTAAGTGTGTGTTAATCTAACACACATTGCAGGGTGTTAGACCTGGGCTGTAGACCATACTAAGTCCTCTGGGTCACCGAGGTCTCAGAGACTTTGGCCTGAGATTTGTGAACTAATGGCCTTATAAACTGTGGGTGACTAATGTTCAAGCCAGCCTGCCTTGATCCATTCGGATTCCATTACTTTTTTCCCTTTTCTATTACAGTTTCTGGCCCGACTGACCACTTAGTAGCTATATACGATGCTGCTTTGCTCTTGCAATAGGACTTGATTTGGAGTGACTTTCTTGCTCGCGACAAAACTCTGGAAAACATATCAGTCATCGTGGCTTTTCGTCAAGACATCTGCCTTTTATCAAGGCAGGGATTTCAGAAATTTTCGCCCCTCACGCGCTGTCATCCCACAAAAATGTTTGATATATATACGTCCGTCAAAGTTATAGTTTATTGCCCTTTTTATTTGCTAAAGACATTGCCTGAGCGGCCAGAGCATGGTTTTGGTTAGACTCCCCCTGTGATGTTGCAATCTTCTCCTGATTCCAAGCCCCCTGATGGGTCAAGGTCACTGTACAATAGGTAAGTGAATCCTTGTCTGGTTTTAAGACCTGGCTGCAGAACTGTCCATTGTACTCATACGTGAGAAATCACTGTATAATTGTCCAGTTGGATGTTTTGTAGCATAATAACACAGCCTGTTTCTTTTTTTTTTTTTTTTTTTTTTTTGTGACCTGTCTCTGCAGCGAGTGTCTTTAGGTAACATGCACCAGAGGTCTGCCCACCAGGAAGGAATTGGAAAGGGAAGAGAGAACTGTGGGGCATGTTTGCCTACGACTATGAGAGCGAGCGAGAGAGACAGTGCAGGAATGTTTGATTTATGGGTGAAAGTACAGGAAGAGATGCTCCGTGCCTCCCCTCTCCTTCCTTCCCTCCCACCCTCTGAGATGTCTACGGTATTTGGGTGCTGTCGGGAGTCTGCCCTTCCTGCCCCCCTCTCTGCTTCCCTCCCTCTGAGTCTAGTCTGCAGGAAATAAAGGGATTCAAGAGGAGGGTTTGAGTGTCCTATGGGGCCCTGTGGCTTTTGGGATCGCAGGAAGTGGTTGCAAAGCAAAGCTAGATTCTGCTGGGGTCCAGGCAGAGAGACCAGAAAACTCATTTTATTAAGAGCAAGCCGTCACTACACATTGTTTTAGGGAAGAATGTAACCCATTAGGTGGACACTCGAGAATGCCAGACATGCTAAATTTACTTTTGACAACTGTATTTTGTCTTTGTTGGAGTGAAATGGCTGCCTGCTTTGGTTCCAGACCGAGCCTGAATATCGATTTTCTTCACTGAAAACTCTGTGGTTTGAATATCTGCATATTATATTGGGTGTGCAGTTGATAAATTGTTGGTAACCTTGTAATCTTGATTCTCTGAGGAAAACTGAGTAAGACACAACTCACTCAGTAGGATGGCATCTCTGATGTAATTGGTCTGAGGTCCTTACACATGCCTGTAGACAGAAAGGATTCACCATCACCTGTGGAGGACCTCCCCCTCCGAAGATATAATACCCCATGCCGGCCTCATTTCCTCCACAATAGCCTCTTTTCCTCGACCGGATTGAACGATTCTGAGCACAGAGAGTAACTGTTCTGATGGCATTTCCAACAGGGCATGGTTTGTTATGGAACATTTACAAACTGTGCCCAGGACACCCAGGCCGGCTTAATGATGCAGGTGTTCACCGATCGGTTTCAGATTTACGTCACTTTTCACACAGTTCACCCCTCCTCAGTGGTGTTTTTACTCATACTTTGCAAAGAGTTATTCATATCCTTTGTAAGTGCAGCTGAAGATGGGTATTTAAAATAGTTTACTAACGCTTTTACAACACACAGCTCTAAATCTGCCATTTTGTCAGCCAGCAGAATGAAATGAGACAGCAACTGCCGCGTTACATATAAGGAATTCCATGGCCGACCAGCTGCGTCACTGCTGGTGTCTTTGTAGTTTTTCTTAGGTTATTCCTCATCCTAACTTGTGCAGTACAACAGATGGAAAAGAAATCACAATCGTTCATGAGTGTGGACACACACAATATAGCCATGGTAACCATTCTGCGCAATTGTGGAAAAAACGCTAATGATACTTTTTTTTTTTTTTTTTCAATAAGACCCAGCTTTGAAGCCCCCTCCCCTCCCCAGGGTTGTCTCACTCCATTTCCTTCAGAGAACTAAAGATACAAGATAACCAACTGTTCCCCCCCCAGGCATGAGGCATGTTAGGTACCCCATCCCCATCGCTGTGTCTGTTTCAGTGAAATAATTAAACCTACCCTGTGGCATCTGGGCATCATATGAATGATACCATGTCTTTCTAGTGTCCAGGTAAAAGTAATCAAAAATGTGGAAAGACTGCTTCACTGCTACTTGAGTAGGAGGCATGCTGCAGGCCCATGCATGTTGTGCAGGCAGAGTAAGTTTCCCTCATGGTAAAGTAGCTGCAGCTAGACTGGAGTTCAGACTGGAATTCAGGCCTTACTTTTGTCTGATGCTTATTCATGTCCAAGTGTCACACCGTCTGTCTCAACATAATCCCAGTTAGTCTAGCTGACTGGTTAGCTTACTAGCTGCATCACAGAAGCAGTGGTGTATCAGGCGTTTATGTTATCTGTAGTACAGTTCCAGTGAGCTCAAGCTACTGGCTTACTTATTGGTTGCAGTAGCTTGGACCAAAGGATATCAGCTGTATGTATGCATAAAAGCTGTATTCTAGCATGGTTCCAGAAAATCAAAGCAACCCGTTAGCCAACTGGCTGAACAGCTGGCAAATGAAAGTAACCCAGTGCCTTTGAAGGGGCAATGAGTTGACAGATGACCAGGTGAATGCTAACTGCTCACTGCTAATAACCCATTCGAAATCTGTCAACACCACAGTGATGTCCTAATGGAGCTAAATAAAGTAATTCCCCCCAGAAGCATAAGCCACTGTGTTTCCAGACAGACCGAGTGTTAGTGGGTTATATTGTCAAACAAGTCTTGAAGAGAAACCTGTGAGGGAAAAGAGGGCAGCATGGGGTATATTACACGCCCAAAAGGAGAGGGTGTACATAAAAACTTCAAACCATTCACACTGGAGATGCTAACCTTGAGTGGACTAAAAAACCTGCCTATCTACACATCCTGTATGTTTTTTTTTTTTTTTTTTATTCACTTTGGAATCACCGAGTTGTAGATACTCTTAACTCACACTCAAGCTACATGTGTACAATACACACACACACACAAACACACTGATATGTCTATGCTCCCACCACCCTCTGTGGTCGGCTGTAGAGTCTGGTGTTTATGACCCTGCTCATGGCTGAATGTGCCTGCTACGCCCCAATGAAGTGCAAAAGGCCAATGTGCAAATAATCCTTTAGTGCTGGCCCCATAAAGGGGCTTTTGATTCTGTGTGTGTGTGTGTGTGTGTATGTGTGTGTGCCCCCTCCCCACAGTGCCAGCCTTGGAGGCCTTATTCCCCAGCACAGCTCTCGGTTCAGAAGTTGTGTTCTCCATCCAGAGGTCTGTGCCAGAGTCACGACCTTGCCAAAATGAACCGCAGATAATTTGCACAGCCTCACTTTTGATACTGAGGTTAACCGCTTATTTGTTCCTATATTTAGGGTATGTTTTTTATCAGTTAAAATAGAAGTAAAATAGTTTTGTGATCATACTTTGCATGAGCTTGTTGAGTCACCAGAACACCTATTTTATCTATCACATGGCCTAAAATATCATTTTCCTCTCAAGCCAAACTTGTGGACAAAATGTACCTGTGTGCCTCTGGGATTGGCCGCGGTGACCCCACAACGCCTCAAGTTTACATGATGAGTCAAAAGCAACACAGAATCTATTTACAGAACGTTGTTCTGTTCCCCACATTCTGCTGCTCCTCTGTAGAAAACCCTATTTTAGACAAGCCATCTCTGTGTGAGACCACCATAGGTCTTGAGCCAGGTGGGGAGGAGGAGAGAGAAAGGTGTGTGTATGTGTGTTTTAGAGAGAAAGGGGGCTGTACGTGAGTGAGGGTATTGTGTGAGTCTTACCTCTGGTAATCCCACCTCCACCTATGTCTGTCTGCCTCAGCGGGGCCGAGGCAGCTGTTTGACTTGATGTGCTTCCCAGATGACCTCAGTGTGTTTACCACTAGTTCTCTGCAGTCAGCAAAGAACAGAGAAAGAAGTCTTACTGTCAGAATGTCTTACTTTTAGTTTCTTGGCTTTCTTCATGTTATTTTTGCCCTGGTGCTTGCTTACTTTTGTCCTATAAGTAGGCTTGTTTGTATTTGTTATTGGTACACAAGAAGGCTCACCTTTTTCTTTCTCTTCCCTCTGTTTGTGCCTGTCTGTATCTCTCGCTGTCTGTCTGTCTCTCCCCTCTCCCTGATGTCCCATGTCGTATCCCTTCCTCTCTCCGTCTCTCCCTCTGTCTGTCCCTCAGCCGGCAGAACCAATTGAAGGATCAGGCCCAGCAGGCTCTGGTGTCCCCCAGTCAGCTCCCTGAGGAGGCAGAGTGCCTCACGGTGCCCAAGTACAAGAGGGACCTTGTTCAGAAGCTCAAGATCCTTCGCCAGGAGCTGTCCCAACAGCAGCCCCAGGCTGGCCACTGCCGCATTGAGGTGTCCCGCGAGGAGATCTTCGAGGTGAGGGTGGAAAGATACAGGCATGCTCAAACATGTCATAATATATTCTGTCTGCACAGAGGTACACAAGGTTTGTCAGTTATTAAAGACAGATAGCAGATGGCACACGAGTACTTAATTTATCCCAGAGGGAAATTAAGTTGTCACAGCAGCAACGCACTTGAAACAAGATAAAAAGAAAGACATAACTTAATGCTATAATAAAGCTAATAAAAATACACGCAACAAGCAGTGAACAATAAGATTCTGTTTTCCCTCCAGTTACAAACACTGGAGATCACTGCGGTGCGTGTCCTGTAGGGAAGCAAATAGCACAACATGTCATTCTTCCAGACCTGCAGAGCTGCTTGCTTGTAATTGTTCAAGTTATTTATAGACTTGCTGAAGTTCTCTTTAACATTCTCTGAAGGTTCAAGAGTTATATTCCCATCTTCTTGCTTACTCCCATAAAGGTCATTGCCCATAGCAGTTTGGCTGTGAGAATTATTTCACATGCGTGCACGCTCACACTCACACGCACACAAACATCTGTACGAAGCTAGTCTGTTCAAAATCTAAAGCAGACTTCTTGTTTGAAATAAGGATTTTTCTCAAGTACATTTTCTCAGCGGGGGAGTTTTCTGCATCTAGGAGGTGTAGGGCCTTCATCAGAGCAACAACACCTGCAACAGACTACATGACCCTCGTAAAATATGCAGTGGAATGTGCTGGAACAGCCACGTCTGTTAATCTGAACGAAGACATTTTTGTTGGCTGATCTCAATGTGAGAGAGTGGGGTGGGGTGGAGGGTGGGGGGTTGGGGGGGGGGCAGAGGAGGTCTTGAGGTTGAGCGAGACATAACTTCATAGCTTCTCCAGACCAGCTGAGGCATTAAATTATGACTGAATAGGCAAGTGTTAGCTGGTGGACTGTCAGTGCTGTCTTTTTGTGTACTTTTTGGTGTAGATAAGACATTCTCATTTCTCCCATGGCACCTCTCAGTTGTCTACTGTATCTGGAGGGCATAGTGGGACCTGGCTGTTGAAGAGGCTCTGTTATTATAGTCTAATGCCTGTGTTTATTATAACTGCCCCTAATCCACTTTAAATGAACCTCCCCCTGACGCTGTGAGCGGCTGCACGTGGGCTGAACACTGATTGAGGTGGAGAGATTTTAGCCTCAGTGCAGAGACCAATTGGAAACGACTGCTGTTTGTACTGCAACAGCCTCATCTGTCAGAAAACCACTATGGTAAAGAACATCTTGGTGCAGAATAGTTTCCATGACTTTGTCTTTTCCTGTAATTATTCAATTTGTTCAGGATTGTCTCCGCATGCAAAAAGTGTTGTATGGTCAACACAGATAGAAAGATGGACAGACTGGACACTACCCAAAGTCTATCTGATGCTTTGTTCAAAAATGGGACTTGAATGATGGTCAGACAGAAGGAGGGTGCAGCTCTAATCCCGGTCACTCTGTCACAGGATGCCCAAGCACATTCTGTAATGTTTTAGGAACCTCCTATCACTTTCCAAGCCCTGATAATGGAGTTTGTTTAGGGGCCTTGCCACCCAGGTTGCTTCAATAAGCAGAGGTCAACAGGGAGCATTTCTCTTTCTTTGGCAAGGAATGTACAGACCAGATGGTCCTCCTAACAGATATTGTCATCAGCGGTGTTCTGTTGCTGTCTCTGATAGTGTGTTTTTCTGTTGCAGGAGTCGTATAGACAGGTGATGAAGATGAGGCCAAAGGACCTGTGGAAGAGACTAATGGTGAAATTTAGAGGTGAAGAAGGGCTGGACTACGGAGGAGTGGCCAGGTAAGTACATGGGACACATCAGACTTTGTCACTGTAAACACTGCATCACTTTTTTCATTGGGGTCCTTTGCTCACATGTATCACAGCTCCAGCAGAATGGATGTTTTTGGTGTCTTATCCTGTTGTCTCCCATCTTCCTCCCCTTCCATCTCCTGCTTGCTCTCCCTCTCCATCTCTCTTCATGCAGGGAGTGGCTCTATCTGCTGTCGCATGAGATGCTGAACCCTTACTACGGTCTGTTCCAGTACTCCCGTGATGACATCTACACACTGCAGATCAACCCTGACTCTGCTGTCAACCCTGTGAGTCACAGACAGGCCTTCAGACACCACTGACAGAACACAGACAGTGACCTCTTTAGTTCAATAAGTCTAGCATGGCAGTAACTCTAACTGTGAAGGGTGTGTATTCCCTCCCTGGGGCTACACAAGTTCAATATGTATGCAATTGTGTGACTTTAAGTGGTTGGGAATAAGATGATCCACCAAATGGCATTTGTTATAATCATGCCAGGCAGTCACCCAGCCAACTAACCAACTGCAATCTCCAGTTTGATCACTGTCAGATGGGTCACTTGGACCGCTTATCATCTCCTAATGTAATGTCAAGACATTTTGGCATAAATATACAAGGTGAAAAAAGTGAAATGGTTTCACAGTTGCAGTGGTTTAATATTCAGCTATCCACCTCTGAGTAATAATTTGCAACAGGCAATAAGTTCCCTCTGTGAGAGAGGTATAGTAGATTTTTAATAAAGTCTAGAGGAGAACACAGTCCTAAATCACAGTGACACCAAGGTGCCTGCAGTGGGTAATTTAATTCAGATGTATATGGAGCAAAAAAAAAAAAGTTCATTCTGAAACTAAAGATGTTTTTGGTGTCACCTTCAGGAGCACTTGTCGTATTTCCACTTTGTGGGCCGCATCATGGGCATGGCAGTTTTCCACGGCCACTACATAGATGGAGGCTTCACCCTGCCCTTCTACAAACAGCTGCTGGGTAAACCCATCACCCTGGATGATATGGAGTCGGTTGACCCTGACCTGCACAACAGCCTCGTCTGGATTCTGTATGTAGAAGATAAAAAAAATATATATGAATGTTTTTATTGACTTTTTTATGTGAAAGAAATAAAAAGTGGAGGATTTATATGCCAGTACAAGCGAGGGCTACATATGTTTGCTGTTGTACCATGTGAGTTTCAGTCAGCTGATACATTTTGTCCTCATCAAAACGTCTGCCTCATGCACTATGATGACAGCGCCCCCCAGAGGCTTTGAGTAACTTTTACCTCAGTGCTTTCCAACCATGTGCCATCCAGCCATGTGTATACATACCTGGATGGCACATGGTTGGAAAGCATTGGAATGGTTGGAAAACCTACACTCACATCAGTACAACACACAATAAAGAAATCACCTGGAAAGCTCACACTGCTCAACATAGTTTAAAAAGACAGGTAAAGGTGAAGTGAAATGTCCATGTAGGTGAGGGTCTCTAAATTGGAGAAAATAATTAATCCTGGTGGGTGTCACATGGATGATTTATGTGTACATGTGGATTTGGATGATGGCAGAGCCGATCCACACATAACTAATGTGCATGCAGGTTCTCATTCCAACCAAGCACATTATTTTGTCCGCCTTCAGCCAGAGACTGTGGAACTAGTGAAGCTAACTGCTGTTGTGTTTTATTGGATTTGAAAAACAGGCCATTGTTCTTCAGCAATGTTAAAATGGTGTTTTGTTTCTCTTTTTTTTTTTTGTCCTCATTTTCTATTGAGTATCAGAAGTGACTTTGCAAAAGACCGTTACTGACATTCCTTTACAAATGTCAATCTCTTTTCAGGGACAATGACATCACAGGTGTGCTGGACCACACCTTCTGTGTAGAGCACAACGCCTATGGGGAGATTATCCAGCATGAGCTCAAGCCCAACGGCAAGAGCATGCCCGTCACCCAGGACACCAAGAAAGAGTACGTCCGGCTCTATGTTAATTGGCGTTTCCTGCGGGGCATTGAGGCGCAGTTCCTGGCTCTGCAGAAGGGCTTCAACGAGGTCATCCCCCAGCACCTGCTCAAAGCTTTCGATGAGAAGGAACTCGAGGTACTCCACTGCATTTCCCATGATCCCACCTGTCTTACCATTCATTCCTTTGTTTCCCCATGTAAATATCAAGACAGCCTGATTTTCCCTTGTTTGGCATGGTTGCCCCTCGTAATTTCTCACGTTACTTTCTTTGCTTGCAGTTGATTGTGTGTGGCCTGGGTAAAATTGACATCAACGACTGGAAGTCTAACACGCGACTGAAGCACTGCACCCCAGACAGCAACATCGTCAAATGGTTCTGGAAAGCTGTGGAGTCCTATGATGAGGAACGCAGGGCCCGGCTGCTGCAGTTTGTCACTGGCTCCTCTAGGGTGCCCCTGCAAGGTTTCAAGGCCCTCCAAGGTGATAAAACAGGCATAAGAATCAACATTATATATGTCTACTGTATTTGTTGCTGCATTTGAAGTCTTATATATGAAATACACAGGTCATCTGTAACTGTGGGTTGACCCCACAAAACAGCCTTCATCAAGATTAGGGATGGGCTAGGGTAATAAAATAATGAACTGTAATAATTAGTCATCACCCACTATCTGCAAAGTATAGTTTTATTTATTTATTTTGTATTTCTGAGATTCATAGAATAACACACCAAAAACACCAAAAACTACAAAGCAGAAAGATTGTGCGCATTTCTTTTTGCCTTTTTTCTTAATTTAAAAATAAATTAAGTATTCATTACAAGGAAACTCGTCTATTTTAAATACAAGCCTTTTTGAAACAGTCTAGTTGGCAAATCATTGAGAGAATGCTACTGATTTGTCTTTTGAACACTTCCACATCACTAACCAAGGTCATAGTTGAGGCCTGAATCAAACTCTGCTCTGCTTGGTGTGAAAATTCAGTGCGTAACCTGCTCTGTATGACCACACTTTCTTAGCACCTGAGTGTGACAGCACATGACAAGGACATAAGAGGCGTACTGCACAAGAGCACTGTTAATCAAGTTTAGATATTGTGGTGACACCAACTAACAGCAAAAAATATGCATGTATTATACATTTTATAAATAAATAAGTGGATAGCAAGAGAGAGTTAAAAGTTTAACTTTGCAAGTTTCCAGAACTATGTTGTTCACCATAATGAACACATGCTCCTGATAATAAAGTCAGTGTTGTCAATTAGGCACCTCCACACTATTTCACAGGTACTGGGTAGTAAAAGTGAATATAATAAAAGAAGACAATCCCCACATGCGGCTTTTGTGTTTCCAAGCATAATTTCTTTTTTATTCTGACATGCTGCAAACACAAGGTAACTGCGGATAAAAATGCCAGTTAGGGAAATAAACAGCCCAGGCTCTGGTGTTAAGGGTTAGGGACCCTGTGTACGAAGCTAGGTGTGAATTGTTGTCCATGAGATGGAACTGGGTCGGGCTGTTGAATGGGGTCTAACTGAGAAACAGACCTGTGCTGCATGAAGGTGTGGTGAAGTGGTAGTAGAAGTGAAGTCTTTCCAGTCCCTCACCTGCACACATTGTCCTCCGCATTCACCACCACTTCTGTCTGCACAGTCAAGAGGTTTTGTGGAGGTGTGCATGTTTTTTGCTTTTCTGTGAGTGCCTGTGTCTCTGGGTTTCTCTGGCCTCAGCTGAACCCTGAGTGTGAGCGGAGTGCAGTGGTTCAGTGGGTCCATGCTGGCAGACAGTACTGCCCAGAGACAGAGGACCCAGGCATGTGGAGTACACCGTGATCCACGGCTCTTCCTGTCTGACAGTCAGGCAGCCCCCTTCCACACCTTACATAACATGGCCATCCTTCCTTGGTCAAAACATCATCAGAGGCCAAGGACCCAAAAACAGCATACACAAACTTAGTGCACTCATGTTGTTTACACATTGTTAGTGCATGTACATGTGCAAAACAAACTATATTCCAAATGCCTGGGGTCATGTGGGCCATAGTAATCTTGGCCTTTGTCACCTTAAAATCAATTTTGGTCTAAAATATTGAAAACATGACACGGTTAACCTTGTCTTTTTAATTTAGCACTTTTTAATTTAGCATTTAGATAGAAATACCATGCATTTCTTTTTCATCTGGTTGTTGGTGCACTCTGATACAAGCAATAGAAAAGCAAGAAGTGATAGCACCAATAAAAAGACTTACAGCCTGAAGGTAAGCTCATCAAAAGGCACAAAACTGACCTTAGTCACGCAGCCATTTTGACATGAAATAGCAGGTAAACACAAGTGACATTTATTAAGGTCCTTGTCCATTTAAATGTAGCAGTCTCTTTCCAGTGAGCCAGTGTGAACACTAGGACCCTGGCTCTATTAGACCTAAATGGAACAGAACCTTCATTAATGTCATTACTAACACCTGTGTTTACCCGCTATTTCATGTCAAAATGGCTGCCATTAAGTGCCAAAAGGGTCAGTTTCTGGTTAAACACAGGCATAATGTGCCATAATGTCAGTGATGTCACCAAAGCAGTCAGTTATTCATGTTTGGTTTTGTCTTTCATTCATTGTTTGATTATAGCTGCACAACAAAAAAAAAAATATATATATATATATATAAGATGTAGGTCAATACAGTATTTACATTGTGCCACATAAAGGCACTTAAAATTTAATTTCCAGCATTTACAGGTATTAGAAAATGGTCAAATAACAGCTCTCAGTCCTTTTAGGAACGTGAGGAATGAACAGCACAAATATGACCTATGAACTTGAATGAAAGATGTTAAAAAAAAAGTGACACATCTCAGGCTACAATGACAATATAGTCCAGATGGCTTCACCGTGACAGCCAACATTTTTGGACACTATTTTGGCTCCGCTCACCTACTTCAAAGTCTGCACACAAAGGATCCATAGTTTGTATGGGAATAGAGTTAAGCACATTCTCAGATTCCTATAAATCTCAGACTGCATGGAAAAATGTATACTCACTATTTTTATGTGTGCCCAGTCTTCACAGTATATGTCTGCCCCCTTCTGTCAAACAGTGACCATGCTGCACAGTAGAGAGCAGATTTGTGTGCGTGTTGGTGTGTGTGTGTTTGTGTGTGTGTGCTTCCATTGTGCTTTAACAGTTGGTTTTCGTACAGGTGCTGCTGGCCCACGGCTCTTTACCATCCACCAGATTGATGCCAGCACCAACAACCTGCCCAAAGCCCACACCTGGTGAGGAATCTGTCCATACTATGATACTTTCCAATGCTGCTTCCAGTCCAGGGCCACAGTGCATACCTTTGAGTGAGAGGGGAATAGTTGCATTAGACAGAGCATGTGTATTAGGCTTTAGGTTTCACCTTGTTTAATCAATTTTTTACTAAACCATGAAAGGACTGTGCAGATTTCATGTCAAACATCCTTATACTCTTGTCTACTTGGATCTGTAGTTTGCATCAGTGCAGCCATTTAGGTTTTGGCAAAGTACAAATCTATTCATTACTTTATTGCAGGGAGCTTCCACTGTAAAACTTTAATATTCATGTCTGTTATCCCCTTCTCTTTCCCTAGTTTTAATCGGATCGACATTCCTCCCTACGAGCACTATGATAAACTGTATGACAAGCTGCTCACTGCCATCGAGGAGACATGTGGCTTCGCCGTAGAGTGAGTCACTGAGGCAGGCAGGGGTCAGCAACGACCAGGAGCAACACAGCTTGGCCATGATCAGACCCCCGACTAATCAGCCCACTCAGATGGGGGAAATCCATGGCTGCCTCACCCAGGGACTCCCATTCTTACTAGGGACATGTGGCCAGGCCAAGGGTGGGCGGGCAGGCAGAGGAGACCAGAAAATGTTGCCTGACTCTGTATGAGTTTTCCTAGACGCCCCCTTATTTTTTTAGCATTAAAAAGGATTTTTTTCAGCTGCTAATAACTCAGACTATTTACTAACTTGTGGAACCTGCAAAAATTGCTGGCTGTTCCCTGTTCTTTTTTTTTTTTTTTTTTTTTTTTTGTAAGTTCATTTTAGCATTAAAAAATAGACAGTATTCCATGTAGCAGTTCACCATCTTACCAAGCAGAACATAAATTCAGTCCATTCTGAAATGATTGCCGCGTTAACAAGACTGGTTTGCTAAGAGTACAGGGTTATTGTTGGTTGCTGCAACCACTCAAACTCTTATTTTGGATGCAGAGTGCGCATTAGGGCTGTTTGGTGCCTCCTAGTGATCAAACTGGGGCTATCAGTAGCACCACGGCTGGACGGTGTGGTCTGCATCCAAATCAGAAGGCGAGGCTGGAGACTGTGTCCGGAGTTCGATAGTGCCCTACTGTTTACAGCCCTCTCCAAAGACAGCAGCACAGGTCTCTGGTCCTGAGTTGCTGCCCAACAACCAGCGCTGCATTCCCAGAAACCTATTTCACAAGTTTGACATCTAGTTTTGTTTAAAAAATAAATGAATGAATAGCTTGAAATGTGTTATTTTTATATAATGGGAAAATGGAAAAAGAAACAATAAAATTCTATATAATATATATAATTTATTGCTTATATTCCAGAAATCTTTTTCCATTATTTCAGAAAAAAAAGCTTTTAAATGTTACATGTTACTGTTTAAATTATATAAAAAAAAACAAACAAACAAACACAAAAAAAGAAAAAAAAACAATTTGTGAAAACAGAATTAAGCTTGACTGAATTTCACTTAGATTGCTGTGGTTGAATTCTTGACATAGCCTCTCTCATGACGTAAGGAGAGGTACGTCTTAAGGGCAAATACACAATATAATATATGTCCTCTGAGTGCCATAATAGTTTCAAATGAATGAAACGTTGCAAATCTTAAGCTGACCCTTTAAATTCTTGCGAATTTCATCCTGGAGCTCTATATGGTGATGTGCATACAAGGTGTTTCCCTTCTATTGCCCCTTGTTACGTTTTTTTTTTTTTTTTTTTTTTTAAGTCGGTCTATATTATTGTCACTAGCATGAAACGTATCACTGCTTCAGGCGTCCAAAGTCCATCATATCTAGAGCAACTATAGCCCATATATGTGCTGCCTATGTGCTGTCAGAAAAGAACAACCTCTACTACCTTATGGTTAAAGCCATGTGGTGCTATATACCGTACACATTTGTCTTATGTAATATCAGTAACCATTGACATACTACTACTGCTTAAAATGCACAATACCCCAGCCACCCTCGTCCCCGTTTGTGGCCACAGAACAATCTTTGGCAGATATCACTCAGACCACTAGCTAGCCACGTTCTCAGGAGATGTCACGTGTAGTTTGTAGAGTCATTTGAGAACTGACAAGAAACTTGTGAAAATTCTGACCCCCACCCCCCTCGTTTCAATTTCTTGAATGTCGTTACATTGATGCAACTCCTGCATGTCTCCATATATGGGCTTTTCGGTTGAAAGTGACATGAATGAGATGAACTCCTGTTTTTACCCTGCTATTCAGTCCATACCAGTAATGTTTCATTTGGGGAGGATTGTGTGGGGGGAGGGGAGGGTTATTTTCTACGATTTCATACAAATTCATGAATGTTTTCAAAAGATGCTGCCTGTCTAGCAATCTCTATGACCATGGACTGTTCTTAACGTTTGCATACACTTAAAAAAAAAAAAAAAAAAAAAAAAAAAACTGTTCATTTTGTTCTTTTGTTATGTAGGCTAGACAAGTGTATGCAAAGTGAAAAGTGTCCTCAGATGGTGCTTTGTACAGTAATAAGATATTGTTCATATATGTGGATCACACAACCTGTAATTTATCTTTAACTTAAGTAGATTTTCTTAAAAATGAGAAAAGGAATTGCACACATACAGAACGTGGTGGCCAGATGTATGGTGACCTCTATACCAGATATGGACTGATCAGATTTATATGTAAACACATTCATTTACCCTCAAGTCCAGTGCACAAGCAGAATGCTCTACTGTGTGTTTCCTACACTACATCCATCACTCAGCGTTGCCCCACAGCTGCCTCTCACTGAAGAACTGACCTTTATATTAACAAGTTAAAGTTGAGATGCAGCTCTTGGTTTCTTTCTTTTTTTTTTCTTTTCTTTTTTTTTTTTTTATTAGCATGATCCACTAGCAGGACTATATCTCTCATAGCTGACTGATGCAATTGATGTATGTTAACACTATCATTTTGTAAGAGTATTTTATTTTTGTGTGTAATTAGTTCTAATTAAACTTGCCTTTGTCTAAAGATGTAAGGCCTTGTACAAAGACGTCATAGCTCTCTTTTGTGTTTGTTCCTAAAGTCATGAAAAGACCTGAATAGACAGCAAGAGATGAAATCGATGACAAAGATGACAAATATAAAAGTTGTCAAGGACCAGACAACCATGAAAACACACCATCAAATCAAAAGTAGGGTCATGTCTTTGTAGGCAATGAACTCCATGCTGTTTTTCTAGCTACAATCTAAAGGGATTTATTTTATACACATGATAAAGGGGGTAAAATGCTTGTTATTGACGAGTATTGGAAAGGACTTAAGTTCATTGTAGCCTGATCAGTAGCTGCCTGTATCGGGTACACTCGTTTTGAGAAGCACCGTGAAGCGGGGGATGGAAAGATTCAAGTGGCCAGAATTTGAATGAGAAAGCCATGCATGTCCTGGGTTATCAGGCTGGTTTCATTGCAGATGTGCCCAGCCACCCAGAGTCAGAGGCAGAGAGGAGGAAGAGCCTTCAGATAAAGAGAAAATGTAAAGTAAGGTTCCCCCTGAAAGAAAGGTGCCAAGTGGCTCAAATGTATGTAAATACAGTGTATTTACACTAGCAGCCTTTGCAGAATCCGCCTTCCCCCCCAAAAAGTAAGTCTCTTACACAGGCTTGAAATGATAAAACCAGGTGGATCTACTTGAAAACTAGCCAGCTGGGGTCTGATTTCTGTGCAACAACTTGTAGCCTACTTTAAGAGATAAATAAGACACAAGGGGTGGGGGGGAAACAGATCTTTGCTCTTGCAGTTTTTAAAAACTACACATTTTCTGCTGTTGTGGCCAAGACACCCTTGCAAAATAGATTTGGAATCTCCTGGTGTTTCTCTGGCAAAATAATGGTTGAATAAAAAAAACAAAAATAAAAGAATGTCAAGTCAATATTATCTTTATCTCCATAATTGCCCATCAGGAGGGGTATATTCCCAGCACAAGTAATATCTACTATTATAATATGTACTTTCAAGATCTGTTGAGGTCATTGTTGTCACTTGCATGCCTCTTGGTCAAATAAAAAGACACTGCCGCCTGCTACATGAGCCAAGACAGTTTGCTCTTGTGCAGCGTGATGAAAAAAAGTTTCCTTCTCTCAGTCTTTTAAGATCAACATATATAAGCCAACACAAAACAAAAACAGGACACAAAAACAAACAGTGGACATTGCTCAGGGATACATCACTATAAACAAAAGACTACAAACTCTGCCTCAAGTCTCATTCTCACTCCTCTATTGACGTCACTTATCGTAATTACAGCGGAAGTAACCGGATTACCAGTTTCTGTCTGGAACATATACATCCGCCAACTTTTTTTTTTTTTTAATCAAACAATGCCAAATTACCTAAAGACATCTATATAGTTTTTTCTCTATACTGTAAAATAAAATGTAAATATAATTTTAATCATTTATTTTCCCAATTCGATACTGTCCCATTAATTCGATTATTGATCTCCATGTATAGAATTTGTTCATGGGAACCTTTCCTCTGTAAAGTTGTACTACTGACTCATAATATACGCTACAGAGGACCACGGGATTAACCTTTGTTAGAATTAAAGCAGTGATTTGACTAGAGACGCTATTTGGTGCACCCGATAATCTCTCCGCTGCTGTGTGAGAGAGGCAGCGTTGAAAAAACAGTGCCGCGGATGAATACATCAGAGGTGCGTAGCGTGAGCGTTACATTTCCTCTCGCTATATAAGCCGGACCTCATTTTTACATTACCGGCATTTCAGCAAAACCACTGCCGGTTAGGTTTTTTTAGTCGGAGTTTGATCCGCATTGTAATATATTTAACTTGTTTTTTATTTATACCAATTGTTTACAATATGCCGGGATATTCTGACAGAGATCGTGGCAGAGACCGGGACAGAGGGTAAGTGCCTTTTCCTTGTGATCATTTTTTGAACCGAGTTTTCCCCTCGTGTGGTCTCGTAGAAATGGCTGACAAGAAACGAGGCGGTCGAATTTTGAGCACCAAATTTGGTCGATATGGCGTGTCGTTTGGTTTAATACGAGACAGTAAACAGTGTTGAAGTAGTTAACCGGTTAGTTTAGCTTTAAGGAGACACAGTCCGTTAACGAAAGCCGGAGCCGTTGTCTCTGGCTCAAGGCCTTGTCCGGCCTCGCGCCCCGGCACAGCGGCAGTTAGCCTGGATTCCACTGCCCTTGGACACTTTCATCCAAAACACCGACTAAAGGTGATGTTAACCCGGTTTAGCGTGTGTTTTAGATACCAACTACATGGTGTTTCTTTACCAATGCCACTACCTAGTCGGTTGTGACTTTTTTGTTAGACCGGCGACCGGCACAGTTCACGTTTAGCTAGTCGGCTTTTCGCCATGTGGCAGCGTGAATGCGGATACAAAATGCCGGCCGGGTTTCCATTGTTCCTCTGCTGGCTGGAAAGTATATGGCAGCTATATAATCTCACAACATGACGCAGTAGAAAAAAGTCGGAGCTTTTCCTGCTCCCACCAGCTGTACATGTACTTGTGCTTATAACTGGTTCTCGACCTGTGAATTGATCTGTTGAACTTAACGCCATGTTATGACCTGCCGCGGCTCTGTGAAGCCATGTAGGCCATGGTTGTTGCTTCAAATGACCTGAACCAAGCAGACCCTGTTGCAAAAGATGTTGATGAACTTTTCTGTGGTTTTAGCTATGGCGGCGGTCCTCCACGTTTTGGTGGAAGCCGTGGTGGCGGAGGAGGCGGCGGAAAGTATGGAAACCCCGGTGAACGGCTGCGGAAGAAACACTGGAACCTCGACGAACTACCAAAATTTGAGAAGAACTTCTATCAACAGCACCCGGACGTCACCCGTAGATCACCGGTATGTACTCACATGGGCCCCCTCAGCTCTGTTCATTTGGTGTAAGTGTTACATAAGACTGCTGGCATGTGTTTCTCCTGCACGTGTTGAGGAGTTGCACAATCAGATGTGTCCACAGCTCTGCTCTGGAGCACATGGCAATGGCATCTTGGCAGAAGTTCATTGGTTTATGCTTTCTTATCTTGCAGCAAGAAGTTGAGCAGTACAGGAGAGCCAAAACCGTAACAGTAAAGGGGAGAGAATGCCCAAACCCCATCATGAAGTTTCACGAGGCAAGCTTCCCCTGTAAGTTCAATGTATTGTTTGACTTTTAATTTTTAATTTAATTAAATTTTTGAATGAAAGCTTTGTCAGAGTTGAGTTTTAGTTGCAAATTACCCCTCATTTCCCATCTTCCCACAGCCTATGTGATGGATGTGATCAACAAACAAAACTGGACTGAACCAACACCCATTCAAGCTCAGGGGTGGCCCCTAGCCCTGAGTGGCAAAGATATGGTCGGCATTGCACAGACGGGTTCTGGCAAAACACTCTCTGTAAGTCATGTGTTCTCTCCCAGTGTTGGCATTGATTGTAGCTCATGTCCTTTCACTGATCTGACCTAGTCAGCATGGATCAATGCAGCGTTTGTTGGTTATTTGATCAATATCACAATTGTTAACACACCAAAGTAATTCTATAATCTCTCTACTCTGCAGTATTTATTGCCGGCAATCGTGCACATCAACCACCAGCCATTCCTGGAACGTGGAGATGGACCCATTGTAAGTTTACTTATCAGCCTTATACAAAATAACAGGGATATAATTGCTCATTCACTATATAAGACTTTTTGACTTAAAATTATTTACATGTAACATTGCATAGAAAAATAATTGTTTTTCGCCTTAACAAAGTGTTCTTTAGTGCACCAGGTGTATTTGGTGTACATTGAGAAATACTCAGCCCAGCCTTGAAGTTAATTGTGCACATATCTGTCAAGACAATGATTTAATGAACACCGCCATTTTATCTCTGTCAATAGTGCTTGGTGCTAGCCCCCACCCGTGAGCTGGCACAGCAGGTGCAGCAGGTGGCCGCAGAGTATGGCAGAGCTTCTCGCCTCAAGTCTACCTGTATCTATGGAGGAGCACCTAAGGGACCCCAGATCCGTGACCTGGAAAGAGGTATTGTCAGTCTTGCTGGCCCAAAATTTGCTTCCTTTTATTTTGGAAAAATATACATATCTACACTGAGCCTATTTGTGGATGTGTTTGACCTCATGTTAACTCAATTTTCAGGTGTGGAGATCTGCATTGCCACACCAGGCAGGCTCATTGACTTCCTGGAAGCAGGAAAGACTAACCTTCGCCGGTGCACTTACCTTGTACTGGATGAGGCTGACAGAATGCTTGACATGGGCTTTGAACCACAGATCCGGAAAATTGTTGACCAAATCAGAGTAAGTATCCAGTGCTTCCTTGAAGCACTGCTAGTTTTTACAAATGGACAATTGTACCATCACAGTCTGCAGAAGCTAGAAAAGACGTTTTTAATCAAAGGCAATGCATTGCTCAGTGTTTTCAACCCTTTTTTTTTCTCTCCTGCAGCCTGACCGGCAGACTCTGATGTGGAGTGCCACTTGGCCTAAAGAGGTCCGCCAGCTGGCTGAGGACTTCCTGAAAGAATATGTCCAGATCAATGTTGGAGCACTGCAGCTGAGTGCCAACCACAACATCCTGCAGATAGTTGACGTCTGCAATGACGGAGAGAAGGAAGACAAGTGAGTATTCCTTTTATTCTAAACTGAGGTAGTGTTACAGCTGATTGTAAGAAAGCAATGTATAGATGTTATGTGGCAGTATAAATGAAACACAAGCTCTTGACTTGTAATCAAGCAATTGAATTTTTGTCTCATTTTAGACTTATCCGTCTGCTTGAGGAAATTATGAGTGAGAAGGAGAACAAGACCATCATCTTTGTAGAGACAAAGAGGCGGTGTGATGACCTTACCAGGCGGATGAGGAGGGATGGGTATGTAATGAGCCTTGAATACTTTTTTGTGATAAATGGTTTGTCATGTAGATACTCAAAGCCATTAATAACAAAACTGTCCATTTATCAGATGGCCAGCAATGGGTATCCATGGTGATAAAAGTCAGCAAGAAAGAGACTGGGTTCTAAATGGTAAGTTCAGAACTTCATGTTCATTTTATTAATTTGAGCCACAACTTAAATTGCAGCTTCTGTAATGCATTTTTGTTTTCTGTTTTTAGAATTCAAGTATGGAAAGGCTCCAATCCTCATCGCTACTGACGTTGCCTCCAGGGGTCTAGGTTAGTATCCTCTCTGATCTCCTTTACAATCCTCTGTATTTCAAAAAGAAAGTGTATTTGCTTTCTTTAACTCTTCTGCTTCTTTCTGAGTTTCTCCCCGTACCTGAAGGAGCAGTCTGTATGGCAGGGCCTTGGCATGACAAGCCCAGGTCTCCAGAGGGGGAAGGAGGATTCTTGGAGGTGTCCTGACTGGGGAGGCACGGGTCCCCCAGTCATGCAGATATACAGAGGTGACAAGGCCCGAGTGCAGCATATCGCTCTGGCCTGCCTAAAAAGGGGGGTGAGATGAGGGCTGGCCACAGTTCCTCCCCCATATGTTCATCTGTTCTCTGGCAGTGGTTTGGACTGCTTCACACCCAGGCTCTTATCAATCCCAGCTCAAAGCCCAGCTACGGTCTCCCACTGTCTTGCATGTCTGCCTGGGCGCTGCAAGTCATTTGAGTTGTGGAAAGGTGTTTTCTTTAGTGTAGAGTCAATGTAAAGCATGGGTGGCGTAAATGTTGCAGTTTCCTAAACTCATGTCGAAATAGCAGTTTGTCAGATCGATCATGCCTTCACCTCTGTAATGACATGGCTACTGGCGCTTTTGGTGACAGTGGGACATGCTAGTTGGCCATGGACAAAATCCAAGCTCACACTCCTCCCTCGCCTGCGTTTCAAAGTCATGTCGAGACCTGCCAGCGAGAGACATTATGATCAAGTGAACACTGGGTCTGGAAATATCTTGCCATGCCGAGTGGAGAAGCACTCTTTCATTTGGGAGCAACTGGCTCCTTTTTATAGGCATGGGTTCAGGCCCACAGTTTCTACAGTTTGGGCTTTATAGCCAGCTTCTCAAGTGTGCGTGACAAAGGGACTTTGATCTACCATGTTAAGTCCTAGTTTATACACACGAGGAGACAGTAATGTGCACACAGGCACCTGAGGGTCACTTGACAATATGTGGGGCGTGTGCTGCAATGGGAATGGACTAGTGAATGCATACTCCTAAATGGTAAGACTTCTGATCCATTTCTTTGAGGGTGGTTTGGCCGTGTTCCAAGAAGGGATGTTTTTTGTTTTATCCCACTGGATTGGAAGCAAATGGAGTGTGCATCGTTTCTCTTTTCCCACCGTAGTCTCCCCATGGAATTTGTTGATCTGGAGTTCTGTCTAATGTCAGTTTTTTTTTTCTGCAGCCTTATGGATTAAGCAGCTACACCCATTCGGTGGTGGTACTAACTTTGCCTTTTGTTTTTGATCTGGTTGTTGTGGTGGTGCTGGTGTGCATCTTTGCACGCTCTGCTCCTCTCCCTTTATGCCACACCGCAACACAATCTTGCAGATGTTGAGGACGTGAAATTTGTCATCAACTTTGACTACCCCAACAACTCTGAGGACTATATCCACCGCATTGGCAGAACGGCGCGTAGCCAAAAGACGGGCACAGCCTATACCTTCTTCACCCCAAACAACATGAGGCAGGCCGGCGACCTTGTCTCTGTGCTCCGTGAGGCCAACCAGGCCATCAACCCCAAGCTCCTCCAGATGGCGGAAGACAGAGGAGGTAAATCCAATTGGTGAGATACGGAAACTGTGGTGTAAACTGCAGCCACTTTTTTTTGTTCCTAAATTTTTCTGCTGCTTTCCTTATTTGCTTTTGAGAAGTGGATGGGTTCACCACAATGAAGTTAAAGGTATCAAACCAATCGCATTGACCTTTTTGTAAACAACACAACTGGTGCTTTATCTCCTTTCACCTGTTAACTTTATTTTTGTAGTAAAACATCTGTTTGCTTTTGCAGGTCGTTCAAGGGGAGGCAGAGGTGGCGGGTATAGAGATGACCACCGGGACAGGTATTCCAGTGGCAGGCGTGATTATGGCAATTATAGGGACAGGGATAATAGTAGAGGTTTTGACAATGGACCAAAGAAAGTCTTTGGCACAAATACACAGAATGGAGGCTTTGGGGGCGGTGGCAACAGCGGTGCCTTCAACGGAGGTGGCTACAATAGCAATGGACAGTCCAACTTTAACAACCAGACAGGGTCGTTTGGCGGAGGCCAGAACAACTTCCAGGCCCAGCAGTTTGGCCCTGGAAAGACTGGGGCTCAGAACGGTGCAGGCCACCCACCCTTCCCCTTCCCTCAGGGACAGGCTCCACAGCAGCACCCTCCGCCGCTGGTGCCCTACCCCATGCCACCTCAGTTCCCTCAGTAAACACGCACATTAAAGTAAAAGTAATTTATTGCTTTTGTTTTTTTTCTTTTGGTCTTGTTTTAAGTTCTATACTCAATCCAGAATTGTACTGATTTTTTTTTTTTAAATGTACTGTATATTTACACAACGGGGTTACAAACAACTTCAGCCTCTACTTAAGTCCTTTGAGTATGTAGGTCTGCAGTGCAGCAATAGTGTTGGTGCACTTTTGTTTTTTCCTATTACTATTAATTTGTTACATTCCTCAGTAATGTTTAGTTGTTTTGTACTAGGTAATTCCAAACATATTGGTTTTTCACGTGTATCATTGAAAGTGAAGTTAAGATCCTAACAGGGAAGTGCACTGCATGACCTTTCAAATAAAATTCTTTACAAAAAGATTTGTGTTGTAGTGTCCTTTGTCAGTTTTTTTTTTTCTCCTAAACTGCTGCAAGCCCCTAAGAATCTATGTATCATTTGTATCATCTGTGGCCAGAGGGTGGCAGGTTTTACCTGAGTAACATCAGTGACATCCTCAAATCATTTACTGAAGTCCCTTAGGATTGTGTTTGGATGCAGTGTGCTAGTCTGCCTTCATGTCTTAATCTGGAAGCATATTTGTCTTTCACTGACATTTGATACCCACTGACCACAATTTGCAGGTACAGCCATTGTTATATAAATAGGTGTCCAGTAGATCACATTACAGCACCAAGATGTATGAATGTGCAGTGCAAAGCACAGATAGTTGGTTAAAAATCTCTCCAGTCTTGCAATAACAGAAGTACCACTCAATCTGAAGATACCTTTTTGGACTAAGCACATAAACGTGTGTGTGCGTGCACTTGTTGACAACCACAACATATGTTGGGAATGAGAGTTGACATCAGGGTGAACCCGCCTTTTCCATTCCTTACAGTCGAACATTTCTTCCAGTTTTAGTGACTGAGCAGGGCTGGGGACTCATTTTCCCTGTCAAGCTGCCTGACCTGCTGGCACAGATCATATTTATGGGTGGAGTGACAAAAGCACTTGTGATCTTTAGAAGAAAAGTTTTAGGTCATCACATTGTGGAAAATATTGTTACCTATTACTTGACTGTGTGAAAACACTTAACTTTTCATTGATATAGTGTTCAGCTTTATCTTAAAATGATTGACTGGTATGCAGTGCTAGCCCCTAATTCTGTCAAACAAATCTGCAGAGAGAAGAAAAATGTCTCCACCTGCTGTTGAAAGGCAGTGAATGATGTGTGCTCCTCATTACACATAAGCAATCAGCAGCATCTGAACAGAACAGGTTCCACACTCTGAATGACTGCAGGCAGTGACCTTGAGGAAGAGAAGTGCCTGTGGACTTCCCATTTTAGTGAATCAGGTTGGCTTTCATGACAGAAGACAAGCAGTCCTGTCTAAAGTGTATAATAATGGAGCTGAATGACACCAAGACTATAGTGAATTATAGTGAATGTAGTTCAAGGATGCATAGGGCCTTGTGATTATATCAAGTGTTTAAGCTTTTTAATATATGCAAAAACTGAAAATGTGTTAGTACCACTAGCAGTTTTAGCACAGCTGGGTCTCAGAGTGCTGAGATGGAGCTTTATTTCCCAAATCACATTAGTGGAAACTCTTAAGGAGACCTGGGCTCATATGTGTCAGAGGTCTTACAGTGGAAGTGCTGAAATACAACTAAAATCACATAGTTACTGAGAATCTGAGACATTTTGACCTCGCTCTGCAATTACATTCATGCTTTTAAAGTGAAGCTCAGTAGACAGTCCCAAGGCCTCAACAGTGCTGTAGGTGTGGCTGATTAAAACTGTTTTCTCCATATTTACAGTTCTGTGGCCTGGAAGTATGTCCGGAACGCTTAGAGTGTAAATAGCACTTCAAGTTCTTCCATATGTGACTCAGAGAAATGCTTTTTCTTTCTTCCTGATTTTTTTATAGCCTCACCCTGCTGTTTACAGCCTGCTTTGCATGAAAGACGTGATTGATGTCAGGGGCTATTAAAAAAAAAATATTGGCAACAAAACCATTTCATTGTGAAATTGAGAAATCTGAGTGAATAATTTACTCCATGGCATGCATCATCACAAATTAGTTTTGTTTTACGTCACATCAGACAAATTGTGTAGTAATTGAACTACCAAGCTTGCCTATCTGCAGTGGATTGCACAATGTGGAATTTCAACAGGTGGGCTGTGTTTGATGGGGCTGGACTGAGCAGTGTGTCGCCACTGAATGGGACACTGACAACGCAAGTATGACTCCCTCGTCAGCCCACACCTTATAAATACATAAGGCCTTGCCTGTGCTGCACAGTGTTTTGAAACTATTTGTCATCAGGTTGAATATTTCTTTTTCCAAGCAGGTCTTGAGTTAAGATACTTTTGATTTTAAAATTGCAGTGGGTAGAATTGGCTCAGTAAAAAATAATTTATGCATTAAGCTTCTAATGTTTTCCTGAGCGCAAAAACTAAACTGGTTTTGTTGTAGTTGAGAGTGACACATTCTGTGGCCTCAGTCATCACCGTCTCTTAGCTGTCACTTTCTATTGCTCTGCCACTCACTCCTCTGTGATCTTGGCACCTGTTACTAACCCCCCCACCCCCCACCCCCTTCCTTGGCCCCTCCCTCTCTGCAGGTATGAGGGTGTTGGTCTTCGGAGTAACTGCTCTGGGTGTGTGTCCGACACACCTATCGCAAGCATGAGACGGAGCTGCATGCTGAACTAATTTCTCTCCACTGAAGCATAGAGAGGCATTGTTAGACACTACTACCAGAATGAATGCACCAGTTGACTATCAGTGGTGCATACTTCTGTTTTGAGGTTACACAAACACACAGATACGCACAAAAAAACACAAGTATTATTATTTTGCATATTATCATTGTTATCAGTGATGTTATCATTGTAAAATCGAGCCCTTCTTTTGGCTGCAGGTGAACTCTGCATTCGTCATGTTAGACCTTGACTCTTCATATGCCACAGAAGTAATTTCACAGGGTGTGTGTCTGATAACTGCTGATATTCAGCGGGGAAAGCCTTGCTTGTTCCTGTCTGGCCTCTCAGGCGATGCACTCAAGACATTGCAGAGTAATTAAGAAAATGCCACAATTGTATAGCACACATCAAGTTTTGACTTGTTGAATTACCCATAGCTCTGAAGTGAGATTAATTCGTTTTGAAGACATGTTGTTGAGATTTTCACAGTTATTTCTTTTTACATGTCTCCTGCAAAATGGCACCGGTTGTAGTTGGAAGTCACAATAACTGGTGGTTGTCTACCTGGGTTCATACAGATCTTTATTTGGTGTGGAATTTTTGGTCTGTGTTCAGTTGCCAGGTGGGAGGAAATTCACACTTAACCTGGAGAGAAACTTTATTTTCATATGCTGATGCATTCGCAAAAGTAAACCCTGAGATAATTGTAGCCCATTGTTTATGTAGACACAGTTGATTGTGCTCTCGTACATATATATAAATGAATAGTTTTATAATTAGCTTTTTGCTTGTTAGGTTTGAGTGAACAACCATCTCAGAAAGTACTACTGAACTCTCTGAAATGCAGCTATCAGGTGGGTCGTTCTGCTACATTCCACCAGCATTTATGTGGAAACTTCCAGCGCCTGCTTTATAATGCCCTTTGTGGAGCTGAGCATTAGCTGTATCAGGTTCAGAGACCCTTCTCTATAGGCAAGTTCTTACACATACTTGAGAGAAACGCTGACATTTAATAGAACTGACAAAAAAGCGCTCTAAGTGCCAAGAACCTGTTTAGAGAAACTTAAATACAGGCAAGGATGTCAAAAAACCAGCCCACTGTGCCCTATATCCATGCTGACTAATGCTTATGGAGTCAGAGAGCAATATCAAATCACTTATTCTTGGAAAATTTAAGGCATAATTAGGCAATACTTGTTATTACAATTTTTTTTTCTCACTAACCACACAACTAGGTAGAGAAAGTAAACCTATACAATCTTTGGAATGAAGACATCAAGGAGAATATCCAAGCATGTAAAGTGACAGTGAAAGGCTGTGCAAGTGCTCTGAGGCGGTGGGAACGTGGAACAGGTCTGCCCGGTCTGCCTGTCTGCTGCTTTTAATGACGACACACCTGCTGGTGTGGGAGGAGCCGAGACAGGTGGACACACCTAAACTGAGAGGAGATGCTACTAGAGACGGGGAGTGAGAACGAAGGGAAAGGAGAGAGGAGAGCGCGTGAGGAGTTGCAAGAGTCATTCTGGGGCTTCGATTTGCAAAAGCAGGCCCAAACAACTTCCCAGGATGGAGAAGAAGGAAGGCGCTCCTGTGAAGAGCAGCAAGTGAGTTTGACCAGCTTCTCGTGTGCCTGTGTCAGGTTTCTCTCTTGTCTTGTCTTTTCTCTATCTTTTCATCCTCTCCATTTCCTCCTGGAGGGCTGACATAAAATCTGCACATGTACTGCCAGCGTTGTACTGTGATCCCATGTATGTCCATTTGAGCTGGCACTGTTTTTCTGTTTTGTCTTTCTGATTCAAACCCACAACAGAGGCTAGACAAGGTGGGACAAAGTGCTGCAGGCAGAGTCAACTCCCAATGATTTGAGTACAAAAAAACTGCATGTGTTAAATACAAACATCCATCATCGGGAGGCTCTGCAGCATGAATGAACACAGTCTGATATGAAACGTCTCTTAATTCTCTCTTATTTGTCTTCATAATGACTCAAGAGATATTTTCAGGTTTAATGTCACAGTCCATTTTACTTCAATTTGCTCAACAATAATGGCTTCTTTCTACCTCGCTTAATGCCATCCTGCAACCACAACACTGTTTTAGTTGTTTCTTTGCTAAAAGGGTGTGACATCTGCATGTATTGATCCAGTAAAGTCACTTCTGGCAGCATGCACTAGGCAACTGGCTGACTAATAAGGTGAACAGTGTGTGCTAATAGGCATTAATCTTTCTGTGACACGCTAATCCAACAGAGAGAGTATATGGTAGATAGTATGTAGCCTGGTGTCAGAGCTATGTAGCAGAACCTGTGACAGTGCGGGACCTTTGCACTGACAATAATATTTTTCTACTCTTCCAGAAGGGTGGGTTGACTTGTGCTATCATGCTTAGAGGCTTTGGAATTGTGCAACATTAACCTTGCTCCTCTCAAACCGACTGAGCAAGTGTTTATTTCAGTTGCTTTCTGCTAGTAGTTGTCACCCTGGGGGACACGGACATTAACTAGCTCCTACATGGGTGTGCCGTGGAGCCAACGGGCTGAGATTGTGGCTTAAGACAGGAAGGGCAGAGGGAGCGGCAGCACAGGATCCCCTGCAGCTCCGTCTGTTGATGTAGAGCCACATACTGATGCTTAGGCTTTTGAATCCGTCAACTCTGGACTTTGACAGTGTAGTGTGTAGGTAACAGTTCATCTGCCAGATGCTTTCCACATTGTCTCTGATATTTGTGACATTATTTATGACCTGCAAACAAGTTATCAATGAGTGTGGCAGGAAAAGGTTAAAAGTATTTCCTGAGAATGACATAGAGCCCTCTGTGTTTATGTTACAGGATGTAGTTCTCATTTGGAGCAATATAATATGTGCAGGATTATTGTAGATCTGAGTCAATAAGTGATGAGGAGTGATGCAAATACATCACTCACTCTGATAAATACATGCACATAACGAGTGCCTACAACTGTCATTCCTGCACTAGAAATTAATTGCACCATTCATTAGATAAGACATGAATGGCATGTCACCTGCAGCTCAGCAGATCTGTCAGTGTCACACCCACAACATTCCTGACTGCTCGTGGGGGGTGTGGGCACAATCAGCCCCTTGGCTTCTCATCTTGGGTGTGTCTAGATAAATACTTGGCTTTCATATCACAGGGGAGTAGGAATGACCGAGCAAACACACGGAGAATACAAACAGGATTGTAAAGTGTTGATAATTACCTGTACATGACTGACAAGCCCATGTAGTAATAGTGCTGGGCAGGTGAAGGAAGCTTCTTTGTTCATTCTTTGAATCGGTTTCATGTTCACATTTAGCTCAAATGCTAAATTATGTTCCCTTTCTTTGTGCGCTCCTGGTGTCTAATTTAGATATCGGTTTTCAAATGTTGGTCATAAAGTTGTACTTAACAAGTCACAGCTTTTTATGGTAGTAAAAGCAATAGCACTATGGAAAACTTCAAAATGTTACTTAAGTAAAGCATAGAAGCATTAAGAGTGAAATGTGCTTAAGAAGAAAAAGTAGACATTGTGAAGAATGTTTTATATTCAGGGTGTTCAATTATTCATACAATAACCTATAAGAGGTTTTAATGCTGAAGGTCCAAATGCTGCCGGCTAATATCAGCTGTAACAGAGCATCATATTTTATGCTTTGCATGCAAAAGCTTATTCTGTATAGGAACTACTAAGTACAGCTGTTCAATAAATTCAGTGGAGACACAAAAAATGTCCCCTTGAAAGGTTGTGCATTAAAAGTAAAAAATCCCACAAAATGGAAGTACTCACCATGACTTCAAAAACTCAGTTAGGTACAGTACTTGTGTAAATGTGTTTAGTTAATTTCCACCTCTGCCGAGTCACACCTACATTTTGAAAACTCCTGCAGGTTTAGCAGGTTTATTGTTTCTGTGTTCACTGACTAGGAGAATTTTTTGTTTTGTTTTCATAACCATAATCTTTGCTGTCTATATGTGCACAGGAGCCAAGCCACAAGTCTGGCTGCGCTGGTTGCACGTATGCAAAAGAATGCAGACCAGGTAGAGAAGAATATACTGCAATCAGAGGATCTGATGGCAGTGGTAAGAAGTTCATGCAGATGCACACACATACACACATATACATATACACACATACACACACGCTGCACATCTAATGTGAAGTCAGAAGCTTTAAAATCAATTCAGAAACACCAAACTTGCTATTTGATAGATGCCCGTTACAACAGTCATCATTGCCTGTTTATTCCAGGATGCAGAAAATGACAGGAAGGGGAAGCCGCTGATCCACCAGACGGAGAACGCAGACAACCTGGCAGAAGCTGAGGGGCTGCTGAAAGACCTCTTCCTGGACGTGGACAAAGCCAAGAGGCTGCAGCACCCACAGGCAGCTGAAATAGAGAAAGAGTGAGTCCATTGTACAGGAGGCACAAGTGTCTAAAAACACACATACACACACACACACACACACACACACACATGTGCATGCGTGCACAGAGACACAGACACACCCAGCATTTGAATCTTCACATGCTGCTATGATATGCCAGCCCACAGGTGTTGCAAGGCTCTGCAGACATTGGGGGGTTTAGCCCAGTGAATCACTGAGCGCTGGCAACCATCTCCTGATACAATATGTGAAACAATACAGAGGCCACAATATGATACAGCACTGAGAGACAGAGCTCAGTGCTGTGAGGAAGCCATACCATGAGCCGAAACATCAGCCTCTTCAGCAAAGAATAAAGTCGATGCCTCTCTTTAATGTTGTGATGAAGCGCCCATGTTGTAAGTTCCTCTCGTCTTCATTAGGATACCAACTTTTTCAAAAAGGCCTTACGATGCCACTGTGCCAGCCACAATCAATATCCACTCTCTCTTTTTGTTATCTCCATCCTTTTTATCCACCACTGCCAGGTGTAATCCATACCATTTCTCTCATCTTGTTTTTCTGTTTTTTTAGTGTGAGGAACCTCCACGACCGCTGGGCTAAAGACTGTACCACCTTCCGGGACCTGTATGAGCAGGTCCAGGACTTGGTGCGGACTTCCAAGATTGACTGGGGTCCTTTACTGGATGAAAAAGAGGTCAGTTTGACAGAGCATCTACAAAGAAAGTTTCCTCTTATATCTAGTTCTTTAGTTATTCTGGTGATTCTGCTGTTATTTAGCTCTAAGGATGCTACTGTAGACCTAAAGAAAGAGGGATTTTAAAATGTATGGGGTTGTACAGAATGAAAAATGAGCCCAAGACTCAGTAGAAACGGTGCCTAACACAGATATATCCCTGTTTTGAGCCATGGTGATGCCAGTCCAGAGGTCCACCTCTGCCCAAGATCAACCTTTCTTGTTTTTTCATATGAATCATTTCATGTTATAACAATGAAACATCTCGTAATAACCTGAAGCCTTTCTCATTATAACAATATAAGTTACTTTTCATGTCACATTATAACGTGAAACGTTTCATCTTCTAACAAGATAAATAGTATAAACGTCAAAATATCTTGTTATAACATGAAAAATATCTTGTTATAACAATACATTTTATTCACGTTATAATGTGATACTGATCTGATCTGTGATACTGATCTGTTTTTCTGTTTCCTGCATGGCTGCAGTTATGCTTCAGTAGGTAACCAGTCAGTGTGGTCTCTCTGTGCTTGTGAGGCGTCAGGGGTTTAACTTTTTTGTTTTTTTCTGTTATGTTGTGCATTCCAGAAACAAATGAAGGCGGAGGAATACGGCCCTCAGATATCTGACGTAGAGAAGCAGATTGCATCCCACAACATCCTGCACCAGGAGATAGAGGCCTATAATGCCCAGCTAGACCCCAACAGTACCACCTCACAGGTAACAGCATCACACTACACACCACATGCATCGCAGTATGCATGCACGTAATGTATCACAATACAGTAGGCAAAACTGAGATAAACTGATTTCTTTTGGCTTTGTTGGTTTGGTTCCTTTTATTTTGGTTGGTCAAGTAGCAATGAACTGACCATAGTTTGATGCTTTTCCCCCTTTTTCTTAGGAGCAGTATACTATCATCAAGGAGAAATATGCTAAACTTTTGGTGAGTTGTTTTTGTATGTGTTGACAGTAAAACACCCTGATACGTAGTAATAATAATAATGATAAAGAATAAACTTTATTTATAGAGCAGTTTTCATAATATGTTACAAAGTGCATTCCAGAAAGAAAATATGTATAACAAAGCAGAAGCAGAGCATGAGAATGTAACCATAGTTAGGTCCTCTCTCTTTTCTATGATAGTTCAGGGTTGACTTACATGATCCATTTGCACCTGTCTCTTCATGGATGTGTGTATGTACATGCATACATGTGTACATGTGACCTGCATCTTGCATGCATGCCAATTTCCAGGAGAGCTCCCAGAAGAGGCGGAACTACCTGGCCTCTCTGTATGACTACCTCCAGAGCTGCAGTAAGGAGCTGGTCTTCCTGTCAGACCAACAGGAGAAGATCCTCCAGAGAGACTGGAGTGACCGCATGGTTGACCCCCCAGGGGTCCGCATGGCGTATGAGGTGGGTCGCAGGTCAGGTCAAGAAGTGGACATGTACCTGCAACAGATGGTCCTTTCATCACAGGAACTGATTTAATTTCACTTCCTATTGTATTGTCAGAGGAAGGTGTTGGGTGAGGACTCTTTTGATGAAGATTATTAAAAATTCCTCTGTCAGCTTGCCTTAAGCATACTCGTCTCAGGGCAGGTTGCACCAGCTTGGTATCCAACTGGTATAACCAGTGCAGTGGCTGTTAAGCTGTTGGGAGTATGTGAGACTGAAGACAGGAATACAGGTTAAATACTATGTCCCGCTTTCCACATCCCACTTCATGTTATTGTTGCTTTCATACAGAAATTCAAAAATAATGGACTGCTAACGCATGAGAGTGAGGTCAACCAGCTCCAGGAGGAGGGAGAGCATCACATTAAAATGAAACACCCTGGCAGCCCAACAATACTGGTACATTTGTGCAGTTCATACCAGCCATTAGAAATCCATCCCTCATAGCTATAAATCCTCTAATTCTTATATGTCTTGTTTTATTTGAATGGCATTTTTTCAGGCTCACAGAGATGCTGTGCTGGCTGAGTGGCAAAGCTTCCTCAACTTGTGCATCGCAAAGGAGACGCACTTGGACAACATTGAGGAGTACAGGAAGGTGAACCACAATAATCACTTCAATAATATTCTTGATCATGAATCTGCAAATTGTTGAGTTATCTCATTTTTAAACTCAAGTATTTTTTTCTTCAATACAGTTCCAGCTTGATGCAGAGACCTTGTCTGACTCACTGAAGAGACTCAGCTCCACTCTAGACCCAAAGTCTTTGGCCAACAAGAGCAATCCTGAGGTCCTGATGGCACTGGAGGTAGGACATTGCTCTCTACTTGCAGGGTTCCTGTGCATTGCAGTACTGGAAAGTCAAGAGTATGGCAATGCAGCCCCTAACCACTTGGGGCATGAATAAAGTATGTTAATCAGTCAATAAATTAATATATGAAGCAAGATTTCAAAAAAGACAAAGAAACAAAGCAAGACATAGGGAAAGTCTATAAAATGCTATTGATTTAAAAGTTTACATTGAATTAGTCAGCCTGTAATCCTCAGTTAAGAACAGTCAGATAGGCACTACTCATAGGCTTCACTCTGGCTCATCACAACCAGAGAGGCATTCAATGTAGCAAGGGACCAGATCTGGCCAATAAAATCTTAAAGTCAATTTTGCATGTGGTCACTAGTGGAGTTCAAAGACGCTAGTTCAAGTGTAATTCAACGTGCAAGACTTGGGGATATATCATCCATGACCTTTATTTAATTGAGGCTTAAAGTTTGTGTTGCTTTTGTCTTTATTCAGGGAGATGAACCAGCAGTAAAGCGGAATGAGGAGCGCCTGACTGCCCTCAAGGAGCTGAGCAAATCTGTTGTGCCGCTGAAGCTGCGGCGAATCCAGCCCACCCAGCCCACCACTGTACTGTCCCTGTGTGAGTGGACAGATGAAGAGGTAGGATGGCATCAGCTGTTTGGTTTATTTATTAGTCAGTTCATCAAACAGATGGTCAGTCAGGACTTATTCACTTGACTTTCCTTTAGGATGCAGTGAGACGTGGTGATGAGCTGAAACTTAAGTCCAACGCCGATAAAATGAACTGGGTGGTTGAGACCAGCAGCGGGAGGACCAAGACCCTGCCTGGGGCTTGTTTCCTGATCCCACCACCTGACAGTGAGGCCCAGGATAAAGTGGATAGGTACCAAACCAAAGAAAGCATATCACCTATGATTTCTTTCTCGATGATTTTATTTACCGGTATATGATAAAGCCTGCATTAAAATCCTAAACCTAAACCTGGGAAGATGGTTCACCTGTGATGAATTACTGTGACTTGGTGTGTCTTTGTGTGTTTAGTCTGGACAGAGAGCTGACAGACCTGAAGAGGCGCCGGTCTTCCCTGATGGCCTCCTTGAAAGGCCCCAGTGTGGAAGTAGTTCGTCCACAGAAAGCAGGTGAGGAGAAAATTAACAGGCTGTTTTTGCTAGACATTTTTTGTTCCCCCCTTTGATTAAGACAGTCAATGAATCATTGCTTGAATATATTGGGTCTGATCTGATTTCAGTGTGTAACTGTTGCCTTTGCACCTCCTCAGCTGCTGTGGCCAGTGCTCCAGAAGACCCTAGAGCTGCAGCGCTGGCCAGCGACCTAGACAAAATCAGTAAAGACCTGGACCAGAGTGAGAAGGAAATCACAGGCCGACTGAGGGCCCCACTGGACAACCGTAGCCCTACACAAGACCTGGCCCAGAGACTGAGAGAGCATGAGGTGATTCATGATTGTAATAATTCACTATTTCATCAACTTATTTATGCTCTAAATGTGTAGTGTGTACAGTGTTGTGATCAGATCAGTAACAATATGGTGCCCTCCAGAAAGCTGTGCTGACTGTGAGGAAGCTGGAAGCTGAAAAGGCTGCAGTCCAGAGAGAGATGGAGCCCATTCTTGCCAAGAAGCCTCTGGGGCCCACCGCCTCCACCCTGCCTGCCAAACTCAGTGCTGTTAACAAAAAGATTGATGACATCAACTCCCTTGCTGAGCTTTACAATAAAAAGTAAGGAGATGAGGATTGACTTACAGAACGGTTTATTATTATTTGCTCATGACACTTCTTGAAATGTTTGGAAAAAACACACTACATGTAAATTCTGATGTGGGCATGTGAGGTATGCTATTTTTTTCTTTTGAAAAATTATTTTAAATATTTCTCTTTGTTGTAATATGCTTTCTTTCTCTTCTTTTTAACAGAGCTACAGCCTCCATGTTCCTAGAGAAGCAGATCAAGAATGTGGAGGGTATTGTCTCTGGGTTTGAGGAGCAGCTTGCTAAGGATGGTGCGATCCCTGACACACCTAAAGCCCTCCAGACACGCAGTCAGCAATTACAGGTGGCGCACTATACCATGCATCTAATCAAATTTCAATCAATAAACTTAAAAGTGTCATAATAACATATTATGATGATTTCTGTTTCTGATTTCTGATTATTTCGGTTTCTTTATCTCATCATTCCCTATTTAATCAGGCTATTCGTAGAGATGTTGCATCAAAGAAGGATGAGATGCATAAATTGGGCAAGGATTTGGAGCTGACAGAGCAAGCATGCAGCTCCCTGCAGAAGGGCTTCCAGGAGTACTGCCCTGACATCCGCCGCCAGGAGACTGAGGTGAAGCACCTGAAGAATCGTTACAGTAACCTAAACAATCAACTGCAGGACAGGTGAGAACTTTTGATTTTTGTCAATGTAATTCACATGCTTTTGGTTATAGTAGTTGTTGTACCTTCAACCATTTATTCATTAGAATTGGATACATGGTATAATGATGAGTATCTAATCTATTCCTCTAGGTCTGCACTGATTCAAGAGGCAACAAACAAAAACCAAGGATTCGAGAGTGCTGTTCAGTCTCTGAACTTCTTCTTGGTTAATCTGCCCAACAATAAGATCAAACCCACTGATGGTGTGGCACAGATAACATCCAAGCAGAACATGCAGAAGGTGAATAAAAACATTTCTTTACACACACTAACAAACTATTATCCTCAACAACTATGAAGAAAACAATCATAAGCCTATTTTTGCACTTTAATGCCAGTTTGTCTTATTGGTTGTATTTGCTGAATTATATCCCTTCTTAGAAAGTGATGGAGGACATCAAGAGGAAATCAGATGAGGTAGACCGAGTTAAGGATCTGTCCTGTGACTTGCAGAATGTCCTGAATGTGAGTTCAGAGAGCATGATTACCTTGATTTATTATCTCATCCACAACTGAAATGCTTGTATTCACTTCACTCAAAAGCACTTTGTAAGAGAATCTTGCTGAATCATCCACTATTTAAATGTATTTTCTTTCAGGAGTATGAAACTAAGTCAAACATGTATCGTGGCACTCTGCATGATGATGATGATGATGATGATGATGAATCAGTGGCCAAGAGACGTCACACCTCAACTATGGCTGATGCTGTGCAGAGAAAAGTATGGGGAAAGCAGTCATCTTAAAGAAACTAAGAAGCAATTACAGAAATGATATAGTTTCATTTGCTAACTGAGATGTATTCATAATGTAGATTTTTAAGCTTACATTGATGTTTCCTTCTGCTTCTGTTGCAGGAAAGAGATCTTCTGAACCTGTTCTCAGAGGTTTCTGCTGAAAATGACCAGCTACTCAGTCAGCTGGGGGTGGCAAAGTACATCAAGGCCAAGGTATTATGTTATGCAGAAAATATTATGCCAGATAAGAATTACTCCTATCTGCTGCTTTATAATTAATTTCTTATCATTTACATTTAGATAATGTGCAAATACATAAAAAATGATATGCTTCATCCTTTCTATTGCAATCCTCTGACATCACCCTCTCTGCCTTCCATCCTTATGAGCAGAATGAAGATAAGGTTAGCCAGGTAGTGGTCAGTCAACAGCAGCAGTTGCAGAGCAAGAGAAAGAGCCTGGAGCAGACTGAAAGTCTGAAGAGAGAACTGAATGAGGAGATTGAAAGGCGCACACATGCTGAAAGTGACCTGGAGACTTACAGGAGGAGGTTCTTGTCTCTGAGGAGTAGGAGAGGTGTGGAGAGGTTGGAGGAGAAGGAAGTGGTGCAGTACTACCGCGACCCCAAACTGGAGCGTGAACTGGAGTCCTTGAAGAACAAGGTCCAAGATGAGTCTGTGAAGAGGTCAGGAACCCGTTCAGAGATAGAGCTTATCAACGAGAAGATTATCAAACTGGAGACACAGCTGACCAGAGTTGAACCTAAATTGGTGACCAAGGTACTGACAGAATATGAGAGAGACCCCCAGCTCGACAAAGAAGCCTCCAGGATAAGAGATGAGATGCACAGAATAAGGAAGGAACTCACAACAAGAGATACAGAGACAGTCCATGTGAAAACCGAGCTAACAGTTTTGGCACAGCAGGCACCAAAAATCAAGCAGAGGGTGGTTCAGAAGGAAGTAGTGAGGCTCGAAAAGGATCCTGAGATGCTGAAAGCTGTCCTCACATTCCAGAATAAAATTGCAGAAGAGGGATCTCGATGCAAGACACTCAACGATGAGATTTTCAGCACAAGGAGTAAAATAAACACATTAGAGAGGGTCATTCCCACCATCCAGCCCAAGGTTGTCACCAAGGTTGTGAAGAAAGTGCAAGAAGATCCAGAACTGGTGGAGGAGTCAAGGAAACTACACTTCTCCTTGGAGGAAGAGAAAGATGAAATTGTTATCTTGAAGAAGGACCTGATGACCCTTCAGCTACGTTATGGAGAGGTTGAGAGGCTGAAGCCTAAAGTGGAGGTCAATGAGAAAATACATGAACTTTACAGAATTGACCCTGAGACAGAGGTAGAGCTTGTACGGCTGAGGAAAGACCTGCAAGACTCCACCCGACACCATACAGACCTGGAGAAAGAAATCAACGTAGTGGTAGAAAATCTCAATACACTGCGTTCCCAGAAACCCAAAGTTGAATACAAAGAGGTGACTCAGGAGGTCATCAAAGAAGAGAAAAGCCCAGAAATCATGAGAGAATTACAGAGGCTGAACAACCAGCTTTCCCGACTGCAGGTCAACTATGATTCCATTCTAGAGCTGCTGAGCCGCCTACGTAAAGAGAGAGATGAGTGGAAAGCTGAAAAATCCAAGGTGGAGACAAAACTGGTAAATAAAGAGCTCATCAAATATGAGAATGACCCTCTGCTCGAAAAAGAGGCTGACAGACTGAGGAGAGATGTGAGAGAGGAGATTCAGAATCGGCGCTTGGTGGAGGAATCTGTCTTTGACCTTCAAAACAAATACATTATCCTTGAAAGACAGAAGCCAGAAGAAAGGATCATAACACAGGAAGTGGTACGTCTGCAGAAGGACCCCAAACAGATCCTGGAGCATGATAAGTTGAACACAAGCTTGGATGATGAAGTTAAAGCCCGTAGAAAACTGGAATTAGAGGTTAGACAGCTCAGAGCCTTGGTTCAAGAAAAAGAGAGTGCTTTGGCACAGATGGATGATCGTCAGAAGAAGATCCTAGTAGAGACAGAACTTAGGACCATCAAATCTCGTATTTTTGAACTGGAGAATGCTCCACCACCCATTGAAGAGAAGATTGTCATTGAGGAGGTCCTCAAAGTGGAGAGGGACCCCAAGCTGGAAAAATTAACTGATGATTTACGTGTCAACCTGGAGGCTGAGGGTACCAATATCAGTCGCCTAGAAAGAGAAATCCGTAACCTCAAGATCAGGTTGGACATTCTGCAGAAAGAGAAGTCTGTTGAAAAGGTTGTTTACAGAGAAGTTGTTCGTGTGGAGAAAGACCCAGCAGTAGAGGCTGAGAGGGATCATCTCAGAGAACTAGTGATGCAGGAGAGAAATCTCAGGAGGGACCAGGAGGACAACATTCAAAATATCAACTCTAAAATGACCCGTCTGCACACGTCTAAGTCTGTCTCTTCTCAGGAAGAAACAACTCTCATTCTTAATCGAGATGGTCTGCAGAGAGAGAAGGATGATCTTCTCAGAGAGCTCAAAACACTAGAGTCTGAACGACAGAACATTAACTTAACTTTCCAGCAACAGTCTAAGTTGATGAGTGAGAGAAACCAGCTGACCCGGCAGAGGAGTCTCAAGATGGAGTCTGAGATCCAACGTTTGGAGAGAGATATCCTGAAAGAAAAAGACAAAATACACCAAAAGGAAGTCTTAATCATTGAGCTACAGAACAACTTGAAGAAAGAGGATCACTCTGAAACTCACACCAGAGAGACAAACATCTCCACTAAGATAACCATTCTGGATCCAGAGACTGGTAAAGACATGGCTCCCTATGATGCCTACTTGCAGGGGCTAATTGACCGCAACCAGTACATTCACCTGCAGGAGTTGGAATGTGACTGGGAGGAAATCACTTCAATGGGTCCCGATGGGGAGACATCAATTCTGCAGGATCGCAAGAGTGGGAAGCAGTTCTCTGTCAAGGATGCTCTGAACAGTGGTCGCTTGACCCAGTATGACTTAATGCGCTATAAGGAGGGGAAAATGCCCATCTCTGAATTTGCCCTCCTGGTTGCTGGAGAAATCAAAAAGCCCCATATTCCTCCAGTGATAACTCCAAGATCTCCCATTAAAGCCACTCCAACTTCTCCATTGAACTCCATGCCAAGTTCACTGAGGACCTCCTACCCAAACCTCAACTCTCAAAATAGCAGCAGTTTGACCAACTTGACTGTTTCAACGGGTGAGGAGTTCTACCCCATCTCTGGTATTTTTGACAATACCACTGAAAGCCGCATGTCCGTGAGAAGCGCCCTGACCCGCAAACTCATCGATGCTGACACAGCTCTGAAGCTTCTTGAGGCACAGGCAGCAACAGGTGGCATTGTTGACCTTAACAGAAAGGACAAACTGTCCGTTCACAAGGCGGTGGAGCAGGGTCTCATTGACTCAGGCCACATGTATAAGCTTCTGAATGCACAGAAGGCCTTCACTGGCGTAGAGGATCCTGTCACCAAGGAGCGTCTCTCAGTGGGACAGGCAGCAGAGAAAGGCTGGATTCCTCAAGATAGTGCCATGAGGTACATGGAAGCACAGTATCTGACTGGAGGACTGGTGGATCCCTCCAGAGCTGGGCGCCTCAGCATCCCAGATGCTATAGCTGACAAGTTGATTGACAGCACAACAGCTAAAGACCTGCAGGATGAGTCTAACCACACAAAAGAACTGGTGGATCCCATCACTAAAGAGAAGATAACATACAAGCAGGCAATGGATCGTTGTAAGAAGGATAAGACCACAGGGCTCTTGCTGCTTCCTGCAGCCTCCACTGATTCCAGAAATGCTCCATCATACTCAAACTATCGCTTCAATTCCTCTCTGAGCCAAGTCTAGGTGTGCAGTTTAAGAAATAGCACATCATTTACATCTTCATAGCCTTTTTTCTTATGAAACTGTGCATGTATATCTGTTCTTTTTCAATACTATTTCAGGAACTGCTAGGAATGCAATAAACATTAGAGGGTAATGTTTGTACAGTAATGCTTTATTGGTTTTTCAGTATTCTTGGGCTTAAAGGCAATTCAAACACCATTTGATATGTGCTCATTAAACTGCTCGAGCCTTACAGTTTTTTCTGTTTGTCCTTACTTTTTAGATTATGAATGTGTAGATTTATCAACACGAGGTTTGGGGTATTCATGTAATTTAATACAGTAATTGGAAAAAGCAACCATATTCAAAATTACAAAATTATGTGGCACACATGGCATGTCAGTGATTCAGTGACAAAGTCAGGCTTTATAAATGACCAGGACAAATTTCAAAGTCAAAGGACACATTTTACAGCTACGACCTATATCACATACAACTCTATAACTTTACATCAGCTATATCACGCCTGTGTCTCTTTCACAGAGATGAGTAAGATCACTGACTGGGATTATGTTGCTGTTGCAATCATGCTGAGCCAAAAGATTTCGCTGTAACCCTTGTAGAAAGTGCATCTAACAGCAAAATGGCTGAACTCTAATGTGCTGTGCCCGTAAACCCTCGTGACTCATTTGTTTGTAAATGATGGATTAAGGATACAGATTAAATGTGACTCACATATAAACATTTAATATATTAGGGGTGACAAGGACATACGCAATGGTCTGGGGGATCAGGCACACGTGGCCAGAGGCCCAGTCTGACAGTGCCAGATAAAGTGGGCCTATATAAATGCAGACATAATGGATAAAACTCTGTTTAGGAGTGAGACCCACCAGGCTTCCTCCCCAGTGCAGTGCTGTAACATGCAACTCTGTCAATGAGTATGCTTAACCAGTTGATTATAACAGCAAACATAGTCCAATACTTGGTTTAAATCTGACTTATTTGCTAAGAGACCTCAGACAATGGAGGAACTACATGGCCTTTGTTCATGTTTTTATACATTTTGTCAGTATTTCTGTGGGGACTTTGCTTCCCTTAAGTACACAAACAATGATCAATGAGTATCACATTATATGTAAACAAAGCTCTGAATATTAAATTTTCCTGGCAAAGGGTTGAAAGGAGAGAGTTGTTCTGTGTCTCAAGTGTCTGAAATACTTAATTTAACCTCAAAAGTGGATGTTACAGTAAATGGTGATGATGCGGGGAAATGCTTCCTCTCTGCTGGGATTTCTGTCTGGCAGATTACCTGGTTACTGGAAGGACTTTGTAGGATTACAGCACATGAGCCTGTCTGGACGCTGAAGTGCCCCTCTTCTGTGTCTAGAGGGGGGGTTGAGGATGGTTGCATCATCTCAGTAAAAGTGGATGGCTAACATTATGTTTTAATGATAAAACCAATGGGTAATACTGGCCTCATGTGTCATGTCACATCAAATTGTGTGATATCACATCAGCTAGCTACTCGCCCTGTTGAAGCATGTGTAATTTAAACTAATTTTACTGTGTAAGTAAAATGAGGCACTGGAAAAAAGTGATTGTCATTTTAATTGTAAATATCAGGAAATGACACTGACATTCCACTGGGATTGTTTGATGACAGTGATATTAGTAGGCCAGATGTTACATTATCATAGACCGAAAATATCTGCAGCCAAGCAATTTTGAAGAAATTTCATTTTTGAAAATTTTTAGTTTTGACAGCAACTCTGACAATCTTTAGGCTAGATGGGGCTAAGGGATGCTTTCATCAGTGGTGCAGAGCCCTAAGTAGTGAAATTTGTGCCACAAAGTGCTTCACTGTGTCGACTGTGTTCCAAAAAAAAAAAAAAAAAGCCTGTTCAGTAATCCTTGATTTGGCATTACCATAGTTCACGCCTATAAAGATACATGCAGCAAATGAATAATCTGACAGAGATGCATTGGCACTGACAAGACCATTTGCATGAGTGACGTCCACGGTGGGCTAATTGGCAGCTTCTTCTGTTTTGCTGTGTGATTATTTCCTTAATGCTAGACCACAGTGCTGTTGCTTTAAATCCGGACATTTAACATTTGCCCATTTGCCTCTTACTCATTCTCTCTGTGAATGCTGAAGACAAAGCCTCCAGCGCACCTGCCCTGTAATCATTTCCAATACCAAACAAGCAGCACTTACAGCAGGCGGAGAGAATGCCGGCTCAGTGAGCACTGTCTTGTCTGTTACATCATCAAACAACTGTATCATGGCCAACAAAAGTCAAAGTAACAAAATGATAAAAAAAAAAAAGAGGTAGAGCTGTGGTAAATAAATACACAAAAGGATTTAAAACCATAGCACAAAATACACAAGTTATAAAGGAAAAACAACTTCATCTGGAAAACAGCATTAAACAGTACTAACAATAGACTCCTGAGTATCCTATAAAAACAAGTACATTAACTAGATTACAAAAAAAATGAAATGGCACACCTCTACAAGACTTCCCCTTGGGTTGTCCCTTGCTTCTGCCAGAGCAAAGAAACCCACATTCCTCACCAAGGACGTGAAGGGGAAACTTCGGTCAAATTAAATCAGGTTGCTAATGATCTTGCAAGGCACCCTCTCACATTCTGTAGTGTGTTTCCAGTGGCTGAGGACAACAAGCAGTTAAAGAAGAGGTGACAACTGACTTGACAAGAACCATGAAAAGAGTCATGAGCCCTCCTCGCAGCCTGAAAGAGCTCAGCTTCCCAAGGAAGAACAGAGGGGAGGAAATGCAGTGATAGGGTGAAGCAGTGGAAGAGCGACTGGTGCAACTGACCAGGTTGGACCAGCCAATTGGTTTGCTGATACGGGGACAAGATTGGCCTTCATGAAATAGCACAAATTAGATAGATATTTATTGTCATTGTATATAAAAACACAACGAAATGTGGTACACTGCTATGATGGACCACAGCTGCATAAAAAAGCCTGAATAGCAATGCCCCTTTTTTTCTAAAACACATTAGTAGTAGTAGCAAAGTATTCTGAAGTTTCCCTTATGACTGA
This sequence comes from Myripristis murdjan, assembly GCF_902150065.1. Classification (NCBI taxonomy): domain Eukaryota; kingdom Metazoa; phylum Chordata; class Actinopteri; order Holocentriformes; family Holocentridae; genus Myripristis; species Myripristis murdjan. The sequence continues at coordinate 11,216,244 of NC_043987.1, read as the reverse complement.
ATGGGAGCAGCAGGTCGTCCTGCCTTCAAGGGCTGCTATCCCAACAGAATCTAAACCATCAAGCCATTTAGCATTGCATGGTGGTTAAATGCTGTTTTAGATGCACCGTCTTCTTAGGGGAAACAGCACAGACTTGCAGTTTTCTGGTGTGAAGACGGGAACACCTACAGAAAGTGAATATCAGCACAAAATATTGTCCATTGGCAGCATCTATAGAAATGCGTCAGCATTAGACTTCAAAAACCCATGAGAAAAGAGCCCTGCTCCCTGCGGGCCGATCCTAAGTGGCCCTCTGTGTCACTTTTGGAGGGAACACAGAGTGCTCAGTTTGCCCTTCAGTGAAATGGGAGTTGCTCACCCTGGCATGTTAGTGGATTATACCTGAGAGGGTGACTGTGTCATGGATTAAGGCTTCATTCAGGAGTGGAAGGCTTCCCTCTTGTTGGCCTATGTCTTCAGTGAAAACAATTCACAGAGCTTCAAAACATAGTTACATACTAGAGAGGCTAAGAGGCTACGAGGTCAATAGTACTGACAGTGTAAATGTCATGTATTGATGGGCTGCAGTGTGGTTGTTTTCTGATCAGACGTGAATTCTTCAGTCAGAGGGGCTGTATGTACAAGACTTGCATTTTGGTTAATTGACCTTTTTGCAAAAGTTAAGAAAATGGCTGAGCAGTTTCATCAAATCAAAAAAAAAAAAAAGTTTTTCATCTATTTAAAGAAAAGGATAAAACGTTTTATTGAAGTGATTCTGTAATAGACAAATGACCTCAAAGAGGAACTGACACATAAAGCCCATACCTTCACTAGGCTTAAAAAAAAAAAAAACACCACAGTGCAAAGTCTGGATTCATAAACTAAAACAGTTTTTTTCTATTCTAATTCAGCAAATCCCATAAATGTTGCTTTAAGTGAGGTCAGTGGAGCCGCTGGCTAACTGATGAGTGGATCCTGTTTTAAATCCTCCGACGTTACAATAGTTAAAGCCCCCTAATAGAGCTGGAGCAGCTGCGGTTGAGCTGCTAAAGCCTGGTGATCACTGACGTCAGCCCATAGTTACGGGCAGCCCAAAGGTGCTAAGCAGCAGACAGCTTACAGCCCGTGTGCCCAAGTGTCTGACACAAACACAAAACCCCGTCCATGCAACTTCACATTATTATTAACAACACAGTGCTCTTTTGCTCTCTTAAGGTGAGTGAAGGCCCAGTTTAGATTAAACAAAGTAGAAAAAATGATTACATGTACAATGCAACATCAGTCAATCAATCAATCAATCAATCAATCAATCAATAAATCAAACTTTATTTGTATAGCACCTTTCATACAGGTTAGTGCAGTTCAAAGTGCTTCACAGGTGACTGACAAACCGATAAAAAGATTGATCAAGACTGAAAAAACTAAAATAAAACATTAAAAAGATGGAACAAAAATGAAAATAATGAAATTGAAATTCAATAAGATAGATTTAAAAGCAACAAAACAGATTTAAAAGCTATAATAATAATAAAAATGAGTTAAATAAAAGCTACTAAAAACACTAGACAAAATAGATGAACAAGATAAAACAAAGCAAAGATAAAATCGACAAGAGGCATAAAAAACAATATAAAATAATGTTAATAATTATAACATGAAATAGAATACAACTTTGCAACACAAATACAATAAAATAAGTGAATAAAATGTCTATACACCGTTCTTAAGCAAAAGCCAGGCTGAAGAGGTAGGTTGTAAGTTTACATTTAAAGATTTCAACATGTCCAGGTGCTCTCAGATCCTCAGGCAGACCGTTCCAGCAGCTCAAAGCAGTAAAGGTAAAAGCTGCCAGAGCTACCAGAGGTTTTATTCCTGCACTTTGGAACAACTAACAGGCCTGTGCCGGAGGACCTGAGGGGCCTGGATGGCAATACATGGCAATACATCACAGTGTAGTACATCCATATACCTATTCTTATAGCACAACAACACAGTGACACTTTCTTCACAGATAAACATGTTTCTGATATGACAAAGTGGTGATATTCTTATGCTGATTAGTAAAGTCACAAATGAAGTCTGGAGAGTAAGACTAAGTGGCCATTAGAAAGGGGAACTGACACTGAAGCTTAGCTTACAATTTTGAATAGTCACCAAAAGGTTGACAACCTACTAAGCTTACAACACAACTTTTTTTTTTGTTCCTTTTCGATTCAAGTTAACCTGTGCAGATGTACTGCCTCATTCAGTGAAAAAAACAAAGAAGCCTGTCATACATCAACACGTTCATCAGTCTTTGTTATCGGCAGAGTCAGGGGATGCTGAGGGAAACGGATTGCTTCGCTGTTGCGGCGTATGTAGGCATGGCCGCGGATGGGGTACCACATCTCTGTGAAGGTCAGGTTGCCCACGGTGATGGCACAGCGGCCCAGGACCTTGAAGCCTGACTTGCGGTAGAAGGGAATGAGGAAGTCCTCACACATCAGCACGGCCCGGCGCACACTGGGGAAGCAGCGGAGATACTGCAGGTAGCGCCACATCAAGATGGGACCTTTTCCCTGCTGTCTGAAGGTGCGGTGGACAGCTAGGACGTGGATGTGGACTGTGGAGCCACAGGGCTTGTGGAGAGTCAATGCTTCCTGAGGTAAAGACAGACACTGATTAAAGTGTTGGTCGTTCACATTTGGATACTGAAAGCCTCATTAAGTTGGACTCAAATGATTATTTTTTGGTGTTTTTGAGGAGGAAACTGGCCTACTGCAAAGGCATTGTGCGGCTGCATCAGCATCAAGATGTCTTACTGTGGTGAGCCGGTCCTGATCCCACAGAGAGCCGATGATGAAAGCCACTAGCCGGCCCTCCTCAAACCAGCCCATGGACAGGTCTGGACACAGGGTGAGGAAATGACGCACCTCATCCAGGTGGAGGGGGCATTCTCCTGACACAGAGATAAAGGCTGGAGAGAGAGAGAGAGAGAGAGAGAGAGAGAGAGAGAGAGAGAGAGAGAGAGAGAGAGAGAGAGAGAGAGAGAGAGGGGCTGAATTAGAATGCCAAAAATGGGTCGGCACTACTTTTAGGGTGGCACAAATTGCAAGACCAACTCAGTATAGACCACACAGTGCAGATCTAACATGTTTTCTCTAAAACCATATAAGAAAAATTTGAAGAGTTGGACCATCTCTGTGCCAGCAGTTTTATGCAATGCCAATTTCCACTCAGAAATAGTTAAAAATGAGTTTACCTGCTCATCGTGGACAACTCACCTTCCCTCTCGATCTCAAAGACGCTTATGGCATCTTGCGTGTTGAGCGGCCGCACCTCGCTCGCGGGCAGCGTGTGTCTCCTCTGAATGCCGGGCGAAATAGAAGTTGGTGTCTGCATTGGTTTGATGAAAGGCTGGGCGCCCACAACGGACATCATATGAATCTGTAGAGAAGTTTCCTCCTCGGCTGGCTCGGATCACCCTGTGCAGGCTGTGGGAAGCCCTGCGAGGAGACGAGCGAGCTTTCAGGCAGCATTTATAAGACAGCCCGGGTGGATGTGATTCATCAGCCCATTTGCATTTGAATATTTCAAACCAATTACAGAGCATGAAAGTGAGACCTGAGTGCGACAGGGTGTGTGGCCATTTACCCAACCCTGTAATTAACTGCGTCCATTATGGCTATTTTGTTTGAGCCTCCAATGAATAGGCATTTACAGATATAAATAGGCTGTTATAACAAATTATTGTCATTTCACCAACACCTCCAGCCTGTAGAGAGTGTGCGTGGCGCCTGTTGACCGGGTGGCTGACCTTGACCCAGGAGAGTCAACTCACTGAATGCTAAGGTGAGACTCTGTCCTGCATCTAATATCATTTGCAACCAAAAGCCGCTTACATTTGCTGGGAACGAGACGGGAGTTGTATCTGGCCGGTGTGATCAGTCACTAGACGGAGGTCAGGTCACCAAATTAAACGACATGGACGCACAGTTTAGAAGTTGCACTGGCTGTGAAAGCTCCCCACTGTTTTGATATGATTATTTTTGGCCCGATCCTCGCTATAATCGATTACAGGTGACGCAATCGACCAGATCAAATTTGGAGCTCACTTAGGCTGCTGTGTTGCAAATGTCATACATTGCCACGGCCAAATGAGCGCAAATGCCACACGTTTCATTTAAGAAGCCAACTTACCCGGATAGACTGAGGTGTGGGATCTCTGTTGGGTCGTTTTTTGGATTGATTTTGTGGCCTGCGTGACTGGCTGACCAGCTCTCCTGCTCTGCCCTGCCTCTCCTGCTCCACCACAGACGTCTCCCTTCATTATAGAGTGATTATTACTATGAGTCACATGATGAAGGATTACAGAAGTTGTTTCCACAACTCGGCGCATTACATCCACTTTATCTCTTCCCTCACAACGGATACAACTGCATGGCTCCTCCTTGTTGAGGGTTAAATGCTGCAGAAAGTGGCTGTGGTTCTATATGATGTCTACTGCCATCATACACATCATCCTGAACTGGTGCATCTTATCCTGATCCGGCAATGGTGCCCAACTGCCTCTACTTGTTTTTCTGTCTTCACACGTGCCAAAATATTATTTATCGACTAAAAGCATAAAGAAAAAAAAAAAAGCCAGGCTAAAATCATAAAGTTGTGTTTAAACCAACAACAACACACAGAGAATTTGATTATTCTGAATTTATTACCATTCAGGCATTCAAGATTATAGCAGGGTTTTATGTGTCCAGTCTGATTCTTATAAAACATATCTCTGGAAAAATATAGATAACCTCTCTCTAACACACAGGAATAAATCATTTATAAAAATGCCATGACAGTAATGACAGACAAGTATCAATATTTGTATATCAAAAAGAAAACCTACTACTGTTGTCACATCAAAACAGCCTGTGGAATACAATGATTTAACAGTACAGTCCCATAAGTTAACAGTAGTTGAAAACTCCCTACACCAAGAGGCAGATATTGATTATTATTATTTTTTGTTTGTTTTGCAGTTGTATACAAGTATCAAGTATTATCATCTATTTTTTTCCTCTTATGATAAATTACAATAAGTTGGATGTTGTTTTCTATGCATGAAGATTTGTGTACAGAATGCATTGTCTAGCTTGGATACTGGAGCTGATCCATGTTGTAAGATTGGTTCATTCATGATAATTATTTCATATAAAAAAAGCAAGTAAGAGGCGGGGGTTTGATCAGTTTGTGCCGTTACAACATCAGGATATAACAGGGAAAAGCTTCGTTCTATGCCCTTGAATGAGCAGACTGGAGAGGAAGTCCAGCAGAGGGAACCCTCACTCCAGACATGTGCAGCCACGGCACTTAATGCATCCGCAAAACTTCTCTACACCCTTCTCTACTTCATACATGTGGTAATGAACAGTGTATGGGCTGCTGCAGAAACATCTCTGACAGCAGAGCCCTCTGAAAACCAATAAAAGCACCTGGATAACTTCACTGAGGATATGACATTGGTATAAGGTATGCTGTTGGAAGGCTGTACAGAAGACTAGTGCATGTTAGAATATGTAAATGTCTCATTAAAAAATAAGAAATAAAAATCAATCTGTAGACGGAAACCGGCACGGCAATGAAAAGGTAGAAACCTAAACTCTGGGCATGGATTGCTCATCAGTAAAAGGTCAACTTCAAGTACAATTCATCAAAGAAACCTCCCTTCATTATACATTAAATGAAGCTACGTTCAGAGAATAATATTTGTGTTTCCCACGATGGACGATCATTCGTGGTTCTTTCATAAACCCAGGAAAAACGGCAGAGACACAATGTGTGCAAGCAGCTCATTGAATTTGATTGTACCCCACTCAATATAACAGCAGTGTATTTATCAAACCTTTAAAGTCGATGAAACAGCACACACTTGAACTCCATTAGCCTGTTCACATTCTGCTTTTCACATACAGCATATCACATGATGTTTAAAGGAATACTCCAATATTTTGGGCAAAATACCTTTTGGTCATACCAAGACTAAGACATGATGTTTGATACCATTCTCACCTCTTTACGTCCAGTTACTATGGGTAACATTTGGTGTTAGCTTAGCATAAAGAGTTGAAGTCTATGGGGGTCATTAGCCTAGCTCCGTCAAAGTGAAAAAAATAAACCTTAAACTTTGAAGCTGTCTTATTTACACAGTACATCATTTATATTTGAAAGACATGTCTTGGGATATTAAAAAAACAAGGTGTTTTAGGAGAAGTTAGATGGTGGAACTGTAACCGCTGAACACATTTATCCTGCAGCTTATTGCAATGATCTGTGCAATGAAAGTCGAGGAAGATCCAGGACAAATTAACTTAATTAACCAAAAATTCTCTCATTCATTCATTCATTCATGAAAATCCTTTTTAAAAAATTCCAAGATGTGCCTTTGAAATAAACATAATGCACTGTGTAAATAAAACAGCTTCAGAGTTGCTGTAAGGTTTATTTTTTCACTTTGATGGAGCTAGGCTAATGATTCCCATAGATTTCAAGTCTTTATGCTGAGTTAACACAAAATGCTAGCCATAGAAAGCGAACCACTGAATGTATAGAGGTAAAAATGGTATGAAATATCTTGTCTCAGTCTGGGTAAGTTGGGAAAAAGGGGCATTTTGCCCAAAAGTATCCCTTTAAGAGGTGTTGCTTTATGAATCAGCATTCATAAGATCTTCACTACCCTGTCAACATTCTATTTTTTTTTTTTTTTTTTTTTTTTTTTTTTTTGCTTACAGAAAATATTATCTTAAGGTAACAATAACTGATATTACTGATCTCTCTAATTAAAATAAGAATAAGCTGCTATAAGCTGTCCTATACTGGTGTAATAGATATGGCGCGGTCATCATGACCTGAAATGAACTGGTGAGAGAAAGTGTGTGTGTGTGTGTGTGTGTGTGAGACATCGAGTGTGGAAAGAAAGAGGGGTCCTTATGATAATGCTAACATTTGCAGTCTTCTCTGCTCCTGTGCACTAATGCTCAGCACCCCAGCACCCACAGCCGACTAGTGAAAAGGCCACGCAGCGGAGCAAAGCACTTGACTCCCTCCAGCTCACACTGATCCCATGCCTCAGTCTCAATATGCAACATTCACTGACCCGGCGCAAAACCCTGCTCTCCACTTTGTGCTTCAAACAATTAGGGAAATCTGAATAGCTGTCTGGCAATACCATGTTATGTAACTGATGAAACTGACTTTAAAGCATTCATAAGATTAAAAAAAATACTCTCAAGCTCTCTTTTTATTTAAACATCCTTCAGTGAGCTTTTGCATTCAGATGTAAAGCTTAATAATAAGGACACATTAGGTGCTGATGGCTCATTAACCTTAGGAGGGAGAGAGTACAATCTTAAGATGGTAAGAGGAGAGGGATCATATGCACAGCAGCAGACCATCCCCCTCCCCCTCGCTAAGTGCTGCAGAAATGCAAGCGAATGTGTGTGCGTGTGAGTGAGAGGAGCTGTGCATATGAGGAGGGGGGATGGTGAGAGTGAGAGAGACTGGGTGTGTGGGTATGCGTGTGTGTGTGTGTGTGTGTGAGTGGAGGTGGTTCTTGGTGATGGCAGCAGAGGGAGCAGGGTAAGAGAAAGGACAGGGTAGGAAATAGATGAGAGGTGAAACCTCAGCTGGCCAGGTTTCTCTCTGCTTTGCCAGCACTTTATACTTTCTCCCCGTCTCACTGAGCACGGAGGTATGAGCGAAGTTTTCACACGGAGGTGAGATGGGGGTGGCTTGAGTTCACTGGTTGCTACTGCTGCATTATGACTACATCTGATGTCAGAATTCATGATGCATTTCATATAAACTATGGTTTTAAATACAGATCCAGGTGATGCACTGTGCTTGTCAATAGATTATCTCCACAGCTGAGGGCTACAGAGCGTTCTGTAATGTGCTCTTTATTGGGGGCAGGTGGTGCTGTCAGGCCGGGGCAGTCTCCTCAGCAGGGCCACTGCCCAGGAAGAAGATCACTAGCCTGGTGTGTAGTGGGATGAGGGGCGTGGCCCAGCCAGGCTGCCTTGCCAGAGCCCCGCGGGACAGGAAAATGTGCTTCTCCTCACGTGTGTCATGCTTATCAGGTCCGACAGCTAGTGGAGCGCACAATGCACTCCTCAGCCACAGCATCGTGTCGCTTTGCTCAACAGCCCTGGATGCACAGTCACAGACACACAACATACACACACAGGTATATGAAGGCACACACATGTGCTAGCATATACATCCACTCATGCATGTGTGCACAAACACACATACACACAGACAGGCACACGTGCACATGCAGTACTCTTTTTCTCACTCTCTTACACACACACACACACACACACACACACACACACAAACATACATGCACACACTCTCTTTCTCTGAGCTGGGACCAGCCAGCAGCAAGAACAACCACCCATGGCTTTAACCCTGAATCAAACATTGAGACAAAGGGGGAGGGGTCCATCAAAAATAGGGCAAGTTGTCTCCGTAGAAAAATAGAAAGAGGAATTTCCAAAAGCTGATATAATGTCTTTGGCACTTCTGAAAACACAGTGTAAATAAAGAAAGCGACTCAGAGTAATAAAGCCCAAACTACTGAGAAATAGATAAATTCTACAGCCAGAATAAAGGAGGATGGGTAAAGATGGACAATCCAGGTTCATCCACATATAAGTCTGGCCAGTCCTGGGTGGATATGAGCCTGGACAGGCCCATACTCCACCATCTCTCCGTCCACAGTGATCATGCCCTGCGGAGAGAGGGGCTCCAGCCGCAGGGCCTTCACCTTCTCGTACACAAGGTGGGGGCAGCCGCAGGCCAAGTGAGCCCCCTTCTCCATGGCAAGGAAAAGGCGCAGCAGGGCGGGACGGGAGATGCCCGCTGTCACATAGAAGAGATGAATCAGCCCGTCATTTGCCAGAGCACCTGGGACTGTCCACAGGTCCTCAGCCAGGTGAGACTGGTAAATAGCCAGCACCAAGACAAAATCCTCCTCCCGAACCACTGTCCAGCTCTCTGGAACTGGCTGGTCCAGGCCGGGAAGCAGGGAGTCGGGAGGCCCTCTGGTGTTGCTGTTGCTCTGCGACTCAGGTCTCTTGGTGGTGATGGCGTTGTTAGAGGAGTTGGTGATGGTGTTGTGGTTGGAGTTTGTGCTGCTGCGGTTGTGCAGAGAGTTCTGATTTGGGGACGTGTTGGGAACGGGCCGACAGGGAAGAGAGGTGCAGAACGAGTGGTGCTGAGGTGTGGAGGGTGGAGGGCTGGTCTTGATGCTGTTTCGAGGAGGTTTTGGTGCCTCCTTAATAGGCAGGTATGCCAACCTGCCCTGGTACACCCTGAGGGAAGCCAGGCGCACCAGGGTGCCCATCAGAAAGCGGATTGCACCAATGTGCCGGTACTTCTCGCTTTCAATGTCGACATCGGCCACAAAGCCCCAGGCCAGGGAGAGGAAGGAGAAGACGCGCTGTTTAGATGCCAGGTGGACAGACACCAGGTCCAGAGAGACAACCAGACCTTTACACAGCATGAAGCCACAGCTCAATAGTAGCTCTTCATTCCATGCTGGAGGTGACCTGTGGGAAGGTCACACAGGACACAGTCAGAGACAGCCATAGCGTAGTATCACATTACATGACAGTGTAATGAATTACTGTAGCTGTGTAATATCACAGGGAGACAAGAATCTCCAGTCTATGAAGTGATACAATCCAAACCAATAACACTGGCTGTGCCATAATTTTTGTTGCTCTTGGTTCTTTTTTGTATATAGAAATGAGCATTTGCCGAGTAAAATATTTTAGTCAGTGGTGCAAAAGTTATGTTGGGGGTTCTGGAGGGCTTTCCAAGGGGTCCTCAGTAATGTATAAAATAAGGAAAAGACATTATGTCATTGTGTACTGCGTGAGCTAAAATTGGTGCCAAGTGTGGAAAAAACTGGTGCAGTTGACACCAAACTCACATTTGATGTATCCGTTTATGCAAATCGCCTTAGAGTAGATACTTTGAAACCAATAACAAGGACAAATAATAAACATTGCGCAGAAAACCACCGGTCTGCTTAATGTAAAGGGTATTTTGTTACACATTCAAATCTCCTCCCTATCAAAGTTCAGTCATGTTTGCAGTTTATGGTGGGGTATTCCATGACTGCCCCACTGACTTAAATTTTAGTAGCACCACAGAAAATTTGGTAAGCTGTGGCGTATAATATACCTTATCTGCCTCATTTTTTATGTTCCTTGCCACAATTCCAGTCAAATTTCACCGGAATTGAATTCACGAGAAATTATTCGGATGCAAAAAAGACTTTTAACATTATGTTTTAATCTTGCCACTTGGAATCTATTTGTAAGTGTCAGTTAAATTAATTTTTAACTGAAAACAAATCTTTTCAGAATAGGGTCATCCAGGGGGTGCGTGACTAACTCGACGGTCTGGAACATGAAAAAGTCCGGAAACCCTCGGCTTAAGTGGCTATTAAATCCCTGTTGTTTTCTTTTGCTGCCCTGTTATCATCCAACCAGCAGGGGGAGGTAATGCCTACCGACCAGGAGAGTGGGTCAACTGGTTCCACAGCTGCATCCTGGACTATAATCACTCATAATGTGCTGAGTTTCTAAACCCATTACATCATTCCTGTGAGAATTATCAGCTGCCTGAAATGACCTGCTTCCGTACAGTGAGGCAGTCAGACCTTGCTCCACTATCTCTGCTCCCTCCTGAGGAATAAGTCTACTCTGTGCCCAGTCAGCCGTTAGCATAATTACAGCCTCACACAGGAGATAAATCACCTTTTTAGTCTGTGGAAGTTTTTGCCTCCTCTATGCTTTTGTGCTATGGTCCATGCATTTAAATGACTCATTAGTGGATTGACTCACTGTGAGTAATTGTGGATGGAGGCAGCGAGGGCGTTGCCCGAGCCACCTGGTAGAATGCCCAGCGGAGTCTGGATGGCCTCTTCCCAGTCCTCTCTCTCCATCAGACCATTTATCACCTGGGCGAACATGAACAAGCACGGAAACAGAATCAGACCGTGGTCTTAAATAGAACATGTTGCCTTACAATCTGGTATCACCTGCTTGTTTCTTAGATAGACACAGCGGTCCTGGAAAGAGCACAGCACTGATGTTGCAAGGCGTGTGAGTCTCACTTCAGCCACCCATGCTAAAGATGTATACATTCATGCTACTGGAAAAAGTCCACTGATTGGCTTATGCCTGTTTTGATTTCGTCTGTCGTCATTTAAAATACTCTAAAAACTGCAGCATCCAGTGAAATCTGTGTGAAGGACACAGAGATGGCAACGAATCCCTAACCACCCAGATTTTACACACTTGACTGCCAAGGCTCTTTGACTGATTAAAATCAAATTCTTGCTTCTAAGGACAATTAAATTTTCACAGGGCTATTCTGAAAAGGGGCTATGAATAGAAACATGGGCTAGAGGGTGGGTATCATTACCATCCATGATTGACTGACTTAGATATTTTTCACCCTCTCTCTTTTTTTCGCACGGCTCATCCTGCCACCCACATATCATGCTGCTATCCTGCCTAAGGAGACTAGTCACCTCGAATAGCAGCCCATCTCCAGACATGATAACCAGGGCATCCCACTGCGACAGGTCAGCCTTCCTCACCAGCTCCCGTGCATGGTTCTGGTGCTCTGGAGGGGACAGGGACACAAGTGAGAGGTGCAAGCAGCTGATAACAGGAGGAAAAATGGGAGGGAGGATAGTGACAAAGCGATGAAAGGGATCTAAAACACAAAGGTGAAAACAGAAAATTATGATAAAGCACAAACAAAACAAAACAAGGGCAGAGAAAGAGAGACGAGCCCTCTTTATCACCAACCTCCCGGGTAGGATCAGGGAGATTAGGGAGCAAAGAGATTCAATTTCCCCTTATCAGGCCAGACATATCACATTAGCCCGTCCAGTGGCTACTCAACAGCTCCAAGGCAGCTTAGGAAGCCAAACATCTGCGGCCGAATTACGTCTGCATGTGTGTGTGTGTGTGTGTGTGTGTGTGTGTGCACGTGTAAGCACTGACACTCTATACATGTGCGTGCATGTGTGCATGTGTTGGTTAATGCGCTGGCTGACGACGGGGCTATTTGCTCAGCCTAGTTTTATTGGCAGTGTCCTTGAGTGTCTGCTGGGGGGGCTCTGTGGGCTCGTCCCACCAGCACAGTTTCCAGCTCTGCCAGCTGAGACTCCCCAGTGTGAGAGAGAGAGAGGAGAGAGAGAGAGAGAGAGCAAAGAACGTATTGATTGTTGATGCCTTGCAGTAACAAGGGCAATAGTTTTCCACCTCGCCTGAGGTACATATCAAATAAAATAAAACAACAGTGGAAACTCTAAATGCCTCCCTCTCCTGCCCCTGACTTAGCTCAACCTCTACCTGTCCCCTAGCTCCCAGTGTTGTTGTTGTTTGGTATGTACCAGGGAGGCTGAGGGCAGAGTGATGCAGTGCTGTGCTGTCAGATGGAGGCGGAGAGGGAGTCAGCCTCCCTCTCTGTACAGCTGACTCAGCACTTTGAGCCCTAGTGGGGCTCGGCCTGATGCTGTGCTTCCCAGCCATTTCCTTATTCATGGGGTCACTGCCTAAACACAAACTCACACACGCCAAGCTAAGCTGCACTTCTGGGCGGCCGAGACGAGGACAACTTATGGTTTTCGTGTCATGCCTCCTTTATGTTCAGTGACAGTCAATTCCGCTCTTCACTGAGCTGCACAGACGCCGGCTGATCTTACAGCTCTGCTGAGGGCTGGCAATACATAAAAACACACTTAGAACTCTTGGGGTGAATTTAATTCACTTCAAACGCAGCTGTTTCCTACTACAGCAGTGTGACAGTTTACCCTCCTGTTCATTTCATTGTGTTACATACTCATAATGATAAACTTTCAAAGCTCATACAGCATGTAAAACACACGCTGACACGTACGGCACTGCTGTCTGTAGTTGTACTTAGGCTTAGGCTCTGTGACATGCTCATCACAGCGCTGTATACTGGGTAAATGGAGGCAGGGAGGCGAGCTGGTGCTGGTTAATCCACTCAGACGGTCTCTTCTGCCTGGTTACCACAGACAGCCACTCAGGCCCTCTGTGACCCATATTCTCCCTCGTCCTTTCTGCTCCGCTTCACTCCTCTGCCGGCTGGGCCGACGCAACCACGCCGAGCATCAGTAATTACACCGTCTTTTTTCATCACCACCCAGCTGCTAACCTTCCTTAAGTCCCAAGGGCCGGCACAAAGAGCCTGCGCATCAGCACTCCTCCTCAAACAAACACACGTGCGCACACAGGCACACACACATGCATACAGAGAGGGAATGAGAGATTTGCTCTTCTCGTCCCTCCTCTCCACTCTCATATTCTGTGTTACTTTGTTGCTTCACAGATTCAGACAGTGCCAAACAACTGCGCTGTGCCTTGCTGACGCTGGCAGAGACAACTATTGTACCTGTCAAACTCTTGTTCCTGTCAAACAGGGGGGTGGGGAGTGGTGGGAGAGGGAGTTGGGGGGCATCACTGGTGAATCTATTTCAGATCTTTTGGCATTAAAGCCTCTCTCTGTTCTCTGGCGGGTCCTCAATATTCAGACAGAGGTGTCCCGGAGTTCAGAGTCTCTGCTGACAGCAAGCAGCAGATGACACTGTGTGGGCTCCCAAAAAGCCATCAGCAACTCATGCACAGCGCGTACCGGCTGGAGTGACAAGTGATGAGATGTGCATGAGTGTGTATTGGTGTGCGTGCACTCGAGTGTTTCTATGCGTATGCCTGCACATATATTTTTTGAGCTTGCGCTGTGCCTGTTGCTGTCATATTCCTGTTGACACAAATAATGCATAAGAACTGCAGAGTGGTGTAGATGGTGCTGTGTTTAAAAGTTTTGAGTGTGAGACAGAGTGTGTGTGCGTCTGTGCTTATCTGTGCAGATACACACGTCAGTTTGTGTGACATGCAGGGTCACATAAACTGTTGGTTAAACTACCTCGTCATATATGTCATATATGCCCCTGTACCAAATAAATGTTGTCGTGTGTTTGTAGCAGAAATGTTTTTATAATAGGAGGAAATGCTACAACACTGCAAACCTCGACAAGGCAAGACTGCTGTTAGTGAGATTGATATGGAGGTTTTTTTTTGTTTCTTTATTGTGCAAACAGATAGAAAAGGTTTGCAATCCAAAAATTATATCTGAGAGCAAAACTATTAACAATGCAATCAAGAAATGGTTTATTGTAACTAAAATAAATTAAAATGCAAGTCAAAGACTTTTGCTTGCGGATCCAAGAGTTTTGTTTGTGAATTGAAAAGAATTGTTTGTGAATCCAAACGTTTTGCTTGCGGTTGATCTTAATTTTGTGGGTGAGACCTACACTGAAAGAGGTAAGACACATCTCTACTGGCCGGTCTTGACAGCTTGGCAACACTCACAGTTATGATGTAATGTAATGTTATGATGTGGACAGGAGCGTGGATCAGAACAGCTACTATAGCCCGCTATTAAACTGTAATTGTTGATGTTGCCAACAAAACTGTGGGTTTGCCAAGAAAATAGTTGGATTCCTAAATAAAACTTTTGGATTTGCAAAGAAAACCTTTGGATTCCCAATTTATTTTCCTTGCAATAAACCATTTTTGACTGCGGCGTTTATTGTTTTGCTATCAAATCCAATTTGATCGTAAACCTACTCTGTGTGATTGCATAATAAAGAAACAAAACACACTTGACACCACAGAATTGACAGGTAAAAACTGACAGCTATGTGTTTGGCTCAGCTAATTGCCTGGCATGACTGTTGCAGAGCAGAATATTGTTTCTCTGTGGCACTAATTTCCCTCAGAGCAAAGTGTATGACGGATGGCTGTATACAATCTGACAGTGACCCTAAATTTGAAATGCAAACAATAATAACATGTGAGTGAGAACATTAGATAAGGAGATGCTGCCCTTTCAAAGAGATAGGGCTCTTGTGTTATTGGCCATCTCTTTTTACAAAAAAGTCTCTGATCATATATGAACCTAACATAGACTATATAGCCCCCGTCTGGATGTAGTGATATATATGTAGCCCATATATGTATATATGAACTTACATGTGTAACATATATATGTGCATAGATGAAAACATCATATTATTTGTATATACACTCAACTGCTCAACATGCAGTGGTGGACAGAGGTGGCTGATGACTCAAAAAAAAAAAAAAAAAAAAAAGAGGGACGACACATGTATTTGTAATATATATTAGAGATGTACAGTATGTCCATATAGGAAAATGTACCAGATGTGAGGTATTTACATAGGACATACATATGGATTTAATAAGGACATATTATATATATGCCATATATTAATATACCCTATTTGTATATATGATATGTCCATATGCATGAATTATAAGTCTGTGTGTGTGTGTGTGTGTTAAGGGGGTGACTGACCTGTGATGACCAGTGTGTAGGGGACAGCAGCCTCCGTGAGCATGCCCTGTACGTGGCCAGTGAAGAGCTGGAGCGCCTGGCCACGCCCACTGTGAGGGTTCACCAGCACCATGACCCTGCAAGGCCGACGCACCTCCGTGTACACCACACCTGAGAGTGAGCGAGAGAGAGAGAGAGAGAGAGAGAGAGAGAGAGAAGCGCAAGTAGAGACAGGATTAAAAATGAAGAGAAAAGAAAAGGGCTGCCTTTCAAAAACTCTCAGCAGTCTCAGACACTCTGTTTACAGCAAAGACAGGAGCATCAAACTCTGTTATTTTGCCTCTCAAATATTTGTTACATATTATAGCGCTAAGACTTTCAGATGTTTCACAGAGGTTGGATGGAGTGCCTCAGGCTCTCTGTGACAACACGGAACACTAATGCCAGAGGCTGTCACGCCATTCAGACAGGTAACACTTCATAGTAACATAATATGCTTCTTTATTCACAGAATGAAGATGACTCTGACCCAGTCATAGGAAGTCAGAAATTACTGACTGTTATAATATTTTTCCCATAAGGAACTTTTCCTGTTGCTTCTGTCTTTTAAGGACGTCCAGATTGCAATAACCACCACTCTGATGATCTGTCATGTCTTGCTCAAGGGCACTTTTCCCACAGATGATTCTTGCCAGCCTGGGGACTTGAAGGAGTCTTTCAACCTTCAAGGCCACCTGGCTGTCAAATTTCTGCCTTGGGTGTCCTCGGAAATGTTTACAAAGACACCAACCTGAGAGAACCCCTCCCTTCTGAAGGTGGATTTAGTAGCAGATGCCCTTGTCTTCTATCTAGCGGACACAGAAGCACCAGAGACCGTATCAAATGAATCACAGAAGACAAAATAAATAAATCTCTTTTTTCGGCTAAAAAGATGTCAAGTCACACCAGCTTGGTTTGGCTGAAGGTAGTGCTGATTTTCTACACTCTTAACAAGTGGGTATGACAGCTGGGTATTCCACCGCATTTTGCATATAATGTGTTGTTATCTAGAGAGATGCATTGAAAAATTAATCTAAGAAAAGGAGGGGGTGGGGATGGGGTCTGCTTAAAACCTGCTTTCCAGCTTCGAGGCAATCATCCCAGTGCAAATATTTGCCACAGCAGAAGAACATCGCCTCATGCCAGCGGGATGAGCTGCTTGCTTTGTCTCACAAAGCCTGTATCTGCTTCAGCCTGCTTTCTGAGTGGTCCTCCTCTCCTTGACATTTCAAAACCTCAGATTCTGCTGCTATGACCTAAAATGACACTGCTGCTGTCACTGCTTCCCTCTTGTTCGCTTGGCTCATGATCCGGACCGGTGGAGGGACCAAAATATCTCAGAGAAAGAGGTGTGAACCCATCAGGAAGAGCGAGGAGAGAGTGTGAAAACACACAGGCACATGGCAAACTCTCTTTCCCTCTATTCATACACATTGGGTTACTATTGTTGTTTATTTGGGACAGAGTACAATGTGGCTTTCAGACACAAAAGGCCCTCTCTACAATTCCAGAATATGAGCGACAACAGTGGAAGCCGGCTTTTGTCAATAGAAGAGCTTTAGAGTCTGGTTTTGCACTCAAGGGTGGACAAATGGGCTCAATAAATTGTCCTGGATGAGCTGAGCTGAAAAACACACCCTTATTAAAGCCACTGAAGCCCTTGAAGAGGTCAAACACAAAGCCGAAATCCCCCTTCTGCAAAAACAAAGACAAAACAACATATGACTTTGGCAACTTTGGACTTGGAAATAAAATTCAGCAATGGCTCGAACACAGAAGCAAATATTGTGGTGTTGCATTGAAGAAATGTCCTGTGCTGCTTCTGTACTCCTCTGAACGGTTGCAAGGAAGGCAATTAAAAAGGAATGTAGACAACTTGCCATGCAAGATAGTTTACTCATTAGCTGAGTGATATGCACTAGCTACTTGAGGTGGGGAACTTGCTGTTGGCATGATTTCAGGTAAAGTAATGCAACGTAATCTAACATCTTATCCGTCAGAATGAGTATAGAAATTGAACTGAGTAGAATTGGCTTTGCATGGTGTTTCCAGAGAACCTACATTGAGTAGCCCTTTTAGAGCAGAATTTTAGACTCTAACCATAACCTGACCCTAACTTTAACCAAACTCAGACCCTAAATAATTCTTAAACTAGACTGAGACCAACTTAACCCCTTAACCATTTCGAAATAAGATTACAATAACACACTCTCAACATAACCTGACCCTAACCTTAACCTGGTGCAGTGAGCATGAGGGAGAACAGCTCCTTCGTATTCATTCCACTAATAATAAATTACTAATAATACTAATAATTACTAAATAACTAACCATCACCACAGGCCCTGTCCTCCTAACAACCCCATTGTAACTACCGACAATACATGCAGCTTGTCTGACAGGACTTTGGGCCATTATTTGCTGCAGCAGGTAAAGACTAAGGGGATGAGGTGATTCCATAAAGCTGAACCAAGGCTGACAGCTCCTGCTACCTGGTCCCGGGCATCAGGGGCTGCCACATGGTTTCACGTTAACTCCGAACCAGTGTCAAGGCGTGTTGTTCTTCAGGGTTGTGGCAGATAAGTCACGGATGTGGACCTGTGCCTTCTCTCTTGAAAACTCACCTCGCAAACCGCCCATACTATTGAAATTGTAGGTGAAGGGGTAGGTGAGAGATATGGAGTGTGATCTAAGCGTTGTAATAAATCATCTATTTCTTTCCGACCATTTAATAAATTTGTCGAATTTGGTGATTCTTTATTCATGATTTCTTGTTTAGTTTATCACAGGAAATGACTTTTACACGATGCTAGTGCAGTGCCCGTTCAAAACGTGTCTGTTCGGAACGGGTGGATTGCTTTGCATCTGGTGTTGCTGCTTGCAGGCTTCTGGAGAACCACTCAACCAAACAACTTCACACTCAAAGCTGAATTTCCATTGGGTCCTCAGCAATACAGCCGCCAAGTGTGAAGCTGATTGGATGAACAGTTGTCGAGATAATCAAAGGACAGACAGCCAGAGTGTGCCTGTGTGTGTGTATGTGTGTGTGTGTGTGTGTGTGTGTGTGTGTGTGTGTGTGTGTGTGTGTGCACGTGTACACTCAACACTGCACTTCCTTGGGTGCTCAGCAATACACCCGCCAAGTGTGAAGTCAATCGGATGAATGGTTATCGAGAAAATCGAAGGACAGACACACACTCATACAGAGATTCCTCCAACAATCGTGCATCCATGTCATGTTTTAAGAAAATTTTTATGTGTAAGATAATTTTTATGTCTTTCAGGCTGTCTATCAGGATGTTTATGTTTTGCATGAAAGGACTGCAAGCACAGAGAATTTGTTTCCATCATAATTTGCATGTTAAAAATACTGACAGGCCATAATTCAAAGTATCTCTAAACCTCTCAGACAGGCTTCTTTTAATGGCGGCAGTTAAAGTTGTTTAAACTGGGCTATAAAAATTCCAAATGATAAGGCAGCGCAGTGTTACTTTGAACCTCTGATGGTCTGATGCCCGCTCCCTGAGCCACTGTTTTCTAACGCCCTGCCTCCGAGTTATGTTTCTGACAACAACCTCTTCAAGTGGATATTGCTCTAGGGGCGCGATGTGTGTGTGTGTGTGTGTTTAAGTGTGTGACTGAGAAACAACGAGTGTGAAATCTGTCTGTATTTTTTGATGTGAAGTTGATACCTATGGGCAGACGTAGCTCTGTGCCATAGTGAAAAGCTGTTTGACAAGCAAACTCTGAACTCCTCTGTGTGCATTTCACAGTTACAAGTAGGTGAACAGCCAAAGGCAGAGAGGTGACAGCCAGACTCAAAGTGATGATGCGATGGCGCCAACAAGCTCATGAGAAAATCTATGAGGCAAAAAAAAAAAAAAAAAAAAAAAAAGAGTTCCTCTACTATCCAGGTGACAGCATGCTTATTACTATGCAGATTTCTAAATATAGTTTCACCAACAAGTAGCCGATCTTACAGCACAGATTTGTTTACCATTTAAGGAAACTCTTCCAAAAATGTACACAAGTGAAGATGTCTTCCAGTGAAAGCTGTCTTGTCTCAGGTGCACTGGGGTGTAACTACGTGTCAAAAGTGATTCAGACTGGACTGAGATATTTGCAAACAAGCTGGATTCCAAGGTCGAGCTGGGGACGGGAGCATGGGCAGGAGGGGGTTCAGAGGGGTAGAGTAAACACCGCAGCCCCCTTGGCCTCAGGAGGCCCTGACAGCCCATCACGGCACTGTGTCACAGAGCAGGAGACGAGGGGTCCGGAGGGACCCAGACGAGAGGCCTGGTGGGGTGAGAGGTCAGCTGGCTGTGGCTGTGCTCAGCTCTTGTCTCCTTCCCTGGTGGAAAAGCAGCAGCGGTGACTTTAGCCCAGCCGCAGGGAGGAGAGATCACACACTGACAGATACAAGCCTGCCCTGCGGCTGCTGGAAAACACAGCCGTTTATGTGTGAATGGGACAGACCACAGCTCGTTTTTAGCTTTTACTCTTTCATCCCTACTTCTCCCAAGCTTATATCGAACCTCTCTACACACACACACACACACACGCACACACACACACACGCATGCACACATACACACACACAATGCACAACCTACACAAGAATCACATTTAGCCCTGAAACAGCTTCCAGGATCTTACAAATCTGAAGGGGTATTTGGGGTCAGCTACAGGAGGACCATGAAATGATTCAGATGATTTTACAAATCGTTAAATACAGCCTGTGTGTGAATGTAAAATCTATATTTGGCCCCCATATGAGCTGCTGGAAGAGCAGAAAAGGCTACAGCCAGGAGGGAATACAAAAGTCTTACACTCATGCTGGGACCAGTCAAAGCAAGTAACCATCATCTCATTCCCTCGCATGCAGTCTTATTGTGGTGCGTCTATGCATGGGATATAGGAGACCATTAACTTGTGCAGGACTGTATTATAGTGTATTGACTTCATTATTTATGGCTCAATCACTTCAAGGACCTTGCTCTGGGAATAAAAACCCAGTTCGACAATGGATACTATAGATTCCACAACACAAACCCAAATTACAATTAGAACAAATTAGAATTCGGTTTAGAGTAAATTAGAAATATAACCTCGCCATAAACACCTTCAAAGGGGCTTACTCCAGCATAGCTGCACCTATTGAATTTCATGTTTACTCATTTTTCACTTTGGTTAAAACTACGTGACAGCGATAGCTTTCTCACTAAATACAAATCTTGCAGTGCAACTGCACTTTTAATCCAACCTTTCCATCTGCAATGCCAGATGAGATGACATGTAATTAACTTTGGGGTAAATACACTATGAGAGATTAGTGAATCACTCTGACTTTCATAAACCCTCTACAACAAGGCTTTATCAAAGCAACAGCACATTCCACTGCGTCTAACATTATTCATTTAAAACACACACTATATTCTGTTAAATACTGTATTATTGGCTGTCCCAGATCTGGGATGCTAAAACAACCTTATAAATTAATAATGTCATTGCATCATCACTGAGGCACTGTATTACAAAGAGGGAGTAAAACAATCTGGAGTGAGGGACTGAGCAACAAAGTCTCTGTTTGCATTTCAATGGCGTATCGCTTGCGGCTATTGATGGCTGATTCATTTATATGTGTGAAGTGACATTTAAACACATCCATCTCCGGAGTCTTTTCACGAGTCAAGTGAGTTGGCAGTGAGATGGGCTGCCCAGTTACCTCTCAGGTTACCATCTGCCTGCCTGGCATAGGGTGGCAACTGAAACTCCTGCTGCCCCGGGAGCAGAGAGAAGCTGGATGTTCATCGCACAAAGAGCCCAGTCTTACTCTCTCTTTCCCTTTGCAACCTGGGGGCGACCTCATTCCTCATCCCACTACTAACACTTGACTCCATCCTGGGCAACCAACATTCCAAATTAGTCACTGCCAAGTCAAATATCCTTTTCCTCCTCTGAACTGCGCTGGCTGCCTGGGGGTGCTTGCCTGTGGGCACAGAGCTCTGTTTTATATTTTAAACCAATAAACACATGTGTATTACAAGATAGTACCGACTCAGTATGAGTAGGTTTAGCAGAGCTGCCTTTGATGCAAAGAGAGGCACTTCATCATCTGTACCCAAAGGATGAACAGAGAGTCACTTTGTTAGTTTGGGAGTAATGAAGGCAAACAACTTCTCATCAAGTGTCCTCATTTCCCCCCAAGTGAGTGATAGGGGTAATTAGCCAGATAAGCACCATCCATATTCATCTAAATAACCGACTTGTATAACAGCACGGAGAAGAGAGAGGTTGATGAGATAGGAAGATGGTTACTTTGCTTAAAGGAGAGCAGCAATTCAAACAAAGGGAGACATGATGAGACCTAATTAGATACAGCAGCGGCAGCAGCACAAGATGATAAACAAGTTTTGTTTTGTTTTGATGTGAAATTCCACCCATCAACAATAGATTCACTGTGGGAGTTTACCGAGCAGAAATAATAAGGAGGACCAGGCAGCTACCCTCTGTTGTCAGCAGATCAGATTAAAAAACCCCTTTTGTGAATACGCATAAACAAGCAGGATCAAGTGTCTGTTGTGGCACAAAATGACACTTTGTCGTGTCACTAGCAGCCAAATGGATCGTACAAATTGGTGAGTACATGGAGAACATGAGCCAGGTGTAATTGCTGCCAGGGGAAAAAAGTGGGAGGTGGCACTCCTTTCACAGCAGGTAGAGCCAGTTCCTTTGGGCAGGTGGAATGTCACAGTGCATTCCTCCTTCTCTCACATTACCAAGAGCACAAAATGATTTTGTTGTGGGGGGAGGTAAAACTGAGGTATGGTTGAGTGGGCTTTAACAGACACTGAGAAGTTATTTACCTGTTACTTGCATTTCAATCATGTGCCCTTCAAAAGAATTAGTTGCTATCAAATAAAACTAGACAAACCGTATGAATGACCACCAGGCAAATTTCTAGAATATCCAACCTGGGACTTAAAACATGATTGTGGTGCTCAGTAGAGGCAGCAATTTTCTGACCCTATTGTACTTCAGTAGCATTTGTTGTATTCTTTACACTCCTGTACAACCCAATATAATTCCTATGACATTCCTTTGGAGATTTAGACCTAGTTTGTTGGAAATTGTGGTATTGCTGTGGGAATACTGTGTTATTCTCTTTCCACAAGGGAGGTTACCATAGGTTCCCAAATTAAAGTCACGCAGAGCACATAGGTTAATAAATGAATTTCTCTGATGATGGTGACTGATGATTTGACCAGTGTTTCCTGTAGTGCTCACCATCTCGCCGCGGTATCTGCTGCACGGAGGCATCTCTGATGGCATGAGCCCATCTCTCAGCCTCCTGGAGGTTGGCGACCGGGTCCTGGACCAGTGCGACCCGAAAGCACTGCTCCACTCTCTGACGGGCCACGCCGGAGCTCATCCACCGCCTCTTGAACGGGTAGAAATAGGCTGAAAAGTAAGCGCCGATGTCCGTGCTGTCCCGGCCCCTGTACGCCCGGCAGCCGATACAGTCAGTCAAGTTAAAAACCACCTTAGTCCGTCCAGGTGACGAGGAGATCTTCTGGATGGCCAGGGCGCTCTCCGTCAGGCTAACCGAGTACCTGACCCTGTCGTTCAGCGTATCAGTGAACTCTCCGTACAGCACACCCACGACCCCATTTCGCTGACGGGACGGGTCCGGTTCAGAGGCATCTTCTTTCTCCATGCCGGACGGAGAGGACGACGCGTCCCGCGGGCCGGTGTGCGGATGGCGGTGCGGTGCGGACTCTGCGGCTGCCTGTCCGACTGCTGTGGGACCCCGAGTCCAGCACAGCAGCTTTCCTAGTTTAGAGTCTCTCCCTAGTGACTGAGAGGGGAATGGCACAGGGATGGGCTGCTCCAACCTGGATGCGAGCGCATCACTCCATCACTTGTGGTGGCCTGCACACCTCAGTGTAAGGAAGCCCCCAGCTTGGACAGTGAAAAAAACAAACAAACAAAAAAAAAAAAAAAACATGGTGTTATTTAGTGAAATCAACTCATCTCTAACCATCAACACAACACATAGCTCAGTTCAGTTTGCAAATACAAGCCGCCATAATGAGGTTATGTCACGCCACTGAAATGAGTGGAAAGAACATCTTACCAAGCATTATGAATTTTAATAAGAAACATTGTTGGATAATTAACATACCCCCAGCATATATTACATTGCAGTTACCCCTCAGAAACCCTCTGTTCTCTTTAATGATAGGAATTTTGCTGTATAGCAGAGGTGCCTGAACATTTTTGAAGTGTACAATCTTCTCTGATCCGCCAGTAAGCTTATGCTGGCCAAACTATTAGCTTATTTTAGATTAAAAAAATAAAATAAAATAATTGATAGGTTAGATGCTCTTACCCTGCCCTACCCTTCAAGGCCACAAGAAAAGGCTTGTGGCACTGACTGCAAAATGGGATAGGCCTATTATTTGGAATAAAATAAAATAAAATAAAATAAAATAAAATAAAAGACACCGTCGAAATTAATCATGGGCTGAAACCAAAACTCACTAGTGACAATCAGTGGATATTATTTTACAATTAATTTAGAAAATGTAATCATCTGTGTTTTTATTGAGCATTGACCATCATACAGCAGTTGATGTAAAAATGGGCATAAAGTTTCAGAATGAATTCCCGCTCGAGTCACATAACACTGCATTCTGAGAGTTAATAGCGACGTGATTGTACTTTCTGATACTTTTTTTTTTTTTTTTTTTAAATATATATATATATTTTTTTTATATAAAATTATTTTATATATTTTTTTATATAATATATATATATATACATATATATAAGCCAGGCCTATTCTCCATCAATCGTATGGTATAATTTTTGACATGGACAATAGTAATTGGTTATATTAAGTATTGTTGAAATATTTATATATAGTGTTCTCATAGTTTTTGTAACTTATCATTAAAATCATCAACATTGTAGTTCGTTGTCTTAACAACACTACAGGTGATGATGATGACGACGATGATGAAGATGATGATGATAATAGCAGTTCGTGAATCTTTATCACCGCGATATAAAGGCAAATGCATTATTAAAGCCAGAGATGATAAATTGATAATGAGTTGAACTTTTTCTCACACCCTGTGCGTGCCACTACTCGGGGTTCCATCATTGGTGAAGAATTAATCACATGGGACGTGACGTTTACACTGTATAAAAACCTCATCGCGCGAGATTTACGCTCCTGTTGGCGAGCTTGCTGAAAGCGGAGGGAGTTAGAAGAAGGTTGTGAACATTTTTAAAGCATTTGTGCCGGCAACAGTTAGTTTTCATATTCCATAATGACGTTGTGTCGAAACATGAACTTGAATGCAGATCGTCCGCCATGAAAGAAGACTGCTGATGTGAGTATTACTGCACGAGAGGGTGCTTAGGTCTCTGGAGCTAACTGGCTAGCTGTTAGCCTGCGAGCTTGATTTCAAACAGACACGTGCAAGAAGTGATATTGGACAGAAGTAGCCGTCCTGCTTCACAAGTTACACGACATGACTGATAAACTATATCACCTTATTATTTGGCATTTCCGTAAGTTATATTCAGTTGTAGTTTAAATCTCTGAACAGTAATGTTATAAATGTCGCGACAGAGGAGCGCGGCCTCTTCAACCCCACAGCTCACATGGACGCTTGTCCTGACTTTTGGGTAACCTTACAGACCCCAAAGTAATCCAGCTGTTGTCCCATTTCACAGAAAACCTGGACCAACGTGGGGTGAACAAGGCTATCCTGCCTGCGATGAGATCATGTAACAGCAATGATTTGATGTCCAAGGTAAAGTTTATTGGAAACCCATTATTATGGCTTACGTTTGACGCCCTGCAATGCAGTGATGAATTTTGTTATCCCTGTCTGAATCTCAAATGTGGAAACTGATGGTATCTGATGACTTGCTGCACACAGATAGGTGACGTGACATAACGAAGAGCTTTTATTAATACTTTCATATCATCACACAGGTTGCCGAAGCTTCATTTCCGCTTTCACTGCGCAAGCCTGCGAAGAGGTGTCGTGTTAAAGGTATGTATGAAAGAGTTTGTTTTAATCATGGTTGCTGTGGATTCAGTGACGAAATTGCTTTATAGGAAGTGCCGTCTGATGCGATAACTGACGATGGCAAAAGCTGTTCTGAGAAATGCCACAATATCTGTGATACAGGCCGGAGTAATCGTGCATAAATGACCTCACTGTAGTTCACTCTTTCTCTACAGGTGTGACACAGTTGCCTGCACATCTGAGATGGCCGATGGGTCCTGAAGTGGGGAAAAAAAGCAGGTAAATGCTTCACAAGTCAAATTTGAGAAATGATTTTGAGCAGTCAAGCTGGTGATGATAAAAGTTATCCCTGTCTGAACATGTCTGTGGAGTCATGGTAACCTGAGGCTTGATGTGAGACACTGGACCAGAATGAGATTGATGGAGAACGTGGAAGTTTGGGTTATAGTAGCTGTAAAATCTTAATGTGTTTTTTTAATTTACAGGTTGAATTAAAGAAGAGGCAGATGCATCACCACCTTGTGCTCAGTGAAGTTACCGGACAAGATTAATGGATCACTCCTTGCAAATGGAATATTTTAACCTTGACTGTGAATGTTAATCAGTCTGGTCTCCTGGTCAAATAAAACCATGACTAATTCATGACCCTTTTGTATTCATGTAAGAGCCAAGAAAGATTGCTGTAAAGTGTTTAATAAACTTTAAAGCATGATATATCAAATTCAAGTGTCGTGGCACATTCAAGTATTCAAAAGGTGAAAAGTAACAAAACCCTGTCCTCTTCATCCCTCCCTGTCATCATTCTCCTTGTTCTGCCTGTTGAGGCGGCTGTGTAGCTGCTGCTTGTCTAGGCTCATGCCCCCCTAGTGCCTCTGTCATATCATCTGCAAGCATTTTTTTTTTTTATTAAAACAATTTAATTTGCTCACTGGGTTGGCACCTATTGGGCACCTGTGTGGCCAGGAAGGGGTTTCCCTCACTGTGGTCCTTCAAGATTTCTTCCCTTTTTTTTTTTTTTTTTTTCCCCTGTTATGATCGTCCTGTTTGTTATAAACTTGGGCATGTGAAGTCCTTGGGGATTATCAGTGATGTTGGGCTTTAAACTTGAACAAAGGCTACTACATCTTGTTCAATCTGTGTGGAAACTGTAAGATGATTTCTTCAATGTATCTAGGAAGAACTGCTCATCCTGGAGGTAGTCCCGGTCCTGTGAAGAAATCATGGCATGAAATGTAAGATTTTGAATGAAGTCAGTCAAGTTATTAAATTAAGTAGTTATACTGTGATTCTAGAGCTAAGGCTTTTGTCATCCACACAAAACGTCTTCTCAGTCACCTTCTCTGCCGTGTGCTTGAGCCGAGCCAGCCTGGCCTGGAGCTCGATGGACTGAGGGCTGGCGACTGAAGTCAGGGGAGTAATATTCAAAGTAGATGTCAGCTCAGCGTTTGGCAACATTGAACTATAGTCTGGAAATAAAAATGGCAAACAATAGTTTAATTGTTTGCACATAAAAACAGTTTCCTGTTAAATACATCACATTCGGAAAAAGCTTTCAGGTACCTCACCTGTAAAAACTGGTGGCATCATTTGTGGTAAATGGGTGATGGGAAGGCCCTGTCTCAGCCTCTCCATTTCCCTACGTAGAGCAGTCATCCTCATCCGCTCCTGTTAGCAAAACTGTGTTTAGATCCATGCTGTGTGAATATTCTTGGTAGAAGCCTAATCCATAGGTTACAGTTGCCCATCATGTTGGCACACACACCTGAAGGAGCTGCTGTTCCTGCTGCCTCAGCCTCTCAGTTTGGGAATGGATACTTGTGAGCCTTGCCTTGTGTTCAGTCTCTATATGTGTTGCCCTCTGCAATGCCTGCTCTCCTTCCTCATACTTGTCGGTAGCCAGCTATAAAGAAATGACAAAATTCCTATTACGCTCTGTTAACATGTAGCACAACACCGTAGCATAATGATGTGTAGAAAGGTTAGTATTTTGTTAATGTACAACTCCATAATCAATGTACGGCTAATGTACCTTGCTGAAGGTCTCCACTTCCTGGGCTCGTGTCTTCAGTCGTACAGCTGTGATGCTTAGCCTTTCTTTCTCCCGGCCAAGTTCCTCTCTTTGTCTCTCCAGGGCCTCCCTGTCTTGTAGCACAGCCGCCTCCTTCTGTTTTAGCTCTCCAGCACGTAGCTTCAGGTCTGCTTGTTCCTACAACAGAGAAACCAGGACGCAAAAGCAATTAAGTGTATTTTTTATGATTAGGAAGATTTGAGGCAGGGGTCAGCAAATCTTTTGACCTGTGGCCCTTACTTTAGCTATTTTTTAAGTGTCAGGTGTTGTGATGAAGTTCTTGGTGTTTTCATTATCCTTATACATTAAAGGTAATATGCCTACAAAATATGCCAAACTGAGTCAAAATCAACCAAAATAAGTCCCTTTCAAAGCAGCTCTCTCCGCTCACCTGTGCCAGGCTGATGATGGAGCCCTCCCTCTGGGCATCCCTCTCCAGAGCCTTGCTGGCCTCCCGTTCAGCTCTTTCCTGCCTCTGCTTCTCCTGGGTGTGAAACTGGGCCCACTCAGCCGCCAGCTTCCTCCTCTCCTCAGTGCAGTGCTGCATCACCGACTGCTGCTCCTCCAGCAAGGCAGTCTGACCAAAACAGCAGGGAAGAGCCATGCATGGGTGTAGAGTTATGAAAACTGGGAGAAACACATTAAGCTGGGGGGTCTGGAGGTCCTCCCTCAAGAAATTTTGAGCGTCAAAACACTTCATTCCCTGCATTCTGGTGAATTTTTATGCACCAATTTGTTCCTTTTCTGCATCATTTTAACTCAGGCATTATGTATTGCTTTCAAATATTTATTCTCCTGTAGCTTGGCTTCATTCAGCATTATTCCTGTTGAGTGAACCCACATATAGGCATGGTTTACTCTTCTGTCCTCTTTTGTGTCTTTTGTTTGGGGAAGTACATGTTGATGTGCTACCTACTCACATCAATTATAACTTAATTCATTTTAATTAATTTATAAACGCCTGGCTTTTAATAGCTCATAAGTGTTTCAGCAAGATCTCTGCTCATGTTCAAAACTTTCTGAACATTCAAAACATATGTTATGGAAGGTGACTGATAACAAGAATACAACACATGCCTATAGTGGATCAAAATATTGACCGAGCAAGTTTTTATGGCCAGGTGAATGATCTTAAGATTATTTAGCAAACTTTCTAGTAATTTCACAACCATGGTAATCCTGACTGTACTATATTAACTCTCACCCATTTGTTTGTCTGTGCCTCTCTCTCTCTCTCCCTCTCTCTACCTCAATGACTGGTACTTCCTGTAAGAAGTTCACATTTTAGCAAAACACCATTATTCATGGAAACTACAACTAAATATTAAGGAAGACGTATCCCATATCCAACCCCAAGAAACCTACACCAATGGAGGCATGGCAGCAAGGGAAGGCTCTGTCCTGTTCGCTGTGCTGGTGCAGATACCTGGGGAAGTAAGAAAGCCTGTAGACCTTACCTTGGCTCTTTCCAGCTCTTCCCTTTCCATGTTGATATGCATGGTGAGGGAGCGCTTCTCCTCCTCCAGGCCCCTCTGGATAGACTCTGCCTTGGCCTGCTCTGCTGTCACCTTCCAACGCTCCTGGGACATTAAACACAGAAAAAATGAGATATATTTACTCCAACTGGGAAATAACCAGTGTGAATAGTTAAAGCTATGTCTGCATGGGCACAGCTATGTTATACCATACCAGAATTTCAAGGCAAACATGTATAAGCTTAAAAAAGGATATTCTGTGCAATTTATTTGAAGCATTAACAACCATCCAAGGCCTCCTTTGTTTTCACTTTAAAAAGCCTGTCCATTTACAATTAACTGCAGTGTAGGTGTTAATAAATGTGTCATGGAAGCAATACACAGTATGTGGACTTAACTGTTTCAATTTACTTCAGTTTTCTTTGTGTAGCAGCTGTGAGGTCTGGGATGTGTGTGTGTTTCTGTATTTATGTCCCCTTATAGATTTTCACCCCCTGACCTTCTCAAGCTGTCTCTGCTGCTCGGCAAGCTGAGTGTTCATCCGAGCAATGACTTCTTTAAGCTGAGCTCTTTCCTCTGCCATGGCTCTCTGCTGCTGGCCCAGACGCTCCTGCAGCACTGAAACACACGTGATGCAAAAATGTGCTTAGAGAACCACATAGAGGCAAAGCATATCTTCTCTGATCCTATTTTTATGTCTAGCTCAAAAGTGTATATACAGTGAGTATGTGTGTGTGTGTCTGTGTGTGTGCGTGTAGGTGTATTAGCTACTTCGGAGCTGTTCATCTCTCTGCCGTGCGCCCTGTTCCAGGCCCTGTGCCGTGTGTTCATGGGTGCTCTCCACCCGAGAGGAGAGATCTCCCAGCCGGACAGAGAACTGCTCCATCTGCTCAATCACCACTGTAAGAGACCTGCAGGAAAACAGTACACCTGTTTGTAGAGAATGCAATAAATTCAGAGACCTACACCAAGGTGGTTTTGGCCAATGTTGAAAATCTGTTTCCACCACCACCACCATGACCGAAGGGAGGCTGCATGGCTTCAGCTATCAGAAGCCATAAATGAGCCCACCTGATCTGTAGGAGAGGAGTGGCATATGCCAACCCCAAGCCTATTTTAAAAATATAAAAAATTGTAAAGGCATTATCATAAAACTGATTTGGGCTTAATCTCCCTTATCTTTCTGAGGTCCTCCATCCACTCCATTTTGATAATTTGAACGTTAAAACACTTCCAACAGTTTAGCATGAACCACTGATCAAACTTTAAAGTGTTGGAGCAACCCAACAATTGATCTGGGCTTTAAGTAAAAACTAAACTGAGATTTTAAAGAAGGCTTTAATTTAAATTCAATTTTAATTCAGTTTTAAATTAGGTACAAACAAATGTACAACAACGATGACCTTTCTTCACTATACTGAAAAAGATACTAGCAATACACCTTGCATTTTGTTGTTGTAGAATTTCCCTTAAATAAACAAAGATTTAATCTAGTTTAAGGATTAATCCCTTAAAAGATAA
Organism: Myripristis murdjan; assembly: GCF_902150065.1. Lineage (NCBI taxonomy): Eukaryota > Metazoa > Chordata > Actinopteri > Holocentriformes > Holocentridae > Myripristis > Myripristis murdjan. The sequence continues at coordinate 11,185,672 of NC_043987.1, read as the reverse complement.
TACCAGTACATTTTTTTTAAAAATTTTTACACAGTTTTCATACGTTGATGCAGACTCACTAATAGTAAAATCTGACATATAACAGAATGATGCAGTCCTGCAGTAACTTGGTCTTGACAAATACTGAGTCTCCACTGATGTATGAAAATTGCTGGAACTTATTTACAACTGTTTAATGCTTTATATAGTGTTCACAACCTAAATAATAACCTAATTAGAAACTTTTGATGAACCATTTATCAGGGTAGTCTTATTGCAAGTACCAGAATATCTGTTTACATATAGCATGCATTACCAAATGATTAGGGGAATGTAACATAGACGCAGACAGCAGTAAATGGGCTGTATCTGTGAATGATGTTGGTATTGTCCTTTAATGATTTCTAACCTGGTCTGAGATGTTGCACTTGTGACTGCATCTATCTCCTCATCCTTTAGCCTCTTCAACCTCTGGACCTGGTCCTCATGGTCCTTCTTCATTTCCAAGATAGATTTCCTGAAGGACAAAGTAGGACAAATATGGAAAAAAACGTGAAATAATGACATCACTTATTTATGTAATGTATGCATATGTTCTCCAGCATAAACTGCATTATATAACAGCAAGACTCAGACACATTATCAGACATGTTCTAGCTGATGTTCAGGCCAACTCATGTTGTACCCAAGGAACAAATATTGATTTTATTTATTTTCCCTATCTTTTATTCTTATGTGTGAATACTTCGAAGACATTTTTAAGTGAGTACACAGGTTGGTAACCCCAGTTCTGTTAAGAGTGCTCATTACTTATTGCTTTATTATTGTACCCATACTAAAAGTAACGCCTTGTTGGGTTCTAGTGTATGAAAATGAACTATGGGAAAGATTGGTTCCCTTGCTGTACCTCTGCAGGTCTCTGAGTCTCTCCACCTCACGGTCTCTGTCCTGCTGGCTTTGGGCAAGTCTGCGCTGATGCTGAGCCTGCAGTTCTGAGCGCTCCTGGTCAGCCAGCCGGGTAACTGTGGCCAGGCGCTCCATTAGGTCCTCGCACTCCTGCTGTGCCCGTGCTTCCCTCTGGGCTGCGGATTCCTCGAGCAGCTTCACACGTGCCCTGGAAGTGCAAGGAAATATTTATATGTCAAGTATAAATACACATAAGCTGCTTTAAGTGCAGGAAATATGCATAATATATTTTAGACATGTACACAAGTGCTGCAGATATCTAGTGAACACACACACACACACACACACACACACACACGAATTTCAGGAACACTGATTAAAACCTACTTGTGTGTGTTCTCCAGGAGTTCCACATCCTGCTTATGCCGTTGCTGAACATTTTCCAACAACATCTGGCTTTGGTCTCGCTCCAGCTGCAGGGTTCTTATCTGAACAAAAACATGCAGGAGTGTTAGACAAGACATTCAGGTAACAAGGGAAGGAGAGTTTGGACAGCAGGGTGATTATTTTTTTGATTATTAGACAAAAATAAAGGTTTAAAATGTAAATAATGAAATCACCACTACGATTGTTAGCTCTTGCATTGGTATGTATATGTCTTTATTCATTCCTACAAATAATAGGCAGTAATAGTAGCATTGTCCTCATCATGGTCCCAATGGCTTCCACATACCTGTCCTTCCAGCTGGATGATGCGAGCCTGTAGAGCTTGATGTTCTCCAGACTGTTGCTCTTTCACTCTCAGTGGATGCAGAGACCCTGCATCCACAACACCAGCTAGACTCAGCAGCTGAGACTGCATCATCTTCAGGGGAAGAGTAGCCAAATCACAAATAAACAATGATGAATATGCTCTTTTTTTTAGTAAATGAACTACTAAACAGATGCGCTTCTTGCCTGCTGTTGTAGTAACAGTTGTTGCACACTGTCTGCTGAAAGTGTCATCTGTTGAGAAAATGGTCTTAGAAACATCAAAAAATCATAAACATGAATAAAGACATCCTCAATTTTGGCAAAGCTAGAATACCTGTTGTTGGACAGCAGTGGCTGTATTCTGCATTTGGCTTTGTTGAGGTATTGCTGAAAAGAAAAAGACCATGGTTGATCATTGGGACTCTATCAACACTGCCACTGTGAAATGACATCATTAGAGGAACATGCTACTTTATCTAATCTAGCTATCTAATGGTCTCCAATATCATGTTTCCCTAAGATTACCTACACCATGTAGAGCTGGGCAGTGTAGCTGCCTTTGGGTTGGATAATTGCTGCCACTGCAGGGGCTCAGCAGCCTGACTGGGCCATCCTTGTGCCCTGGAGTCCTGATGGGGTGTGAAGTGGTGGGGTTGGGACTGAGACTGAGGCTGAGGTTGGGGGTGGCTTACGCGAGAAGCTGGGGCTGATAAGGGACCAGTAATTTCAGGAGGGGAGTTTGAGGGATGAAACAAAGCAAAAGTTTGTTCATGGTTGATCTTTGCGGGGAAAGTGGCTGGTGAAGGGGACATTACAGTGGGTAAGAAAGTGTCTGGATGTGGGGTGAGAGTATGCTGGATGACAAGCGATGGAGGCTGTGGTGGAGATGAGAGGTTTGCGGGAATGGTCTCTGTACAAAAGGAAGAGTTGATTCAGCAGAATGTTGGTTGCTGGTTTCCTAATTTTACCAGAGCACTGAGCCAGCTACTGTAGATGTGCACGCTTTCAATAAGAGTTTGTGAGCACACAACATGTTGCCTGATTTGTTTAATTCAACAAAATGACAGATTCTGTTGACAGGCCTGGATCTTGTCTCTGATCTGTTACATAATGTATGGCTCTAGGACAGTGTGACTAATAAAACTGATCAAATCTAAGGAAGATTGCTAGAGATGCAGAGTGCTTTGGGCTGGACTTAAATGGCAAAGGAAACCATGATTATGTAAAAAAACATCATTTTTCTAGAACAAACGTTACATAGAAATGTGGCCTAAATGAGACAAAATTAATCTCCACTGTGCTGAAAGAGTAGTCACTTTGATAGATTACTTTGTGCTGATCAGTGATTACCTTGTTTGGATGTCTCATCTCTCACTGGGGTAGAGTGAGCGGTGTGGCTGGGCTGTCTACAAGACACAACAAGAGTGAACAATAGCAAGAGTCAGGTATTTATATGAATTTCACATAACTACAGTGTATGGACTGACATGAGAAATATCCTACCTGGGTTCCTTGATGGACGTTGATGTGTCCTCTCTGCTCCTGGGAGCTGATGAAGAGACCTGTTTGCTGCAAAACAGAGCAGATAATCAATCAATACTGGGAAACATGAGTGGGTTATTTGTTCTGTTACTTCTGTGGTTGTGTGTGTCTTCCACAGTACCTAACAACTGACTCCAAGTTCATCTCCTCTCCTAGGCCCAAAGAGTCTTCTTGCTTGGCCCTTCTTGCCTCTGAGTTTGATGCTACTAGACCTTTCTTCCTGCTCAGCACTCCAGTTAGCCAGTCATCCTCTTCCTCATCCTTCTTTTGGCTTTTGGGTACTTCTGGCATTGGCACTTTGTTTTCTGGGGCTAAGGTCTCTCCTTCTGTGTTTATAGCAGATGTGGCACCGCTACCAGTCAGAGAGGGCCCTCTTTCCTCTACAGCAGAGGAGGGAGTCTTTGGAGTCTTTTGCTCCTTGGTTTCATCTTCTAGATAATTATACTCATCGTTTGTCTTGAGACCAAGCCAGTCAGCTGAGCTGCGGGGGCGCGTGGAGGTGGGGGTGGTGGGAGTGGCAGGAATGGCAGATTTTGGTTTCTTTTCTGGAGAAGAGGCACTGACATCCTCCTTGGAAAACCTAGGAGAACCTTATTTATTATAATCTTTCTCTATCAAAGATATACTGTCAGCATGCAGTTCTCTGGAGCAAAAACCTACTGTAAAATGTTCAGGTTTGACTTTACACACACCTGACAGACTGCCTACGTGACTGGCGTCCTTCCGGAGTGGATGACAATGTAGGCTGATAGGAACCAAATGTAAGGTCATCTTCTAGTAAGGGTTCTAACATAAGGCAAAAAAAACAAAAATGAGCTTTGATCTATCCATTCTTACAAAGGATGCTTGTTCAGATCTATGCTAGATTAAAAGCAACATATTTTTTGTTACCCTTAGTAGTAGAGGTCTTCTCTTGTTGCTGCTTTTGAAGTGGAGGCTGGTCTTTCCTTTCCCCTGTAGGTGGTCGCTCCAGATGACGAGGGGATGTCCCGCGCTCCAAAATCTCATCCAACTTGGTACGAGTTTTCTGTGGAGGCTCACGACTAAGGAGGGAGAGGAAAGGAGGGAGGTAACCTTTAGGATCGATTTCTTGATTTATATAAAAACCTTGAGAAAAAGTCACAAAACCTTTTTTTCCCCAAATGTGTATACAACTCCAATAAAAGCAAGCAAAACCACAGCCACCTATTGGCACCGGGCTCACATTGCCGAGGTCACTGTAGCCACCTAATGGCACAAGATCTAACTATTAGTGATTGCTGACCATTACACTGTACTCTGTTATCTGCTACCTTGTATGTCGTTCACAGAACTTACACATTTGTGCCAGGACTGCAATCTTTACATAGAGAATGAGATATTAAGATTTTATGTTTCCACATTTAATAGTAATGTAATTCTGTACTAATGGAGTGTGTCTTATATTTTCAACTCACCTGAAAATACATCTATCAAGTCCATCACTGTATGTGACCAACTACAATTTTGAATGCGCAATGAGTGCCTACCACATGAAAATGAAAATTAAGGTGGAAAAACAGGCAGCTCTGGTAGGAAAGAAAGACAAAGACCTATTTTTGTGTCTCACTCTTTCCTTCCTAGCAACAAGCAATGTGGGATAGAACAGACAGATTAAACGTTGAAGAGGAAAATCCTGCTTCTCAGTCTGAAAGTCAAAATGTCAATTCCCTAAAAGTGCATAATCTTTTTGGTTTTAAATCAAATGAGATGCAATAAAACGAAATATAAAATCAAGACAATTAATCATGAGCTTAATATTCAGCAAAATAATTTTCATTATCATATTTGCCATATTGACTGGAGCCTTCATTTGAGCAAACCCACATTATGAGATTACAATGTATAGATCAGAGGTGTTACCTTTCTCTGCCGAGGCTGAGCACACTCTCCTTTTTTTTAGTACTGTAATTTTCAGTGTCAAATGTCATTAGGTCATCATCATCGTCAAATGTAAGCTCGTCCTGTTTCTTTGGTGTTGTAACTGGTGAAGAAAGAATACACACACATTACACGGTGTGTTTTATCAAATAGGGATATTAAAACTTAAGAATTATGGAAAAATAAATCAAAGCTCACCCTTTTCCCTCTTGATTATAGGGGATACTGCAGGAGATAATACTGATTTTTCAAGTTTAGCTTTATGTGTGCTAGGTTCAGGTTCTGCCTTGGTTTCCTTTAGACTCAAGTCATCAAGCAGGTCAGCCAAGGGGTCGACTAGATTGAATAATAAAAACAAAAAACAAAACAAAACAAAACAAACAAACAAACAAAAAAAACAGAATAATAAAATATCACATACATATTATATGATTAACGGGTGGCAGTTTTACAAAAAGAAATTTAATTTAATATTCCTATTGCAGTTCCTTAAAACAGAATTAGCACAACTCATTTAACACAATGCACTAAAATGTAGGTGTCATAACATCATAAAAGTTAAGTGCATGAATAGTAAATATTGACACAAGGGATAGAGAATCATTACAGTATTGTGAAAAATGTTACAGCAATACTAGGGTGTGCTGATTTTTGTTTTACAGGTATAGTGGATATCAGCAGTGTCCAATATGAACATATAACATACTTAAATTTATACTTAAAATACTTAAAATATACAATACAATTATGTCCAAATAAATTTAATTCTATTTTAATTATTGACTTTGACTAAGCATATGTCTTTATACAAAGCAAAAAATTTGTTGAATAGGTATTTTAGGAGTTGGGAAGCAACTGAAGAACAGGGCACTTTACAAGATTAGCTGAATTAATCAAACCCAATTTTTGACCTAATAAACCATCATAAGTATAGTGGCAAATCACGCCTCAAGTGGTACAAATTTGTGTGGACTACTCAACTGGGGGCTTTTGTCACATACACCTATCCTAAGTAAACTATACACAGAGACAATAATAATCTACTGTTACAGTTGACACTGATTGATATTATCCAACTAAAATCTAAAGGCCAAACTGAGACATGAATCTGTGTCAAGGTACCTTTAGTGTAAGGTGTTTGGCCTCCACCTCCACCACCATCATCATCATCTGAATTAATTCAGCAATTTGAGAGAACAATAATACACAGTTATCTGTAAAGTGTGTACAGCTTTCTTAATGGGACGGCTTGGTTGATGCTGTTGTGACTGATCAAGGCCAGTCACAGGGTCAGATGGGTATGGGAGGTTTACTCACCAGAGAGGGTGGGCTTCTTGTAGGAACGTATTGTGGATGAAGGGGCAGAGCTTGGCTTCTTCCACTCCGAGGTGGGCTCATCTGAATAAAGAGGTTAAACACAGCTCTCTCTCTCATCACTGTTATTAATGGAAACATCAAAGCCAGTAATGATATAAAACTAATAGTGAGAAAGTAATTTATGGAGAAACACCCTGCACCAAATTACCTGTTCCCTCTGGTTTATTAGCTGAGAGCTTTGTTTGTGTGGGGGCTGAGCTAGGCTTTTTCTTTGATGCAAACAGGTCAGCGTCCATATCATCCATGTCCTGCACAAGGATGAACACAAACACACACTGTCAGTGAACATGTACAAAAACCAGTAAAGGAAAACTCAGTCTCTTAGGCTACAGTCACACAGCAGTTTAAAGTGACCCTATTCTGATTTTTTCCTAAGATCTCATCTTTTTGCCTTAACTGTTCACATTCATCTTTGTATGTGACCTGTATCTGACATCAGTGTGAACAGATCTGTACCATGACCTCACATTTGCTGCTGAACAACAGAAAATGTCATTTGCACAACAGTCCATCATCACAGTCAATAAAATAGTGGTGCAGGGTTTCATTTCTTGACTTGTTTACTGTGGTAACAGTGATGTGGTGGCAGTCCATCAGCTGCCCAGGTCAAGGGCAAGAAGACAAAAAAGGACTTTGTTAAAGCATCTTCCCATATATTTGTTAAATTAGCAACCTCCTGTCTCCCTGTTGTTGCTGTGTTTTGTGCACCAATGCAGACACTGAATAAATGTTTGTCAGTGGAAGAAAATCCAAATCAATTCTGATGTGATTTCACATAGCCGTCACATCAGCAGGAATCAGATATGTATCTGATTTAGGACACCATATGAAAGTGGCCCAAATCAGAATTAAAAGTGTCAGATTCAATGTGCTAAGAAAAAAAAAATCAAATCTAGGCTACTTTCTACTGGCTGTTTGAATGTAGTGTTTGTTTTTCCACGATTTACCTTCAGGCTCTTTAGTATATCAATGGGATCTGCCTCGGAGATGTCAGATTCCTTGGAAAGAGACAAAAATAACAGAAAAACAACACAAAAAATTGGCCAAAAAAAGAGAACCACTGCATATTTTGTGTGCAAACAAAAAAAATAGCATATTTAACACAAGGAATGTAACACATTCATCTTAATGGGCCTATGCCAATTGCCCATGTGACTCTCAGATGTGAGTTCTCAGATAGCTAACTCACCTCAACATCCCCACCGTCCCCCTTTGCTGCCTCAGCTAACATACTGTACAAGTCATCATCATCAGCAGAGGAGCTGGAGAGGAAAAGAAATATTCTTAGAAAATGGGAAGACTGACAATATAAAGGCGATAGTATGCTACTCTTGAGTTTATTGGCTTCTGACCTCTTTGACTTACCGATTGCCTGATCCACCGCGAGCTGGTTTCTTCCTTACTAGGTATTGTGGGCAAATCAATGAAAGAAAATACCACTATGTTGGAAACTGATAATACAGGGATCAGGAAAATTCATGTGTCAATAACTGGCCAGATTGTCATAACTGTGCTCGCTTACAATCAAATAAGTCTTTATCTTCATATGAACCTGGGGAAAAAAATGATAAAGTGATTAAATTCAAGTGGATTATCAACTGAGGTAAAATGATCTCCTCTCTGTTTATTGTAGTATGGAGAATCAAATCAATCTTGCAGAACTTACTCTTGAACAGCTTGCTCTTCGGCTTTGATGCCTGTAAATAATGGTAACAAATAGTGACCGGAATAGATCAGTATGAATCATGGATCCCGCAAATCAACTGTAACCATCCCATAGAAACAGAATGATTTCATCCAAAATTGAATCATGTTATGGCTAACGCTACTTCTATGACATGATTCACTTACTATTAACAGTGGGTACATTTCACTGCATGGTGTGTTTGTTCCATTTAGTTACAAGTGATTCAAACCATGCATTCACTTGCTTCTTACTAAAGTAGTCCAAGAATACTACAAAAATGGCAAAATACAACAACATTATGATGTAAGAGCTGGCTAAAATGATACAGGGTTAATGACTGTACTCATTGTTAGTCAAAGTGTCTACATCTCACATCCCTCTGTCCAAGTGTGTAGGCCTAAACAATCTAACTACTGTGTCAGCATAAAGAAACCCAAGAAGCTCATGAGAAGTTATGAAGGGTGGGGACCGCTGCATGTGTCCATTCAATTTCTATGATGCGTATGAAAAACATTTTTGTGTTGGCTCAAGTCTGACACGCCATACCGCATCTTAAATATGAAAGCAAATCACAGCAGGCATCATGACACGCATCCACATGTTTGCTTTGGCTCACGTCTGACATACTCACCATGCCGAATCAGCTGCTGGACTCTCAAACGGGAGAGCAAATCATAACAAGCGTCACTATTGGCAACCAAACGGGCGGGCGTCTGTGTTCAGGACTCCGTTAAGAACATGATTACAGTTTACAAACGAGGTTATCCGCTGGGTTGTTTCATATTTACTGTGAGAAAGTGGTGTTACAGCACGACGTCTGACGTTAACCTTTTAAAATCTTAACGTTAGCCAGTTAACGTAAAAGTCAGTTAGCTACACCACCGTTAACATTACATTTGGCTGACCGTTAGCCGTTAACCCTAACTTTACTTTGCGTCTATCCTGCTTACGTACTAGCGATAATTGTAAGTAACTCAAAGTAATGAACTGGAAATGTGCAACAAAAATGTGCAACTTTGGGGCTAAACGTTTGCTAACATGAATTAACCGACACTCAATCCACTCCTTTATAAGTCTGTGCCGATTCATTCGCGGCGACCTCAGCGTGTACTTCCTGTTTACAGTCCATGGTGCATTGTGGGTAATGTAGTTCTAGTATACCCTCTGGCTTAAACGTTTGGAAAGGATTGCTTTGTTCTGGGATATATGCTGTGTGAATATCAGAGTTGCTTGTGTTGGACTGCGTTTGACAAACAGCGCATCATAGTTTCCTCACATATGTGTATCTAAAAATGTGATTTCATATTCACCACCAGATGGCATCTGAGCAAAGCCAATTTAGTTAGCTACAACAAAAGACTTACTCAAGTATTTAGGCCTACCCATTGTATGTTTAATTAAGTTAACAGTAGGTTGGCACTTCAGTTATAGGATAGGCTTACAACCCTGTGGCCAGCACACTGGTCCAAGCCAGGCTCATAAAACCATTTGTTATGAAGCCACAGCTCAGCTCACTGTTTCTTCTTTTCTTTATTCTTTAACCACTCTATCACCACACAGAGAGCTGGGATTAGACAGGCCTCTCAACAACATCACTTAACATTTTTTTTATGCTTTTAAGCCTTTGTCAGATTGCCCAGAGAGGTATTTGTTCCATTTTTAATCACAGAGAACAGGGAATCAATGGCAACTTTATTACATTATTTTTCTTTGTATTGTTGAATTGATTTGGTGATGATGTGGGGTTCTCTTTGTGTCAAAGCATAACATATTTTCATGTGCTGGGCAAACAATGATTCTTCTGTCAAGTTAACTATCTGCAGCTAGAATTTACTCCCACAGTTACATGGACAGACCATAAACACATCAACAGTTTAACTATATGAGTTAAATAAAGTGTAAACCTATAATGAGGCTTATTATAATAAGCATGTTGAGATAAAGTCACCTGTATCTCGTGTCTCAGTCTGTCAGGGTGGAGGAAAGAGTGGCATGATGAATGACGGTTTTCGAGTCATTATCCACATTGAGGACTTCTCAGAACACTCTCATAACCTTAACAAACACAGCTCATAAATTGAGGCCAAAGAACAAAACTTTTGCAAATGACCTGACTGCTATGACCGTATTTGTTTTCTGGTTCTGAGAAGATCTCAACTCCATTTCGACTGTCAGCTAACTGGGCATTTGAACTGCCAGCATCACAGAGATGAAACTATTAGTGACTGGAAGATAAAGACGGCTGGGAGTACAGAGCAATCACAGAGACTGTACATAACTAAATAGGAATCATTAACAGGACTGACCTGTTCAAACCACATTTATTTCATCATTTATTTCATCGTTAGTGAGGAGAGGCCACAAATGGAGTACATTCTTCACTGATGTAATCATAAAAATAACTTGTACATTAAATATGTAACAAATCATCAGGGAATCAAAACCAGATGCTCTCTATTATTTGTGTGTGCAACAGGACCAATGATCATTATCACTTTTGTAGTATACAATGGTGCTGTTTCAATACTTTATTTAGTCTACAGGCAAGGCATTGTGTAAATTAATTGAAAACAATTCAGAGGTTTAAGTAATCCACATAGTGCCGGTCACATACATTGCTTGCTTTTATGCCACATTTCAGGATCAATAATGAATCAGGTCACTTGAAAAATATGAGATTAAAGAGCTAACTGCCTACTTTTTGGGATGCAACTGTATAAAAATCTGTTCTTTGAAAACTTTCTGTTCCCTGATAGCAGTAATTATATTTAGTAAAAAAAAAAAAAAGGACTATTAAAGGTGATTGTGACTTTATATTGAGGCACAGAACACTTTTCTTAATTTTAAATCGTGATAATGTATCAGATTTTGAAGTGACAATCTAAATGGTTCAGACATCAAACATCAAAAAGGGAATGCAGCTCTTCTGAACTGTTTCAGGTTCCATTCTCCCATTTGGAGTTCACTCAACCTCCGAGGACACCTCTTGGGGATGCTTTCTGCTGTTGCAATGTTATCTGCAGAACAGATAAGGGAAGCTTTGATCAAAGCGGGCCTTTTTTGTGGGTGCTATCCCACTCTCATAGTTCGTGGTGGCATCCTGAGTCCAGGAAACAGAGCTGTCAGGTGCAGAAGTATCACATCAATGGGAGGAAACAGAAAATTACAGGAAATCTATCTTGAAGGATGTCTGGGTTGGAAACGCAGATTGTTTTCCTGGCACAGATCGCTGGAAAAATAAACAAATAGGAACCTAATGAAGTTTTGCTGGCTTTTAATGTCGATTAACCAATAAACAATTTACCATTTTTTGATTTATACTTGGTTTATACTGGATAGAATGCAGCTCACAAGATGCGTACCTTCTGAGATGATGGGCCCCGGCGGTCTTGGTTCATGTCTACAGGAGAGAGAGAGCAGGGGGAAGTGCATGCTAACATGCAAAGACATGAATCATTTAAAGAAATAATCTGTTATGAAGGAATAAATCAGCCTGGCTCATGTGAGCAGACCTGCCTCCTGCAAAACAATTCTACAAACAAGTGAAAGGTCACACCTTGAAAGCCATTACCCGCATGCAGAATACTACACACATGGTCAGTTTGTTTATCGCCCCATATTAATGCCCTTTACGGCTCCATTAAACACTGTGATTGTGGGGAGGTAATGTATTTATAATAACCTTTGAAAGAGCCGATGGATTGTTTTTCTGCCTCTAAATCATTTAGTATTAGCAGTGTCGCAGGGAGTACTTAAAAGCTAAATGTGGGGCAGGCATCTTAGCGCTTTATGCATCGCTGCCTCTGGAACATGCTCCACTGCTCCACTTTCTCCCCTTGTCTGGATCCCCTTATGCCCCATCCGTCTGTCTGGTCTGTCTGTCTCCATTTCTGAAATTCTCAGTTTTGCTGCATCAGAGAAGGGCACTATCCATACCAGACTTAGGCTTTTCATAATATTAACTAAATTTAGGGTTTGTGCAAGTATTCCTTCTCAGAAATGGCTTATTCTACTTGGATAAAGTTCCAAGTTTTGAGTATATACTTCAAAGTACACTATTGGCATTTTGTAAATGGTGTCTCAAGTGGAAGTGAAGGACTTAAGGGCGAGAATTCACAGCCCTCAATCCAAGTCTATCACCATTTTGTTCATTTAAAATAGAAATAGATGCACAGGGATTAGATGGTTGGTGTTTTAGTACCATACAGTGCTCTCTCTGCTGTCATTTTTTGGTGTCTTCTGCTTCATTGCTTCTCATGTAGGGCATCTCTTTTTCACAAGCCTCTTTTTGCCTGTGACACATAGGATAAAAAACACAATCATTAACATTTAATGGGATACCCCTAACATCACAGCAGCTTATTTCTTGAGCAACAATAACAAACAGGTGTTTGGAGGCTCTGCTTGATAATTTTTTATGATATTTAGTCTCCAGTCATTCTTGGTTTCCATTTAAACCCTCAGGGGAGCAGTGGGTGTTACCGACCCATGGAAACGGGGGTCCAGCTATCAGACCTAGACAAATTCTTCCATTCTCCTCTGAAGAAGTATTTTCTGTAAATTTCTTCTTGATAGTGTGAGCTAGCTGTTGCCAGGCTCTCTGGTGCTGTGGCCACATGGCATTGTTTGACATTGCCGTGTGAGTGGTTGAGCCGGGCTGGGTGCTGAGGAGACTGCACTTAACAAGCAGCCCTGGACTCAAGAGCTCAGATGCTTTCTCCTCCATACACCTCTCCATTACAAACTGCAGTACACTGTTGTTATGCACCACTTAATCCACACACTGTTGAGGCAAACCCTACAATAATCACAAAGGTGATTTCAAATCAGCGATGCAGATAAGTCTCTCCCTGCCTCTCTGTCTCTCTCACAAATATACAGCAGCAAAAACACACTCACATAGACTGTGTCTATGTGTGTGTTCATCACTGGGTGTGTGGCTGGAATTGTTTCAAGATAAGCAGCTGATGCTTTGCTCACAAACCTCAAGCGGCTCAGTGAAAACTAATATTTGTCTTTCTTTTAAAGCACACAGTTCCCTCAGCTGGGCAAGTCTAAATAACTAGTTAGATCAAACAAAAACTAAGCATCACAAAAAAATATTTTAGCTTTATCACTCAAGAGGCAAGGTCAATTTCTTTTTCAGCCAGTGTCATTTATCATTGTTTTTCATCTTGGTTCACAGTTACTACTCACGGTTTGATTCTGTTAGAGAACCTCTGTCGCAGAATGAGAGCGATGGTGGTGAGGACCATCATAGTGGTGCACATGGTCCTGTCCCAAAGATCCCTGAAATTGGGACTGCTGATGGCCAGAGCACAGAGACCTCTCCTCTCCCATTGAATGTATTGATTGGGGAGGGCAGAGTTCGTGGTGTAACGATCTGACTATTCCTGTCTCTCGTCTCCACTGTCAAGACTGAAGAGATTAACACAGAGGATTAGCTGGGATCAAGGAGGGGTTAGATCTCGCTGGCAGGCCTAGGAGGTAAACAGAACACGCTGTGTGTTTCTATTCTAAAGCAACTCTCAGCCTGAACCGTGCAGCCCACACAGGTTATAGCAAGCCAAATTAACCTGTATTTTGTCATTTTTGTTAAGCAACATGCTGCAGCATGTTGGTAAGAGGGCCTTTTAAGTCCACTTTGGAGTGGCACACTGGCATCCTTTCAAGAGCTAGTTTACAGTGATGTTGTTGTGCAATGCTGTGCTTTGATACTATCTCTTAGGTTACATTTTAGGAGGAGGGTGGATTCCTTTCTAAGGCACATAAATTATTAATTTTTACTTATGCACCATATTATTAAGCAAGGCGAGGCAAGAGTTCATCATGGGGTAAAGTATCTCCAATAATCAAGGTCATGGAAGGGTCAATGTTATTAGCAAAGTTCCTGTGTTCCTGCTTTATTTAACCATCTGGACAAAGCTCCCTTCATTTCTTTATGAATGTAATGGAAAATCACTGCTCTGATTTATGATTCGGTTGGAAAAGTTGGAGTCTCATTTAAAATAAATAAACCATAAAAAAAAAACATAACACTAAAATAAGAATAAGAAAAGGATGAGTATCAAGTTTTTAAAAAGACCTCTCATGAATAAAGGTAAGAATTAAGTTGAAAAACAGAAAATAACTATAACACAATTTTTTTTTAAAAAAATTGCATATGATGTAATGTACATATTACATATGATGTAATATGTACATCATATGTAATCATAGGCCAAGGAAGACATTTTGAAATATTTTTGAAACATGTCTGATTGGAAAATACTCAGGATTCAACAGATGCGTCAAGCAGATCAAACCATCAGAAACCAAAAAACTGGCTCTTGCACTCTGAAAGGATGCAAAATTCTTTAATGTCTTGTTTTATGGTCAAGTGCAAACAAACAAATGACAGACGCTTTGTCAGTGTACAAAAATGAAATGCAGGAGTCAGCTTTACATACAATTAAGTTTACAAGTTTACATTTTGCTGTACATTTAACATTGCATATAAATGGCTTTTGGCCTGATGTTTACAGTCCAGATGTTACAGATTTTGATATTGACTGTATTTACTCGCTTATATATTGTGACTGCCATCTATAGTGTTCCCATAATATTTAATAAAAAAGGATTCAGAGGCCATTGTTAGCAGAACTGGGGTACAAATACTGTTTTCCGGCAGCTGAGCCACCTACACTGACTCAGACTGAGAATAAGTGAGCAGTTGGCAGGGAGAGGGAAGGAAAAGTCTGTCTGTTAACACATTTGTAAGGTGAAATGCTGAGGAATCAAACTAAGGCAGATATAAATTGAGTCGGATTGAAAAACACAGCCTATCACAGGGTTTTAATTTAGTTTTTTCCCCTCAAAAATACTGTTTAATACAGATACAAAGGTGAGTTATAAAGAAAAACATGTACACAACGAACTGTTTATAATGTAAAAAAAAAAATCTCTGTATACAATGATTCCTTCACAATAATCCTTATCATTCCATCATTCACGTCTGTGTGGTGACGTGAGCTGACAGTTCCCGGCAGATGAGAACCATTCCAGGTAAAATAAAACATCAGCAAATCATCACACAACATGTAGAAAGAATGACATTTATATGGCAGTCTCAAGATCTACACATTCTGTAGAAGGCACAACCTAGATAAATGTGACCTCTTGTCCAGTAGTGGGATTTATAATATTTGCATTTTCTTTGGATTTGTCCATGTCCTTCATTGGTCTTAGAAGGATCCAAAAACAAGGAGACAGTAACACATTAGGCTTTAACTTTTTGTTAGGTTAGTCGGTCCATCCTTGGCATAATATTTTACAGTTTTCTCCTGTAAGTTAGTGCAGACACACACGCAAATGCACACACAGACACTTGGGTTAAAAACAATCCATCATCAGTGGCTAGCTATCCACGTGGGCACAGGACAGGTTCTTAACGTTTACATAAGAGCATATGGGCCCATCTAGCACATCAGCTCTGGAAAGATACAGTCTTCAATGGTCAGTATAGTCAAATGATCCCTCTGTTACAAGGCCAAGGCCTAAAAAGTAAAGGCAAAGGCAAATTTATTTATTTAGCACAACATCATACAAATCAATGTAGATCAAAGTGCTTTACAAAAAGAATCAAAAGGAAAATGCATTCAGAAGTGCAATCTTGCAAGGGCATTTGTAATTTTGAGAACAAGGATAATTAGCATGCAGAACAAAATAGGAAAGTCTTCAACTTCCTCTTAAAAGCTTGCTTTGACTTGTTTTGCTTTGACTCTTGGAATAGAAAGAATGCCAGCCTCAGATGACCTGGGAGTGCTGATGAGTATGTATGGTAATAGAGAATCTTGGATGTATTTTGGCCCCGAGCCATTTAATGCTTTATAAACAAAGAACAGGATTTTATAATCTGTTCTGTGGGTTAAGAGCAACCAGTGTAGTGATCTGAGGTTTGGAGTAATATTTCTAGAGATCGACCTTAGATATATAATTATTTAATTTGGCAATATTTTTCAGGTGATAATAGCCTGATTTAGTTATTAAATTAATGTGAGATTCAAAGTTCAAATCAGAGTCAATAATGCTGAGATTTTGGACTTTCAAGTCCTTGGGACCAAATACAATAATCTCAGTTTTGTTATTAACTGTAAAATATTCACACACATCCAATGCAATATAAGAGAGGGTGTAGTGATGCGTAATTACCTTGGGAGAGGGTTACATAAATCCGTGTTTCATCTGAATAGGAGTGATAGCTGAAGTTGTGTTTTTAAATAATATTGGCTAGTGGTAATATATAAAAATTGAATAAAAGAGGACCTAAAATAGAACCTTGAGGAACACCTTATACCACACCTACTGTATGCGGAAAGATGCAAAGCCGCCACTTGAAACAAAATATTTCCTGTTTTGGAGGAAAGATTTAAAGCACTTCAAGACTGTGTCAGACAACCCAATCTAATTTTCTTGTCTACCTAAGAGTATTTTATGGTCAATAGTATCAAAATCAGAACTGAGATCTAATAGTAGGCTCCAAGAATCAAGACCCATATCAGCATTTAGGTTAATATTTAAAATCTTGATATGCGCTGTCTCAGTACTGCGGTAAGGACAAAAACCAGACTGAAAGCAGTCAAGGAGGCCACAGGAAGCCAACGAATTCAGTAATTCAAGAATTCACTAATCTGTGGATAAACAAAGTAGCAGTCTCTGAGTGTTCATCGTGCTTAGTTCTTGTCCATTTAGACCCAGATTAAAAACTTCAGCCGGTTGAGCTTGACAGTTTAGACCAGCCAACTTCCTCATAGACAGCTTTGATATTCCAGCAGACTACAGCCAGGAGTTTGGTCCACGCTGCGGCCACCTCTGGAGTCACATCCTCAGGGAACTCCTCCCCTAGGACTTCCAGTATTACACCACTCAGGATCTATAGGCAAGAGATTTTTATTTTAAGTTTTATCATAATTATCATGGCACTGCAAAGTGTTTTGCTGTTTCTCTTAAAGCTACATAAAGCAATATTTCATGCATTTAATTTTTTTTTTTTTTTGGCAATTCTGTTCCACCTGACAGTGACAGCAGAGAGAGACAGGAAAAGCAGAGGAGAGAGAGAGGATGACACACAGCAAAAAGCCCACGTTGAATTCAAGCCCAGGATCCTGCAGCAAGGACTCAGCCTGGACACGCAACAAATGCTCCACCAGGTGAGCCACCAGGGGGCCCAGTTACATGCATTTTTTACAGTAACACTACCGACTGCAATATGAGAGTGGGCCTGTTCCATAAACAATGTCAGATAGGGTTGTAATTGCAGAAACTGTGATAGTGCCTATTGTTGAGGATGAGTTATCATTTTTGGAATCAGATGTGCAGCATGGTGTACATGTCTAAAGTCACCAGAATCTTCCGACCATTGTTGTATTTTATTATATTATGTACCCATATTATATTTGAGAACTACAAAGAGGCAGAATTCACTTAAGATGGGGCATATTACATCCAAAAATTGAATCATCTTTGAGCTACATACAAATATTGCAGTGGTTCCCTAATGAGATTTTTACTCACTGTGATTAAGTACAGTGTGGACAACATTTAAAAATTCTTTACTTAACCTGTTGTTGGCCATGTTACGGTGGTGAGTTTGTGGTTTTTGTTGTTTTAGGGTGTGCACCGTTGCCAGCACTTCAGCTAGGCAGGAGGGCATGAGCCATTTCATAAGCCAAATATAAATGGTGTGGAAAACTACACTGGCAAGAATAAAGGAACGAGCCCAGTCATCACTGTTCATCTTCTTTCCATTATACAATTTACAGCCTCTTTTTATTTCCCGATTTTAGCTCTGTATTGATCTTAGCTAGATAGGATCCACTGGAGGTACCTCTCTGTCTCTCTCTGTCTCTCTGTCTCTCTGTCTCTCTCTCTCTCTCTCTTTCTCTGTGCCGAAGTAAGGCTTAAGTTTGGGTTAGGTTAAGATTAAGGTTATGTGCACAAATCTTGCGAGATTTTCACAAAAGTCACCTCTGGTAGATCTAATCTAGCACCAACCCTCTTGACCGGCCCCTGATTGTCCCAAATGAGCTCCTCATTTGCCCTCCATTTCACCTGCTTGCTGCTTCATCTCAAAGTGTCTCTGAAATCACACATTCTGCAGATAAACACATCCAAATTTCAGATCAGTTGTGCAAATGCCTCTGTTGCTGCTAGAAGGCTTCACACGAGGCTTTATATAGCTGCTGGACGGACTCCTGATGTTTTGAGTCCAATCACAAGGACAACAAATACTTTGTTCAAAAACCAGCAGGCTGTATTATGTAAAGTGTTTTGTTACATAGTAGCTCAAATGGCAGAGGAATAGTGGTTTATAGTTGGCTTTTCCATGCCCATCCCATTCACTTTGATTCTAAAAGCATCAGAGTCTTCTTTATATGTTCATTGACTTGAACCTGGAAGCAGGACTGACTCTGTTTTTAAATGGAGTTTGAGCTGTCAACATCCTCTAATAGTCAGATATTGCTTAGTGCAGCTTCAAAACAAGCTATGCCAGTGTGGTCCTAAGAAAAACAAGATTTGAAAACTGAATTTGAGACAAAATGACTGGTTCCAATGAAGATTTGCAGTGTAGCCTAACTGAGGAGGAAGAATAGCTGCATTACTTTCTAGTTTTTGGAGATAATGTCTGTTTATGTGTGTGTTGCTTCTTCTTTCCTCTGTCACTTTCCTGTACCTTGAAGTAAACAGGCTCCACCTTGTGTCTGAGTGCATGAGCCTTGCCCACCAGCTTCAGCACTGAGGCCACCTTGTCTGAGTTGTCAAGGCTCTCCACCAGCGTATTGATGGCATTCATGATCCTGTGAGCATGGTTCCTGAGCTGCGTGCTCCTCTCCAGCTTCTCGGGCTCCTCGATGTGCCGGAACTGGCTGAAGTACTGCTTGGATGAGGGGAAGTTCACAAACAGCCTGCGGAGGAGGAGAGTAAGTGGGAGATGTGAGTGTGAGCAGCTGCTACAGCGCTCCACTAATCTCATCGCCCTTCAGCCTCCACCAGCTCGATCCCACAAACCCAGGTGCATTTCTTGAGCTGTCCAGATATCATGAGTAAACATATGCACTGACATGGAAATGCGGCATATTTTCCCATCTAATGTTTAACTATCCATCAAGGTACAGGGCAGTGTGTATTTTTTACTCACCGTAGCATTACAGCATATATTTGAAAATAGTTTTTCGGTGCTGGTGCCTTTAAAGCAACGGATGAAAACGAAATGCAGCTACTGGGATATAATCACACTAAGCAGGTCAAAAATACTCTTGACTATTTAACTGCAATAGCCATTACATAAATGATGTGTGTGCATGTAAACGTATGCATTTTCATGAACATGATGATTAAATCAGTGCATCCTGTCATTTCACAGTTCTATTCTCTATGTATGCTTTGGTTACTGAAGCACTACAATGGCAAGAGCAGACATGTGAATCACTGTTTTTTTTTTATTTTTTATTTTAATATCAAAACGATAATTCATCATCATATAAATTGTATATGTTTTGATGTGATATGACAAATACGGAGTTATAAGTGCTTCCACTATTTACTCTTAAGAAATCATCAGAAATCGTCAACATGTTATGCGCCAAAATAAGTCTGGCAGTATATTCAGGAGTCTCAGATAAATTCTTCCCTAACAGCAATAATTTTGAGAAAATGTTTCCGCTGAAGGTTGATTTGGCTCTGATAGTGCATGCAAGGAATTCTGTTTCATAACTGTTTCAACTTTGGCATTAATGTACACAGATCATATCAGTTTGGTACTACTAATCCCACTGTCGGGATGTTGCTGGGCCCTTGCTGAGCAACATTGTTATCTGATGGAGTATTTCAGTGTTCAAGTCCTAAATCAAGTAAGTTGAAAAATAATTTCCACACTGCATTCTTTTGTAAATTGGTCCTTCAGTTGCAGGATTTCTACAAATGTTTTTTTTTTTTTTTGTGACTGACAGGACAGAATTGTTATTACATTATTATAATATATTATTATTATCAAGGATTTGCAGTGGTAGGAGGCTGATAATGTTGCTCTCTGCATCCATCCATGCTAGCCATATGCACTTAAGATGCTGAGGGTACAGAAGGTGTTTTTCAGTAAAAGTCTCAACTAAGTGGTCTATGTTATATTAATAGATTCATGACTCAGCAAAAAATGCATGCCATATTTTGTGCAATGTAGCCTAAATCAGGCCTGTCACCATATGTGGTGCCTGCATGTGGAGCCTGTTGGCTCAGGTGTGATTTCAATGACTGAATGACAGATAGGCTGGTGCTGTGCTGTGCTGCCTTTCACACCACAAAAAGAGCCCGTCCATCTTAAATCCTGTGCCGTATGATTGTCTGACAAATGGTGCAATGTGCTAGTTACAGAGAAATTAAATGTCACTCCCTGCCCGGGCTGCTAAGACTGCAGCTGAGGCCTTCCTGCTACTATATGTTTAGGGCTGCAATTATTATTACATTCACTGTCAAGACACCTACAAATATATGTTAACTGCAGCTTGCATGGTTATACTACTATATTACTTGTGATGCACAGTGTGCTATTTCAAGGAACAGTCAATTTAAAGATTTTCAAAGATTTTTTGTTTGATTTTTTCCTTGTTTGATACCCAGGGATACTATAGATAATCAGCACATAGGAACCCAATAGCTCAACCTCCTATCACAGACTGGGGACAGAGCCAATGCAGCTGGCTGTCTAACCCTGATGCTCCATCTCTTGCTTTACTCACACAAAAGGGATGCCAGTATATTTACATTAGATCTTTAAACATCTGAAATGGGAGGATGCTATAGCTGGTAGTGGTCTTATTCTTTTAGGTTTTGCTGGAGGGTCTATGCAAGTGCCAATGCAATGACTTTCTTGTCTTGAGCAAAGCATTCCTAGTTTCATAGCAAATTAATGAGGAACCATGGTGTTTAATCTTTCACTCTTGTAATTGCATGACCCGTGGTTGCATATAAATAGCCTCATTAGTATTTTATGTGGTAATTGGACTCTTAATCTTTCCTTATCTATTCTTTTTGACTAGCTCAAGAACTCAATTCAGAGAAAGTTTCCAGTTTCAGAGACAGTGACATGATTAGCTGCTTTGGCTGTTATCTTTTACTATTAAGAAAGTTGGTTTGAAGAGTTTAAGTTAAAATTGGAATTCGTATTAGCATTAATGCCCTGACAGAATGATAGGATTTATTCTGAGAGTCAAAAAAGGGGTATGTCATCGGCCCTGCCTATCGATTGACCTTCATTCCTCAGATTCTTGAGGGTCTTAGTGTCTTTGTGAAGGAATGTGAATGTAGAAAACAACATGAAATTCATCCTCAGACCATTTAGATCTAACATGTTTGATAGTGTCAGGACTTCTTGGCCTGAGTTCACAGTCACAAAAAATTAAACCATGATGTTCAGCATGCTCCATTGACTTTTTTTTTTCTTCTCACTGATAATGAGAAGCAAGTATATTTGCTTTCATGCTGGTAACCTTGCCTCCATATTTCACCTCCTACAATCATTAAGGAGAACCTATAGAAGTACTGACTAGGTGAAAGGGCATACTGTGTCATGTAGTGAACCTCCACAACTTTAAAGGCCTTTCTCATGACACTAATTGTGCAACTGTGTTTTGCAACTTGTTCACTGGTTTCAACATATATGACTGTGTGAAGGAGAGGAATAGTGAATTAGTCCGATTGAGGAACTTCCTACATCTGTCTAATCAACTTTACAATCACTAAGTAGCTCTTGTAAATTCCTTTGAGACATGCTCTTGATCAGGGGCTATCATTAATTAACCTGACCTTAGGAATAGTGAATTCAATGACAGAAGGAGTCATGAAACTATCCTGAATTAGGATTCAGTGTTCACCATAATTTGATGAGATGGATGCTCAAATAAATGACAAAAGGTATTTAGTAGGAATTCCAAAATCGCTATTCCCATTTGATCCTAATAAGGCCAGAATGGAGACAAAGTTTATTGGCTTTGGCAAGAGAAATTTCTGTTACTGTCTATGGGCATACAAAATATAACCTGCCCTATGAGGGAGGGAGCACTTTCAGAGCCAAAGATATCTGTATGCAGCGAGATGGATTATAATGTTTATCCTTTGCCTCCATTATTGGATAAGTGGGAGGTTGAAAAGGGGGAGAGGTGAGAATATGTCATGCAAAAGATAAGAATACTGATGTGTATTTGGATAGAGTACACACATAAAATCAAGGAGATTGTTAAAGTTTAATGTGTTGATTATATTCTGAGGTAGGATGATCCCAGGACAAGGCCCTTCTGTATTTCAAAGATTTAAATAGATTTTTTTTTGCTTTGTTTTGTTTTTATAGTTTACCGAGAAAAGGAGAAAAAATAACATGAGTAGGCATATAGGTTGTCCCAGGTGCAATCACCCTATTGAGGGGAAAAGAAACAAATGTAAATTTCCTCCTAGTAGACTGACTGAAATTGCACAGATGCCAAAAAAAGATGAGCAGATGTGATGCAGACAGTTTTGTGTGTGCTCAAAAAGTGCAAATGCAAGAGCCAACTGCATGCAAAAGATCACACAAATGTGATGAATGGTGATAAATATCAAATTAGATCAAATAAAATTCCCTCCCACGTTAAAATATATCAGTTATTTCCTTGCCACTTTTGTAGCATATGTCCTTGTTTCTGGGATATAAATATGTAGTGTGGTATGTCTTGCTTCCTGACTTTACCACCAGCATTTGTTGAAATTTCACATTCAAAACAGAACAGTAAAATCAAAGCGAGAAATACCTGATGAGTATGGCCACTCCAACATCATCGCAATTTTGGTAGACTTTGGCCCAGGTGTCCTGGATCATTACCTTCTCCCTGTCAGTCAGGGGGCTGGGGCGCTCCAGGCGGTCCACCTCTCCCTCTCCCTGCATGCTCTCCATCTAGGAACACAGTTGTGCAGAGCTGAACGCGTGCAGAAGGCTGGGGTGATAAGAGCCACCCCCCTCAAAAAATGACCCCCACTCTGTATTTCTGGCTTTTTTTTTGGGCTTTGTCTCTTCCTTGCAGAGAGAGAGAAAAAGAGATCTCTCACTCTCTGTTTCCCCTTCTTTCCCAGTGAGAAGCTCTCCTCTCCACCAGAGTCTCCGCTGAGTGAGAGTGTGAGTGACGAACAGACTGTAAAACATGAGTAAAAAGCACACAGTGAGCGAGGAGGAGCCTCTGTACTCGCTCTCTTTTACACTTGCCCTTTTCTCTCTCTCTCTTTCTCTCACTTCCTCTACCTACTTCACTTTAATAGATGTGATGAAAAGATGATGAGATAGGAACTAAAACAAAAATCTCAGTCAAATGCGAAGAGATATGAAATGTGAGAGCATGAATGCAATTTAAAATTATTAGATAAAAATAAGATAAAATAGGGCATACTGAGAATCACCTGTATCACCTTTTTTTTATATTTAAGGGTATATTTTATTTCTTCTTAAATCTTCAAGCGCTTTGCCCTGTGTTTGAAAGTATTTGCTATACAAATACACTTGCTTTGCCCTGTAATGTTATATTTAGTTCCAAAAAACACCTGCCAATGTGAATGCAAAAACAATGTGCTAACTGTAAGCCCTTGAGGTCGACATAGGTGGTGCATGGGCTTTTATTTGTTTTGGTTGGTTCTGTGCTATCTACTGTATATAGCCAGGTACCGATCATATCAGCTTGTTTTCATTCCATTCCTCACAGTTCTATTTTTCTAGCATGAGCACACACCCGTGGGTCTCGCTTCCCTTTTTCATACACATACATTTCACAGCTGTTTGCCATGGCATTGTGTTATCTGAGAGAAGTCATATCTTGCAGGCTGTGCAGGCTGCTTTATAAGAAAGTGCTTGCATGTTGTCACAGCTGAAGGTTTATCTCCTTAGCCCCTTTTCCCAATTAATGCATTTGTTGGTGGGCCAAGCAAGAAGAATAACCACAGTGAAAAGACATCGTCTATCATAATTAAGCAAGATTCTGAATGAAGTGACATTTATAGCCTTGTTTAGGAGGAGCAATCCAAGTTAACAGTATTAGACATGGACAAAGTCCGTCAGAGCATGGCATTTATAATCAGGATGGTGATGAAATAAATAAATGGTATATGCATGCGACTTTTTTTGCTGGGAGTGCTGTTGCCAGAGTTCTGGTACATGGACTCAAATGCAAATGGACAGACACCACCTGGGAGGCAGGATGAAGAATATTGCACTTTATTGATGGCAAAGCCAGAAAAACAAAGCAAGCAGGTGGGCAGGGAACAGGCAAGGCAGAGTCCAAATTTAGGCTGTGGTCCAGTGACAAGCGGGAAAACAGGTACAGGCTGGATCCAAATTCAGGCTGTAATCACATAATAGATAGCAGGCAGACAGGTAGAGACAGGTGGGTTGCGTGGAAAGAGAAGAGAAGAGAAACAAGACAATCAGGAAGAGAAACTTGGGTAAAGGATGTATTGCTAAAGGTGATTAGTGGAACAAGGGAAACTGGTGAATGGGTAGGACTGGCAAGAGTGACTGGCCTCATTTCTTGCCCCACCTGTATTCCTGGCAAAAACTGTCAAGACCTAAATTTAACAAGCACTAACCTAATGCTTAAATTTAACCATCTGGTTTGGTGGGCCAATTAAAGCACCTCTGCCAGGAATATGGCAGACAAAAACTGTGCAAAACACATGGGCAGAGTGGCAGAATCCTGTGGACTATCTCAATTAGACTTCTGACAGAACCATAACCCACAGAGGAAGCCTGTGCTCACTCAATAAATCCAGGAATATTACACTTAGTTCTACTGCCTATCTCATTCTCTGCCAGGGACACACACAGAGATCAGGGCTCATGTAGCTTACCAGTGCATATAGGTTTATCAGTGCCAAGCTTATCAGTATCAATGTGGTTACTGAAGATCAGTAAGTTTATTGGACATGGGATGGTCACAAGGACTCGGTCAGTGATTGTAGATCTGCTTTGCAACATTGCCGCACCCATAGGGAGGAATTCACATTACAGTCTACATGAGTTATGTTGCACCTTTAACCACTCCACCCCAAAAATGATGAATAACTCTCTTATGCTACAAGCAAGACACAATAACCTGTAAAACTGACACAGATGTAAAGGAATAATAATGACATCTAGTGGATAGTTAGAGTAATAGGCCTACTAGATTCATTTGCCCTCTGTGTATGCATAACACACCCACAAAAATGGCAAGATTGAAAGACAGAAATGAATTATGGGGAGCTAAAAAAAAAAAAAACTGGGTCAGGGTTAGGGTTAGGGTTAAAGTCATTGTAAAATCATTTGTAGGCTACATATAAACGACATTCTCTGTGCCAAAACATTTGCTATTGCTTCCATGGCAATGCTCATTATTTTACAGTGAGTTTCAATGAACTTCATGCTAAAACACCGTCAATGTCATCAGCAAAAAAAAAAAAAAAAAAAAAAAAACATGTACTGGCATCAGTTGGGTGTCTACTTCCTATACAGCCCAATCTGTGTGGTGCATGGGAGTGATGGGAGAGGCTGGCAAAACCACTGTCCTCACAGTTTTACCAGTGGGCTATATAAAATTACAGCAAAATGTAACTGAGCAGTGGGCTGGCATAAGGATACAGTGGCTTGGGAGCTGTGAGCCACTCTGACATCTGAACATTGGCTGTGGCTGAAACTGAACACCTGTACAGGTGTAATGGATGGAAGTTTTAACAACTCACCTAAAGGCTATTTTGAATAATAAAACAGGGACAGTGCAGATGACATCAAAATGCTAGCAAGATATTAGCCCTAACCTATTGACCTTTGCAAAAAACAAATACCATGTGCTTTGCAAAATGTTTGGTGGCAGCACTAGCCTGTTGTCACAGCCTCCCAGAGAGGCTGGAGAGCGATGCATCTCTTATTTTTTTCATTGGTAATTTTTTCTCTCCTTTGGAGGGGCACGTCATGGTGTTTTCTCACTCAAAAGGGCATCTCAGAGGGCACCTTCTGAGTTTTCTTCATCAGGAAGACACCTGGGGGACCTCACATTTCTCCCATTGTCCATTGTCAGGGCTCCTGTCCTGTAGCAGCACATCACATTTTCTCCACTGGAGGCTCATCCACTAAGAAACTTCCACATCCTCACACATGTAGGGATAGCCTTTACAGCACTGCAGCCCATTTTATCCACTGGAGGGGCATTTCTCCATCAGAGGAGCACCTCATTATTTCTTCTTCTTCTTCTTCTTCTTCTTCTTCTTCTTCTTCTTCTTCTTCTTCTTCTTCTTGTTAGTTGCATGAAGGGGCACCTTAGAGGGCATTCAATCTTTTTTCCCATGTGAAGACAATGGGGTACTGTATTGTTTTTGATCTCTAGAGGGCACTCTTGTGATGCTTTTTCAACCATCGGGACACTGGGAGGTGGGGGGGTCTGAGTCTGCCAGTGGACAGAACTTTAGGGGAAAAAAACACTACTGCTAAGTTACAGTAGCTTGGTAAAAAATTCTCATTTCCCTTGCACAGCTCCCTTAATAGGTCTCTTGTTTTTAGCCCTGATTTGGCATTTGTGTACCTTTCTGGCATTTGTGTACCTTTGTCTTTGTGCTCACTTCAGCAGATGAAATTTGGGGTGTTGTGGGGCAAGGCATGACTATTTCATCTTCATGACCACTCTGTTGTATTTGGAAGGGGAAAAAACAGCCTTATTGCTTTATTGATAATATGTTTTTAAAAATAGAGCATGAGCACCATTTTAAAGAGTATATTTCCAAAATCCTATACATCCATATTTGTGGAAACAAACACATATACCTCACAGCAAATGTAATTTCTCTAAAGTCTGGAACTTTCAGGCTATAACAAAACAGTTTGCGTACGTCCTTTTAAAAGTATCACTATTTGCTTCAGTACAGCAAAATCCATCACTTCCTAAGGGCAGGTGTCACTGTTTTCCCTACATCTCATCTTGGAGCAAACGTTGCTCCAATGAGATGCTTTGTGTTGCTGTCTTGTCCATCTGTGGGATCAACTTCTCCTCTGGCTCTTAAAGTGCTTTTGGAGCTAGATTTTACTTTTACTTAAGTAGATCTTTTTGGTGGTACATCTTCTGCAACTTAAGTAAAATATTAGTTGAATGACATTGCCTCCAGTTGAGCAGCAAATTCTTGTGGTTTTTCCTCCAGACTGACTATTCTTTCTGTTGTTGAAGGTGATCTTAGAAGTGCTTCATTGTCTGTCACCTGCTTCCTATTTAATGACAGGTTGTCTTCCCTCTGTGAAGAACTGGTAGTGCAACGTGACTGAGCTCCAGAGGCTGTCTCTCTGCTGAGATGCCGAGGCAAAGCTGGGATGACTATCCTTGTCCTTTTTGAAGATGGGCCTAGCACTATGTCATCGTTTGCCTCATGCTTTCTCTTTCTTGACAGCTTCCTCCTTCAGGGGAATGTTGAAGTGGTGGACGATGTGGAAACTTTGGCTTGTTGAGGTTGATGCCACTGACACTGCTGCTGATGGCACGATTTGACCTTGATCTGTGTAACTTTGATCTCACTGTTGGTTTACACTGCCGGGAGTCTGCTTTTCAATTCCTACCCTGGATAAGGAGCCGACAGGTGGTCCCACAGGTTGGTTTTCCTCCAGGGAGACATCTCCCTGAGGCTGATATCATTGGAGGGCTGTGTTGCCAGGAATGTGTGGCCTATTCATACCATAACCTTCTTGTTGAACCTGCAGGAGCTGCTACCTGAGCTACCTGAGGCTGCTGTCTCTGGACGGCTTCAGTTCAGCTGATTCATATGATCTCTAGGCATCATCATTTCTCATGAATGAAGCTCTTCTACTATCACCTGTTTCCACGAGAAGGTTTTTTTTTTGTCTTCTGCCTGTATAATTTATTTGTACAATAAAAGAGAGTTAAACAGAGGAAAAAAGAGGTTCAAAATGCTTGATCGTCACGTGATTCGTGTAGCCTTCATCTAGTTCCGGGAAGTTCTTGGCGGCCAATTTATACCATATAGACAGAACTGCGATTTTTGATAATTAGAAGTCAACAGATGCATTGATTTACAGTATTTTTCAATATATCGGCGTGTTATATGTGTGTATACATTTAAAAAAATAAATGGGCCGTGTTGACATGTTTTAGGTCAAGATAACATTATGGATTATGGCAACATAATATTAATGCCATAACATGCCATTAATGCCATAACATAAAGCCATAACATTATGGCAGCTAGCCTGGCCTCTTCACACCAACCTGCTCTTCCTGGACGGCACCCCAGCACACCAGCAGGGGTAGCAGCTCAGCAGCTGAATGCCCTCTCCATCGCTTTGCTCCTGGGTGGCAGCGCAGCAAGAGCAGCGGCGGCCTCCCCAGTGCAGCCACGCCTACAGCCGGTGACTCAGCAGCTGGATGCCCACAACAGCAGGTTGGTGTGAAGGGGCCAGGCTAGCTGCCGAGCAAGCCAGGTGAGCTGCTGTAATGGCTGTATTAGCTGCTGTGAAGGCCCGGTTAGCAAAATGGTGGCCCGGAGATTTGAGATATTGCACTGCCTGCACAAACAGTCCTTTTTATACCCTATTTATAAAGTTCAGATGACTTGGGTTTGTCTGTAGAGACCCTATTGACGTTGGCGAGATTGCCCCAATCTGTTTTGTTTTTTTTTTTAACTACAAATCATAAAGTCACACCTCATCTTTATTCAAGAGTGCAACAGAAACTTGGTGTCTGCAGTGGTATCAGCAGTGCTCCCGAGAAGCAGCGTGAGACTGAAGCCTCGCCACACAAACAGTGGATGTGGAGCAGCAGAGGGAGATCCTGGTGCAGTGAAGGTCTGAACAGCTGCAAGAGGTGTGTTGGCAAGCTCAAGTGTCAGCTTACAGGTAGACAGAGCACAGGCTGCTCAGGTCCTGACCTGATTTAATGACTACATAATAATATGGTGAAGATCCAACTATGCATAAGGAATGATAAAATAAGAAACATGATAGAATAGAGACCAGTGAAACATAGTAGAAGAGGGATTAAAGTGGATTAAAACACAAATAATAACAAAATTGAAAAAATAAATAAATAAATAAATTATGATAATAAAATAAACTAGACTTTACTAAAGTTTCTGAAGAAACTTTAAATGTGCTTGCCACTGTTGCCGACCACATGGCCATGTGGTAAACCGCCAGCCCTATGCTGTTTGTAGGTTGTATTTGTTTTTTAGTCATTTTGCTAAACTGTTGTCCTTGTGACGGCAAGGAGAGACAGCTGGCAGGAGAGAATAGACCCTGTTGGGACACTCATGGGCTAGCTTCCCATGGATGTAGTTTCTCATGCTTGCAGCATGCTGGAGACACCCACCTTAGCTACGACAAGACGACAAAAGAGAATACTCCCAGAGTCTGCGAGAGCAGGGGTGAAAGAAGACTTGCTGGCTGACAACATGGTAACGACCGGACTGGAAATGACTACAAGTAATCAAAGCACAGCGCGAGAGAGCACCACAACATGTGTCACAGTTACTACAGTAACAACAGGCCACAAACTGCAGATATGTCCCTGTGGCTGGAGGAAAATTACATCTTACCATGGGTTGAGGATTCACCAGGGAAAGAAAAGGTGCTTGAATGAAGGGGGACAGAGGCCTCGCATTGATTACCTTCTTCGGAGGGGATCAAATCAGGCTACGTTTACACGTAGTCGGGTATTTTGAGAAATGAATATTTCCCTCCCTCTGTTTTCCAAAATAACATCATGCACACGGCATCGTTTTCAAAAAAGTTTTTGTTTACATCAACCCGCATAAATACGCCGTCGAGCGCCATCATAACAACCCCAAGCCTATGGGCAGCGGTGTAGGAAGAAGGAGAAAGCCATGCAAGCCAATCAGAAGCCAAACCAGACAGCAGTCGGCTCAGGTCGGACCCATAACCGGCGATACTGGCGGTGCCACGGACTGGCTCTTTGTGTTGGAGGGGGGGAGACTGACCTCAGAGCCCTCATTCATCTCTGCTCCTCGATATAAAAAAGTAGCTGTATTTGCAAATGCAAACATATGGAAAGTGTCTGCACCAACAGAAATGCGACTGCTACTGTGAATGCATCCATGATCATCACCATCATAGACATAATATACGCATATCATGTCTGTGATCACCATAGCCAAATGTAAACATTGCGCGCACTTTTGGCGCATAATGTGACGTCGGATGCCTGAAACTCTGTATTTCTCCGTTTTTCTCAGTTTACATGCAAATGCGAAACAGGAGTTTTCCCAAATCTCCATTTTGGCCGGAGTTTTTAGAAAGAAGGCAAATTCGCCGTTTGCGTGTAAATGAAGGGCACAAACGAAGGGAAATGTCTCCGTTTTTAAAAATACCCGTGTATGTGTAAATGTAGCATGGAAGGGCGCAAGGGAGTAATTTTGTCTAGAGCGCCAACACAGGTCAAGCCGGCACTGCTACAAAGATCCCTTCATGTTCCTAAAGGCTCTTTTTACCATGGAAAAAAGTGGAGCTCTGAAAACTACTAAGGAGGACCTGGAGCAGCACCTCAAAACAACTCACTCTGGCCAAAACCCCCTGAACACCTGGCTATCCCATCGGACATCCCACCAATTGACCCACCAGAACTTCAACTTGAGACTGGCCCTCCGACCTGGAAGGAGGTAGAAAACACAGTCCGCCGGGCAAGAACAGCATCAGCCCCTGGGCCAAATGGTGTCCCATATAAGGTGTACAAGAACGCACCAGATGTCCTAAGGTTTCTCTGGAGGCTCATGAGAATAGCGTGGAAGAAGAAGACCATTGCGCAGAGAATGACAGAGTACCTGAAAATAAATCAGTACATTGATACATCTGTATAGAAGGCAGGAATATCAGGCTTTTCTGGATGTCTCGAGCACTCCAGTATGATCTGGCATCAGATCCAAATGGCAAAGCTGGAGAAAAGGGACCTCCATGTAGTCTTTTTGGATCTTGCCAATGCCTTTGGCTCAGTGCCTCATGGCGCCAATCCCATTTCTTATTTTCACCCCTACCCCTACCCCTACCCCTCTTTTTCGAGTGCCACTTGCCCCTTGCAACAAAGTTACAAGGGGTAAATCCCCCGGGGTACATCCCCGGAAATGTCATCATCCCCGGAAATGTCATCATTAGTCATCAGTGACGTTGTAAATAGACGCGACAATTTTTTTTTTGCCGGTAAATCTCAATCTCAGAATGACGTCTTCAGCTGTGGTAATCTCTCTTGCGTGGGCTATTGGCATCTTTTTGCGGTTGTCAATAGCGAATCGGAAGAATGTAAGGAGATGTCTCCGCTGCGTGTCATGCCGCTGATAAGAACGCCCCTCAGCCGTTGTAAAACCACTGTAACCCACGGCTTCTCAGGGCTTACTGTTTAATTCAACGCCTGGGAGCGCTGGTGAATCAGCTTGAGGTATGAATGATAGACCGTAAACAAGTTTTGATGCAGTTAGCCCAACGTTAGCCACACAACAAGCTAGCCAGCTGGTGTAGTGGTGTAATGTCAAACAAACAATCGCTGACTTTATTGATTTTTGTGTTAATTGTGTGAAAAGTGTGGGAGATTTCTCGTAGCACTCGCTTTGGAGTGTGCCTCTGAAAAAACTCCGTTTGGAGGGCTATATAGACCTAGCACTCCACCCTTCCCCTCCGCCTCAACAAGAGCTGGGACATCCCTACCCCTATGTGTGAATACGCAAAATGGAGGGGTAGGGGCAAGTGGTAGGGTTAAGGGGTGAATTGGGATTGGCCCATGGTCTCCTGTGGTCTGCCCTCAGCTTCTTTCACATTCCGAATGACATCACAACCCTGGTTAAATCCAACTTCCAAGACCTTCAGTTTTGCTTCTCAACCCCTGAGTTCACTACCTCTTGGCAACACCTGGAAATAGGCATTATGGCAGGGTGCACCATCTCTTCCTTGATATTCACCATGGCAATGGAGGTCATTATTCGAGCTTCGAAATGGGTTGTAGGTGGACAGCGAACTGGAGCCTGTTTGCGCCTTCCTCCTCTCAGAGCTTACATGGATGACATTACAACTCTGACCACCACCGTCCCATGCACCAAAAGACTGCTCAGAAAGCTAGAGGAGAACATCAGTTGGGCCTGTAAGAAGAACAAACCATCCAAGTCAAGCTGCCCCTCACCAGTCTCACGGAGGAGTTCAAATGTGCGAAAACACGACTCCAAATGACACTGAACGAATCCAAAGACTTGGTGGTGAAGAAGAATGCATCAATCTTGGCAACCGGGCGCAAATAGAGACCAGCAACAGCAGTGGAGGAGGCAACATCAGCCCTCAGACATGCTGACATTGTGGGGCATGTTCAGCAAGGAAGAGGAGGCCTTGGACTTACACCTAGCCATCCAACTTGGGCTAAGGCCTCTGCCCCACAGCGGAGGAAGATGGTGGTGGAGGAAGTACGCCATCAGGAGGAGGCCCTGAGGTGGGCCAAGGTGGTGTCCCTTGGCAAACAGGGGCAGTGGACACGATGGGAAGGTGAGGAGAGGAGGAAGTTCAGCTGGAAGGACTTATGGGAAATGGAGGCAAGTTGCCTCAGCTTTTTGATCAGAGCTACATATGATGTCCTTCCGACACCAACCAGTCTCCAGCAGTGGGTTGGTGAAGACCCGGAGTGTGCCCTTTGTGCCATGCCAGCTTCCCTCAGGCACATTCTCACAGGGTGCAAAACCAGCCTCACCCAAGGGCATTATACTTGGCATCACAACCAAGTATTAAAGACCATTGCATCCTCCCTGGAGGGCAAGCGCACTACCATCAATTCACAACCCCGCTGGTTTCCAACCCCCCATGGACAACTGTGTTTGTCCGTGTGGGGGCTAAAGTAAGCAGGAGCAGCTCCACACCATCGGAGAGAGGCCAGCTTTGCTTAGCTCGTGACTGGAAACTGCTAGCGGATGTTGGACGGCAGCTTGTGTTCCCTTCAGAGATGGCCATCACCAGTTTAAGACCTGATTTGGTGCTCTGGTCCCCCTCCCTAAAGAAGGTTTACATCATTGAGCTCACCGTGCCTTGGGAAGACGCAGTGGATGAGGCAAATGAGCAGAAACACCTGCGTTATGCCGAACTAGCTGCTGAAGCTCAACATCGTGGCTGGAACACAGAAATCTGCCCAGTGGAGGTCGGGTGCAGAGGTTTTGTGGCAACATCTACCACCAAACTCTTGAGGGACCTGGGATTCAGGGACCAGAGCCAGCGTTCAGCCATCAAAGCTGCATCAGAAGCAGCAGAAAAAAGCAGCCAAAGGCTCTGGCTGAAAAGGAAGGATCCTTGCTGGGCTCCAAAAGGCCAAGTCTGAAAGGCAATTTTTCCTGCTAATTGGGCATGGGATGCAAGCTCAGGTTTGATCACCCTGGAGCTGGCTGCCTTCGGTGAGGGTGTATAGTTTTTAAAGGCCGAAACACCCCATGATCTGAAGGAATACTACTGAAGATGCATCCCAAAATTTCAAACACAATCCTAGTCGATGTTGATGTTTAGTGTTCACCAATGAACTTTGCATGTGCTTGCACAAAGGATGTTAACATCTCGTCCCGTGTTTTGGAATCTGCTGTTAGGGGACTGGCAGGCATTTACTGTGGTTCCAGGAAGTTGTTATCGTTACCCTAATTTTGAAACTATCACGAGTGAAAATGTGCAGTGTGTTCATTTCATGATCGTAAGGAGAAATTTAAGTTGAAAGATGCATAATTTTAAAAATAAAAACTAAAAAACTGCATAATGCATAATATAGAACTTCAACAATCCAATATTCAAAATGCAGTTAGAGAGAGTATTTACACCAAATAAAAAGAAACATTTGATAAGCACATTACATGGAATTTTACTTGATTTATTAGTGAAAGATGAACCTTTGTAAAAATATGTACAGTACATGGAATGAAGATCCATGTACTGTAAATGGGAGCAAGTTTGATAACATCACCTCAGACAGATGAAGCGTCTCAGTCGAGGACACTCACTTATAAATACGCTTTACTTCTGTGAGAAAGTAACAGGGATTTGTGAAGAAACTGAGAGGTGGGTATCAAGGACACGTGGCTGGAAATCTCAATATGGATGTACGTTAGGGAAAATTGGGAAGAACATGGCTGGCATCCATAGTAGTTGAAAAACTCCCTTTTGAATTAACAAAGTTGTTTTTTTCTTATGTTGTATTTATAAAGCTTCCATTGGGCATTCACATGTATTTGGAGGCATGTGTGCATACACGTGCGTATGTAAATATACATACAGTACAGGCCAAAAGTTTGGACACACCTTCTCATTCAATGCGTTTTCTTTATTTTCATGACTATTTACACTGTAGATTCTAACTGAAGGAATCACAACTATGAATGAACACATGTGGAGTTATGTACTTAAAAAAAGGTGAAATAACTGAAAACATGTTTTATATTCTAGTTTCTTCAAAATAGCCACCCTTTGCTCTGATTACTGCTTTGCACACTCTTGGCATTCTCTCGATGAGCTTCAAGAGGTAGTCACCTGAAATGGTTTTCCAACAGTCTTGAAGGAGTTCCCAGAGGTGTTTAGCACATGTTGGCCTCTTTGCCTTCACTCTGTGGTCCAGCTCACCCCAAACCATCTGGATTGGGTTCAGGTCCGGTGACTGTGGAGGCCAGGTCATCTGCCGCAGCACTCCATCACTCTCCTTCTTGGTCAAATAGCCCTTACACAGCCTGGAGGTGTGTTTGGGGTGATTGTCCTGTTGAAAAATAAATGATCGTCCAACTAAACGCAAACCGGATGGGATGGCATGTCGCTGCAGGATACTGTGGTAGCCATGCTGGTTCAGTGTGCCTTCAATTTTGAATAAATCCCCAACAGTGTCATCAGCAAAACACCCCCACATCCCCACAGCTCCTCCTCCATGCTTCACAGTGGGAACCAGGCATGTGGAATCCATCCGTTCACCTTTTCTGCGTCTCACAAAGACACGGCGGTTGGAACCAAAGATCTCAAATTTGGACTCATCAGACCAAAGCACAGATTTCCACTGGTCTAATGTCCATTCCTTGTGTTTCTTGGCCCAAACAAATCTCTTCTGCTTGTTGCCTCTCCTTAGCAGCGGTTTCCTAGCAGCTATTTGACCATGAAGACCTGATTGGCGCAGTCTCCTCTTAACAGTTGTTGTAGAGATGGGTCTGCTGCTAGAACTCTGTGTGGCATTTATCTGGTCTCTGATCTGAGCTGCTGTTAACTTGCGATTTCTGAGGCTGGTGACTTGGATGAACTTGTCCTCAGAAGCAGAGGTGACTCTTGGTCTTCCTTTCCTGGGTCGGTCCTCATGTGTGCCAGTTTCGTTGTAGTGCTTGATGGTTTTTGCAACTCCACTTGGGGACACATTTAAAGTTTTTGCAATTTTCCGGACTGACTGACCTTCATTTCTTAAAGTAATGATGGCCACTCGTTTTTCTTTAGTTAGCTGATTGGTTCTTGCCATAATATGAATTTTAACAGCTGTCCAATAGGGCTGTCGGCTGTGTAGTAACCTGACTTCTGCACAACACAACTGATGGTCCCAACCCCATTGATAAAGCAAGAAATTCCACTAATTAACCCTGATAAGGCACACCTGTGAAGTGAAAACCATTTCAGGTGACTACCTCTTGAAGCTCATCGAGAGAATGCCAAGAGTGTGCAAAGCAGTAATCAGAGCAAAGGGTGGCTATTTTGAAGAAACTAGAATATAAAACATGTTTTCAGTTATTTCACCTTTTTTTGTTAAGTACATAACTCCACATGTGTTCATTCATAGTTTTGATTCCTTCAGTGAGACTCTACAATGTAAATAGTCATGAAAATAAAGAAAACGCATTGAATGAGAAGGTGTGTCCAAACTTTTGGCCTGTACTGTATAAGTTTATTTGGCTAAGCTTCTCCACTCATTTAGGGGTGTTAAAAGTGTGAATATGTTGTATATAAAAAAAATTAAGAATAAAAAGACTAATATCCACAAATAAGACACTCTTTGTGTTCCATTTAAGTTTGACCACTACAGGACTGTAGTTCCAGATGGTAACGTGGTAGGAGTGGGTAAAGTGAGCCCCAAACACGATAAACTAAAATAAACCTGATATTTAAAGACCACTTTATCATGTTATGATAAGCATCTCACCAGCATCTCACCAACAGCTATTAATTCTGAGATTGTGGATGATGCAGCGCTGATCAACAGACTGCATGAGGACTGGAAAAATGGAGCTAACCCCAAGCTGAAATACCATTTGGATTGCAGAACCGAGCTGTACCATCGTTCGAGAAGTATATCCATTGCGAATCCTACAGTTTTTTTTTTTTTTTTTTAGATTTATGATTCAGTGAATCTTGTTGCCACTTTTTGTGAATTTGGTTGAATTTTGTGAAGTTTTTATTCATGTCACAACTTAAATTGGATTGAAATGATTTATTGAAAGAACTGATTGACAGAAAGTGGCAACAATATTCACTGAATGATAAAAACATTAGTAATATTGTTCTCACTATTTTCGCCCAGGCCCTCTTTGATTGGCTCTCCAGACGTTTCCCCGAGGATTTGGCCGTGGATAAATTGTGAGGTGTTAGTAGACAGCTATAGGAACACATGGTAAAAAAATGGTACTGGTAAGAATTTTTTGCAGATTGGCAACAAAAAGCCTAACTTTCCCTAGGTATTAGTTGTCCCTTAACGGCTCCGATGTAAACGGATGAGCGTTGCCATGGAAACAACCTGAGCGGAAATCGCAATGCCCGTGGAGGGGAATGCGGAAACGTACATGACGTCTGCTGTGTGCACCACGCTGTGCCACTAGTAATCCGCGTTATTGTCAATAGAGTGTAATCCGGGGTCGCCGTAGGTGTGCGCATAGCCCGCTCCGTAGTTTGTTAGCTCGCTCTTTGTTTAGCGGGTGTTACAATTTTAATGCAACAGTCATTTTCAGCATCGCGTACAGCCTTTTGCTACCTGAAGAGTTTGTTGTTTAGCTAAGTAGTGGCTAACGTGACAGCGCAGGGACATAGCTGATGTAGCAAGCTAGCGTACCGTAGCTAACACGTATGCTAGCTGTACTGGCCGACGAACACGTCCGTCCGTCGAGAGACAAGCTGCTCCTGTCAAACTGCGTCCACTTTGCATTAGCGACAAACATCCAGGAGTGCCGCAATGAATGTCGCCAAAAGTGGCTACCGTGTCTTCTCTGCAAACTCTTCCGTAGCCTCCACGGAATTAGCCAAGAAGATAACAGAGTAACGTTGCATATATATATGTATATATATTTTCCCAGTTGCCGTTAGTGTCATTATAAACTGTCAGCTAACGTCAAGGCACTGCATTTATGTCTGTTGTTGCTAAAACTAATTAGTGCAATGTTAACATCACGGGCAGGGTTGTGGCAAATAAAATGCTTGTTTGTTTGTTTGTTTGTTTTGGTGCTGCTAGCTAGCAGTCATCTGCACCTAACTGCTAACCATAGTTGTCATAGCTATTTACAGGTTGAGCATTTAACTTGCCAGCAGTTTTAATTTCACTTTTGTTCTGACCTTCATGTGAGGATGAAGAATTTGCTGATTAATGTTTGCCAAGTAATATGACAGTGTATCATGAGTGAGCAGGAGTAGCTCACTGAATCAGTGACATTGAGCACAGGGGAGTGCATGAGCCACAGCAGGACTTTACGTGGCAGGCAGGCCTGCTCATGTGAGAGTCCCTCTGTTAGTGAATGGCTGACTTGCTAAATGTACCCTGGTTGGTTTTCATGTGACTCACTGCAGTTGGCAGAAGCATGTAATCACTACATCTCAGTATAATACCCAGTTGCAAGTTGCAAAATCACAGCTTTCTCATTTGCATAACTCCTTAAAATTGTTTCTATTTTCTTCCTCAGGCGACTGGGAGTTGAATTGGGGAAGTCTGTAGTCTATCAGGAATCCAACAGAGGTGAGGAGACCTGATTTTCTCTTTTTCCTGGTTGGGAAAGTAAGAGGCCCAGGGATTGGTAATCATTACCTCAGGACCCAGGGAGTGTTATCCTGACTGCCGTGAATGTGTCAATGAATTTCACTGATCACGCTGAAGTCTCTTGCTGTATTTTTTTAGTCCTGTCTCATATCTGGTCTTCCAAAAATGTTTTGGCTAGTACACCTGGTGTCTCTTGCAAGGGCCAAATGACCACTGGTGGGTTTGTTTATCTTCACTCTATACAACCATGTGGAACTTTTTGAATAGTATTGTTCCTAGTTTATTATCATTTGGAGGACTTTGTGTGGATGTATTCTTGGCTCACAGGGGTGTTGATTGTTGATTTTTGGTATTTGTATGCTAAACAAAAATTGGTACTGTCCATGGGTTAGTTAAAATCATCAATCTCCTGGTAATGCTAATGCTATGTGGAGGGGTCTTGTCAGAACAGTTTACCTACCAAGCACAGTAAACAAGACAGCATATGAACATTCTAAATCCTAAAAAAATCAAATAGATTATTATAACTGTTATAAAAATTAATAGCTGCTTATAAATTAATAATTGTGCAGTTGTAGCTATTTAAATATTATGTGTATGTGTTATTGTGTTGAAAGCACATATTTAATTGATTTTTGGATTAAACTGTTGGAGATTACCTGTTTGTGTTGTGTTGTGTTGGATAGCAGCACTCATCGTGAGTAATGTTGTAATGAAAGCCTTACAGTGAAATAATTGCTTAAATTTCCAACACAATCAGTTGTCACAGTGGCATAAACTAGGAACATAGGGCGTAAGTTACAAATAATTAGTATTTGCTTTAAAGTGACACAAAGCAAAATTAACCGATCATTTCCATTTCCTCCTTATGACAGAGACTAGAGTGGATGTAAAAGAGTCTGTTCGAGGCCAAACTATCTTCATCATCCAGACTATACCACGGTGAGTAAACAAAGGCCTAGTGGTTGATTTATTAACCTGATAACCACCCTGCAAGAATGACGTTTCTTTCCTGTCATAACTGAAATCTGTGTGTTGTTGAGTCAGTGATGTGCCACATGATCAGCTCACTATTCTTTCTGTAACAACCCAGAGATGTCAACACAGCCATCATGGAGCTGCTGGTTATGGCCTATGCCCTCAAGACGTCATGTGCAAAGAACATTATCGGAGTCATCCCTTACTTCCCCTACAGCAAGCAGTGCAAGATGAGAAAGAGAGGCTCCATTGTGTGCAAGTTGTTAGCTTCAATGTTAGCTAAAGCAGGTAAAGACAAAACGTGTTTGCCTAAGGCAACATTTGTTTTCATCGTGATGCTGAGTCGTTGTGTGGAGTGATTAAATGTATCCACAGAGTTTCAGACTGACAGAAAATTTAGACAAAATATTGATACCGCGTTCCTCCTTTATTTTGAGGTTGACAGTCTTCTCATCTGTCTTTTACTCCAAAGGGTTAACACACATCATCACCATGGACCTGCATCAGAAGGAGATCCAGGGCTTCTTCAGTTTTCCAGTGGACAACTTGCGTGCCTCACCTTTCCTGCTTCAGTACATCCAAGAAGAGGTGATAATCTCATTCTAATAGCCACTTACTGTTATGAAGTGCAGGTGTTGGAAAGCACACACGTTCATACTTACACTACAAACAGTGTCAATGAATCAGTCTGACACAAGTATTGAAATCTGTTTTCTTTTATTGTGCCAGATCCCTGACTACAGAAATGCCATCATTGTAGCAAAGTCTCCTTCAGCCGCCAAAAGGTAAACAAAAACACAGGTATCACGAGTCCTCATCTTCATGTGAACATGGTTATGATGAAATAAGATACGACAACACTGAAGCTGTCTCCTCTCAGTAGCATATAGTAGGATACAACCTGCAGCACCATGTTTGAGGTAGAATGTATGAATCAAAAGCAAGAAGGCAATAAATGGATTACAGCTTTTTCAGGAGTATAAGAA
The DNA here is from genome assembly GCF_902150065.1 of Myripristis murdjan. NCBI lineage: Eukaryota > Metazoa > Chordata > Actinopteri > Holocentriformes > Holocentridae > Myripristis > Myripristis murdjan. Next base: position 11,145,557 of record NC_043987.1, on the reverse strand, counting down.
GTAAAGAAAAAAATAATTACACCAAAAACATGAAACTATTAAGATATCAATACATATGTGGTATATAACAAATGAGTGGCATGTGAAAATGTGAAGAAAACAAATTGGTTGACTTGCTGTATGTTGTCCTCACTACAGTGTAGGAACTGCAGCTATACAACTAGCTAAAGTCTTCCCTGCAAATGATTGACTTGAGTCGTAGTGAGCTTTCGTTGCTGTTTACTGTGGCTCTTTTATATCATCTTACCGGAGAGAGTGAAAACTGTAACAAAACAAAATACAAAAATCATAATTTTACTCTGCAACATGTGCTTTCTTCAATGTAAATACATATAAATGAAATATTTTTTAATACAAACTAATCAAATGCTTTTCTATGTAAATATATATTTTTAACAATAACTTATATATACAACAATGAAATTATTTACTTACGACATTTCCTCTGTGGCGTTTACAGTGTGGATTACTTTTAAGGAACACAGAAACACTGATGACTGATTTAGCTAGTTTCTTCAAACTAAGTTAAGTGAGAACATGTAACTTCCTCAGTAAAGTAAACACATTTCAAAATAAAGGTATTTCAAAAATAAAAGCATGTTCAAATCTATGCCATAAGGGCAACACATGTTGCATATACAAACGTGCAGATATGTAAGTCACATTGACTTTAAGTCATGTACAAAAGGCCATACAAAAAATGCAAAAATGTGTGGAGGTGTATTTATGAAGTCTTTCTGAAAAAGATGATGATAGGGAAAGGCAGTCTTCCTCATTTGACTTTACTTGTTTTCATGTTTTTTCATAGAGCTCAGTCCTATGCTGAGCGGTTGCGTCTGGGTCTGGCTGTGATGCACGGAGAGGCCCAGTGTTCAGAGTCCGACATGGCTGATGGACGACAGTCCCCACCCTGTGTACGCAACGCCACGGGACACACGGGACTGGAGCTTCCTTGTAAGACCACCTGTAGATCCCAGTAGAGCTCAGTTGATGTTCATTCAGGTTTTGTGAACAGATTGGTAGGTCTTGTGGACAATTAATGCTACCAACTGATATGCGTTTTAGCCATTTTGATACAATATCCTTGCCTGTTGTGTATCCAACTAAATTATCCCTGGCCATTAGTTCAGTTCCTCCTCATGTGGCAAACATAATCAAATCCAACAAAGAATTTGCTTTGGTGTTGTTTTTAATCATCTCAGTTACATTTCAGTGCATTCCTGATATTAATTCACCTGATAAACTAATATGGGTCTGATGTTTGTGCTAACCTGTTCAGGGTGGTCATTCTCACTTCCAGCATCCATCATTATGAAAATGATTTTGTGTAACTGCATGTTTTAATTCCACAGACACACAGTCTCTGTTGATGCTGCATCTTTAGTTCCAGAGGCTGCAACTCCTAACTTACAAAGAGTAAAGTAGAAAACAAAATAGAATCATATTTCTTGCCTGCGACTAGGTACATGTTTAGATTAAGAAAAAAAAAAAATATATATATATCTATATATTTGCATAAGAAATACTAATGTGACTGTGGCATACAGATTTCAACACATTTATCCCGTCCATTCTTGGTAAGGCCATTTTAGTGGTTCAGTCTGAAACATGATCAGATTCTTGTGTCATTGGCAAATGATTCCAAAATGTATTTGCGTCCAGTATTTGCTTTACCCATATTTGTTAATATAAGTATTTGTATCCTTACTTGTGTTGCTACCATTGACTCAAAAAATCCTCATTTGAAATAACTCGACTATTATTTGTACCAATCTCACAGATTGCCTCAACTATAATGGGACTGTTATTTTCAATTAATAATTAGTCCTAGACATCGGCGTAATACTGGTTCATCATTTCTTTTCAACAAGATTGAGAGGATTTTCCAAGTCTTGGTGTCATGTCTTTGTCATGTCAAGTGTTTGTGCATTTGTGTTAACATGGTGTTTATTTGTTGGTAATAGCAGGCAAACAACAAGCTCCGTTCCCTGGCATAGAGCTCCCAAGTACGACCATAAACTTAATTTTACCTATGACCATGAAATGATTCCTCTTTAAATAATGGTTCCTCAGTTCTTGCATGTATTGACCAAGGGTTTTTGATGCATCTTGTGGACAAACATCTGGATTTAAGAGTAGGAAGCAGAGAAATGCACTAAATACATTCTTACATTTTAACTATTTCCTTGTTAAAACTGTAACATACTAATCTCATGTAGTCAAATTAACTATATTCCATACTAAACATTATTAACATTGTATGGTATGGTGAAAATGACGACTCCAGACATCTAGTTCTACAAGATGACCAAAAACCCTGTCAGGTTTTTTTTTCTTTTGTTTTGGAATCCATAAATTGAACTAGAACCACCCCATAAATGTTTTTATTTTTATTATTATTTTTCTCCTGGACTCATCTTGCCAATCAACACATCATGCACTCATATTGAACCTGCTCTTAAAAAAAACCCTGATTAACATTTGGTCTTCATGGTTGCATGTTATGATAACAATTAAGCATGCTTTTGAAACCTAATGGCTAACTTTAGGAAGAGGAAATGGTTAATCAGACCGCTAATATTCTTGGTATGAGGTGAATGGTTGGTAGGTTTATGCGTTGAATGCACACAGCCCAACAGTAGAGTAGTTATGCTTGTATTTGCCACCTCTCCTCACTGATAATAGAATGCTTTGCTTAGTTATAAAACAGTAATGGTTAGTGCAGTATTGCAAATTAATTCCAGTACTTGAGGTTTTGGGCACGCAATGCAAACCTGTTGTTGAAATTTGCCAAGGAAATCCTTCAGGCTTTTCAAATTTGTCACAGGTTAAGATTGATTCAGATTCAAGTCATCTAAAATGAGTTTGAAGCTATCTGACCACACATGTTTCAGGTAGCTTGTAGCAACATAAAAGACAAACAGTGAGGACAACGTTCTTGAGACGTGTGTGTGCTGCTAACAACATGGCTTTGGCTATTTTCGGCTGATGGTGGTCCAAGTCTAAATGTGACACTGCCAAGTTCTCTGATGCCGTGGGACTCACGGTATTCAGCAAAGTGTTCGGCAAGGCATGCTCCTCCTCTACTCTCTGCTTCTCTACCCATTTCCTTCCCAGTTGGCTTAGCTGGCTGATTGTTTACCAGCTGATTGTGTCCTTATTAATTCCTCCCTTAAGTGACTACGTTTATATGCGCACCAGTACTTACAGTGCGGCTATCATCTAAATGAAGCAATATAATTAAAACTTAAAAGCTAAACCTTTAATTACGCTCCTTTAAGCTAAATAACAGTGCAGTGTTAATCCTCTGTTAATATGGCAAATAGACTGATTTTACATGCATTATTGGGGGGTTGTGTTGACTTGCAAATACCACTTTGACTTGGCCTTCATCTTCATCGTTCTGAGGTATGCTATTCATGACGGTCTCTGTAACATCCAGTTTTCACGTTTCACGAGTCTCATCAATGGATAACAAGCAGGAAAGTTACATGGTTGCAACAGAAATACCATGGGACCATTATGACTGCAGTTGCTGTCAGTGTGACTGTTTGAAGCCTGGTATTAGATGGGGTTGATTTAGTAGATATGCGAGGATCAAGTATTAACAGCTGGATCGACAAATGAAGCTGAAAAATTGGCTTCTGTATATATCCATTGATTAGCGTACAAGATTTAATTTAATACAATTACTGTGTGCATGTAAAAGTAGTCACTGACAGCAGTAATGTTCAGCTGAGGACAGACCTAGAACATTGGCAAGTGTGTATGAAGGAAACTTCATCGGTCCTTGTCAGCTACTGTTGTCTTCTCTTTATGGGTGTGAAACAAAATCGCTGGTGCAGGCTGATGCCATATCCCTGGCACAGCCTCGGGCAGAGATTGTGGTGTTAAGGCAATTCTGCATTGCCCCCGATTGGGTATCCTGGGCAGAAAATGCTGTCGTTTAATTTTGCATGGCATGCGCTGGAGTAAGTTTGGCATTTCAGTTTAATTTCCTAGGGGTAGGTGGGGTAGAATGGGGGGAAGAATGTTTTAATCAATATTAATTCTGGCTTTTGATTGCCATAAATCAGATGTCTTGATGATTTACTTTGTCCTGTAATTTTGAAGTGCAGTTTTGCCAAAAGTACATTTTTTTTCAACCCATCTTACCCAATCTACTGAGATTTTTTTTTTTTATTAGTAGTTCAGTTCTATTGTGCATGTTGTCTCAAAATGCTCTCACAGGTAACTTGTTCTGTTTTCCCCTCTAGTAATGATGGCCAAAGAGAAACCTCCCATCACTGTAGTAGGAGACGTGGGAGGAAGGATTGCCATCATTGTGGTAAGATCCTGCTGAGATGCCGTTTGAATGCCTGGCACTTTGGAGTTTACCGTTATAATTCCACCCGAACTTACAGCTGCTCCACCATAACTCAGTAATTCCCCTTTTCTAGTTCTTATTTTCAGCTTTTCTAAGAATTGCAGGTGATTTTCATTGGATGTTGTAAATTCATTCACCTGCTGCCTTTGTGAATTTCACATCACTTATGATACTGAAAACAAAACACAGTGAATTTCAGTATTATGTATCATAATCATGTAACCTCAAGACTATGACTCAAAAAGGAGACCAGCATAGACTCCAAACAGAGTTCAAATGCAAAAAGTAAATACTTATTATAAAAAAAACATACCTCTAACATAAAAATGAGAATACACAGAGTCTGGCCAAACTAGTAACATGAAAAATGACCGGGAGCACCTAACGTAAAACAAAAGTTGTACAACAGGACTACCGGCATTAAGTTCCCTTTACAACAGATGGAGAGGAACAGCTAGACAAAAGATCAAAAAAGAAACACCAACTGATGAGAGATACTTGGAGAGAGAAATGCTCCCAGAACTGTGTTATTGTTACCTACACCGGGGTGTGTGCTGTTTTCTGCCTGTCTTTCTCCAGGATGACATCATAGACGATGTGGAGGACTTTGTCGCAGCTGCAGAGATCCTGAAAGAGAGGGGAGCCTATAAGATTTACATCATGGCAACACATGGCTTACTGTCTGCTGACGCCCCACGCCTCATCGAGGAGTCTGCCATTGACGAGGTCAGCACCGTGTTTGAATGGCTTGAACCGGTTATTTTCATAATATGCTAAATCACTCAGATCAGTGTTGAGTCAGAATGAAAACCTGCATGCTCCCTGGGCCTCGACATATGATTGAAAACCACTGGCCCAAGTTTCTCTCTGTCAAAACGGTTCTTTGGGTCATTTTCCCTTCCTTCTAGTAATATCTATGAGGAAGCAAAAGGAAAATGTGACAAGGAAAAAAAAGAGGGCCATTCTGAAAGGCAGCCAAAATGCTCATTCATTACCTGTTATTCGTTCATTACCATCACAACATTGGGGAAGTAGGAAGTTCAGTTTTAAGTTCTACAGTGACCTTTTGATTAGAACCAGGAAAGGAACATTATATGCCACAGTTACATTGCAGTAAATTCAGTTCTTTTAGAGCTAAACAGTTAAACACAGAAAACTTCTTCAGTGCTTAACACAACTAATACAAGTTTAGTTTAAATATATATTATCATTTTATTATATTGTTTAATATGTTGATCGGTCATGTTTACTTTAAAGCTTTAATGTGGCACTTATATATTAATATTTGTAATATTCTATCTTGCCACATAGTTTTTGCTTGATTTAGCTGTCCAGGTTTTTCAGATCAGAGCCCTAAAGTCAGAGCCGACTTGGTCTGCATGACACTCACTGAATCATTTCAGACATCCTGAGATTTTCAAACATGTTCACATTTTGTCAGCTCAAACTCTGCCATGCTTGTGTAATCTAAGACCCAGGACAGACCAAGCCTACCTCGAAGTGCAGTCAGGTCACTTTTTGTCACGTGGCTTCTCCTAGTAAAAGTTGCCCATGAACACACCAAATGCTTGTTTTGCACCTGCAAAAGAGGAAATGATTCTCCATTATAGGAGGGGTCAGTAGCTTGAAACGTAAACCGAAACCCTCAGGATTGCAGCAGGATAAAGAAAGTTCTTCCCTTTATTTTCATGCAACTGTGAATCTGTTTTGGTTTTGTAATACGTTTTGGGAGTATTTGTAATAAGAAGTCCAACTCTACCACAACTAGGTGTCTCTGGTTAGCTGGCAAATTAGCAAAATATCAACACAGCTGGATTTCTGCTGCTGATGAATAAGCAGTAAGTTCTGTCACCCATAACCAAATTAGTCTTTTAACATCTCTTCACCAAATCATGAACTACTTGAAATTACAGTAAAACCTCTTGTGTGGCCAGTTAGATAGCCAAACACAGTTGCCTCAAGCTCTACCTGGATTTTCATGCTTGGATTTTCATGGACTGACTCAGTCCAGTTTGGCACAAACAGATTGCCTAAGTTTTGGTAAGACAGCAGTGTGATCAAGATCCCTCACTCGCAAATTTAAATAAAAAAATCTTTGATTGTATGGTTTTGCATCTGTGCCGTGTGTACATCACTATGTCGAGTGGAAAAGGAGCTCTAAGAAAAATGGGCATTAACGTGAGCGGTAGATTTGTGACAGTTGTTTAGTTTGTATTCAGCCCTGGTTGATTCAGATGTAAACTGTATGTTCCTCAGGTGGTGGTGACAAACACAGTTCCCCACGAGGTGCAGAAACTACAGTGTCCCAAGATCAAGACAGTGGACGTCAGCATGATACTGGCTGAGGCCATCCGCCGCATCCACAATGGAGAGTCCATGGCCTACTTGTTCCGCAACATCACCGTGGATGACTAAAGACATGGAGGCCTGAGTCGGATCTGGTGCTGAGAGCTTTGAGGGCAGGTGTATTTTTCTCTGTTTTCATCCTCCTTTCTGTCCAGAGCTGTAAATACATGCTACATATATAAATATACATGCTCAACTAAAGGAGAGAATCAAGCCCTCAGTTAAAGAAATTTGTTCAACTTGGTACAAAAAACTGTAAAGTCTGACTTTTTCAATGCCAGAAATACATCTTGGCATTGGTTTTCAATGAAGAATATGAAATTGGAGAACATGACATGTCCCACTCATAGATTTGATGCCTTTTCATCATCCTTTGATTATATTTGATGCATTTACTCAGCATCTTTTTCCAACTTGAACAAAATATGCTGTACATGAAAATGCAAATTTGTTTTGGCATCTAATGAGGAAGCTCATTGTTAATGACTGATCCTTGAGTTTTAAAGGAGAAGCACTTAATGCTTTACCTCCAACTTTCACCCAAACTCTCGCTGGCCCTCAGGACCAGGACTGCTTAGCACTGTGACTACTTTGCATTTAGATGGAATTTGTTGTTTACCAACCACAGTACTTGGACAAGACTGGGTGAGCTCCTGATTATTGGCACCCAAACTGTTTTAATGTTTATGCACCAGTTTTTGTGTGATTTGCACCCTTTGCCACAATGGGCTTATTTGTGAGTGCATGAAGATGGTCTGGGGCAATATCATGTGTTAACAAGCATGTCTGTGTGGTACAATCTCCATCTGAGAAACTGATACAGGCTGTTTCATGTTAATATGTTGGATCCCTGTGGCCCTTGACTGAAAATATTAATTATAATACTGTGCTTATTTTAACTGGCTGAGGTCAACTGTTACCTGGCAGGTTATCTGAACGTGAATGCACACCGAATATGATTTGCATATATAGCTTGATGTTATACTACAAGTTATTGTGGTATCTGCCTTTGAGGATATGTTATCATTAGGACTTGGACAACTTTTTTTGTACCCTGTGAGTGAAATTCAAAGTGATGCTCAAGGGAAATTAGTGTACTTCTATGCTGGTTGAGCCTTATGCTCAGGGAATTATGCTTTATAAGCCAATGCACAATTATTTGTTTTTGCAAATGCTGATGTGTGCCTAGTTCACTGGTACAAATCTCTGTTTAGTGTCTTGCATTCCACACAGCACTGCTGTACGCCTTTGCTTTTCACCATTTGTTTTTTCTTTGTTTGGTTCTTTTTTTGTTTTTTTTTTTCGTAGATTTTGGATTTTTCATGATATACATTACTCACTGATGGATATTTATCGGCTAGAATTAGACGCCGGTGTTCTATTGGCACAAAGGAAGGTATTGTCTGTATCAATGCTATGCCAACTTGAATCCATGTCTCCTATTAGCATAGTGATTTCATGATGTCTCCTCTGTATTCACTCTTCTCCTGACGTGTCTGTGATGGTAGGGGGTTTATTATTTGAATGTTGACATGGACTCTGAAGCACTTGTTTATGTGAATAAAAATAAAATGTTTGGCTTTAGTGGTTTTGTCTCTCCCAAACAAGACACGACATATTGAGCTTTAGTAAATGAAGTGCACATTTTCGCAGGATTGTCAAAGAAGAATTCCTCTTAGTTGGGAAGAGTAAACTACAGTGCCTTTTCATAACAGTAGTAGGTGGTATGATTATTAAACTGAGTATCTGTATGACTTGTTCCTGAAAGTGTTATGTTAGTCCTACTTCTCACTGTGTGTTGGAGGTGAGGTTTTGTATGGTTAACAGAAGGAAGCAGAAGTTTCCATCTTTACACAGTAAACCACCATGCTACATGTCAAAACGGTCACATTTCTTTCCTCTTGACGTTTGCCTTGTGAAACCAAAGCTCAATTAGTTTAGCTGTGATGCAAGAAGCACACGGATCCTTTACTGGGGGAAAAAATAGTTTGAATGAATAATACTCTGCAAAGACGTGTACTAATTCCTCTTGATTTCCAGTTGACTTTAAATCATTTCAAAAGTACACAACAGTGATCTTTACAAGTGCAAAGAAATCAACTTTTTTTTTCATGCAGCCAGGTGTTACGAGTTATTTTTGACATTTTTTTTGCCATTCTGAATCAAACTGTAAAATTTGCATGGGCTGACCCTAATTAGGATAAGCAGCTTGGAAAATGAATGACTGAATGATCTCATGATTGTCATTCAAAGTTTAATCAAATGTCATTGCAGATACTAGAAAAAAGGGTACATTAAAACTTGATGGTTCACTTTGAAATGTAATATAGTAAAAGTTAAAGTTTCCAAAAGTGAAACTTTAACTGGTACAGAGATTTGTACCAGTGAAACATCAAGGCCTGAGTCCTGGACGTGCTTTACCTGAATGAATATATTTTGCTTTGCAACCTTAACCCATAATTGTTGATATACTATAGACATTTCTAGATACCAATAAAAGCATATTTTGCATTCCCCCTTTTTTAGTGTGTTTAAAAGCATTGATAAGGTAGTTGACAACACTATGTAGAGACCTATGTCAGAGACCCTGTACTTGTTCCAAACTTCTCAGGTATGAATCTCACACTGAGGAGCTTTGACCAAGTCTAGGGGCAGAGACAAGCATGAAAACACACATCTACAGTAGAAAACAAGTTTGGATCATTTGGATTTGCCTTACGACAATCAGAGAAACAAGATCAGGAGGAAAACAAGTCTTCATATCAGTCGTTCTACATTAACCATGTAGGTAACACTGAGCAATACACTTGTTAAAAAAGCTTTTCATCATCTGATGTCTGTCTAAAATACAAGAACGACATGACTCAAGTTACAAAACATTGTCATTTAGGCCTGTGCTCACTGCAAACTTGGAAATGTTAATCCGCACCTGAGCTTTAACAAAAGGGGTCTCCCTCCCTGTCTGTGTCCATGTGTCGAAGTGGATGACTCTGTTTGTCTGAGTCACTGCTGTGCTGGGGAACGCAGCTGTGAGTTTAAACGGGACACAAAGAGGAACCAGAGAGCTGATAATCATAGGTCACTTCCTTGTCTGACTCTGGGGAAACAATGCACCTTGTCTCTGAGTGTGGCTGGAAAGGGGAAGCATCTCTTTCTCTCAGTCCTCTCTGTGTTTGTGTGGGCTTGCAGCCTTGGACTGTGGTTTCAACAGCATAACAGGTTATTTTTCAGCCATTCACCAGCTCATATGTTGAGCCACCAAACATCAGAGCTGTCAAACATGGATAAACTGATGCACTGCTAGCCCAGTGAAATCTATCAAGGATTAGACTGATATTGCTGATTTTGACGCAGCTTTTCAAAACATCCAGAGGGATCATTCTAATCCAGATGCCACAAGATTAAAATTACAGAATCCAAATTATCAGGCTTATCTTTCTATCTGTTGGACAAATAATTAGGCTATATTGTAGTCTGGTTAATAATATTAGAAAGAGCAAATTACATGAAATAGTAAAAGACAGTTTGTATGCTATTATTCATTCACCTGCACATGTATGCATTATGCAACACTGAATTCAAAGTCTCAATAAGTGGAAGAAATAATTACAAATCTACATAATGAGACTTGGTATGAGACTTTATTTCATTCATTTAATAAAATGGGAAGTGCATGTGTATGTGTGTGTGTGTGTGTGACATAACCGGGTTGTATAACTGACATTTTGGAGGTGACAGCGGTTAATATTTATTTACAAAAGCAACTCATATTTTTTTAATAGATTTTAAATTTGTAGCTATGATTACACATAACACTTTGACCTTGCCTTTTGACTTTATCTCATCTGTTGTAAGACTCAAGGTGGAAACAAAAAAAATATGGCATTTGGTTAAACATCCTTCACCAGTTTTATTGTTTACCTTATAAATAATTTCCATTAAAGCCCCTCAAATGCTGTGTGAAAAATCTTGCCTCATATTCACATGTGGTGAAAATGCAGCAAACACTGCGGAGCCATACAAATGATCTGGCATCAATGACAATTGATTGATATTACTGTGAATGACCACTAGAGGGCAATAGAAGCCAAAAGAGGGTGTAAAAGTTGAGAATGAACATAGAAGCCTATTGTCTATGGTTATCCAGAAACTGGTTTAAATGGTGTAAATGCTGACAAATCAATCAAAACATCAATAAATCTATTTTGTCTTACTGTTGTTTTCATGAAATTGTGGTCACGGCATTTTTATCACGTCATCTAACGGGGTATCTGATTTCATAAATCTCTTTGAATGCCAGCGATGTAATTATTAAAGAAAATTCTTAGTCTTTCACACCAACTAATCAACTGCAAAGCCTTAAGTTTCCTAAATCCCCACCAGGGGAATGGTTGACAGTAAAGCAGGAGCAGCCCTAAGTCAGACAGATGTAATGGAGCATAATTCAATTTAGAGGATTCTTCCCACTTACCCTGCTATGCTTTACCCATCATGCCATGCAGGAGTTTGTCCATAATTGACCATATCTCTTTGTGTAAAAATGCCTCGTATATGTCCCTATCTGCTGTATATGATCACCACAAAGCAGAGGAATGTTTTCTTATTCTGAAAACTTAATGGATCCAAACTCCTACTGAGTTAAGCGAGGTGTCTTTAAACAGAGTGCAATTTTTAAAACACTGTCCTGCCAGCCTGTGTTGCTATGAATATTATCTTGGTGTATAATGGTAGGTTGGGCTGAGAAAAAAAGATTTTACTGTAATCACTCACTCATTTTCCATATTACTGCAGGTGTTTTTGCACTTCTGCAGTAATGATTTAATAACTCTGCTGCATGAAGGCACACAAAGTGTATGCACAACGCAGCACAAATCATGTTCACACAATGTCCTTGTTTTGAACTTTTGGGAACTTTGTCCCATATCACTCCCCATCTTTCTCCCAGCCTTCCTATCACTCTGTTGACAGAATGGATGACTAATGTGATAAGCATCCTCCACATACTGATCTGTTTAATTTCTGTAGAAACTTTTTTTGTGGAAGAGATGAGGTCACCTGGTTCCAGGGAAGAGTGCTTTATTTATTTTGTCTGGAACACTGAATAAGAGAACAAACATTAACATGATTGATAGAGAATAGAAATGTGTGCTCCAAATTGTCAGACACTAACACAGATACATCCACATTTGAAATGGAACAAAAAGAAGTTAAACCAAACAAGCTATCAGTAAAAAAAGGGAAAAAAGAAAAACAGTAATAAAAAGGAAACAGAAATGTAAATTCAAAATCATTTCCCTTACTTATATGTCAAAGTGCATAAAGAGTACCGCAAAGCAACAATTACGAACTGCAGGATGGGTTGCAGTAGAGCTCAGATGAAAACATTTGTTATGTCACAAATCCAAATCTTTCTCAAATTTACTGTAAATGCTTTTTGTGGCATTGTCCATGTGCTTCACTTTATGCATATGCAAGACTTTTGCACAAATACCCATGTACTGTCAGTATCTTCACAGTTATTGCACTTTTGTCAACACCAGTGACACAAAAGCCATACATTCACATGACATGGATATGAGAGAAAGCTATTTAGAAAACATTATGCTGTTTACATTATGCTCTGTTTGCTGTTTATGTTTTTTTCCCAGGGATATATTATCCATATGAAGTAGCGTCCTTGCACCGTTTCATTCTTCAGTTGCTCAGAGATACTTTTTAATTTTTTTATGGGAATGTTTATACACCCTCCTCATCACAGCATTTCTGTGGTGCCTTTCTTTGAGAATTCAAGCAATCATCACTTCTCACCCAGTGAGTTTTTCATTAGAGTCAGCAGTCAGTTTCAACATTAACACATTTAACACTGGATCTGGATATGTCCCTCTCCAAGCCAGCCCCGTAAACCCAAAAAAGCCCTTTTCAGCCTCTTCTGTCTCAATTTTCTCTTTTCATCACCCTCTGTCAGTCTCTCTGTCTCTGAACCCTCCAGGTGGTTCTCCAGCATTAAGAGATGAGGCAGCTGTTGGTCTTGTTCATGGGCGGTCGGTTGTTGGTGTCCTTGGGGAAGGTCTCCCTGCGTCTGCGCAGAGCAGGGCTGAGCCTGCTGGGCAGGTTGGCCTGCTGGAGCAGCTCCCTGAATACCTCAATCACATTGTCATTGTCTTTGGCCGAGGCCTCCAGGAAGCTGTTGTTCCAGTCCAGCTTCACTGTGGACAGCACGTCCTCGCTGGACACCTGCCTCTCGTTCTGCCGGTCAATCTTGTTGCCCACCACCACGATGGGTGTGTACTTGTCCTCTTTGACCTCCAGGATTTCCTCTCGCAGGCTCTTGACTGCCTCCAGTGACTCGGGGTCATCAATGGCATAGACCAGGGCAAAGGCGTCGCTGTTCTGGATGGAGAGCTTGCGCATGGCCGGGAAGGAGTAGCTGCCGCTGGTGTCCATGATGTGGATGGTGATCTTGATGCCCCCCACGTCATACTCTTTGCTGTGGAGCTCCTCCACTGTGCGCCGGTGCTTGGGCTCAAAGGTGTCCTGCAGGAAGCGTCGGATCAGGGCGGTCTTCCCCACTCCAGCTGCTCCCAGAAACACCAGACGCACCTCTGTCTTTTCATTCACCTCTAAAGACATGTTGCTTTTATGGTGCTCTGTTTTTTTTTTGTTTTTTTTTTTAACAATACACTGTCCTCTTTATGCGCTCTTACTCTCGTCCTTTTTCTTTATTCTCTCTTCCTTTGCCAGAATGGATTTCTGTCTGAAAATTGTTGAATGTGCAAGTTCTGAGGTGGTTTTGCAAAAAGCTGCTCATAAAAAGGAGTGATCTGGAGCTTTGTTGATAGCTATGATGGAGTTGGAAGTTGTAGTGTTGAAGGGAAGAACAGAGATGACAGCAGATGCATCTGAGAGTTTCTGTCAGGCTGCACTGAATTTATGGTCTCTCACAATCACAGATATTCCATGCCCCTTCTGCTCTCAGCCAATCAGGAGAGTGCAGTATCTCCCTGAGTGAACTTAAGGCAGCCAACCAGAGAACCCTATGCAAATCACATAGGAAAAGAGTTAAAAAAAAAAAAAAAAAAAGAAAAGATTGCACTGATAGTTCTTTGTGTACAATGCGGCACAACTTTCAGACAGAGCATTGTTACCTGTCCTTGACTACTCCCGATGACTTCTCAAGCTGTCATGTTGGCATGTGAACATGATGGGTGTGTGTATCAAGCATGAATTCATTTTCCATGTAGCATTGTACTTCATTCATAAAGACTGTTTTCCTTTCTACTACACAGTGTGCATGCATTGGAAAGTCTACTCTGTTGGTTATGAATATTTTTGAAATGATGTGTTGTGCTTATTAGCTGCTGCTGAAATAAATGAAAACCTGAGTCAATTCAAGAAATCTCTGCCTCTCTGAGTCAGGGGAGCTCCAAAGAAAGCTTTAATCATGCAAAGCAACAGAGATCATGAGCTGCATTTAAGCTTTGGATGCAACCTTGCACATTTTTTTTTTATTACCGGACAAATGTTAATTATCATAAGTTATCATTTATGGAGTGTTATCCATGACACCTTGTGTCGTTTAACTGTATGCTCACCTCCTTATATATTGCAGCCAGACTCAGGAGGTCAGCAGTGTCTATATAGAGCTGTCTCCAAATAGAAGAGCTAAGCTTTCCTGTTTAAACTCCCCATATGTGGATTCTGTCAACTCTGTTTGCATGAAAGAAACTGCTCATCCAGTTATTTAGGTAGTCATCATTCAAAGGTCAGTACATGGAAAGCAGTCCTCAGTGGATTGCCCGGTCAAAATAAAATGTCATCTGATTGGCCTAGGACAATGTACTGTTGAAAATATATTAACTTACCCTCCGCACCAGGATCAGTGCAGTCATGAAAGAGGAAATGTGGATGCCTGCAATGCTGTATGTAAAGAGCAAAAGTGCAAGACCTTTGTTGAAGCCAGTTGCAAAATCCAGTTTGACAGTTACAAATGATCAAATTTCCTTTGTGACACCTCTGCCATTGTAATTTGTTTCTTCTTTGTAACAAACATCTCGTTTGCAGACTGATTCCAAGACTTCATCTTGTTTGAGCAGATTTTAATCCCCATGGACACTGCTCATGCAAAGGTGGAATGGTTTCGCATTAATGAGAGACTGCATGGGGACATGTCTCGTCATCAGGGAAACACCTCAAATAGATGAACTGAAACTCTGCTCACATGTTGTGCACCAAGGACACTGGGGGGAACATATTCTTCCTCCCCCCGTTCCCGTCTGATGTGCCATCACTTTCCTGCACGAAAGTGTCCACCATGTAGGAGGCTCTCTGGTCTGCACCAAGCTGTCAGACACGCTGATATTATAATATCATCACATTTAGATCTCTCTCACATGCTCTCTGTCTCTGTCTGACTTCAGTTATCACTTGTTGCTATGATACTTCTGCATCCATTACCTGTGTTGAAAGGGCTTTATGAGTAGGGACTTGCACCTTATTAGTGCGCCCAAAGCTTAACTGAGTAAAACTGTTCCCTCTTGAAAATGGTAATGGCCAGTAATGAGGTGTATTGGGTAATTAGGCAAATTGCAAGCTCATTTCATGTAATTGTGATAGGTAGGCTTTTGGCCTTGTAATGCCACCATCTGTTTTCCCTCTTTAAGGAAGCCCCGACCTCTGGCTCTCTCACTGGCAGGCACAACCCTGGAGATTATTGTTGTCTCATTAAGAGCTGATATATATACTCTGGGTAGCACTCAGGATCTTTGCATTTGGATGCATTTGGTCCAGTGTGGCTCAAGAACAGGCTAGTCTCCTGGAGGGTATGTTTTAAAGCTGACCTTGTTTTAACCTTGATGAACACTTTTAAAGGTTCACTTTTACCTCTTTACTGCAGGCATCTGAAGCAACCTGCTGCCCAGGCCCTTTAGGATAGATAATCTGTTTTGAAGGTATGATTAGTGGCTTGTCTTAATGCTAGCTGCATTGGGAGTCATTTAGTTTTACATGTGTGTGTATGTGCCGTCTGATGTGTGGCACTGGTTTACATCATACTGCATTATACTGGCTGTGGAGCCTGATCTGTGTTGCTAGATATTGCGCTGTTTTAGGTAAACAATCTAAACTGTGAGTTATTTAGTAAGTTATTTGAGGTAAACAGTCTGAACTGTAATTTATTTACTAAGCTTTGTATTATAGTCTATGTAATAACTGGCTTTCTAATTGTTGTCATTTTACGGTTGTCATTGTTTCTGCTGTTTTGCTTGTACGCTATTGTGCTATTATCCATTTCTGGATTTGTGCATGGATTCTTATTACACCAGATTTTTGCAGGATTTTTATTGCATGATCTGACCTCGGCCCTGTTACCTTGTTTTTCCTTTTTTTCCTAGTGTTCCTGCTGGACCAACAGGGTGGAGTGCCTTTTGCCTTCACTGCATGTGGTTGTGTAATGTGGTAACTGTGTGCACTTTCGACTTGGGCTGTGTTATATGTGGTTTGTGTGTGTGTGTGTGTGTGTGTGTGTGTGTGTGTGTGTGTGTATGTGTGTGTGTTTAGGCCCACGTGTCTATGGCGATGTCCAGGTAGCACGGTAACCCTCCTACATACCTTACTCATATGGATTTTGATTTACCACTTTTTACCTTTTACTCTAGCATCTGTGGCAAGTTGGCACTAAAAAGCTTGGATAGTTGGTAGTAAGAATCAAGATAGCAACTAATGTAATTGCATTTAATTGATTAAAATTAATTGATCATGAGAGAACAAAACAAAACTGCATACACAAATTTAATAATAATCACTTAATAATCATTGCTGAAATCAAGAATCAAAATATCTATTGAAAATTGCTTTCTACACACATAATACATTGGGACACAACAGTACCTAACATCCTATTTCACATTAAACCTTTCTTTATTTTGTCAATAGAAAGTTTGCATGTGCAGTAGGTCCATATATTGGTTGCATAGATCTTCCCACTAATTGACAGTTGTATCATAGATCCACATGATGACAATCATTAAATTTAGTCCATATGAGGGAACTGAAGAAATACTGAGGAGTTTAGGGTGTAAATGCACCTTCTTTATCTGGTGGCAGCAACATTTTACTGAGGCTATATTACATCATGCACAAGATGCCATTGTTTCATGGCTGCACCATTACATCAAATAGAAAATATCTAGATGTGTCTGCATTATTGCATCATTTTACATTTCCCTAAAATTCAGCAGGACGTATTTTTGAAAACCATGAGACCTCCACTAGAATTCAAAATGGTGTTCTGTCTTGGCCCTGCATCTATACTCTGTGAATATATCTCCTAGCGTAGACACATTCGCTGTGGTAATTATGGTGTGGTTCAGTCTACATCTCATGTTCTGTTGGCTATCGCAGCTCATATGCCCTCAGCCAGGGATTCTTCAGTTTATTAAACCAAGTAGCAAGACCATACCAATAATATTCTATTATGTAAGATTGCACACAGACAAGCAGCAGAGTAGTACAACAGCAGGTCCTAGCCTGGGTTGGTAGATTATCCTCCCAGTGATGCATTATTGAGCTGCCGGTGGCTCAGAGGTGTTAGTCTGTGATGACATGTAATATCGTGGCTGGCTTTGGTGGTGAGGGGAACATGCTGTTCTTTGAACACAAGGTGTTTCACTTGGTCAAAGAAGGGGCTTTGTACCTTGCCAATCAGTCTTGCTGTCTGTGCAGTGTGCCGGTCACCAGTGTC
Organism: Myripristis murdjan; assembly: GCF_902150065.1. Taxonomy (NCBI): domain Eukaryota; kingdom Metazoa; phylum Chordata; class Actinopteri; order Holocentriformes; family Holocentridae; genus Myripristis; species Myripristis murdjan. Next base: position 11,128,107 of record NC_043987.1, on the reverse strand, counting down.
TTATGCAAGGAGAAAAATGGTGCTGGCAAGAAAGGGAAGATTGCTCAATACACACCATTATTACATCATTATGTCTCTGATTTGTTTGATATAAACATGGCTGGCTCTATTATATAAAGTGACAGGATAAAGGTAGGATCAAGTTTCAGGAGATAGTCCCTGATGATGTTGACTTAGGTTACACAACATTTGACTTAAACCAATATGAACATTTATACATTTAGGTGGAGTAGTGATAGTAATAAACAGTAGCTGGATAACAAACAGATGCAGGTATATTTTTGCCCCACTGGGAAGCAGTGGCCTATACATCACTGTGTAAGTCGGTCAGTCAGCAGTTAGGTACAAATGGCCATATTTCCAAATCTACTTGGTTGATTGCCATGACCTTTGGTGACAACATTCATGTTGGCTAGAGAATGAAACCTGGCAATTTGGGTGACCTTATGACCCTCCCTCTAACAGCAGGCAGCATTTTTAAACTTCTGCATTTATGTCTAAAAACATACATCAGCAGTGCCATGAAATTTGGTTACAACAGTCACGCTGACTAGATGATACCTATTAATTTAGGTGACCCCATGACCCTCCCTCCCTCTGACCCTCCCTGATGTCACAGTGATTTCAAAAAAGATTTGAATTGCCATGACACTTGGTGACAACATTCGTGTTGACTGCAGGATGAAATCTGTCTTTTTTTTTTTTTTTTTTTTAACAAAGGTATCTTTCCTGCACAGCCACTTGCTTTCTTCCAGAACTTGTCAAGTGCAGGAAATTCAGATATGCTAAAGTCAAAAAATCTTGCATACACCAAAAAAGCTCTGGACCCACTTGATCAATAAACTGTTTATTTCAACATATTTTGCAAGTAAAAGACAACATGGCAAGCGTTTTGCATATTGCTTCATCTGGCTTGCTCATTAGGAGGCTGATCACAAGCTGTCCATTTTGCTGACCCAATGACCTTCCCTCCAGCACCACCAACAGGTCAAACTGTAAATACTGCCAAACAATATCTCAAAAAGTTATTTCATTGCCATGAAATCTGGTGACAACATTTGTGTTGCTTAAAAAATGAAACCTGGCAATTTTGGTGATTTTATGAGCCACCAGCATGTTCCACCTGCAGGCCCAGCAGAACATCTGCGTTCACACAAATGCACTTGTTTAGTGTTGACTACAGTGCAGAGTGAAACTGTGACTGCAGCACTGACATCTGTGCCATGAGCTTCATCTGTTTGAAAAAAAAAAAAAAAAAAATGAGGAAAGCCAAGAAATGAAACATGTCTGTTTATGTTTGCTGCTGTATAAAAAAAAAAAAAAAAAAAAAAAAGTGTTACATGCTGATTAACAAGTGCTGATGGTTTTATTTGCAGATTTTATTTGTACCCCAATATAACTGGCACATGTGAGTTGTTACAAGTGTAATGAGGTATAATAAAACCTACTAACAAATGATGAGGCTGCATAGATGCATAATAAATATTATGTCACAGTCTGCATCCTATAAGGATCTCAAAGGAAATTAATGAAAATCTTGAGTATATGTATTGCCAGCCATAAACTCTATAAATAATTTTGGCAACCCCATGATCCTTCTTTAGTGCTACCAGCAGGCCCAGCGGGACATCTGTGTCAGAGATAACGTGCTTTGTGTGTGTGGTTTTGTGTGTGTGGTTTTGTTATTAAGTGTGTGTGTGTGTGTGTGTGTTTGATCAACAGGGTGTGCAGTGATATGAGCAGCCCAGCCTATCAGTCAAACAATCATGTTGTCACAGTGCAGAGGTGTGACAGACGACAAACTGTCACCCTGCTGTTAGGTAAATGGGTCATGTGCTGCTCTTATGTACTGAGGTCAAAAGGCCATGGATGCAGTTGGAATAAAGAGTTTACACTTCTAAAAAGTTGTAATATTTTTATGATATCGCTCCAATGACTTTAACCTTCTGTATTAATATGAAAAACACATGCTGCACTAGTACTTAAAAAAAGTATCTGAATCCATCACTACTATATAATCTCTTTCAGATAGTTAATACTCATGTGAAAATGTTCATTAGGATTCTAGTTTTTCACATATGGTTTTCTCACTGCCTTCCTAAAGAACACTGTGACCTACAGAAATAGTTAAACAAAAATGTACTATAAAGAGTCTGACCCAGAAACCCTGCAGTAACTTACTTAATCCTTAAAGCCAAGGTTAGTGCATAGTTCAAAGAGTGCACTCCAGTGCAGGGTGTGATGCAGACTTTGGTGTGATGCACTGAAGTCTGCAAAGTTTATTTGATTATGGGATTAAAGGCGAGGTAACTGCAACAGTAGGTCATTAAATACTTTTCCCATTATATTATGTTCTGTCTAGAGCACTGTAGCTGCAACTAAAGGACGGTGTGCGCTATGTACTTTTTGTCTTTTTTGCATAAGGAGTAGTAAAATTGCACTGATGGAGGGGGCATGCCACATGATGCTCTGCTGCTGGTAGCGCATTTCTCTCTCTCTCTCTCTCTCTCTCTCTCTCTCTCACACACACACACACACACACACCCCCACCACATCTTCATAGACATCAGTACTGCAATGAGTAGCGACAAACTGTTTCTTACAGGAACTACAGGGTGGCTGTCCAAATAAACTAGCTTTGCTTGATGACCATCAGGTCACTGTCTAATTAATTTGGGGGTTAATCCAAGACAAGGGGCAAAGATGCAGATTTCCGTAGGCACAGGAGTGGTTAAAACCTATACTGTGGATGGATTTAGATTGCAGCCATATGAATAATTTCCAATGAAACTGTAGAACCTCCATAACAAACCACATCTTCACCACTGGCAGTCTAAGGGCTCAGATTCAAAATGGATTTGTATCAGGATTTTGGTCTTGTCCTAAATTAGAGCCACACAACAGAAATATGACTGGTATTGCTTGCCTGCCTCCCAACTTCTTTGTGTCCAGGAATAGAAGTAGCCTATATGCAAAGAAAGAAAATCAATGATTTTTCTTCATTGCTGAGTAATATTCATGGCTTCAAAACCTTTTGTCATCCTATCCTACATTAGGGCTGCATGCACTCTTAATCCTCTCGTGGCTGAGCGAACAGACTGAACACAAATGCACAAGCAGGTTGCTCATCTGACTGTGTATTCAACCTCCTCCCTCCTAAGTTTGGTGACAGCTCTTTTGGCATTGTCTTTTTTCTTAAATGTGGAACATCATGTCCTGGATAATGATAGGTGTGGTGACGGCAGAAACAAGAGTCGGCAGGCTGTGATGATTGGTCTCATGACTCCTGTTTACAGAATAGGCTCTATACCTCATGTTTTAGGTAGCATTAGAGGGAGTTTGAACACTATTTTTACAATATAAGTAATGATGTGAAAGTAAAACCCATTTTGGAAAAACTATCAATTACAAGCATTTTGTTTAGCATCTGTTTTTTTTTTAAATCTTTTATCTTTTTTATTTGCCCCATGTAGATATTTTTTCTTGACAGTTTTTTTGTTTGTTTTTCCATTTTCTCTTGACTAAGAAAATTGAACCTCTCTCAGTGAGCGAGGTCTCTGTTTTAGAGTTAACAAGTGTGTGACAGGAGGATGCAGGCAGCTCTTTGCAGTGTCAGAGTGACTGATTAAAGGAGAGTCTGTCGTCAGATTCCTGCGAGCTGACAGGCCTGTTTGCATAGCACAGTGTAGCAGGAGACACACACACACACACACACACACACACACACACACACACACACGTACCAGTATGCACATGTGTCCACGCATGCGTACTTACATGCACATGCACAAATGCACATGTATTCAGAACACATTCATAACATCCCTTAGCAAAACTGAAAACATTTTGGTCTGGGAGCACAGGGACTCTGTTATGCAACCTGTGTGAGTGAGGGCAGAGCGAGGGCAACAGGCAGCTGAACGAGACATCGAGAAGCATCGGGGTTTATAATTTAGATTTGAGGATTATGAGTGAAAATGCCAGGTAGGTATGATGTACAAAACCCATTTGATATCCAGTCTCCATGACACTATGAATCAGTGAGTCACACTCACAGCTGCCTGATTAGACCGTGTGCCCAAAATAATCAATGGCAAAATGGCACTCAGTGAACTTTACACGGTATAAATGGCACTCAGAAGATGTATCTACTGTCAAAATTCATCCTCAAGCAAGCAGAGGGAGAGGTGCTGTTTTAAATGAAGTCACACTGAAGGAAGATGACATGCAACACAGAGTTTGGCACCTCCTCTTCACATGTCTAGCACTGGTTCACTTCTAATCAGCATCACCCCACTGGTTCATGAAGTCAGAGTTAGGGTTAGGGCCATATCCCCAAAACTGTTGGTGGATCGCCATGAAATTTGGTGACAACATTCATGCTGCTTAGAGGATGAAACCTGGCAACTTTGGTGACCCTGTGACCTTCCCTCTAGCACCATCAGCAGGAAAAATCTTTAATAATGAACACTAATATCTCAAAAACTAATTTAGCATTGCCATGAAATTTGGTAACATGCATGTTTGGTAGATAATGACACTTGTCAATTTTTGCAACCATTCCCAAGCTAATGTTACTGTTTAATAGTGTTACATGATACAAATTAATTCTGAATTATCAACAAACATCTTGGACACATTTCTTAGAGTATGAGTAATTTAGTGAAATGATAATGTTTTTGTAAGATCCCCTATGTTTATAAAAGATACAACCTGGAACACAGCAGTACCACATGATAACAGCATTTGAGCTTCCAATCTTAACCAGGATAGCTAAGTAGAATAATCTGAAAATGGCCACTGTGTGAATATGGTTTATAATAACTTTTGTATCCTTTATGTAGCCTTTCTGTAACCTTGTTTCCTATGGCTGTTGTTTGACCTATTATTACTTAACTCCTGAAACACTTCCAACCTTACATATAAGTCTAATTTGTGTTGTGGTATAAAAATATTTCCTCTAACTATGATAAAAGAAACACTGTTTGGGTTATAACTCCCGACTGTTTGTCTGTATTCAGTCGCAGACGGCGGTAGCCAGTGGATGGCGCTAAAGCATCATAAAATTACATAGTGTACCTTTAAGTAAGGAGCGTGCAATGGCATAGTAGTTGTTATAGTTATATTGCCTGTTGCATTTCATTTCCAAGTTTTACCTAAATCCTCCAATAAAGTTTTGTTTTTACTCACTCTGGCACTGACACACCCATGTACAGTCTACACTCATTTCCTTCTCCCTGAAACCCGTCCTCCTTGCATTGCTCACTACACAACCCACATATCATCAGAAGCTCTGACTGTCTGACTTAGTGGGGATAAGATCCAGTGCACTGGGTGATGGCAGCATATGGTACACAATGTCACTAGAATCCTGAAGGGAAACTGGCATTGACCAGCTCAGTAAATTAGGCCAAATGTGTGATACACATGTAGCTGCAGCAGAGGTGAAGGGCATGAATTCATATCTGGTGCTTTGAATTTCTTCACAAAGACAAATAGAAATCTTTCATAGTCATTCATAGTTAATAAAAAACAGGGATATGGCATTCAAAAAATCTTTGAAAACTGGACGAGAAACTGACCGACTAGCCTTTAAAAGCCTCCGAAACAAAGTGACCAGGCAGCTCAGGGCAGCTAAAGCCAACTTCTTTTTAGATGTTATACAACAAGCAAAGGGAAACAACAAGATAATCTGGAACTGCATGGACAAATTATCTGGCAAGGCACAACATAAAAGCAGCCCGCTAGAGCTCAGAGTAACTAGTCACAATACAATCAATGATAGCCTTGAGGTGGCAAATGTTTTTAATGCTTATTATATTAGTTCTATGTCTGAGCTGGGTAGATCATTCTCAAACACCCATCTATGTACAGTGCCTAGAGCTCAAGCATCTGACAAGTCTGTGTTGTATTTTTCCCATGTAAATGAAACAACTGTAACAAAAATCCTTGCTTCTCTCTCAAATTCCAAAGCTAAGGATATTTGGGGACTTGACCCAGTGTTTCTTAAGAAACATAAAGACACACTCACCCTGCCTCTAATGCACATCACCAACTTGTCATTAGATCAGTGTGTGTTTCCATCAGCCCTTAAGTCAGCCATTGTAACCCCAGTTTTTAAGTCAGGTGACCGACAGGAAGTGACTAACTACAGGCCGATCAGTATACTTCCCGCTATCTCTAAGCTACTTGAAAAAGTAGTTGTAGAGCAGCTGAAGTTTCATATTGACAAAGAAAAATTACTACATCCCATGCAATTTGGTTTCCGCGAAAACCATTCCACCGAAACGGCCTGTTGTTACTTCCTTGAAGTCATCAGGGAAAAGCTTGACAAAGGAGGCGTAGTAGGAGCTGTCTTCCTGGATTTACGCAAGGCGTTTGACACTGTGAGTCACTCTGTCCTCCTCTCCAAGTTAGCCAACTTCAAACTCTCTGCTAACATCCTCAAATGGCTGCAATCTTATCTGGCTGATCGTTCCCAGTGCGTTAAAATCAAAGACAAACTCTCTACTTTCCAACCCTGTACTATGAGAGTCCCCCAAGGATCGATTCTCGGTCCTCTTTTGTTTTGTATATACATCAATGACCTCCCCACAGTTTGTGCTAATGTAAAAACAATAATGTATGCAGATGACACAGTCCTATTTGCCCATGGTAAAAATCACAATGAAGTTGCAGCCAAATTATCTGAGGCTATGGACCGAGTGGCGGAGTGGCTTGACCGAGCGTGTCTTACGCTTAACATGGACAAGACAGTGGCTATGTTTTTTAACAAACAAAACAACAAAAGGAGAGTATCCAAATATATTTGTGAAAGGTCAGTCAATAAAAAAAACTGATGAATTTAAGTACCTAGGAGTTACTCTGGACTCAAATCTGAGATTTAAAAGACATATTAAAAAGATGACCTATGTCTTAAAGGTTAACATCATGAATTTCCGTCATATTAGGAGCTCTTTAACAACTGAAGCTGCCAAAATGTACCTGAATTCTATTATCCTTTCTTACATGAGATACTGCATGCCATGCTGGGCGCAGGCCAACCAAACCACCTTGGTCCCGATTAAATCTTTGTATGGACAAGCCCTGAAAATACTGGACAGGAAGCCAAGACAGTACCACCACTGTAACATCCTCTCTAAATACAAGCTATTAAGTTTTGACAATCTAATCACTTACTCACACATTCGCCTGGTCCATAAAATAATCCATAATGCTGCCCCCCATCCGTTGAAAAATTATGTTGTAACCTGCTCTGAGCAGAGAACAAGGACCTTAAGATTGGTAACGAATGGGGACTGCAAAGTTCCACAGAGGAGCTCTGCTTTTAGCCAATCCGCCTTCTCCATCAAGGCTACCAGAGAATGGAACAGGCTCCCTAATGACATGAAAACTAACACAGACTATAATAACTTCTGCCACACCACAAAAAAATGGCTCCTGAGCAGTCAGAGTTGCCAACACTAGGTGCTGCCTGACTTCCTGCCAGTGTGTTTTTTTTATTTGTTTTGTTTTGTTTTGTTTTTTGTTTGTTTGTTTGTTTGTTTGCTTGTTTGTTTGTTTGTTTGTTTGTTTGTTTGTTTGTTTGTTTGTTTTTGTTTTTGTTTTTGTTTTTGTTTTGTTTTTCTAACTATTATATGTGTTACCTTACAAGAACCATCTTGTATTTGTCTATTACCATTGTTGGTATTTCCTCATTGTAACTCTGTAATTCTGAATTACCATGGTTGGTATTTAAAATATCTGCAATCACATCTGATGATACCAATAACCTCATGTTTTTAATATTCTGCAATGGCACTTTACATTATAATGCTAATAGGTTTACAGTATTCTACAATGGCACTTTAAGTATACAATAATAATTTCTACTACCTAACTGGCATTTTTTTACACTGCACTTTACATTAGGAATGGTTAGGTTGTTTATTTATGTTTGTATGGCCTGCCTGTAGTGTTTATGTTGTGTGTATTGGTATGTGATAGGTGCAGGTCTGTTTGTTTTAATGTTTTGTTGTACTGTGTTAATCGTTTTAATGTTTGTTTTACTGTGTTGATTATTTTAATGTTTGTTTTACTGTGTTGATTGTTTTAATGAGCACGTTTACATGCAGACCTTATTCCTGTATTAACCGGAATATTCGCAATATTCCGGTTGCGCACGTGTCATGTAAACACGCACCGAACCCGATTAAGGTCATATTCCGGTTGGAGAGAATTCCGAATAAGCCCCCTGGAATATTCCTGTTCCAACCGGAATATTGGGGCATGTAACCACCTTAGTCGGAAAACTCCCCGAACCGGAATATTCAGTCACGACTGCGCATGCTCGACTCACAAGGACTTCTGTGGCGTCTTCGTTGCTATGGTTACCTGCAAGCGGCAAACGGCATGGCGAACAGCAGCAAGAGCCAGGAGACTGCAGTCCACCTTCAGCTAATGAAAGACTTAAATATCACGGAGTATATCGATGGGAGAAAACATAGAACTAGCAACAGAAGAAGAAGAAAAAGAAGAATAAGACGAGGAAGAAGACTTCTTCGTCTGTTTTTCCGGCAGACCAGACGCCTATAAGCGTACTGCTGCCCCCCGCGGCTGAGTGTCGCATTACGTCAGAGAGTGGAATACGCCGAAACACGGGGGCATGCCAAGTAACATGTAAACGGAATATTCCAGTTGCCGCGGCGCAGTTACCTTAGCCGGAATATTGAGCCGAACCGGAATATGGTGTGCATGTAAACGTACTCAATGTTATTTGTAAGGACTACAGATGGAAATTAGCTTTCTTGCTAAATCTGGTGCACTCATCCTTTTATTCCTTTGAATAGCTAATGAAAGTGCACACTGTCCTTTATAAATTGAATAAAATAAAATATATAAATAAATAAATAGTTACAACGGGATCAACAAGGGTATGAAATGAATAAAGTGACTAATAGCACCAAATAGAAACCCAGGACTATGCTTGAAAAATAGCTCTGAAAAATGAGCATTTCTGCATTCTCTTTTTAGTCTGCAAATTGCCGTCATTTCTTCAGAGGGATGTGTTTACAGCAGCAGGAAACTGAATGGTAGCTATCCAAGGTGGCTGGACATAAGTCATTAAAGCAATTACCTTGCTCATTACTGGGACAGAGTTTAGCCATGCGGGGGAGTTGCTCAATCAGTTAAAGCAGACGTTACTGTGGCTGAGGCCACCCCTTTGATTACCAGCTCATATTCTGTCTCCACCAGACTGAGCTGATCACCAGTCATTACCGCAGCTGCAGGTCTCCATCTCGCTCCGTCAAGGCGACTAAACCTGTGATAATGCCATTTCAAATCTCAGATTAAGGCAGCTGGTTCCATGTGGTGTCATCCTGTAAAAACAAATAAGATAGTTTCCTGTGTCTTCACTGAGTCCATCATAGATTTTATATACTCTCGTCTGCTCATTAGTTGAGGACTGCGGGTCCCCAGACCTCCTTTGATTTGCTGGGAGCAGGGAGCAGTCTGCAGCGAGCATCACTTTCATTTGAATGATGGTTTGGATCTGGAGGCTCCTTGTCTCGGAGATGCAATGTTTGGTGTTTAGTTTAGTTAGATGTGTCATTTATTGATGAGCTGGCAAACTAAACTCATATAATGCTGTAAATGGGCGCATTATTGCAAATGTGGATACTCCATTCCCCAACGTCATGGGGTTGCCGTCACTTAACTGCTGACAGACAAACCAATCGGCTGACACTGACATATAAAAATGGTCTAGTTTTCTGAACTGCTGTCCTTCAAATCCACTCTCATTTACTTGTACTTTATGCTGTTTTTATTTTTCTAGATAAATCTTTTATAAGACACCAAATCTTTCTCTTTGATTTTTTACTTTTTTGTTTGTTTGTTTTTGTATTACTGGCTCCAATATGGCATTATTCTGTAAGTATGTCTTGGAGCATGAAAGCCAGGCATGTTGTTAGGGCATTTACTTGTTTGAGTTGAGTCAGTTTTGCACTATAAGCCTCCACACAAGGTCATTAGTCTTATTAGTCTTATACTGGTTTCCTCACAGAAGTTTCCCCCCCTCTTGCTCTTCTTTTCTTCTCACTCAGATGATTGGGTCAATGTGTGTGTGCTCACGACAGACTGCTGTGGCCCTCAGAGGTGATTTGTTTAAGGAACAAATGCATTGTTAGACAGTCAAATTGCTCTGGTTTCGCAGCGCAAATGTGACATATCAAAGAAAATGTCCTCTTGGATTCTGCACCTTTTACACCTCTAATGGTGAGATAATGGCCTGGATCTATGGATTGGGGTTGGATTCGTGTGGAAGAGTTTATTTGCACAGTTAAAACAACTGACTATTGTATATAATGTTTTCAATAACACAGTTTCTGAATCCAAATCCAATTTTTTGTTGCAACAGCCATGCACATGCATTAGCTTACCAGTGATTTTTTTGATTGGTATTATCAGAAAAAATATGGTTTATAGAAATTAATACAAATGGAGATATCTATTTTTGCAAACAAACTTTTCATTTATCCTTTATCTAGATAAGAGAAAACCATAGAAGGAGACAAAGAAGGGAGTGTTTTTTTATTTGAGTGAGTCTGTCATGCTATTCATACACCTGACAGTGAAATCTTTCATTATTGATGAATGCCATTCGGATGCTTCAGCATATCAAAAGTAATCTAAATGACTGCCAAGCTGCCGTGATTCCCTGTCACTGCTGTTTGTGTGGTTGTGACACGTCACACTTTGTTCCACTCTTTGAATTCTTCTTTCTGATGAACGGTGAATTTTAAGTCAGGGCTGATGAAAACACAAACTATACATTTTGTGATGTACTTAAACTCTAGGACTATATCACAGTATATTGATATTGTATAAATATGTGATGTAATAGGAGACTATAATATCAAATAGTATACTACTATCCTGGATTTTGGCATATCATGATATGACATAAATATTGTCTGTCCTGGTTATAAAGGCTGCATTACAATAAAAGGATATAATTTTCTGAACCTATTGGGCTGCTTTAGCTCTATTACTATATTTTCCTTTACCTGATTGGTCATCATATCATATCATATTCTCTACAAGATTGTCATTTTGTCATTGGAGTGTTTGGATATTGTATATTGTGATATTTGATTTTGTTCATATTCTCCAGCCCGGGTTTTAAGAGTGACTGATCTATAAGCTGCTCAGTGTGGACAGAATGTCCTTGGGTATAATGGGTTAGTTATAGTTCCAGCATTTTTTTTTTTTAAGTCAATCTCTTTCCGAGACTCACGTCATCTCCCACATTGCTTGTAATGTGCCAAAGCTCCGTTAGAAAACCCAGTGCTTTTATCCAGATCAATTTAGTGCCGGCAGAGCCTCCGAGGTGAGAATGCTGATGGAAATAACAGCTCTGCACGTCTTTCTCCCCGAGCTCCAACTTCTGACAGCTGCAGAACTAACAAGTGGAGGCAACAGGGAGAGGAACACAGAGTACCGGCCACACAGTTATAGAGCTGCTGCTGAAATGCTGCAGGTTTTGTATTACATGTGGCAGTCACGACAGCTACAGGCAGTAAATCAGGGACATTTGAATGGAAGAATGTTTTTTTTTTCTTATATTTTTTATATTCCTAGTATATGACTGTGGATAGATTTGCTGGCTGAAAGAACTCCTGATTCCTTACGATTCCCTTGAAAACACTCCCTGATGACTAATTAAACTCTCAGATGTCAAGACTTTAAGCCTTGTTGTGTCTCCTCATGTTTCTCCGCTTTCTCTTTCTTCTCATGACCCTGCAGATAGATGCGTATTAATAGTTAGCATGCACAGTACAGGCATGAACACATGATACGCAAGGATGGTCTGAAGCACAAATCGACACGTTGACATTGCTATATTGCTGGAGACAAATTACCCCGTAGGGCAAATTTAGTCTTCATGGACTCAGATCTGTTATGTTTATCAGGGCTTGGATGTCAATCTGCCTCTAATCTACCATGTCTTAGAGACAGTCAATCAGACGTCAGCAGTATGGATACACGAAGATCTGAGCGTTTCATGTAAGATGCCACCTGACTTTGATTGGCTTAGGGAACTAGAATAAGGTGAAGGAATCACAATGCTGCTCCAGTTGCAAATGCAAGAAGGAAATTGTCCCCGATGCCCTGGATGTGGCTCTGCATGGATGTATGACTCTTTATTTTTTAACAAAAGGATTGTCATACAGGAGCTTGTCTCATTGTGTTTCTGTCACCTGCATTTCCCTCAGTGTGGTCAGCTTTTCACTATGGTTTCAGCTCATATCATCGCATCAGATCTATAGCGGGAGTTTTGCTGCAGTTATTTTCATCTGCTTCTCTCATTTCATGCAGCCTTATCTTATTGATGCTAATGTACAGATAGGATGTTTCATAATTTAATACCATATGTTAAATTAAAGATTTTGATGTGCAACTCTATAGTGGTGAAAAGGAATTAGTAACACTCACAGTGGGGGGCCGTGTGCTAAGATTGCAGCATCCTATGGAGGGTAAGGGTGGGAATCAGGGTGGCATGGACAGTGGAGGTTGGAGAGAATGTGGCCACGAGCTGCAAAATAAAAGTCTCTCGTCTCTCACACCACCCGACTGAGACATCATGGTTAACTCCCACTGCTGATTATTACCATGGAGACTAGACAGGATTTTTATTTCAATCGGATTCAATTACTCAGACAAAATAGGTTCTATCAGTCTCTCTCTCTCTCTCTCTCTCTCTCTCTCTCTCTCTCTCTCTCTCTCTCTCTCTCTCTCTCTCTCTCTCTTTGTTTTACCATGTTAGATGTCCAGTGAAGTCAGTAATCTGGTAATCTACACAGCACACTTTCAAATTTGAAGTGAGGTTGATGCTTCACACTCCAGAGCCATCCGTTTACACTACCAAATCACACATTTTCAACTTGTGTAATGAGCTGCTTTGAGAAACACCAGGTAATAATGCCCATGGCGCCTCTGCAGAAACACTCTGTACAGTCTCCAAGAGTTTGTTTTTCTATTCCAAGGCATATTGTTCCTCTTGCTGGATAAATATCTGCAAGTAACATCCTCTCATCTGCTGTTAAGAACGCTCTGGCTTTGTTCTGCGTCTCTGAGGACTTTCCTCATGATGAGCTTAGACTTCATTTGGGATGACTTTAGGGGCTACAACCACCTTTCATGTTTTATTTTTGAAGTTGCTTGTTCTGAAATAATTTACATGGTACAATGCTTTTGGAGTCAACGATCCTTGTTCTGTGCAAGCAAGACTCACACACCTTTCAGGGTGAGGAGGTCCACACTTTTTTTGTGAACTGGTGCTGTGTTCAAAACCTAAAATCAAGACTTAAAGAAGCAAGGGTTTGCTTATTCCCACAGTAGTTACTTTGCATGGCTCTTTTGCTTGTGTAATAAGAAATTTGTATTTTGCACTGATGAACATTTTGCTTTTCGCAGTATTGATCTACTGTCTCCTCCTGCCTGATGAAATGGTACTTTCCTGATATTTGTTCACATTACACAGGATGTGGAGGTTTGATAAGTGCCATTTTTAGCATAAATAAATAAATAAATAAATAAATAAATATTACATAGTAATTCAAACCAAATTTCCACCATAGAAAAGGAAGACCTGCAGGATCATGGACAGCACCCACAGGTTTCACCTTTAGGTCTGTAGTGTCTCAGTCTGATCTGAAAGAAACGATAAAAAACTATAAAAATAATCATCACATGTGCTATTCACCATGGTTTCAGCCCATATCATCATATCAGATCTATAGAAAGCATTTTGCTGCAGTTATTTTCATCTGCTTCTCTAGTTTCATGCAGCCTTGTCTTATTGATGCTAATGTATATTTATTTATTTACTCAGTTTATTTCTCTGGGGCAGTGCATATTAATTTACATTACTGTAGATATACCAGAATTAGCCTGGAGGCTGGTTTTCATCTGTAGTCCCTGGTTCGATGTAAAGTAGGCAGCCTTAAGTTATGTAAAAAAAATCAAGAAACAAGTTTAAAGCAGCATGTTTTATGATTTAATTACATTCAGTGAACATCCAGTGCTGCAGTTATTGGCACATTGCTATACTGCATTTTAAGGTCATTCCTTCATTCATTTTTAGTAAGAATGGAAGAACGAATGTATAATCAGTGCAAACTCCTCGCACAGCCACAGATCGTCAGGTGCTAGAAGGCAGCAGGAACTTGCAACAAACTAAGACAAACAGATCCTCTGCACACTGACGCAGACTTTACTTAAACACTTTATTTAGAGGGAACAATGCGTTTCGCCTCAGCGTCTTCAGGTTCACAAGACAAACAGATCCTCCGCACACTGACGCAGACTTTACTTAAACACCTCAGCTGAGGCGAAACGCGTTGTTCCCTCTAAATAAAGTGTTTAAGTAAAGTCTGCGTCAGTGTGCGGAGGATCTGTTTGTCTTAGTTTGTTGGAAGAATGAATGCATTTGGGTAAACCATAATCAAATTCTTACGGTGGTAGTGGTATAACTGTAATCCAGTAGTAACGGTAGTAGGTTTAGCAGGTGTACATGTAGTACTGTGGTATGTTTATAGTGGTAATATAGGTATAGTGAATACCGTGGTGCTGCCAGAGGAAATATGCTGCTCTCTTTTAAAGGCCTTGGCCATTTCTTGAAATCTAATAGCAGTTAATAATGATAAATATGTTCTATGAAGCAAATTCCTTTCACTTTTACCTGAGACAGAAGTGAACACAGAAATCCATAACGTCTTTGAGTCTGAGTAGTTATTTAACATCCCCGACATGCCTTTTCCACCAACCCACAGAGGGCTTTCAGAGCGCAACGCTGGAGTGCATGCTTCAGTGTTTGTATACAGCGCCGATTCTGTTGAATCAGCGATGACGCATGCATGTCTACTCGGCAGTCAATGAGTTCAACTGCGCTGAGCTTTCACCCAATTTTCCAGTGCAGGGCCTGATGTTAGTGGCCTGCCAGCTGTGGACTGCAAACACTAATGCATGGACACCAGGATGCGTACACACACTCTCTTACTTTCTGTCTCTCATTAACACACACGCACACACACATACACACACACACACAAACTGCACTTAATCTCTGTGACGGAAGTATAGAAACTCTTGAGTGTCATGAACATCATCAAGAGGGCATAGTGGCTGATTTCTCTGTTTGGGTTCCCAGGCACATGACCTGAGGCTGTGTTTGACTGTCTAATGCAGCGAGATAATGGATAGTAATGTGACCAGGGATGTCTACCAATACACTGAGGATCTCAGGACAGCTGCAGGCGACCAGGAACAGTCACATCTGGGTTTTATCTGGTGATAAATTCTCATGGCCTTAATTCTTTTTTTCTTTCCCCGATAAGGTCAGGGCAAAGCAGCGGTTTTATCAAGTGGTGACCACTGTGGAGCCAAGCCAAGTTGTTTTACTGTGACAAAAATATAAATTTGAACTGTATAAAATATTTTTACTTATTTTCACTATATTTACATGCAATGAGATGAATCACACTTTTCATACAATTAACTATCTTTTGATTAAATTGTAGGAATTTTTTCAGGGTGAGAGAGGCGTATGTCAGACAGGGAAACTATGAAAATGCATGACCACTGGAATAACACTGAATCTGTATTATTTTCCTTTAAACTGATAATCATGATCCAAATGCCTCCCTGTCAATCGTTTGTTTTTGTTTTTTTTAATTCACCAGTGCACTGCAGCCGAGAACCGAAATCATGAAAAGTGAGATGTTCTTCCTCCTGATGTTTTCTTGGTACATCTTTATAATCATTACTTTTTTAAAAATATTTGTTGATTTCCTGTTGTTTCATTTGCCTTTGTGTGACCTCAGCTCAAATGAAAACGAGGTTCGACCTTGGTCAGTGCACCCCAGGTTGAAACAGTAACAAAAATAGTAAATAAGTAAATAAATAATCAAATCATTGTCACAATAGCGCTGAGCATAGCGCCAAGGGGACCATGGATTTCTATTAGCCGTGTGCATCTCTGTGTGACTTGCTTTGTCTTTGTGCAGTGATCTGTTGCCGTTTGATCAGGCTTTGTCTTGTCACTACATGGGGGATGAAATCTGATGAGATTTTCCAGTAGCGATAGACTTTACTAGAAATATAATAATAATCATAGGATGTGCTGAACCTCTCTCATCAACTGGCATCTGCAGAGGGCTTGAACAGTGCTGCTCCAAAAACAGCTCAATTTCCTATAATCTATGATTCCACATTATTGACCACATTATACTCCATCCTGCTGCATTGCATGATCAGCGTATAAGTCCTATATAAAGCAGCAGTATATTGTACTGAACACCAAGTTTGGTATTTTTAAACCAGCACATCTTACATGTGTCAGCATGGGGCCCACCCACGACACTGAGCTCAACAGCAAGCAAAACCTTTGGATTTGCAAACAAAACTTTTGGATTTGCAAACTTTTTTTTTTTTTTTTTTTAATTTGCATTTTAATCACAGGTTTATTATACTTTCAGTTACTTACTTGCAAAACATCTTCTGTTTGCACTGTTGATAGTTTTGCTCTCAAATCTTTTTGTGATTGTAAACCTATTCTGTTTGATTGCATAATAAAGAAACAAACAAATCAAAATAATAAAAAAAAGACTCCATAAATGGTAGAAACATGTCCTTCTTTACATACCATCTCCATGCCTTATTTTTTATTTTATTCATTGATTTGACAGGGACATCACAAAGAGGTGCTGTTACATTAAAAAATGCATTCCATATGGTGTATGAAAGCTCTCCAGCTAAAGCATATTTGTGGTGCTAGTCCCTGAAAAGCACAAACAACTGAAAACAACAGGAAGGAAAGGAAAGAAAAAGTATTTTATATGTGGTTACATATACATATAGTGTATGTGCCCATGTGTACGCATACAGTATGTGTGTGTATGGTCATGTGTTTTTGTTGAGGTTGAACATCTTATCATTGACTGCACCAAGGTATTTATAGCTTAGGAAAAATTCAATGTACTGAACCATGGTGACACAATTTGAGTTGATTTTGCCCTTATTGGCAGAGCAGCCACACTGCATGACTCTGTCTAGTGTTGAGTGTTGAGAGTGGATGTAGATGGTTCTGTAACTGTAATGATGCACATCATTCACAGATGGAGGGATATGAGGAATAGGGGAAAGAAGGAGGTGCCAACAGCAGTTACATAAAGTAATAGGAAGGTTACATAACTGTTCAATTTTTGAAATTATGTTTTTTTTTTTTTTTTTTTTTTTTTTAATCCTCATCCTGTGGACAGGCTCTATTATTCTGTCAATTTAAAGCATTTATTGATAATAACTTGGCCACTTATATTTCTGGTCACTGTAACAGTGATAGGCCACTTTGTGAGTCATAGCGACACCAAGACTTAAATAGTGCCATCAAAGTGTGTGACGATGGGGGCATTAGAAAACAATCACATGTGTAGACATGTGAGCACACACAAACACACAAACACACACACACACACACACACACACACACACACACACACACACACACACACACACAGACGCACACAGAATACAAATTTAATGACAAATCAAATGAAAGTCTAAATTAATGACCATAATGGTTGCATTCACAACCTTAAACTAAGTTTGAAAAAAAAAAGTTTGAGTTGTTACTGAAACACTGTGGAAATGAATCTCCTAAATACCAAGTCCACCTGCTACAGCACGGCCTGAGATTTCAGTGCAGAGCAGCGTGGAAGGAGAGAGACAGAGGCTTGGTCAAACCTCAGAATACATAATGAGACGCTGGCATTTCAGGAGGCACACTTCATGTCAAGGCAGTCAGAGCTATCCATTATGTTTGTAATTTGCAAATCATAGAGCCATCATTGACTCCCACTTCTGAACGTCTCGTGCGCCACTGCTGAATTTTTAGTGCAACCTGCAAATAAAGGTTTTGAAATGCAAATTTGTTCTCCTTTACTTTTCAGGTAGTACAAGTAATGGTATAAAAAGCATAAATTAATATTACAGTTTATCTTTTGAAAACAACAAATTCCTGTAACTGAAATGAATGCAGGACAGCATGCAAGGATAGGTACAGGGGGGAAATATATGTTTTGTAGCAGGGATTTATGAAAATAAATGTGTGCAGCCTCATCATTTAATAAATACATTTCCTATAGCCTGTGTGAGCTGTCCTGACTGAAGTGGATGTCAAACAGAGACTAAATGGAGGGAAGGGTGACAGCTCACTTGAAGGATGAAGCAGAGGAGATTGTTCTCAGAATCCACTCTCCTCTCACGTGAGGTTGGGGGGACGGTAACATCTAACTAATGCCGTGGTTTAACGGGTCCAGTCTCCAATACCGTGCCATCAAACCCTACAACTTTATTCACCATTGTGCTTCATTTTCCAGAGAATATTACATGAATTACAAACAAATGTTGTCTGATTATTATGAATCTGATTATGAAGAACTGGGAGCTGCACTGTGCTTATTGTATCTCACAGTACAAGACAGTGGTGGTCCAAAACACTGTCCCCAGGGGTCCTTAGCAACATGAGAAACAGTTTCATTTCACTGTAATTTATTCTGTACAATTTGTTATAGCACACACTCACACACGCACACGCACACGCACGCACACACACACACACACACACACACACACACACACACAAAAGGATGGTTAGATAGTCAGATATATGGTTGGAGCTATAACGGCTGAAGACATGTATCCTTCCATCTTGCTCAGTGATCCGCACACCAACCTAGACCTGCGATAGATAGATAGAAAGATAAATGTGTTCAGTGGTTACAGTTCCACCATCTAACTTCTCCATAAAAATGACTCATGTTTTGAGAACAATTTCCAAGTCATGTATTTCAAATACACATGATGCATGGTGTAAATAAGACAGATTCAGAGTAGCTGGAAGGCTTATTTTTTTCTTTTTGATGGAGCTAGGCTAACAACTCCCAAAGACTTTAAGTCTTTAAGCTAAGCTAACACAAAACGCTAACCACCAGAACTGAACCACTGCACGTACAGATGAGAAAATTGTATTAAACATCTTGTCTCAGTTGAGGTAAGTTGGAAAAAGGGCATCTTGCCCAGAATGTTGGAGTCAACCTCGGGGTGTGCAGCATGAAATGCCCCTGTTGAAAAACAGTAGCTGGATCTTAACAACCTGATCTCACAGAAATCCGTGAAATGAGCACGACCTCTTAACAACGCATTGCGTGCTCCTGGCACATAACCTGTTATAATTACGTCTGGCCACCACAGAAACAGCGTCCACTGAAAGTCAATTAGGATCCGTGTCGTATGGCCACCACGCAAACGCTGTCCACTGAAAGTCAATTTCACGTGGGTGGTAGTTCATAGATCCCGGAAGTGCAAATTTAATCAAAATAAAATAATAAAATAAAAAATAAAAAATCGCCAGTTTTCTAGACTAGGCCTACCATATTGACCCGCATAAAAGACGACCCTGATTTTAAGATGACCCCTCTTTTTCAAGACCATTTTTTGGAAAATAGGCTACTTTTTATATGGACAAAATCTTGTTTGAATAAAAAAGCCACCGGCCTGCATCAGGCGGGTCGGTCGCGGCACCGGCTGGTACCGCGCCCACCCGGTCAGGTCTGCGGGATCTGACAGGTGAGCGGTCAGTGCCGCGGTCGGCCCGCCTGGTGCCATGGCCGGTAGGAGTAGTATCTAACATGGAAGGGCGCAAGCCAGTAATTTCGCCTAGGGCGGCACATAGGCAGAACCGCCACTGTATAGTTTATAATGTCATCATTTTCATATTTTTCTAGTCCACAAAAATCACATTTTAAGCCATTTTGAAATCAATGAACGAAATTTTATTTTAATCTGAAAAACACCGGCGTTACCAAGGCAACGCGCTTCATGCTACCTGGTGACTCCCGGCTTCTCGGCTTCAAAGACGTCACGCCGTGGGTGGTGGTTCATAGATCCCGGAAGTGCAAATTTAATCGGTATTCTGAAAAAAAGGTCTGATTATTAGCCATAACGTTGTAACCACCCAAGGCAGACTTACCACGAGCTATGAGGATGTGTAACGATGGCATGTGTCCACAAGTCCCGTATAATATCAACTTTATTTTAAGAAAACACGTTTTATTTGCGATATCATATCACGGAGAAGCACTACATTACCCATAATCCTAGTGTTTATCAGCGACGTGTCTGAATCGACAGCTTTCATCAATAAAGTCAATAAAATCTAATAAAGTGCATGAAAGTTGATAATGTGCTGATATGTTACGCCATTGAACACAACCCTTTCAGTCAGCGAAACAGAGCGGGTGGACAAACCGTCGGAACACGTCAAAAATAGCACTAAAGATTTATATAGTCTATATATATATTTTTTTTTTCATAACACATCTTTACTCGTGGTATAAACATAGGCTACATGTTAAGGTTATGCTTTTGCTGTTGAAAAACTACCGTATGTATGGTTTTTAAACCTAAATTCACAATGTTTATCCTAACCCGGAAGAGGGGTACCAGAACTACAATTCGTGCAGAGTTGCAACACACAGAGCTGTCCTGCGCCATAGCTTTTGTAGTTCTAACATGTTATGTCTATTATATGAAGTGGTGATCACTAATTTTGCAATCTTAATCAAAGTTTTTGGGTGTGGGAAGAACGCCTGAATGGTCAGATTTTAATTTTTTTTTTCTTAAGATAGTCAAATCATGTTTTTTCCATGTTTTGACACTAGTCAGTGGCGCCCCCTATTGGTTTGCCATCGGCATGATAGTAGAGGTCAAGAGCTTTCCAAAAATGTTGACCCCATGTCTCTACCATTTTTGTTGCTGCACTGTAAGCCTTTAAAAGTGTCTCAGGTGCAAGGTTCTAAGGGCACTTGTGGGGAGCAGGAACTGCCCACTGGTCTCACACTGAGATATGTTACTCCATAGGTCAAGACCTTTCAAACGATGTCTTCATTGTTGTTCTGTGACAAAGTTTGATTTTCATCATGCTCCAAGTCAAGGCTGTCTCAGGTATACATCTGCAGACCTCTTTTAGGGCCAAGCTTGATAAAATCAGTCAAACTTCTTTAAGGGGGTATGTAATGGCCAAATTTATTTAGAATATTGATGTTAGTCATATACACAGTCATACTTTTCAATTTGGACCATTTCAAAGCTTTTTTTTCCCCATAAAATACTCAATGTTTCATATTTCAGATTTTCCCATTAACTTAATATGGCCACCTGAGACACTTTTAAAGGCTTACAGTGCAGCAACAAAAAATGGCACAGACATGGGGTCAACATTTTTGGAAAGCTCTTGACCTCTACTATCATGTCCGATGGCAAACCATAGGGGGCGCCACCGACTAGTGTCAAAACATGGAAAAAACATGATTTCACTATCTTAAGAAAAAAAAAATTAAAATCTGACCATTCAGGCGTTCTTCCCACACCCAAAAACTTTGATTAAGATTGCAAAATTAGTGATCACCACTTCATATAATAGACATAACATGTTAGAACTACAAAAGCTATGGCGCAGGACAGCTCTGTGTGTTGCAACTCTGCACGAATTGTAGTTCTGGTACCCCTCTTCCGGGTTAGGATAAACATTGTGAATTTAGGTTTAAAAACCATACATACGGTAGTTTTTCAACAGCAAAAGCATAACCTTAACATGTAGCCTATGTTTATACCACGAGTAAAGATGTGTTATGAAAAAAAAAATATATATATAGACTATATAAATCTTTAGTGCTATTTTTGACGTGTTCCGACGGTTTGTCCACCCGCTCTGTTTCGCTGACTGAAAGGGTTGTGTTCAATGGCGTAACATATCAGCACATTATCAACTTTCATGCACTTTATTAGATTTTATTGACTTTATTGATGAAAGCTGTCGATTCAGACACGTCGCTGATAAACACTAGGATTATGGGTAATGTAGTGCTTCTCCGTGATATGATATCGCAAATAAAACGTGTTTTCTTAAATAAAGTTGATATTATACGGGACTTGTGGACACATGCCATCGTTACACATCCTCATAGCTCGTGGTAAGTCTGCCTTGGGTGGTTACAACGTTATGGCTAATAATCAGACCTTTTTTTCAGAATACCGATTAAATTTGCACTTCCGGGATCTATGAACCACCACCCACGGCGTGACGTCTTTGAAGCCGAGAAGCCGGGAGTCACCAGGTAGCATGAAGCGCGTTGCCTTGGTAACGCCGGTGTTTTTCAGATTAAAATAAAATTTCGTTCATTGATTTCAAAATGGCTTAAAATGTGATTTTGTGGACTAGAAAAATATGAAAATGATGACATTATAAACTATACAGTGGCGGTTCTGCCTATGTGCCGCCCTAGGCGAAATTACTGGCTTGCGCCCTTCCATGTTAGATACTACTCCTACCGGCCATGGCACCAGGCGGGCCGACCGCGGCACTGACCGCTCACCTGTCAGATCCCGCAGACCTGACCGGGTGGGCGCGGTACCAGCCGGTGCCGCGACCGACCCGCCTGATGCAGGCCGGTGGCTTTTTTATTCAAACAGATTTTGTCCATATAAAAAGTAGCCTATTTTCCAAAAAATGGTCTTGAAAAAGAGGGGTCATCTTAAAATCAGGGTCGTCTTTTATGCGGGTCAATATGGTAGGCCTAGTCTAGAAAACTGGCGATTTTTTATTTTTTATTTTATTATTTTATTTTGATTAAATTTGCACTTCCGGGATCTATGAACTACCACCCACGTGAAATTGACTTTCAGTGGACAGCGTTTGCGTGGTGGCCATACGACACGGATCCTAATTGACTTTCAGTGGACGCTGTTTCTGTGGTGGCCAGACGTAATTATAACAGGTTATGTGCCAGGAGCACGCAATGCGTTGTTAAGAGGTCGTGCTCATTTCACGGATTTCTGTGAGATCAGGTTGATCTTAAGGGTTTGTTACTCCACACTGGACCTGAAACGTTAAATGAATTTGAATTTTAAACTTGGAAACTTAACCTTTAATAAAATTACTTTCAGCAACAGAGGATATCATTTGCCACAGTGTGGTTTATATGTGCTTTATGTTGTTAACATTGTGCTGCTCAAGCTCAGCATCTGTGTGTGTTTCACATGGCAGAGCTGTCAGACACACAGACAGTAAAACTAGCCTGGGTGAAGTTTATCTCCTGACAACAGCTTTGTACAGGTGTGTGTTTGTGTGTGTGCATGTGTGTGTTCTTAGATCTGGCAACATTGTAAATTGTTGTACTGCTCAATGTGCAGATGCATGCAGAGCTCCAGCTAGATGACATCTTTGCTGCGAGCAAAGTAAAATAATAGTTCAAAGGTGAGAACAAACAGGCTATTACTTGTAAAAAAAAAAAAAAAAAGAATACAGGATGGTCCTCAAGTAGCAAAGCAGGATATTTTCATAAAAGTAATTTATAGGCAAACTAGGTGACAGAGTGGTTTTTCTGTGTTTTGATCAGCACTATCCCAGTTCTGAGAAATGCTCTATATGGAACCATAACCCTCTTGTTTCCACACTCAGTCTGTTTGGAATTGCATACATGACTGGAAATGAAAGCACATGCAGTTGATATTCAGATGCTGGACACGGCGTAGGCATCTGAAGAGGTAGCTTCATCAGTCTGTCCTTTCTTTTGTCCTTTGTGATGGAGGAGGAATCAGATTGCTCCCAAATCAGCTTTTCAAAGCCACATGTATCTAATTGGTGGTCCTTTGAGAAGTATAATTATAACCATTTGCAGGGAAAAGAAAAACAACAAATTAGAGAAAATTCGTTATGTTGTCTGTACACAAGCCATCAGAAGCTTCAGCTCACCATGGCAACAAGCGTGCCATAGTGCTGCAGCATTGTGATGTAGAAGCCGGAGAACATCACCGCCTCCCTGTTCTTACCGCAGACATAATGGTTGAGCTACATGAAAGCTTAAAAAATTACATGGGAAGGCATACAACATCAAAAAAGAGAGAGAAAAAAATCTCAGTTCTCATTCATTTCCATGTGATGTTCTTTAGTTCTCATCTACATGTTCATGAGCATCAGCCTCAAAAATACTTCTAAATCTCTGAATGCATCAGATGAGTTGGTTCACTTTTTTAACATAAATTATGAAATTAAATATCATTAAAAGTGTTAATAATAGTAGAAAGTGTTCTTTATGTCAGTATGTGTCAGTTTTATGAGTAAGCAGCAGGTTAATGAGCACAAAATATGAAACACTGCAAAAATACACCTAAAATGTTTGCAATTAGCTGCATATTTGAATGGTTCTGACAAATCAGAAAAAAAAAAAATCACTGAATGGGTATTTGTTCTCATTACTGAATTTTATATACACTATGTGCCTTCCTGCACAGATACAGTACTGTAACAGTGTCAGTGCCATATTTATTAATAAAAGTTATTTTCAACATATATAGTTATTATTTAACTATGGGTGCCAGAAGTTAAATCATATTACAGTATCCCAGAATCTAGGGCACTGGCTCCAGCTCACTGAGGCCCTTATTGACTAAACCGTCTCAGTAAGCTTTAGCTTTAAACACCAGTGGCAGCTTTACAACAAAGACATACATCCCATTTGGTAAATATACAGGCACACACACACACACACACACACACACACTCTTACATGGTCCTTAAACCCACATCCACTAACCATTGATCTCCAATGTGTCTAATTTGTGTGGCCCAATGAGTGCAGTCTGCTCTTTCTCCTCTATCCACAATAACCGATCTCTCATGCCTATCTGCTCTTTGCAAGGTCTCCTCGGGCCATGTTATTTTGCTTCTTAACTGGCTTTCTTGCTTCAGTAATTTGGTTCTCACCCCAAGGCCCCAGATATGGACCTCTGTTGCCTGACTGACACTGTGGAAGCAGCAGCTGAGAGGCTCTGAAAGCAGGGAAGCGCTATATGTTCTGATATTTCTAAAAAGGGTGCCATCATTGAAAATGAACAGCCCAATGTTGGTGTTTTACTTTTCTGCAAACCAAAGATACATTCTATAGACAACAGTATTGGCCCATACTTCTTAATCACTGAATTTAGGTCTTTCATTCACAGGTGTATAAAATCAAGCACCTAGACATGCAGTCTGTCGTTACAAACATTTGTGAAAGAATGGCTTGCTCTAAAGAGCTCACTAAATTGCAGTGTGGTGCTGTAATAGGATGCCACCACTACAACAAGTCAGTTGGTGAAGTTTCTTCCCTCCTAGATATTCACCCATCAACTGTAATTATGTATTATTATTATTATTATTATTATTATTATTATTATTATTATTATTACAGAGTATTATTATAAAGTGGAAGCATTTAGGAACCACAGCAACTCAGCCACCAGGTGGCAGCAACACTTAAAGTTACAGAGCGGGGTTGCTGAGTGCTGAGGTGCATAGTGCGTAAAAGTCACCAGTGCTCTGCTGACTCAGTAACTGCAGAGCCCCAAACCTCCTCTGGCATCAACATCAACACAAAAACTGAGCGCCAGGAGCTTCATGGCATGGACTTCCATGGCCGCATGCAAGCCTTACATCACCAAGCACAACGCCAAGAATCAGATGGAGTGGTGAAAAGCACGCCGCCACTGGACTTTAGAGCAGTGGAAACGTGTTCTGTGGAGTGACCAATCACACTTCTCTATTTAGAGGTCTGATGGACGAGTCTGGGCTTGGTTAATGCCAGGAAAATGACTATGAAGTTTGGTGGAGGAGGGATAATGCTATGGGCTTATTTATCTTAGTTCCAGTGAAAGGAAATGTAGGTAGGTAGGTAGATACTTTATTCATCCCGCAGGAAATTCACATGTTAAAGGAAATGTTAATGTTTCAGCTCACCAAGACATTTTGGACAATTCTCTGCTTCCAACTTTGTGGGAACAGTTTGGGGCAGGCCCTTTTCTGTCCCAGCATGACTAAGCTCCAGTGCACAGAGCAGCTCCATAAAGGCATGGCTGGCTGAGTTTGGTGTGGAAGAACTTGACTTGTCCACCCAGAGCCCTGACCTCAACCCCATCCAACACCTTTGGGATGAACTAGAACGGAGATTGTGAGCCAGGTCCTCTAGTCCAACATCAGTGTCTCACAAATGCTCTTCTGGATGAACGGGCAAAACCCCCCCACAGACACACTCCAAAATCTTGTAGAAAGCCTTCCCAGAAGAGAGGAAGCTGTTCTAGCTGCAAAGGGGGACCAACTCCATATTAATGCCTATGGATTCTTAATGGGATGCCATAAAAGCTCCTGTAGGTGGAATGTAACATATGATGTATGTTGAAATGTCACGTTTTAAAGTTCCATGACATAGTATAAAGTGAGTGAAACACTTAGAAGGTAGGTGGTGTGGCAAGTGATGCAATTAACAGGACTTTTCTATGACAATGACCTCTTCCTAACCTTAACCAAGTGGTTTTGATGGCTAATGAAGCTAGCAAAGCCAACGAAAGTGGCTGAAGTAGCTAATGAGTATGTGATGAAGTGTTAACAGTCAGTTGATGTAGACACAGGCTCCACATCACTGGTTAAATGTTGACATGCAACATAGTTTTGGTTCAGAAACGTTAACATTTCAATGTGTATTGGCTTGTAAATTATTATTATTATTATTATTTTTTATTTACATTTTAATTTTAGCCACATAAAACAAAACAACATCAGCAACAACAACAAACAACAAACAAACAAAAAAAAACACACACACAGTACTAATACACAACACAAAGAACATTTCCACCAGGGATTGCAAACTACTACATAAAGAAACATAATAAACTCAGGGAATCACTGTGTCGAAACTCCTTAGAGAGGATTTTGGATTTTCTACCTACGAAGTTCACATTCATATTCATATCCTCAGCATTTATAAATGTTATTAAACTAAGTTGAATTTCTCACATTTATATATTTCTTTATGAGTGTCCATGGTCCATCAAGATCATGTCTATACAGCTCCTGTAAAGAAAAAATTGTAAATTAATGGCTTTTTTTTTTTTTTTTTTTTTTGTGAGCCCATCATCACCATGATGGAGACCACATGCTGGATCCTGCTCATACAATGTGAGACCTACACATGTACTTGCTTGGTTTACTTCTTGTTGGTAGCCATGCCCATCAGTGGTGACTAGGCAACCCTTTCCTTGTATGAAGGGCTTAACATAGCATATGCTCAAAAAAACTTACAGTATCTTGCATTTATGACAATTTAATTGCACATTTGTAAAACAGCTATGAAGCTTGGTTACATAGCATTACATAGCATTAATCATTAGACAAATGCAATAGTATCTTTATTACATCTTTAGACTGACAATACAATTTGCATTGACTCCAGATTCATTTACAGTGTTACCTACATATATGAGCTTGATGTGAATGTAAAATATGAACATCTCACAAAGAAACGACAAAAATAGCAATAGCCAATGACTTTTTGAAGGCAACAAACAAACAAACTAAAACATTTGCTTACCATGCTTATCAACAAAGGTCAGAGAAAAACAATCACAGACGACATTCTGAGAAAAAAGAAGAAAACTGATTTAATGGTATCTTTGAGTGAATAAATTTGAATAGATGAATTTCTGTATTTTGTGTCTTTGCCACACAGGTGAAATGTAGGTCATTTGTTCAAATGATGCCTGCTCAAATATGTTGTGTAGATTTTGTTGTTGTGGCTGTTTTTGAGTGGTAGACACTGGTGGGCAATTTTCCACTTTCCACTTGCAAAGTGAAATAATATGTATCAGTGTGGAGGAAAATCCCTCAGACCACGTTAGCAGTGGTTTTGAGGTTAAGAAGGTGAACAGGTGCAGAGCATTTTTTGCCCCTCCACAGCATGTGGATTGCAGTGTGAGTTCCCCCTGCTGATGGTTTTGGATGGAAAGACTGCCTCCTTCTGGCAAACAGGAGGACATGGACTTGTATTGAAAGGGGATGATCTTTATCAAAGTAGATCAGCAATAGAACAAGGCTGTACATGAAAATAGAAAATCTATACAGAACTACACTGTACAAAACAATTTTATATACATTTTAAAAGCACAACATGTCAAAAATACAGCAACTACTGAGAGGAATGCCCAGTCAGACTGTAAGGGACAGATACAGGAAATCATTCCTGCCACAAGCCATCGCACTGTACAACAAATCACATCTGTCAGACAGAGACTTGCAACTGTCTGCTGTATAGTTCTGTTTTTAACACTCCACTACTCAACACCTTAACTGTTTATTTATTATCCATTACCCAGCACCTTAACTGTTTATTTATTATTTATTATCTATATATTACATCCTAGGTTAATATACATTCACACTGTTTTGCAGACATATCTCTTTTTCTTAGGTTAGCCCTTATTGTATATTTTTAGTTTTTAGTCTTTATAGTCTTTATTGTAAATATTTAGCCTTTATTCTATTTTATTAACTTTATTATATGTTTTCTACTGTTGCTGCTGGAACACCAGAATTTCCCTGCTGGGATCAATAAAGTATATCTATTTCTATTTCTATCTTTTATGAGTGCTGTGCTGCCATCAAGTGGGAAAGTGTGGAAAAGATGTCTGACACTGTGGGGTGCTGGGAGTTTGCAGGTTTTCCGGCTGAAGTTTAGATAAGCTGATTTCACAGATTAGTTCCTCCTTTGTGTTGGGAGTTGTGCTTATCGCAGCAGCCACCTATGGTGAATTTGTTGGTTTTTATTAGAACCTGCATGCTCTTGGGGCTCCAGGGCAAATGTGTGCCCATCCTTGCTGTCATATTTACAGTTTGACCTTCATGATCACACTTCCCCACTTGATGGTGGCATTGCACAACATTTACACACAGTAGCTGCTTGTTAACAACAGACAGATAGATAAACCAAATATGTCCATTTTTCACTGGTTCATGTAAAGCTCTCTGATTTCAAATATGAACATGCCTTTGAAAATGGTGAATTTCTCCTGGGTTATTTGTGCAGCTACTTTACATGATGAATTTTATCATGAGGGTTCCCACCATGATCCACTGCAGTTTGATCATGCTTCCTGATGACTGGATATAGCTTGATTTTTCCACTGTAACCACTGTACTGGAGAGGTACTTCCTCATAGAGGGGATCCACAGCGAGCAGTTGTAAAGCTGAGTCTTATTTCCAGGCCATATCTGTATAGTGCTCTTCACATTGAACAGTCTATTCTGGTCCTCCTGTATGTGTGTTTTGGCAGAGCCTGTCAGGTTAGCACCATCCTGGAACCAGTGGACCGTCCCTGTGGGGTAAACGCCATAGAACCGGCACTCGGCTTGAGAGTCATTCATGTATCCCGCTGAACTTCCACGGCATTCTGTAAAAATGAGGGATTGCTTTATTGGGATGAAAATCACCCATTTCATCTCCATTTCATTAGCTTTTACATATATTCAGTCTTTCTGTATTTGAGGTGGGAGATGTAAAAGTTCCTTTTTCAAAAAAATGTTAAAATCTTAGTTTACCACCACCAAATACATAAACAAAATAAATGAAGGAAGGATGTAAATCTGCCAGTAGTGAACATTTCTTTTTTTCCAGTGCAGCAATAATTTCCAAAAAGAGCGGCTTTAAATTAAGGAAATTATTGAGAGATGCAGATACAGGGCAGGACAGAAGCACTGAGACTGCATGTCAGTACAGGTGTTCTTTGGATGATTCAGGCGCTTCATAACTCATTAGAAATGTGGGATGACCATTTCCTTGTTTTACCTGCTTATTGTCATTTGTAAAAGACAGGTCTTTTCCAGTATATCCAAGGCACCATGATGTTATATCCTAATGAATTAAGAGCCTTTATTTTACATGACAAAACACTAAAAAAGACCAACGCGCTGCCACATTGCTGTCTTAATCAGTGTCATGCCTTGTGCCATAGATTTTTTTTTTATTTATTTATTGGAAGAGATCTGCCTTTTACAATCAAAAATAAACAGTTAACACATGAAAATGCTCATTCCATATATCTAATGAGATATTTTTTAAGTGAATTATCTTGCTTCATTGGCAGATTTTGCCCACACTGTATGATGCTGGAAAAAAAATACTTAAAATAAAGTTTTGTAAGTCAACTCACCTTGCACTGTCACAACAGATGTGTTATGCTCTGCTCCAATATCAGAGTGCAGTTTGCAGGTGTAATTTCCCTGGTCAGCTGGCGTTATGTTGGTGAGGGTCAGCATGAGGCTGTGCTTCAAGGTCTCCGCCTTGCTTTCACACAAAACGTGACTTGTAACTTTTCCATCTCGAAGTTGGCACAGGTTTGATTTTGGAGTCAGCCAGGCGAATTTTACAACTGAAAAGCTGCTTGATGAGGTGGCATCACATGTCAGAGTCACATTTTTACCACACTGTGCCACACCTGGGGACTGGTCTGCAGCGCCACAGCTCTTATTAACCGACGCGAGGATGAATTGTTGGAGGGATGAATAACTGGATTGGGAGAGATTGGACATAACACAGTCAGAGAAACAAATCCTGCAAAGCATATCTCTACTTTGCAGAGCCTCATTCCACAAGATCTTCTCATGAATTTGTTTTTACATCTGCTCTGTCTGTACTGTTTGCATATTTCTTCTACTGCAGAGGATAAGACACGACGTGAGTCTGAGATATCCACCTGGATAACGTAAAATTCAACTATTTTATCCACAGTTTAATGGATTCCTTTGTTTCTTAAAGGAATACACCATCATTTTGGGCAAATACATGTCCTGGAATTAAAAAAACAAAAAAACCAAAACAAAACAAACAAACAAAAAACAGTTGTTTTAGGAGAATTTTTTCCTTTTTTCTTTTTTTTTTGCCAGCTCTTCCTCTGCCTTCAGTGTTGTGATAGACAGAAGGATAAATTCCACGTTCCACCATTTAACTTAAACAACTCTTTTTTTAAACTCCAAAACATGTATTTCAAATACACATGATACACTGTGTAAATAAGACAGCTTCAGAGTTGCTGTAAGGTTTATTTTTCACTTTGATGGAGCTAGGCTAACGGCCTCCATAGACTTCAAGTCTTTGTGCTGCGCTGACACGAAACGCTAACCGCTGACCCAGTGGACATACAGAGGTGAACATGGTGTCAAACATCTTCATTCATTCATCATTCATTCATCCTCATTCTGGATAAGTTGGAAGAAGGGTGTTTTGCCCAAAACACTGAAGTATTCCTTCAAAGAATACACACATAATTAGAAAAGTCATCTTACACAAAAAGATTTTAAGGATTTTGAGTGTGCCAAACAGTTCTTTTCATCCATTGTCCTACATCACAAAACAAAACAAAACAATACTTACCATCTTTGCTGCTGACTACTGAAGTGAACCAGATGAAGAAAACCCAGCTGAGAGCAAACTCTGACCTAACTTGCAAAAAGAATCTCATTTTTTATGTAACTTAAATCAATGGTTATCACATTAGATGAATGGAATCAGCGTTAGATGGGCGCGTCATGAAGCATAACCTAGCTGCTTCACTCTTATTCCGATGTTCTTCTGACTACTCTCTCCTCTAACCACAAAGGTTGACTCTGCTACAGCTTGCTTCACTTAATGCATGAGGCAACAAGAAACTTGGTGCATAAAAAGTCGTCTGCTGACTCTCCCCCTCAGCTCGCCTCAGCAGCTCATGTGCCATCAGGCTTTCACTTGAACATGTGTGGGCAAGCCGTCACTCAGCTCAGGAATGAGAGATGGAACAAAGCTAAAGGTTGAGAGGAGCAGGGAGTGTAAGTGTGAGTGGAGTTGCACTTTCCTGAAACGAATCCTGCCTTGTTTATCAAACTCTGAACAAGTTTAGATTAGCTCCCCTGAGGGATCTGATTTTGATTAATTGAATTCTTACATGTTCACTCTCGTCTCATTTTAGCACAAGCCTTTAGCTTATACTTTTATCCTGGGTAAGCACAGTGACAGTTTTATCTCTGAAATACACAGAATATTTACTGTTTTTGCATATATATGTTCAATCGTTAATGATTTATAATGACTGATATTTTTAATAGTTCATTAAAATTCCAGATCTCACCTCTCACTGATTTCTCCTTCACTCCCAAGAGCAATCTTTCCACTAGTTTGTGCCGCAATGCAAACGCAGTAAATAATTTTATGTCCTTCTACATTTGAAATAAGACAAGTCCCAGAGAGACATTATATAAACATCTTAACGGTACTGAAGGTTGCCGATTCCATTTGATTTTCTGTTTGCACTTGCCTCTGAAAGCAATCACCTTTCCTCTCACAGCCCTGCTCCTTCACAGCTCTGGGAAACTTGAGCTGAATAGCCCTTATTTATTTTCTCCTCATGTCACATTTGAGCTTTTTCTTTCTCTTTCTGTTTTCTCCCCTCTCCCTCAGCCTCTCTTTTTTTTCTGCTTTTTTACTGGCGAGGCAGCCGAGGTGTCCAAGCTGTGGCTGCAGCCAAGGTGGCGTGGATTCACCGTTTCATTCAGAAGCCCTTATTCATGCTGGACTCAGTCGGTCCTGAGTCCTCTCTGTCCTGTTTGCAGCGAGTCCAAAATTGCAGCTGCCAGGCGTTTCCCTAGCACAAAGAAGAGAAATCATCTATCATCAGAGCCCAGCAGCCCCTTTCACTTTTGTTTCTACTGTATGAGCTTTGCATTCTTCTCCTCCTGGCTGTCTTTCCTGTAACAGCCCCTCTCAACTGGTTCCTGGCTAAATTCAAGGTTTCGCAATTGTTTTTAAAGCCCTACATGAATTGGTCCCTGACTGTATTACCAAACTCCTCTGCTGGCTTGCCCCCTCCAGGCCTCTTGTTTCTGTCCATTTCACGCTCCCGTAAAAAATCTAAGGGTGAACGTGCCTTGTATTCCTGCCAGGAGGTTGTGGAATAGCCTCTGAGGGTTCGGCTCTCCCCTTACACTGATACCTTCCAATCATGTCTTAAGATGCACCTCTTCCCATTAGCCTGTGAGTCTGTGTGAAGTCTGGCCTAATGCATTATGTCTTGCCTGTCGCTTTCGATGTGCAGTTGTATGTTGTGAGTAAATTTACGTTCTTAATGCATCTTATTTTAACTTTGCCCAACACTTTGGTCCACACTACAACTTGCTCTATAAATAAAGCAGACTTGACTTATTTGGGTATATGACACACATTATGTTCTCCTGAAGGACAATTTTGTATTATATATTTTGTGTTTTACCCTTGGACCAGTATGATTATTTGTGAAGGGACTGTTCCCTCATTGCTCTGTGCTCCCATTGCTGTTTTCATGTGGAGCCCAATATCACATCATTTCTGAGCTGGATGACAGTTTCAGTGGTTTTACCATTCCTAAGCCATTCTCTGATGTCACCTTAACATAAATCACCATGATGATGTTTATAGTGAATGTTAAGAAGAAGAAGGGAAAAAAAAGATGTTTGAGGCTTGTAAACAGCCTTTCAGGTTTCTGTTTGTACATGACATATTCCAAGGAAATTCTAAGTTGGAGAAATCAGTTTTTTGGATACCACTGGCTTTAAAATTGGATTGAAATAGTTTCAGTTTGACTGCAAATGTAGTTGCAGTTATTGTTGAGGCATAAAAAAAAACAAAACAAAATGAAACAGAAAGCAAGAGTTTTTCTTAGTATCAAAGTATCAGTATCAGTTTCAATGTAAAATTGAGTCTAAGAATTTTGATTTGTATTTCTAGGTGTCAGTAGCAGCTCTAAGACTAAATGCACCAACACAGATTTCAGCATTAGACGTCTCACTGAAGCTTTTTATTTTTTCTTAAATTTGATTATTATTATTATTATTATTATTATTAGTATTATTATTATTATTATTATTATTATTATTATTATATTTTTATTAAAAAACAAACAAACAAACAAACAAAAAAAACAATTGCTGGACTCTTCTCTTGACAGGCTTGTTGAATGTTCAGCTCTGCCCTTAATTCAAACACCTACTGGCAAAGCTCCTTTTTAATCAAACAGCTATAATGAGAGCTTCTGTGGTTCTTTCCAGAAAATGCATCCAAGAGTGAGGTTGGCTTTGAGCAGTAATTGCAGTCTACATCTAATTACGGCAGCGCTAAAACTGACCGGCTTTATGAAACCCAGCATATCAGCCCTCAGCAGTCAAACCCTCATCCTCACTGATGAAACTAATAACAGCATTACCCTCCAAACAGGATGGACCAGAATTATCATAATGGCTTTTACTAAATGAAAATGAAGTGAATCACTTTATCCCTCTGTTCTTTTTTTTTTTTCCGTGCATGATAGTCCTTTTGACATTGTCACATGTATTGGAACAGGAAGCATGCAAACAGGTGTGTTGTGTAGAATCATTTATTGGAGACTGAAGGCAGGTGGAATAAAGAAGTCAGGGTGAGGCAGGCAAAGGCAAACACAAGGAACACTCGGGAGCATTGACAACAAACTGGCAAAGACCTGAACTGAGAGCAAACTGGACAAAACCTGGAGAAGGGGAGAGACACAAGACATTTATATATATATTTTTTGTTGCTATATGCAATCATTAATGTCATATGTTTTTATAAAAATATGTGCTGGCACTCTCTCTCTCTCTCTCTCTCTCTCTCTCTCACACACACACACACGCCATTAGTCATGTAATTGCTACTTATTGTAAAGACTGGGGTTTTCCTGTAACACACTTCCCTGGAAGCAGATTGCATATTTCCACTCCTAGGTTTCTGACATGATAGTATCACATACATACATCTGAGTCATAAGGAAAACACAGGCGGTCATGTGTGCTTATGGCAGCTGTAGAGATTCTGTTCTGTTACGCAACCTGACTCCTTCTCGCCCTGACGCATTCACCCCGCTGCTCTCTGTGAAGTCATGACGGTTTTAAAAGATGTGCCCTGACTTTCCATTGACATTTGTCAACCTGTAAGGATTGTAAGGTTTGTGTCCAACAGTACAACAAAGTCTTTAGTCGTTAGTTGCTGTGTTCCAGGAGGAGTTTTGCTGGATACTGATTTTTTCATCAGAGAGCAAACAATAAACGTGTTTGCTCACAGTATTTTGTAATGTACCCATTAGCTGAACTGGGTTGAGGTGTCATAGCTTGCCTTGGAATATTTTTCCATTGTGCCAAATAAACAGATAGCACTGGTTGTAATTAAATTTGCATGAGATGAGAAACAGGAATTCTGGGCTCATTTCCAAGATCAAACTAGAATTATTTCTTGCCCAGGCAAATGTTTTGGTTTAAGCAGCGCTTCAGTTCCTGCTGGCAGTAAATTATGATTTTTTCTGTAAATCACGTGTCCATGATATGCAACAATTTATCTGCCAGTCCCCAATAACTTACAGTATAATACTGGCCCTCAGTATAGGTTGGATATTGAAATAATTCTCACGCTACTGTAGGAACAACCCATCTTGGAAGAAGCTGACACAGAATTTCCCCCATCAAATCAATGTCTCTCTAGCAGCTGAGACCAATAAAAGTTTTTGTCACCTCTGGGAGCCCAAATGATGTCATATCTCCTGCTCCCCGTGTAAAGCTGGACTGGTATTCGCCAGTTACGCCCTGTGAGACATCTTTGAATAAACATTCTCAAAAACACTTTGGATTCCAGCTAGCCATCAGCGTCGAGCTTCAGTAAGATTGCTGGTCGGGATTAAAGACCTTCTAACCAAATGGACACAGATAACGCTTCCCAAACCTCTGCAGGAGAGTTCACACATTGGGCAAGGCCACTGTGTGTCACCGCCAAATAAGCAACTTAGCATTCTTTGGTTAATGAAGAACAGCCAAAGACTTACTTAAACCTTCTAGGTCTCACACACACACACACACACACACACACACAGTCACAGGAAACCACTGGACAGTGCTCTTCTTACTCCCCTTTTGGTGCTGGGATATCATCCCAGGGTTTCCTTGAGATCAAATCAGGGGCATGTCTGTTCACCAAGTGGAGGAAATGAATGTTGGTTATAAAAGGGATGTTATTGCATACAAAATATAACAAATCCATGTCAATGCTCTCTGTAAGCACCAGCAAAGGTCAAGTAGATGTTGTACTAGACAGGAGATCTATGCAGCCATCTGGTCAATATGTGGGATTATTAAAGTTGGTAATAAGTGTATCTTAGCCAGTTTACCAATTGATATGTCATGCCAGGTGTCTTTCTGCTCCTTAGGATGAGGAGAAAGTGGATGTAGTGTATTACTGAACATTAAACCAATTTAGTTCCAATTATTAAAGTTTGGCAGTGTTTAATAGACACTGCATCCTGCCTTAAGAGGAGCCACCCATGTGGTACTTTTGGCCATAAATTCGACACTAAGGGGACGACCCCAAGTTCACAGATGACTTAAATGTACCTGATTGACCAAACAGTCCCATCCGGGATGCTTCCCCTCCAGAATGGGTTAAAACCACCATGAACTTGGGAATCGGAGAGCATATGTAACATGGGAGCGTACTGAACATCAGAGCAGCGTTAACATCCCAACCTGCACTCCATCCGAGCTGTGGTTCCTCCTGAGGAAGAGAGCTATACACCGACATGAACTTTGTCGCCAGACTCCCCTCTCCTTCCCCTCCCAAGGGCTCTGCTGCTACAATCTGGCCTACAATCCGCTAATCTATAATTGGTTCACACTCTCCCAAGATAGACCTAAATTAACATTCAGAATAGTTTCCAGGTACATGGTGGTTGATTATTCCTTGGTGTAACTTAATTTTACCAGGTCCTAACTTTTTCATCTGTGTATTTGTTCCTGTCACAGTTTGTTTATCCCATTACTATTTCATTCCATAAATGCATCATCTTGGTCAGTTGCATGTATATCGTTTGTCTGTCATTACTAAGCTATCATTACTAAAGTAGTATTCCCGGTGTAAACTGCGTCTTGCCTGATCACCAAGAGATGTAGTTTTGATCAGTTATAATTATTACTTGCCTTAATAAACTGATCTCAACTCTTATGGTGGCTAACAACAGATTTTAATAATTTCCCCATTATTTACTACACCCTATCCAAGTGAATATCCTACACTATATTTCCTCCCATGTCTCCCATCAGGGGCGTCATAGTGGGGGGAAAAGCGGGACTGATTACCCAGGGCCACAATGGGAGAGGGGGCCCTTGGAAGGCCTGAAATAAAAAGGTTTGCCTATTGGCCCAATAAGATTTCTTTTCATGGGGCCCAAAATCCCTGGCGGCGCCCCTGTCTCCCATAGCATGTGTTTTGTGTCTTATTTTATTACAGCCTTGTGAAACAGTTTTTTTTTTACTGCCAGTGCTATGAAAAATGCCTTAAATTCTGAGATAAACAGCATGGACTCTGCTGCTATCAGCTGAAATTGGCTAGGAATGCATCAGAATAAAATACCCTCTGATTTCAATCAATCAATCAATCAATCAATCAATCAATCAATCAATCAATTAATCAATCAATTAATCAATCAATCAATCAATAATAATCCAATGTCCTTTGAGAATAACACTGTAAATTCTTGCAGAGAAATCCAAGTCTTGACTCTCCATTCATAAAATCTTATGCTCAGTATTCCCAAACCAGTTTGTGGCTTCATGTCTTATTGCAGGCTTTTTTCCCTCCCAGGAACAAACTCTTACTTACTGCCCTGCAAAGAGCAAAAGGAAAGTCACCCAGTTCAATGCTTGGAAACAGAGGTAAAGCAAATGCAGTAATGAACACAAAAGCCAACTGACAGGTAAATTGTCTGTGGCTGGCCCGCCCAAAACCAAAACAAAACCAAGGAGAGGCAAAGAAAAGCTACTACCAGGGACACTCATTCACCAAAGCGTTACTACATAAACTAACAGAAACTGCCTGACAAAACAGCGCTACTCCCTCACGGCCTCCAGTGACACGTGACTCTTGGAAGAAGCCAGAGGCAGGTCTTTAAAGGAACACCGCCATTTTGTGATGTTTTAGTACCACCTAGTGGCTCTTGCTGGCCACGTCTGTAGATAGGCTCAATTACAAGGTTTCAGTTATAATATTGCATTTATCATAGTCACACGCTGTATTTTCTTACCTCCACCAAACCCCAGCCTGGCAGTCATGTGCAAAAAGATGTGCACCATGCTTCATTTAACCTGCCTCACATTGCTTTTGCACATTGCATCCTTTACTGTTAAACAACATGTATCTTTGATCCCTGAAAATGTGCTATGTTGATAATTAAAATACACATCAATGGATTTGTATAATACATTTTGTTAATTACATCACCTAATTGTTGCAGGCAAAAAGAAGGAAGTGGACATGAAGTTCAAAAGAAGTTAAAAGCAGCTGTGCTCAGCTTTGTCAGTGTCCAGTGTAGTCTTATCACATAGCCTGTTCCTCTCAGCTGAATGACAGCCAGGAGGAGAGGAATGCAAAGATGTCATTGTAAAAACAAAAGTGCTCGGCTCTGAACCTCCACAAAAGCGTGTTATGGGTCTGTCAGAGCCATATCTTCAGCTAAGAACATTTTCCCTCTCTGCCATTCCCTGTACACAGAATGACTGATGAAAAACAAGGACATTCTGAATTTGATTTGTACTTTCATCACACAGCACAACATAGATACAGGTTGAAAAAGCAAAGGTGCAGTCTGAAAAACTTCCTGTATGGGAAAATTTCTTGTAAGTTCCATTATATTTTAGTTTAGATTTAGCAACAAATAAGTTACACAACTCACACACTGAGTGGGAACATTTTAATTAAGAATTCATGTAAGTATAGATTTTATTTTGGCATCAGGGCTCTGTACCACTCTGTATTACTCCCAGTGAGGCATTATTTAAAGCCAGCCAAGGCAAAAGCAGAGAGAAGGGAGAGATCAATGCACCCACCCTACATGGAGAGCCACAGAGACCACAGGTGGGTGGGATGGCGTTGAGGTGTGAGATGCATGGTGAGCTTCAACAGAAAATGAGTGGGTGAGCTGGACAGTGCAAGGTAAGCTGACACATCAGTGTATTCAGTGCACAGAGCCACACTTTGTTATTGTCTCCACCAGGTGGCGGCCTGGAGGGGATCAAGCATTTGGTCATGTGTATCTGTACATGTGCTCGTCTGTCTGTTTGTCTGTGTATCTGCCTGCAGCTAATCTCTATTTGCGCAATATTTTTTGTGCACAGTTATGAGTGTGCGGCCAAGGACCTCTCGTGGTTGGGGTGATTCAAAACCTTTGAAAAACCTTTTTTATACTGCAAATGAGTGCTAACTCCGCTGAGTGTTAACTGTTTTTTTTTTTTTTTTTTGCCTGTCTCAGAAGATATGGAGGCAGTTCCTATGTATTTCCCCATCTCCCAGTAGGCAGAAAAAAAAGTTTAGGAATTAGGTTATGGAATTGTTCTTGTCCAGATTTGCACACCAGGGTACGAGAACATGCCTGGCAGAGATCTGGCGGGCTCTTCTAGTTTACCTTGTAAATCCTGCATATTTGAGGAAATCAGTTCATATTTGCGTAAAGTGTACTGCTGTTTTATGTTTGAAATTTTGCATTAACATTACATATACCACATCTGTATCACATTACAGTCTGCAGTGCAGAGGTACAGTATATATTTCTGTCTTGGCTCAGATATTTTCTCATCTCCTCCTTGGGATCAAACAGTAAATGATGGCAAGTAAATACAGTTCAAAGAGCCCAAGCCATTACAGTGTGCAGACATTCTCACTGAAGCTTTTCCGCAGGTTCTCTTCTTCACCCAGCACTACCCTGAAGGTGAGCCTTCAATCCTAACTAGAAATAGTGGAACAGCTCTCTCATCTCCTGCCTCTTTGCCTTAGGTTATAATAAGTTGCAGACAATGTTGCGCTACAGAAAGATGCCCATTGCTTCTCAAACACCTGTCAGGAGGCTATGAGAGGGCGGCTGATACTAGAGGAGAAAATCCTCACACAATACTTTCTTTCCTGCTCCTCAAATCTAGTGAAAGGCCCCCTCGTTTTGTCAGTGCATAAATAAAGGATCTAGAAGTGAGGTGATTTCCATGCACCGCACAACCTGGTAAACACAGAGGATGCTAGGAACCACCAGAGATGGTGTTTGTCTTGATTAAATATAAAGGAGACTATTCCCTCTGTGTGTGTGTGTGTGTGTGTGTGTGTGTGTGTGTGTGTATGAGTGTGTGTGTGTGTGTGTGTGTGCATGCATGAATGTGTGCACCCAAGTGTCTAGGTTAATTTGTTGTTGTCAGTCGAAAAGCCAGCCAATCTGTCCTTATTTGACTCGTCTATCCATCTGTTTCAGTGATGCCAGTGTTTTGTTCACTTCAGCACACACTTCAGGACCCCAACACATATTTCCATTTGTCTTAATTAATCACATGTTTGCTGTCACGAGAGAATATGTCAGGAAGCAGGCAGCATCTGAGGGAGGCATAAGTATAAAATAACATATGAAGTAACATTACATCCCTCAATTTTGGCTACATTTTAAAAAAAACAAAAAACAAAAAACAAAAAACTATTGAACTTTCATCATTTGGAAACCAAACTGCAACAGGTATTTTACAGTTCCTAAAGATGTCATGTTCTTCATGTGTTCATCAGCAGGCCTCTATAAGGACATAGTGGTCATCATCTAGCTTGTCAGTAGTAGTAGTAGTAAAGGACCTGTTGGAGGGCAAAAGGAAGATTCAGCTGTATCCCACTTATGTATATGTCCTCTCTACCTAACCCTATAGCATGAATGTCACTCACACACATCTTTTAGTTCTCATGGCATGCACAGTCACTTAGGGTTTAATGGACTAATTTGGTGGAATTGTAGAAATGAACATTAAGACTATCAATAAGCTTCCTACACCTATATTAGATCATTTTGAGTGTGATGCCGCTACTCTGTTACATTAATGGGTTTTATGGACATTCATGGCAATCCAAAGCAGGTGCTATATCTGTGAGCTGTCAGATCCCTGCCAAGAGCTCCTCGGCCAGGGATTACTGATCATATGTACCTGGCCAGTTAGCAGCACCAGCAGGACTGAGAGGAGATGAAGACTTCTAATGAAATCTTCCCTAATTTCAAGGTTTTATGACTGGAGTCACAGTCAATGTCAAAAATCAAGGCAGCTCAGCGTGGGATTGGCAGTTAATTACAAATTACAAAGGCACGGCACAAGATTGTTCCCCTCACTTCAAACATGTCAAATAACGATCGTGAGACGCTGCTAATGGGAATTAAGGCTGTAGTCAAGGCAGGAATATGTGTATAAGCAGGCAACAGAGTCAGAGATTACAAATTTTATCGCCATTTTCTTTTCAATTTATGCCCTCATTGTGTAGTCATGACTTTGTCCAGATATTGATGGAACAATCAAAGAAATTATCCCATTGAATGAAATAACTTTTGAGATGCAATTGAATCACCTTGTGGCCCCCAGGCTCAAGTGACTGGAGCGAAGAAATTAAATCTGCAAACATCCATGTTGAATATAGCTGTGTGATTGAATTTACTGTGAGATTACTCACCGTGATTGCACCATTTACTCTCATGCTGTTGAATAAACAGGCACTGGAGCGTTTGATATCATCTATGTCTATGATGAAACAGAGCAGATCGCTTTTGGTTTGCAATTGTGTTTGTTTGGACATATTAATAACAGTATACATAATCCATTAGCCTATAGGTAGGTGATCAATAATGCTGCTTATGTTTTAAGTCAGACATCAAGACAATATCTGTTATGGCAGATCTATAGGTGTCTCATCCCATCTTACAGCATTCAACCAGATGAGAAGATGAAAGTAGGACCTGCATCAGCACAATGTGATTAAATGACATGTCTGACAAATGACATTGAGTCATATCCGTGTTTTATAATGCAAACCTGGTAGCTCTGCTTATTGACAATGCTTTATCTGTGAACATACTGGCAGAAATTGACCATTTCTGGCATGCAAAAGCTGTAATGGGCAAAACTGTAGACATATCTAACACTGACATCATGTGAGTGTCAGTAGAATTGCTCCTGAAAAGCAGGCACTGGGCTGTTTCCCCACCGCTGTCAGTTAAATTAGCTGTTGCTGTCCCTTGGGCTCTTGTTTATATTATATGCAAATGTGGGAACGGGTGGTCTGTTTCCTCTCCCTTGAAAAAACAGAATTCCTTGCCATGTTCCACGGCTTTGTGGCACTCCCACTGAGGACATTTAATTGTCTGACACATTATGTCAGTATGTGTTATTTGGCTTAAAATAAGATACTCACCGAGGAAAAGACATCAATCTAGAGGAGGACACTGGAGACTGGAGATGTTTTATATGTATGTAAATGCTTCAACAGTTTGGCATACAGTTGGTTCGACTGAAGGTCAGCACAGAGAGAATGCTATTAGATCGCTGATGTCTTATGAGCTGCACTGCAGTCTACAGAGCAACAAATTGCAATCTCTGCTCTTCTAAATCTAATTCACATTGAGTTTGCATTTATGTGTCTATGTATTTAACAGTGGTTGTTCACAGGCCTTGTTCCTATGATGGAACTGAGTATTCAAAAGTGATATCACCTGCCTGATGGACAAACAGCGCTAGAAACACTGGACGGAGGCCAAAAACTCGATATCTGCTGTAGGATTGTTTCCACTTGACTGTGTTTTATTTCTACTCTGATCACACCTACAAAGCCGCAGTGCAATCGATTTTTCATCCATTTTGCAATGAAGCCAGGGTGAAACTGAGTAGCTTCATCACACCTAAGCCTTCATTTTCCACTTCTCTGTTTCCCTAGGTGATTCCTTTCTAGTAAAGTACAAATGCGCTGTTCAATGTAATGTAATCACTCTTAAGATTTCCTTGGCCTTCCCAAAGGGTGTCTTAGCGAAGTAGATGGAGACCAAACTGTAGATAGACAGCAATAGAAGTGGAAGCAGTGACTTAGGAATCAAGAAGATAGGTTTAGACAGAGGTAGGACAAGCAAGAATGAGAAAGACAGGAGAAGAAGAGAAGCAGGAGAAGAATAAAAACAATAAATAAGCTATACTATGAGAAAGGACAAAAATAGAAGAAGAGAAGGGGAATAAATGAGGTGGTGTGAGAGACATGCTGAGTGAAGGATGGTGGTGGTGTCCTTGGGTAAACTCTCTGTGGGTGGTATCATAATTCTAGTTCCCTTCATCAAAGGCTGTGAAAAGTATCGCTGATTATATGACTACTCATTTATCTCTAATGGCTAGATATGGCTTTCATAGAAAGGGAGACTTTTTTGCAATCAGTTTAGATTGTACTGACACATGCACAGACACACGTGTGCACACCCACACACACAGACTCAATCTACCTTCTGTAACAGCTAACTTACTGAGGTTTTCTGTCAGCCAACCATGCGTTAAAGCCCCACCGCCCCCCACCCCTTACACACCTCACCCCCAACCCAGTCAGATTAATGCCAGCGATATTGCCATTGTAAGTGAATGTGATCTGACCAGTGATGCATTTTAAATCACAGCCTCAGTGAGCAGCAGTGGTAGTCTCACTGGGCTATAGGCTAGAGGCAACAGGCAGGGCCAAGGCCCCATTTAGTGAGTGTGAAAACGGTTACCATGGCAACAGAGGAAGCTGCTTTCTGTCCACTGGATGTGGCCCTGACTGACTTGTAAAATGACCAGTCTTTTTTTTTTTAATCACTTAAGGTTTCTCTGTGTCATGTCTTTCTGTGAGTACTGGTGAGATGGAGCTGTAGCGATGCAGAAGTCATGCCACAATTCAATGACACAACTTTATAAGGCACATGGAAAAACCCAGAGATAAAAAAATCAACAACTGGCAGCGTATCAGGAGCAAATGTTAGAGGTTCATCCATTCATTTTCCATACTCGCTTTTTTATTTCTAAAAGGCCTGAGGGAGGTTGGAATCTATCCCAGCACACTGGATGAAATGCAGGGAAACACCTTGAACAGGTTGCCAGTCCATCACAGCCCTGACACCTACAGGCAATTTAGAGTCTCCTGTTCACCTGACCTGCATGTCTTTGGACTGAGGGAGGAAACCCACGCAAACACCCACACAGAAACATGAAACTCCTCACGGGAAGAAACAGTGCTGAGATTTGAACCCAGGACTTTGTTGCTTTGAGGTGCCAGTGCTAACCACTGAGCACTATATTGCCCTCAGTCTATCTATCTATCTATCTATCTATCTATCTATCTATCTATCTATCTATCTATCTATCTGTCTGTCTGTCTGTCTTTTTATCTCTTTATTTACTGACTTATATTTGTTGCTTAAATGCCCCCTAAAATAAGTCAGCTGAAATCAAACCTGTTAATGTGATGCAAAGCTACATCTTGTGCTGCAGTGACAGAACATCAGTGATCAGGTGGATCAGGTCTGTGTCCCAGAAGCATTAGTTCAAGGATGGCCCCTCTTAATCTACAGCCCATCCTGACGCACTCTCTCTCTGCAACCTCCATCCCTGCCCTGTCGTCTCTCCCCTTTGCTGCCCATGTTATGCCCAGGAAGGCGCCAGCTCTACAGAGTGATCCAGGAGCAAAGCCTCTGCACCCAACCTAAGCTGGATCACAGATGCAATAAACTGCCAGATAATGTCGTATTTAAAATGCAATGCACCCTCTTTTATAAAATAACTACTGGTGTTAATAGGAAAGTTGTTGTTACAGTATCAATCTGAACATATTACTAGAGTTTTTGGCAACAGTTAAATTATCAGGCCTAATTAGATATTTTCACACTATTCACTATATTTTAGACTATCTACTTTTAACCATTTCTCTGTACTGATATCCACCACACATTACATTGTTTCACTATTCCAGCAGCCACAGCTCAGTGTACATTGCAGTGGTCACAACCCTCAGTGTGTTCTGCATTAACTCCGATGGGAGACGCTGCGGGGCCGCTGTACTGCACCTTTTATCGCGG
Source organism: Myripristis murdjan (assembly GCF_902150065.1). NCBI lineage: Eukaryota > Metazoa > Chordata > Actinopteri > Holocentriformes > Holocentridae > Myripristis > Myripristis murdjan. The sequence goes on along the minus strand of NC_043987.1, from coordinate 11,083,218 downwards.
CGCTGTCCATGGTGCTGAAATCTGTTCCGACATACACAACACGTTTGTCGTTATTAGAAAATGTGCCAAATGTAGCCTATTTTTGAAGATATTTTCAGCCTTCTCTCAGTTATTAGACCAATACTGATATGTTTTGGAAAATGAATCTTATTTCAGGTCATGTCTCTAGAGCTAGACAGTTCGTGTCATGATTGATTGAGTTGCAAAAAAAAAAAAAAAAAAAAAAAAAAAAAAATCGACGTTTCAGTGGTCAGTAAGTTACTGTTGAGTTGAACTGACTGTTGAGTATTATAAATTCGTGGGCGTGTGCGAAATTTTCTTAAGGTATCAGTACTCATGTTATAACAAACAGAAGGCAGCTTGCTGCAAGATATCGTCATTTAAAAGGAAAATATAGCGTTTAAGTGTATTGGAAATAAATTAAATTATCTTACCTCACTATCATTCTGTACTTTCCCCCAGGAATATAAGGTTTTATAAGAGTATGGGTGTAAGCTAAGCCTAGTCAAGTAACATTGAAACAGCCTGGACCAACTTTTGATTTACACTGTGGGTCGTTAGATGGCGCTATCAGTAAACAGACGACAGCTGAGGCGCTCTAAGCAGCCGTATAACGAGAAGAGAAAGTCCGTGCACCGTGCAGTCAGTCCAGGCGCACTCGCAGGAACTGTATTGTTGGGCTCGATGCGCCTGTGTGTAGCTCGTTGAACAGTACAGGGATGCAAACTGGCTGACATGAAAAGTAAAGAAAGAAAGAAAGAGAAATCACTCAGTTGTGTGGTCTAAGTCGCGGCTCCTGCCCAGTCCTCAAACAGGAGGCGGACTAATCAACCCAGACAGTGTTGCTGCGGGACGCGCCAGCAGGGCTCCTGCTTAAGTTGGTCACAACACGGATAATAATCGGGCTTTCAGGTTATCAGCGCTCTCTCCGTCATTCTCCCTCAGGACTCTGGCGCAAAGTTATGGTTTTGACGCCGGTTTCCAGAACGCCGCGCACAATGTTCGGGGGACCCGGCGCTTTCTCTCTCTATGGAAAATGATCGCAGCCAGCACCGACCTTTCCACTATGGTGAGGCGATGTCTCCTGACTTTAAAACCGTTCAGGTAAGTGGGCACTCGAGTTTACCCATTATAGGATACAGAAACTTCACAACCGTCCCAGTGTAGTAGCCTACCTGACATTTCAAATAACCCTACATTGTGGGTGGTCAAGTTGTCATTGACGTGCTAGAATCTGATTAAATTCTCATTTGTTTGGAACCGTTGCCTAATTTTTATTAACCCCAACCTCAGAAACGGTTTTTATACATTGTCAAAAAAAAAAAAAAAAAAAAAAAAAAAAAAAAAAATAGAAAGACGAAACACACACTTATTCAAAATCATTCATTGTAGGATTGTACTGCGATATCATTTGATAAAAAAGTGCTTCAGACACACTACAGGAATATGTCGATTCCTCTCTTGTGAAAGCAGAGAGTCTTGCTCAAAAGAAGTTCGGGCCACTGATACTAATTGAAACAGCTGATGTCAATTGTGTAATTAACTTCTCACGAGCAGCAAAGTTTCACAGACAGCTGCTGAGCAAACTGTGAAAGCAAATTCCGCCCTGAAAACTTCCAAGCCAGGCACAAGCCAGACTTCTAACAGCCAACATGAATTTAATATTTACTAATTAAGGCACTGATAATGTGAGAACCAGTTTAGGCACTCATTCTTTCAAGCTTGTGGTTCCCTGATGGTGTGCAGCTTTCTGCATGAATACAATGCATATTGGTCACTGCAGAAGTATATGGCTGGCTCTATAAGGATGCAGAACTCATATTGTTGTGTGTGTGTGTGTGTGTGTGTGTGTGTGGTGTGTGTGTGTGTGTGTGTGTGTACAGAGGATTGAGGGGAAAAAAAATTCTGTCAGCAGGAACTGTACTTGCTTGTCTTGTGTGTGTTGTGTCACACAACCTCCATGCTTGCCTGGGTGCCTGGGTGCTAAAAACCAGCCACTCACCATTACCCCACTGGACAGTAATATGTCATGACAGTGCTCTCAGGCTCCAGCTCTTTGCCTGAAGTACAGGTTTTCTTTTAAAAAACTAGTACCACCACACGCTGAGAGGAGAGTTGTCAGTTTTCTGCTCTATGAGAATTCAGAGAAGCACACCATGGCATGCAATGTGGAAATCTGTCAGAGTGTCTCACACTACCACTCTACAAAAAGGATTGTTTTAAAACGTTTACATTTGCGTGAGCATTTTCCCAGCGGGACACTTGAAGCTCGCACTGTTCAGCTAGTCAGGCCATGTGTTTCAAAACCCTGGCACTCAAGAAATGTTTACTGTGTTCACTGCACTCTCAGAAAACATGCAGACATTCAGCTGTAATTTTATGCTTTTATTTTGACTGTCTGCTCACTGAACACAGTGTGTTGCAGTCTTTCATGTAATGGTTCATTTGAGATGGCACAGCCAGGCGAGTACACAATGCATTTTTCTGGTTTGATGGGTACAACATGAACTTACTGTATGTATGTAAAGCACAGGGCATGCTACATAAAGCATATCACCAAGGACATAGACACATCATGATTTTATCTCCAAAGAGCTTTACTAGAAGTGAATCCTCTTGGGCTTCTGCGATAGTTAAACTGCTGAACATCCCCTGTCTGATAGTTTTTATTCTTACACTTTTCTTTCTCTCTCTGCCTTGTCTTCCTCTGTCCTTTTACACACCTTGATCTGTCCCTCCCCGTGAGTTGCAACTGAGTTGTGAGTTGTCTCTGTCTTCTGACCCCACCTTGTCTCTGGCGCTCTCCTGCAGGATCTTTGTGGCGGGAATTGGCTTCTTCAGCCTGTGCTTCCTAATGACCTCCCTCGGGGGGCAGTTCTCAGCCAAGCGACCCGGAGATTCTCCCTTCACCATGCGAGCTGAAGGTAAGCCTGTGGTTGCATGTCAGTGCTGCTTGGCAGCCTCAGACTGCAGTGGCTGAGCTGGATGCTCATAACGAACAGTCAGGAAAGACGCTGAGAGCTTCATGGGGCTTCCTTGATTGCCACAATGGGCTGATAGACCCCCTGAGTTTGCTCATCAGGAGTTGGTTGGGAGTCTGTGGACTTGAGACTTGCTTGCCTCTCCTCGATCTGTGTGAGGACCTGTTGGGATCTCATGCATAGGCAGAGTTTGCGGGGGGGCTGGGGGGGGGGATTGCCCCCCCTAGCGTCTGAAATGTGTCACTACATTGAGTCAAAAATAGGTCCAATATTTTTTTTTTCCTGTATACATATCTATAAACATTTAAGCAATGCAATAAAATAAGATTATTTTCAGAAATAAATATGAATTACATTATGTTTGGTATTGTAATAAATAAAATAATAAAAAAAAAATGTTTGCCTCCCCCAGCGCAAATTTCAAACTCCGCCTATGATCTCATGTCTACCCGGTGCACCAGAACCTTTTCTGACAAACATATTATATAAAATTCACTTACAGCCTCTGGGTCTTCACCCCACTACATCTGGGGAGGTAAACACCTATTTGAAATTATTTATTTTTGCTTTATTGAGTTTGTCAGCATAACGGGAGGGGTCCTATTAGTAGGCTACATACTCTGCATGTTAAATGAGGTGTACGTGTCACAGTCCCCAAGCACATACACGGTCAACATAACCAACATATCCAAGTCAACAAAACAGCAGCGTAAAATTTCACTTTAGTGAAGTGTTCTAGTGGCTCTCTGGTGGTGTTGTATATTTCCTGTAATGCAATCAGTGTAGTGTTCTAAGAGGATTAACAAATTTCTACTTAATAATTCTACTAGGAATAATGAAGTTTGACAGGTGCTTTTTAAGGCCATGGATATTAAGATAAGAACTTTAATGTATTTGCTGAGACAATTTGGTTTGCAGCTTAAAATGGAAATTACAGCACTTATTCCATTCAAGACAAAGTGAAAGGGCAATCAGCATAACTAGACAATAGAGAAGAAACCATCAAACAGGTTTCTGTTCAACTCGACAAGACCTTCAGAAGGTAAAACTGTCAGACTGAACGCTGCTGACCGCTCTTTTTTTACATCAGATGAAGGACAGACAAAAAAAGTCCCAGGAGAACTGAAAGGTAATCAAGGCAAATCAGTGACAGCAGTCTTAAAAGGTGAGTTTTTGGAGTTTTTAATGCCCTGTGAAACTGGGATTGAAAAGCATTCATTATCTCCTGATGTTACAGGTTTTCAAATTTACTTATTTATTTATTTATTTATTAACTCACTAAAGTTTCAAAGACCTTTTATTAGATCTAGTCACTGTTTACTGAGAGGCAGCTGAAGTGAAGTGATTTGGGCATATGACATTAGGATAAGTCATATTATTGAAACAATACCTCCAAGAACAAAATATTATTGACAATAAGTATTATTGATAGTGGAAAAAAAAAAACCTTAAGTAGTGATTTGATGTTATTTAAACAATGGTGGTGGTGGTGTCCAGCTTTGACCTGTAGATTAAACCCCATTTAAAAATAGTATATATCAGAAGACATGCTGGTTGTGTGAAGACTTGGCAAGAATGGCAAGGACATCTAGCAACCTTTTATTTACTCAGCTGCCCACTGTGCTAACAGTATTCTGGCTGATGGATTGCACCCCATTTAAAATACATTTCTCTGCTGTTACTACAACGAAATGATTGGAGCAACAGTGGACCCAAAGATGGACAAATATGTGCTAAGTTGACGAACCAGAGGATACCTGAAGGTGAAGATCCACCACCACAAAAAACACACATTTTTTGAGGCAACATTTTGATCCGTCAGATCTTCCTCAGGCACATGTGAAAGAGAACAGATCTTTCATATAGAGGGAGCAGTCACATGCTGGTCAACAAGCAGCAGGGAAACCCATCACCAAGATAGCTGTGAAAATAATCTATCTAGAGGGAGTATTCAAGAAAATAGAGATATCAGATCAAACATGAATCAATCAAAAAAAAAAAAAAAAAAAAAAAAAAAATCAGTGTTAAAAATGTACATTGTTCAATACAGAAGAAAGGCTGTTATGACAGCATTTTAATATGGTTATAATTTTTAAAAAATGACAAGCGTCTAATTATCTAAAGTGAATTATTAATTTTCAGACAAGTGTCACAGAGGCTTAAACACAACTGTGGAAAAGGCAGGCAAGATACAGATACAAGCACAAAACTCCCATGTAGCCCATATTAGCATGATACATCCAGATGTGCTTAGATAGTTTGTAAAGTAGGTAGGCGTGATTTCCTCAATCAGATATCCTGCTCCACCTCCAGCTTACACTCCCTCCTAATCAGCTTCACCCTGTCATCCAGACTGGGATTTCCACTGGTTTTCCAACTCCAAGAAATTATAAGCTAGTGATGACCATAAGGTGTAAAATGGCATTTCAGAAACCAATTTGTGACACATCAACAGCTACGTCCATTTTTGTTATTGTCAGGAGTTGACAGGCAGCATGTGTGTGTTGGGGGTCTTATTATATAGTCTCAATGTACTTAGAATGGGAAATGCATAATTTAATCAACACATGAGTAAGGATGAGATTTTTATTTCCATGCTTTATTTCATTGCAAACCTGAGATGTATGTTCTAGAGAAAAAAAAAAAAAAAACGTGATGCAATTACTTGACAAAGTGTTTTTCTACCGAGGACAACGGACCTTGGCTGTGTTAAATTCCAATAGGTGACAAAACACCACAGCTGAAGAGAAATTATAGATATCAGTTTCCTGTGGCTTTGAAAGTGGCAGCATCACTGAGCTCCCTGGGAAGGCCATTCCAGAGAATGTGGCTGCTGCACTGATCTTGCAGAGATCAGTGAATTAAACTTGAGAGTCAAGAAATGGGGGAAATTTCAAAACGGAAGCAGGAGGTGTGGGGGTCCTGCTCAAGAATATTTTAAGATTCAGAGACCTTATTTCCTGCATTCTTGTGTCCCTTTCTGTGCAAAATCACAAAGAAAATATAGTGTGGAAACTGCATCTGCATCTTAAATTTCGCCATGTAAAGATTCTTCCTTTACAAACAAATTGGCTGCGTTTTTCTATTTCGTCCAACTCCAACAGCTAGTAATATTAACATAACCATAGAGATTACATTTTTGCACAGCAGTTAGGGTATTGCCTTTTTGTTTGTGTTTCTATTCTTTACAAATACAGTGAATGAGCTAATTTTGCAATTATGATTGAATATGGGCAAAAATGAGCAAAATTTACACTACAGAAGAACACAGAGAGTAGGGCATAAAAATCAAGAGTCTCTTGTGAAAATCATGAAGGTTGGCAAGCGAGAACTAAAGCCATGCCAGAAGAAACCCAAGCTACTGCAGTGCTACCATCACTGAGAGAAAATTTTAGCTTTCTCAGCACGCTCCCTCTGTTTGTGCTATGTACCTCTGCATATAAAACACACAAACACCAGGCATTTGAGAAAGTCAATGTTAGCTTTTGGGCTGTTGTTTCTCATCTTTTTATCGCCCGCTGGGCACAGTGTTGACACCGTGTCTCATCCTCTGCGACCACTATCAGCTGACAGGGAACAACCAGAGCTTATGGTTTTTAGGATTTCATTCCTCAGTTTTGTTTTTTTTTAATGTTTATGCATTTACATCCTTATCTCACAAGGCATGTGCAATATTTCATATCTTTCTATTTTGTTGTATGTGATTTATTATTGTGTCTTGGTGTACCACTGTACTGTTTGGTCGGCTATGTTTTTGTCTATGTTGCAGCACATATTGCCCAGGTCAAATTTCTGCAAAAAAGTATTTCTTATCTTAGAATTGATCCAGATGCCTGAGGGAAAAAAAAAACGAAACATAATTTATTCAGCAGCTTTAGTTTGCATTGTACATTTTTACACGGATCTCAATTTATAGTTAAGTCAGTGAGGCATCAGTAAACAGTGAAAGGCTATGCCGTCAGTGTTGATTTGTAAAGGTTAACAGGTAATTGGTTTTATGCCCTGACAACTGTCAGTTACATTTTCAAATTGTTCTTTAAAAAGACAGGCTACATGGTATCAAGCGTGATACAACACATCTTTCTGGTTAAGTCACATGCCCTGGCTATGTGACCCCTTGATGACCCTGATTGCCTCATCCTAACATCATTGGTGCCAACATGTATAACGATGTTGTCATAGCTGGCGTGTTAGGATTGTGCCTTACTGGAGTGTCCAAGCATCCTAAGATTACCTTCTACATGGGGACCTCTGGCCCGGGGAGACAGGTGATGGATACTGGCATTGCTAGCCTGATCCCTCAGTTAACTGGCCTGTGACTAGCATGCAGGGCTTGGGGCGGTCGAAGCAGAGGCCGACCAACAGGATTAGCAAAACAGGATCAACAACTGGAAGTGGTTGCGAATCAGGTGGTACAAGTGACGGCAGGTAGCGGGGAGAACTCTTGTCTCTTGAGATCGCGACCAACTCTGTTGTTTTCTGCCAGTGGAACTATGCGCCGTCGCTGTGGTTAGCAAGGAGGCTGTTCACTGTAAATGGTCACTACTGTTGCCTAGTAAATAGGTTTCCAGATTCAGTGTTTGGGAGTATATGGTACGCTCTGAGATGACACAATGGACTTGTTGCGGATGCTCCGCTCGCATCGGACACGCTTCCAGTCAAGGCGAGGTGTCAGCTAGCAGGTTTAAGATAGCATTAGCAGGGTAGCTGGCTACGGATGAGGAAGCAGATTCCAGGGCAACAGCAGAGAAACATGCTGGGAGAATCCGGGTGAGCCTGCTTGTGATTTCGAGGTTGAAATCGAATGCTCATTTGATCGATTTTTGATTCAGAGTCGAAATACGACCACCCTACCTATAAAACAATACGCAGAGAAAAGCAAGCAGAGAAGAAAAAGGCTAGAGACAGGAGGGCTGTACTGATTAATGAACCAACTCTCAGGCTGCAGTCTTGGGAAGACATCTGGCCTCTAGCTCATTAAACAGCCGCCTGCTAGCCAACCAGGGAGAGCCAGGCTATGTAAACTCTCTTTGTTTGTGTATTGTATGAGTATTTGTCTGCATGTCAGTGTGTGTGTGTGTGTGTGTGTGTGTGCGCACGCCGTGTGTGGGATTAACGGGAGAGGAGGGGCAGGAAGTTAGTGTAATGAATGGGTTATGGTGAGATATAAACACACATTTCTCACATGCATCCATGCAAAAAATATTGAAATTACATAAATGCAGTGTAAACACCTGAGCAATCACGGTATTGAATTTGAATTGAATTTCAAAGGGGGAAACGAAAAGGCCCGGCTATATTGAGAAGAATCGTTTACCCTGTTTTATTGCTGTTCTTCAACAGCAACTGAAAGAAATGTATATATTCTCACTGTACTCGGTAGATTGTTGTTTTTTTTTAATCACAGATCTTCTTTGGATGCATCCAGACACAGAAATCGTTTCAAGTTCCAGCATTCAAAAACGGGTCCCTCTGTTGTTGACACTTAATGTATGATTCAAAGCAGAGGCATAATGTAGCGTTGGGATTTGTGACACTACAGAGTCAGACACAGGTAAGAGGCATTCAGCTGCATGTGGACACCTAGCTTTAACCGGCCTTAATATGCATGGATTGCTCATTACTAGTCCTTTGAAGGGAGAGAAAACTAATGATGTGAGGTAGGAGAAAGACCGGGGGCCCGGATAAAGACTATTTCTACCAGAGTGGGAAGCGTGGGATGGGTGAGACGTTTGATCCTGGATTATCTGAAAGGCTGCAGAGTTGTACTGTGGTTTCTAATCAGGTCTTTGAAGACCACCTTCACAGTGTGTCCCTTTACCATGAGGGTCTTAATGCAGCTTTGCCACAAGTAGGGAAATAGAAGGAGATTCAGTCAAGCGTTACCCCAGTCAGTGTGAGAATGTACAAATGGCTCAAGGTGAATATGCTCTCTATACCTGCATGCTCCATTACTCACCGGTTTCTCTCACCTGTTATCTTCTAAATGATTTTAACCCTATGAAGTCATTTGTATCATATATGATGCATGTTATCAGTTAACACATTCCATTTTCAGTTTAATCAATACTTGACCAAAATACTGTTGTACCATACCATTGGCACTTCAAGTACTGTCATATATGATACAACAGAAAAATCGTATAAAGACATATTTTTTGAAAAATCTTTTTTTTTTTTTTTTTTTTTTTTTTTTTTTTTTTTTACATTTTGTTATAGGACTAAATTTCAAAAAATTTGAATTTTCTGCCAATTTTTTTCATAGTTCAGGCTTTAATCGGGTTAAAATGGAAATGTGTGGCAACAGACATACAAACCATTGCATCTCTAAATGAAGGCATTACTCGTTACTTGTTAATAATTCATGAACTCTAACCTCCTGCATTTTTCCTTCTAACATTTTGGCTATGTGGCTTGCTATTTATTGCATAGGGAATAGAGTATATTTGAATTGGCAAGAATGACAAAGTAACCATGCATTGTTTGGTGTCTGAGCCACTGAAGCTCATAGTTTTTCTCCATCACTGAGTGGAGTAACAGTACATCAGGTGCATTATGTTCCACATCCTAGTCTCGACAGTCTTTTGACAGACTGATGGACAGTGGAAGGTGTTTTATTTCATGGCTGAGCGATCTTCACTACCTGCTGCATAAAAGCGAGATTTTTATGACACTACTCGCACTGGAGATGTGGCATTTTGCAGGTCTATGAGAATTATAAACTGTCAGAACTTCATTGAATAAAAAATGAGTTAACTAATCTGCCCAAAATAAAGGTGCTCTTTTCCACAATGTCTGGATGTTCTGAATCAAAGAAATTATCTTTTATAATGATGAAATTTCACCTGTGGCTAAGAGGCGCTAAAGATGGTTCTGCGGGTGACTGCATGACACTGGGCCCCAACAAAAGAGAGGTGTGAATTAAAAATGACTGCTCTTTCACGAGCTGCTGTCATGTAGTAGAGAGACCAGAAATTTTTTTTTCTTGGATTGTGAAATGGTGATGGGTATTTTATTGACTGTTGTTTTGCCAGCCACGATGGGTAGTGACGCCTGACAAGATTCAGTTGTTGGTTTTTCTGTGTCCTGGTGTGGGATGAGCCGCCAGCATCTTTGATTTGAAAACGCATATTTGTCAGGTATATAAAGCTAAGGGTGATCTAAAACGATTAAAGGTAGAAGCAAAATTCCTTCATCCAGCATATTAAGCACTGAGCATTATATTTTTCAAATTTAGTATTTTTGTTACTCATTCATTTTTGGCAAGGTTGACACCTTATATTACAATTTCCAAAGCTGACTATTGTTCGGTATGTAGTGTTTTTTGTTTCTTATTGTGCAAACAGAATCAAAAAATACATTTGAGAGCACAACTATCCACACTGCAATCAACAAATGGTTTATTGCAAGCAAAATGAATTGTGATTAACATGTGAATCCAAATGTTTAGTTTGTGAATCCACAGTTGCAATTTAAACACAGGCTATAGTAGCCGTTCTGATCCACACTCCTATCCAGAAAGTGGCGCTATGCTGTTACATACCTGGATGTCGTCAAGCTGTTGAGACTGACCAATGGACAGACGTGTCTCACCTCTTTCAGTGGACGTCCCACCCACTTAATTCAGCTCAACAGCAAGCAAAACTTTTGGATTCACAAACAAAGCTTTTCAATTCAAGCTTTTCAGTCTTTGTTTCGCATTTCAATCACAAATTTTTTTTACTTGCAATAAAATGCTTTTTGATTGCAGCGTTAATAATTTTGCTCACAAGTCAGTTTCTTTATTGCAAACCTGTTCTGTTTGATTGCATCAATAACAAAAAATATTTTTGTGTAGCTTGGATTATTGAGAAATAAGTGTTCAATGTAGTTCTTAGTGTAGAGAATTCAGAGCTTTCAGTGGATTCAATTATCCCCACAGAGAGAGAGGAAAGGAGGTACAGTGGTACATTTGTGGTGGCAGTTGTTTCTACAAGTTAGCTATCATATTTAAACAATGTTACTTGTACCTAAGTGAGGATGTATGCAGGTACATCCATACGCATCTAACTACAAGTAAGTAATGCAGAGATGTGCTGTGCTACGTCGCCGTGCAGTCATGACAGTGACATGGCGTGTTCGCTGATTGATTTCATGGTTGATTCTGTTCAGAGCCGTCCTCGGCCCTCTCTCACACAGCCATGATTTGGAGCATAAATATTCTTGATAAAACACTGTCAGTGATGCAGAAAGAGCCGTAAAGTGGGTCATGAAGTTCACTCAAAGTCTTTGTCTAGGTAGCATTTTTCCTATTCTGTTTTTTTTTTCATGCATGCAAGGCATTCTGATTTGAAAAACAGGGAATATGTTTATGCAGATGCTCATCATATTTTCATGGTTCTGCACAAACTGAGCAGCGAGTGCTTAAGAGTATCAGCCTCCTCTCCTGGCAAATTGCTGCACACTGCAACACTGCAACAGCACACTCATGTGTTTTAGTGTGTTTATGAATTGGAATGGAACAGCGTATGCTTTTAATACGGACGCTAAATCAGCAGACTGTGTATTGTGTGCCTGAGTCAGCCATTTCTTACGTAGCTGGCAGGTGTAATTTTCTATTTTCACTGGAAATACAGTCGCATCCATGTATGAAACACTGCATGACAGTGTGGTTTACATCTGTACTGTGTTTAAATCAATAAAAGCAAAAGCTCAGCAGTGCATCAATACATATCTGAATAACCAAACATCACCCTCATCCTTCTTACTCAGGATGTTTGTATTTGCCTGTAGACTGTGGCGTGGCTGAGGGAAGGATAAAGGAGATTAGAGATAACTGAAGAAAGACTCAAAGATTTAGGTTTTAATTGAAGCTACGGAGAAGCACAGATAGGAAAAAAAAAATAGTACTAATAGTTTCCCTTTTTTCCAGGCTGTCAGGCACAATAAGGGGCTGGGGCTGCAGAGAGGATAAGTGACAGAGGTTGTCTGCTCTAATAAGTTCTGGATCTGGCAGCTCCCCCATGGGTGCCAAAGAGAAGAGAGCAACTCAATCTCAATCAGCCTTTTCTGTAATGAATATTTGGATTAGGAGTGAAAGCAGAGGAAGTGGTTTGGCTCTACGTGTGTGTGTGTGTGTGTGTGTGTGTGTGTGTGTGTGTGTGTGTGTGTGAGAGGGAGGGAGAGAGGGAGGGGCGAGGAGCACTAATTGAAGTATGAATCTATCCTTGTGACAGGTGAAATGGAGAGGTCTGACCCCGAGCTCCTAGGAAACTAGACCAACACATAAATGGTGGAGTGCAGGACGACAAGTTTAATTATTCGGCTGCCATGGCCCTCAGGTGCCGATGCGAAGGAGAACGAATTTCTAAATATGTGTTGCACGCAACACCTTGCCTTTATAGCACTGCTGCAATCAGTGGTTTTACTGAAATATAAACTATCTGATGTTGAAACTACGGTTGCTCTTGTCAGAATTTATGGAGCTAAAGGTAAAAGAAACATAAGAACATGAGGAGATTTTGCCGTTTCATCTTTTACTAGACAATGTGTATCTCTTGATCCAGTTTAAATGATTCTCAAATTTAGAACCAAAACTTGACCTTGGACACAAGATTGCCACCTAAGAATAGTAGAAAATAATGCTCTCTTAAAAGATAGGGTTGTCATTTTTCAACCCGTGCCGTATTAAAATGCTGATACAATGTGGACAAAATGAACATTATTGCTAAGCTTTAATGACTTCAACACAATCTGACAGTCACTTTCAGCCTCAAAAAACATTAAAATGGTCCTTTTTAAAACAAACAAACAAACATTCATTCATTCATCTTCTAAACCACTTATCCTCACTAGGGTCGCGGGGGGGTGCTGGAGCCAATCCCAGCGCACATAGGGCGAAGGCACAAACAAACAAACCAAAAAAAAAAAAAAAATGTATGTCAATATGTCACAGTGCCAGTTTGGGAAAATGGCTGCTCTTTTCATTGGTTGAGGAAAACTCAGAGCTTCTCTTTCCATGAGCGTTCATTCATTCATTCATTCCTGAGATTTAACTTGGTCTCCTACCACTAAAGCTGTAGTGGTGAGGTTGTGCTATGTATGGGTGTCACTGATGGGTATTTTTGATACAGCCTGGGTTGAAAAATACCGAATGTATCCTTTAATGAGTTCATGTTGAATCATCTTGCAATGCTCTTTCAGACTCATCAATATTTATTTATTTTTGTATTTATTTGGATTCCCATTAGTCACTGCCGAGCTACTCTTCCTGGAGTCCACACAGGTAAACATTACATCACAATGCAAAACAATTATATAACCACTATTAAAAACAAACAAACAAAACAATGAATCACCAACAATAAATATTTCAATTATTAATTATAATTCTAACCATGACAAAGTACCCACACTATCAGGAAATGATCAACATATAATCAGTAAAACATTTGCTACCGGTCAAAAATAATATAGTACCACCAAAAACAGCAGTGACTAAGAAAATAAAATTACCAAAAAAAAAAAAAAGTTCCTCGTTAATGGTCATTTAGTGTCATATTATGTAGCTGAAAGTGAGGCTGGCATTCTGAGCCATTAGGTATTTTTTAAAAAAACAAACAAACAAACAAACTCTAAAACCATTTTTGCTTGTTAAATGTGTAATGTCCAATGGCAGACCATTCCATATTTTTATTTCTCTGTGCACAGCTGCACGTTGCCTTGCATTTATTTTTGAGACAGGAAGTGAAAAATAACCTCTTGCTGCATGCCTAGAATTAAAGTTATGGCCATTTCTACTATATGAAAACTGATGGTGCAGTGCATTCAGGATTTTAGACAATTAAAATATTTCTTATGAAACAGAAAAGAGAAATAATCATGTTGGCCCTCACCAGTGACCCACCTTTTGTCCTTATGATGTCAGCTCTATTTCAGTTCAGAGTTATTTGCGGCTCTTGTCTACACCACTGGACAACAGTGGTGTGGTCATCAGTGTAAGGGCAACAGTCTTACACAAACTGCTACTCTACAGTAGCAGGTAATGGATATAGGTTAGACTATAGGTTGACAGTCTCAAGTGAAACCTGAAGAAATTTCTGTGATTCCCTCTCTCTCTCTTTTAAAATCTTGTGTTATTTCATTTTTATTTCAAATCTCAACATTAATTCTATTCATCTATTTTTCTTTTTGACCATTTTTCATTTCTTTCTTTCTTTCTTTCTTTCTTTCTTTCTTTCTTTCTTTCTTTCTTTTAATATATTCAGAGGCATAGGCTAAAAGGGAATGTAGATGGGCCAGAACATTTTAAGCAGCCTTTTTAAAACTTTTTTTTCTTTTCTAAATTGTATGTAAAGTTGGTATTTCTCGATGTGTGCCTCTGAATATTATATTCTTATTCTCCAGCATCACTCTCATTCTAATTTAAACACATTGGTTTGGTGTTTGGAGATGGCAGTAAAATAAGTATTTGCCAGTCCAGGCAGGGTTAAACCGAAGGTTTTCATTGTCAGTTCTACATTTCAGCATTGACAAAGACATATTTTCAGCAGAGCACTTGCCTCCTTGTGACTGTCAAAGACAGATGTTTTGAAAAGCTTCCAGGCACGGTCAGAATTGTGTCCCATGAGAAAATGTTGATTTGTGAAAGATGCTGCTGTTTCTCATGCTGGGTTTTCTTCCTGACTGCTTGTGGATTTTAGACCATGCTTGCAGTGCTGCATTTATTAAGGCTACACAATAACATTCTTATCAACATTTTTTAAAATAAAATAATATTTCAAATAAATATTAAACTTGCTGAATGACAGTTGAATGAATGAATTCTATACTGTGCCACTTATACTTCAACAACTGCAGACAAGATAACATTTTGGACTTTATGTTATGACAATGGCAACATTACAGATGTGTCAGTGTTCGGGTATTCGGGCTGAAATGCATCAAGCCCCAAATCCACTGCGCCACCCAAAGGTCGGAGGATGCCATAACACAATTACAAGCCTCACTGGTATGCACAGACTGGGACATTTTTCAAGGAGGTCTAAATAACAGCGCATCACTTGTCACTGACTATATCAAGTTTTGCATCACCACCATCATACCCACAAGAATTTTTAGAAAATGTCCGAACTCCAAGGCCTGTATCATCTCCTATAGCAGATATACCCTGAAAGAAAAGCAGAGGGAATTTCAGCACAGAGACTGCCTCACTTGAAACAATTAACTGAAAGTATAAGAACGACATTATCAAGGTCAAACTCAAACATAAGGGCAGACTGGAGCAGGAGTTTATCAACATGAACACAAAACAAGCTTTCAAAAGTAAGAACGCTAACTGTTAATGAATCAATTTAAGATTTTTTCACAATCACAGACCCCCACCACCAACATACTTTACACAGTTTGACATGCAGCATCCTCCAACATCTGGA
This sequence comes from Myripristis murdjan, assembly GCF_902150065.1. Lineage (NCBI taxonomy): Eukaryota > Metazoa > Chordata > Actinopteri > Holocentriformes > Holocentridae > Myripristis > Myripristis murdjan. Next base: position 11,067,824 of record NC_043987.1, on the reverse strand, counting down.
ATCACCAACTTCACTTCAGTTCTCTTCATCGACTTTAAAATAGTTCAACACCACCACATGATTAAAAAAATGTGTCCACCTCAGCAAACCTTCACTCCTCATCCACTGGGTCCACAGCTTCCTCAGCAAGAGACCACAGGCTGTAAGAATAGGCACAGCAACATCGTCAGCCATCACCAACACTGGAGTCCCTCAGGGCAGTGTCACCGGTCCCTTCCTTTTCACTCTTCACATAAATGACTGCATCAGTCCTTCACCCTCCACCACATACTACAAATACACTGATGCCACTATCATGCTGCATCGACTGATTGACTAACTCATCACAGCCTATCAAAACACCATTTCTCATCACACACAATGGGGAACTGACAGCTACCTACCTACACACCCCTCTCTGGCCTGAGCCCCACCTCCATCAACAGCAAGACATTAGAACAGATCAGCAATGTCACATATCTTGGACTCACTTTAGACAACAAATGCATTTTTGATCAACACATCGCTTATGTCCATAAACACAATCCCAACAGGGACTCCGCATTATCCGCAAGCTCAGAGCACTTTCAGTTGTTGCTTTACAAAAGCAACATCCGGCCCATGCTGCTGCACTTTTCCTTCTGTCTCTGTACCATGCTGACCATCTGAAACAAAAACAAACTAACCATGCTGCCTCCAAAATCACCCACTGCCCGACACCCAACCTCTCAGTCATTAACGACAGACATCACACGCCTTGCGCTCACAATAGTGAATGACTCCAATCACCCCTTCAATTCACAATTAGTTCTAGATACAGGACTCTGAAATGGTGAAGAGCTCACTTTGGCAGAAGTTTCATCCCTTCTGCTACAACAAACTGCCTCGCTGGCCTACTATAGAGCCAGACTAATCTGTGTGTGATACATGTGTATGTGCTATGACACAGGTAGGGGATGAAGGTTATCTACTATTGAGTAAAACTATGTGCAGGCATGTCTGCTCAGTATCGTATTATGAAGGAATGCACAGGTATAGAGGGCTGCACTGCATTGCAATGCATATGCATATATGTCACTGTTTTATTTATGTATTTTATGTTTTATGTACATGCTGCTCCATACAATTGCCCCTGGGATTAATAAAGTTGTTTGAATTTAATTTAATTGAATGCAGGCACAGATGGCTGTTTAAAGTTTAGGTTTAGCTTGATGTAGATAAGTAAACATTGGAAACTGAATTACCCAACAGGCATTTTTAAATAAAACTCTTCCACCAGCACACTCTGCTCCACACCTGCATCACACCTGAGCCAGCTATTGAAATGAGCTTCTTATGGATGCAGTGCTTTGCAAAGGACTGAATTAGAAGTTGTTTCCAACTGTGGCAGCATTTGAATTAAATATCTGCACTCTTTGCCTCAGAAATGGTCCTTTAGCTTCCCCTCACCCCCTACCTGCAAATGCCGCCTGTCGCACAAACACATGCAGACACACACAAGCACAAATGCATTTTGCTCTCTGTCTCACATTCACCGAAACACTGGTGGCAAGTATTACTTTTGTATCACAAGGAAATAATGAAATCATTTTATCTGTCCAAACATGCACCTGCTGTTTAACAAATAAGAGTTTTTTTTTTCATCCCGGTAATAAATACATCATCTGGATATTGGAGCTGGTGGTGGTACGATTAGTCCAGAGTAGTGAGAAACCATGCAGGGAGCTTCCCCCTGTGACAGTGCCACAGCGTGTCAGACTAAATCCACACACTGCACGGGGGAAGTGGTAATGAGATGTAGTGCCAGTACCACTCTATCAAAGGCACAGTCGTGGTGTGTAGATTGGCATATGGTCATGATTTGTCCACCCTGCTTTGTTGTGCTTGCAGTCTGTTTGGGTTACTGCCTTCAGACAGGAATGGAGGATTAGCATTCTTGTCTGTGCACTACGCTTTAAAATCGATTTTAGATGACATTTTCGTGAAGCTTGGATATTACTTTTTCAGGGTCATTTACCCTTTTTGAACATTTTTTTTTATGTGGCCCCACATGAATCAAATGATAAATATCAATATTTAAATATACACTCTTCAAAAAGATAGTGTCCCACCTGTACTTCTGAAAGATTTGCTTCTCTGTCTCATGGTTTGAGTAAAATCTATCCATGCATGAGTGATAAATAGAGGACAACAGAGACGTTCAATCCACACACGTCATACAGCTCTGTGAATTCAGCATTGAAAATCCATAGCTAAACAAACCATAAGCAGATTGATCAATGACAAACAGCAGCAATGTAGTTAGCCTAATTACATGAAACTTTTTTTTGTCTCATCAACCTACCAGCACCTCTTTTTGCTTGACTCTGACTTCATGTTCACTGCTGGACACATTTTGACAGGCTGAGGTGCAGGATCCCTGGAAATGCCTCAAAGTTGAGCTTAGTTTGCCAGCAGCCATTCGTCTATAAAATGACTATGTGACTACACTGAGTAACAATGATCTGTCAGTCATAAGCATCATTGTTGATTATCTCTAGCAATAAAAATAGTGTAAGTCTTAGTGTATGGATTTTCTAGATGATGTTGTATCATTCTTTGTTCACTTCAGTACTGAGATTTTGGAAGCATGGTGTAGTAAAACATTGTCATTTGATGTGATAGCTGTGTAAGGCCATGCAAAGCCAGTGAGTCCCTTGCGGGGCAGTTGTTTATGGCAGACTGTGCTTTGCTCTGCATGCAGCGAGCTACAGTACAAATGGTGAACTAATTGGAATTTGTTCATGAAATCGATTGTGCTGTGACACCTCTGAAATGGAGTCGTTAAAGGAGATTAGCTGATGTTAAATGGGCTCTTTATTAAACCAGCAGATGAGGAATGACACAGAGGAAGCCCCACATTAGCACATAGATGCTATCAGCTCCTGCTACAGCACTGTCAGCACACGGGACTCTGCCTAGGAAAAACACATTAGCTAGTGTCCCAAGGGAGCACCAAAGAAACAAGAGCAAAAAGAAGCCTGATGAACAGTTGATTGCAAACATATATAAAGCTCGGTTCTAAAAATGTACTGTGTAGGAAGGGTGTTAGGTCTCGGTAATGGTGATTTATGAGCACATTGTGTGTGAAGAACGTTATTGTGAAGAAATATGTGTACTTCTTCCCACACTTTAGCCCAAGGGGTGTGCTTCAGTCTGCTGCAGCAGCCACACTGCAGCTGAGAGTGGATCCTCAAAACTTGGAAAATGTACTGAATCCTTAGCCTCTCTGTGAAGGATCAGTCTTTTCTGTTAAGTCCACAGATGAATTGATTTCCCCCAACATCCTGACAATTAAAAAAAAGAAGTGAAATATACACATAGGAGTGGTAGAATGATATTTTCATTGGATTTGTTCAGATGTTGGTACATACTATGCTTCTTAGACAGTTGGCAGTCAGCAACGAGCAGAGTGAATGTTTTCTTGCATGATATGTTAATATGGTACCCTGCAGTATCTTACCTCTTCCAAATTCTTCATTCATGCCAAAAACTGTAAAACTGCCAGTGTAAAGCTAGAGAGCTACATGGCAGCCCACTTTTTTCTCTGTCTTTCTATCTGCATATGGAGAAGAAAAAAAAAAGTTGTCTAGCTGTTGATTTATTCATAGGGGCATGGGATCATCAGACCAGTTTGACTGAAAATGTTTCAGAAATGAGGGAAACAGTGCGCAGCCAACGGAAGAAAAGCATAAAGGTGGCATAATGGAAAAGATCTTGGGGATATCTGGGTTCTTCCTAATACAATTACCTTCGGAGCTAAAGAATTAGTTACTTCCTTTCCTAAGCCTTGTTCTTGATGCCAAATGTTTCTCTTTCTCCTCTCCTAAACCTCCTCAACATGCGTGCATACACGCACACACTCAGACCAGGAAAAGTAGGTAGTCCTCCTACACAAACACATCAGTTGTTGTAAAATCAGGGAGTTTAAGATCAAACATTTAGTCTTGATTTCTCGCTCGCTCTCTCTCCTCTGTAAAACAGTTTTGTGACAAAGGGGACAGATGAAGACGTGAGCCTGCAAATTATGTGCTATAGTTTCTAAAGCCTAATGTAACTGATGAGGGAACTTGGAGGCTTTCTCTCACTCACAGCTCCCAAGAACTGTGGCTGCTGCTGTTGTCGGTAGCTGCTATTTTTCTCAAGGCTGCAGCACACAAATTCACATTCAAGACTGACATTGTTTTCCCTTGTTAATTTTTTTTTTTAAAACCTCATGCCTGACATTATTAAAAATCCAGCTTATTGTATTTGTCTAGCAATAAATGCATGTGTGAGGCCTTTTGTAATTTTGAACTCCCTTCAACCCAGACACAGTTGTTATTAATAATGCTAGTGTTGAGTGTAAATCTCATTGCAATTACAAAGCGTTGTGGAGGCTCGAGACCTTAACATAAGCAATGCCATCAAAGACCTGTTTTGACCTTGGCATGTGTGGCTACAGGCTTTTTAATTGACTAGGTGTATACTAAAGGCTTCACTCTAGTTCACCACCACTCAGGTCATGAATAATTGGAGCCAAGAGAGAAGGCAAAAAAACAACACTGTCAGACTAATTTGCCTCTTCCTATTTTTGCTGGAATGCCGGCTCCCTCTGAGCTTTTGGATTAGTAATGAAGGACGAGAACAGAGGAGCTGTAATGAAGTGATGTCTAAAAGTAAACTGAAGGTTAAATGGGACATAGAAGGAATGGATTCAAAATGCAATCGCTGGTGGCTCTGTGTTCCTAAATTTTTTGTATTTGAAATAAAACCTGTGGCATGTTTTTCTTGTGCCTGCTTTGCTATATTTTATATAAAATGAAAAGTGGTTATATAAGATATGTAATTTGGCATAGAGAGACCTAACATGCTGTAAAATGGTAAACACTTAAAAGTTCTTAAAAGAGCAGCCCTCTCTCCCTCTCGCTCTCCTTATTTGTCCGTAATTATTGCTCACTCTTTTACATTCTCTTACACTGCTGTCCTCACATTGTCTCACCATTTCTATGACTTGCTAGTACTAACAAGGCTGTATTTCTGTGTGTGTTTGTGCGTGCGTGTGTGTGTGTGTGTGTGTGTGTGTGTGTGTGTGTGTGTGTGTGTGTGTGTGTGTGTGTGTGCGTGTGTGCTTTCAGTGCTAGGTGGCCCAGAATCTCGCGGGGTATTGAGGAAAATAAGCGATATGCTTGAGGTCATCATGAAGAGGATGGACACTCTGTCTAAACTGGGTAACACCACCGACTCCCACAGGCTGGATGAGCTCAGCTCAGCCCTGGACAGGTACAGCATTCAGCCGCTTGCATGTTGCTGTTACTCTAAATAACTAGGAATGTGTTACTCTGAGCCGGTTCTTTCAGTCAGGGGTGTAGCGAGCGGGGGGGATGAGCTGGATGTGTCCCCCTAACATCTGTCCCCAGCACTTAACTCCAGAATATGACCAAACAAATTCCAGCCAATTGTTAAAGCATGGAAACAAAGACACAGACATTTTTATACAGTTTATAATTATTATTAATATACAGTATATTTATAGTTAAATTACAGGCAAATTATCCCCAAAAATTGTTTAAAAAAATTAAATCTTCTGGGCTTCAAAGGGTTAATATATTCACACAATAACAGTGAAGCAACCCAGTGGATTTTTTAATGTAAAAAAAAAAAATGCACATTTTCATTCCATCCCCCTCACTTCTGAAATGATGGCTACGCCCCTGCTTTCAAATAAGAGTCAGTACACGCTGTAGCCTTGTAGGCCAGCACTTTGGTTTTGAATTAGACTGGTACTGCAATAAAAAAGACAAACATGGTGCGATGGATGTTTTTTTTTTCCCTGGATATTTCAGGGGCACATAGCACTGAGGCTGCACAATCATTAGGGAATTGCGGGATGCTAGTGAAGAAATGACTAGAACTTGAACAAAGTGCCGAGTTTAAGCCTCTGGGGAAGATGTCACAACTTGGCAAATATGAGAGTGCAAATCTGCTGTGATCCTGTAAACACAGGCCTACTTTTGGCAGGCCGAGAATAGCCATGTGTTTTAAAAGACCTAGGTTCTAGGCTAACTGAGTCCTAATGTTAATTTAGTAGGGCCTGGATGATATTATACACTTATCCCTTGATACATTTTGATACAATGAACATGATCACACATTAATAAAATTGAGCTCGCCAGATTTTCCCTCGCCAAAATTCTGCCTAACTTTGGAGCAAAATTTTGATCACTTGCTGACAACCTAGCATTACATATTTGATACTAATGGACTCCTTAATATCGTCTAGTGATACCAATATCTCTGTCTGAAGGTCAGGATTAAAACAAAACAAACAAACAGAAAGTTTACAAGACACTAGAAGAGTGATACTTCAGGGAATCACCCCGCCACCCCACCCCCCGACCTCCCCACACCCCCACCCCTTGAACTTGGATCACATCAAACAAAGCAAACCCAGTTTTTTTGCCAGCCTGTCCCTGTAGTGATATCAGTGGTGTTACAAAGGTACTGAAATTGACAGGATTTGCCATGGAGGAGCAGAGGCTCAAAGGTGTCAAGGTTGAGTTTTAGGTGATGAGCAGAAAATCCTGTGTAGGCATCAGCCAGACGTGCAAAGATTTGTGCCACAACTTGGAGGTTGAAGAGTGGAAAATAAATGTTGCCTATATAGTTGAATGCCATCACCATAGCAATGGACAGAAAAAACGTGGGAGTTCATAAAGAGTTGAGAGATTCAGTATTAAAGGGAGAAGAGGGCCAAATATACAGCCCTGGTGCATCCCAGCTGAGAGGGCACGTGCTGTGAAGAGAGAGCTTTGCTGTGTAAACGGGTTTTAAGAAGATGATATTTGTTAGAGTAAACTTCATGCCTTTCCATGGGTAGCTTTAGAAATGAGGCAGACTGTCAGCAAAGAGAGGGCTGAGCTGGGTGGGGGTGGGGGGCTGTTCTTGGTGGACAAGTTGAAGCTGCCATCCCAGAGTAGTGTGCTCTGCGGTCACCATGGCAACAGTCCTTTTCTCATATACTCGCACCCGCTCAGGGTTTGAGAAGAGAAGCTCCCTCTTGCAGCAGTATGCCAGTTTCTGGCTCCGCTGTCCGTGTTGTTCCTGGACATCAGAGCCTCTCATATCACCTTCCTTATATGTTTCCTCACACCCTGCAGACAGTTTCCTCTGAAATCCACTGCAAGAAAACCCTCTTCATAGCAGCCAATAACGTAATAACTTCCCATGATACAGCAATATCATTGGCCACAACATAGATAACTGCTTCCGAATGCAGAGAATTTCCAATGACAGGAGAGTTATGACTTCCACCTAACAATATTCCTGTTTTCCAGAGGGCAAAGTGATAATATTTGTTGTATTCTTGCCAGGACTGTTTGTATTATTATATTTACCTGCACTGTGATACTGTGCTCCTAGAGTTGGATTTTCTCTGTAAAGTGCCCTGAGTGCAAAATCTCTTATTCATTTAAGACTAACAATGATTTAATTGGCCTCTCAGGGACTAAACCTGAAATGTTACAGCAAAAAAGGGCAAATAATTTTTTAAGCCAAAGTAACTGTGTTAATAATCCTCATGACAATATCTCTTGGCTTCATTTTGCTGTGGTCAGGTGATTAAAAACGAGGATGGCTGTGGGGCATTATTGAGCCTAGAGACAAACATGAGAGCGGCAGGCAGGGAAAACTTTGGCCACCTGGTATATTGTTGAAAAAGTAATTAGGCTGGCCTCTTGCTCTTTAATACGTGAGAGTCTCTCCTGGGCAGCATCCTGACAATGTAAATATAAGGTGTTTCTGCATGAGACCAAGAATGTGCGTCTGCACCCGTGAAGGCATCCGTTCCACGGCATAATTGTCAGCGGTGTGTTTGTCTGCATCTCTTTCTGTAGTATTGGCATTTGCTCTGACCTGCTGGTCTAAAGGAGGGAAGACGGGGTTACGGCTACTGTACCACTTGGCTTCAGGGCACATTGTTTTGCATCTGACACACACACACACACACACACACACACACACACATACACACATACACACACTACCTAACCGAAATTGTTTTGACTGCTGAATCTGAATCCAGCTCAGAACACCACATCTTTTTCTCAGCTCACTGACTGCAGTGATATGTCACATTATTATCAGCTTCACTCTCACGAGTGATAGAAATACCCAGAATGTTGCTTCATATCAAGAGAGTTTGTTGAGATAATTAATTTAAATATTTTCACATCAAACAGCACATTGACAAATCTAAAAATGGTGGATTATAATCCAGGCAGTGTACCTCCTCAAAGCCCCTGACAAAGTTGTTTGTGATCTAAAAGCGTGAAGGAAAACAACCTGACTCATGAAATGTCATATTTTTTGCTCATTGGGCCATTCATTTTTTTTTTTAGCTGAGACAAGGCTGAGGTATTCTTTTCCCAAGAATTTTTCATAATTCATTACATAAATCCATTTACCATTATTGCGGTCAGCTGCAATACATTGCTGTGACATTACAGCAAACGTTCAAACATCTGTCCTCATTCCTTGGTCCTTGCAAGAATAAAATTGGAAGAGACGTGCTCACTGCTTTGGTGTTTGTCCATCGAAAAGCAGTTTCTTAAACCGTGGCTTGTACTCCAAAATGGGTCAGTGCTTTTTTTCTGATGAGACTTCAAATAACAAGAGTTGTAATATGTTTTAGTAAAGCCTGTAGGTTCTATGGTGAAATGAGTTTGGAGACTGAAAAAACAAAGTTTCAGAACTTTAGCTGTTACTCTGTTACACGTCTCTCTCTCTCTCTCTCTCTCTCTCTCTCTCTCTCTCTCTGGCACACACACTCTGTCTTTCCTCATATCTCTCTCTGCATCATGTAGCCTGTTTCTTGATTGTTTTGCTAACATAGCTCTTTAAGTCACAGAGGTCAAATGCGGTGGGAGAGTTGTACTAACAATCTAATTGTGCTATTTCTCCCAGGGACCCACTTTAATATGCTGAATCACTTTTATCTCAACAAATAAATTGTCTGTCAGTGTTTAAAAGCTTTTTCTATTTCACGCTTCAAGTTCTGCACAATTAGCATTTCTTCTACTTCTCAAAGCTTAAAGTCGAGCGTGGGGGAAAAAAAACAAATACCATCAGATCGAAGTAAGCACAAAAAATATATGTAGAGTGTGCTCCTCTTTTGAAGGGATTTGATTACAGTTTGAAAAGACAGTTTGAAAAGAATTTAGGTTATTACAAAATGGTGGCTGCTGGAATATTTCAAGATGTTCTGTTCTTCTTTTACTGTGTGTGTGTGTGTGTGTGTGTGTGTGTGTGTGTGTGTGTGTCGATCTGCATGATTAGGATCCAGCCTATTGGGCTAGTGGAGCGGATCCAGGCCATAGCCCAGAACATGTCAGAAATGGCAGTGAGGGTGGAGCAGATCCTCCAGCGCAGCATGGCTAACAACAGAGGTAGGGTTTAACACACACACACACACACACACACACACACACATACACATACACATACACACAGCCTACCTATTCACACACCTGTATAATACCATATATTATAGCAGTAGGGCTTAAATAGCCCTGTCCCTCCTCATATACCGTAAGCGAGACAGTCTGTGCTCTACAATCGAACAGTGTCTGTCTGACTTGCACTTGCTGTTTGAGCATATAGAACATGACAGATATTTATACCACATTACTGTTCAAATACCAGGCTTTTACTTGCTGTCTGGCTGAGAGATTCAATGCATCAGAGCGCAGCATTCCACTGTTGCTGTCTTATCATAACCGCACGACTACAGGATGTTTAAGACTTGCAGATGAATTGCCCTCTACTTATTAATGGGATCCAAGGCTGTCAGCTTTCTCTATTAGCCTTCAATCTCAATTTCTTTATTGGCCACTCATAAAATAGAATTCAAAGAGCACAATTCATTTTGCCCCTCATTTGCCTCAGACAGAGCTCAAGTATTCAGTACATTGCAATTTATAGCAGGATATATCATTCAGCACACTGGCGCGGGAATGTGTCTCTGAAAGAGAAAATTACACTTTGTCCATCGTCAAAATGACTGATGTCATTTAAGCTGGGCTGCTGGAGCGGCTAATCTTAACCTGGCTGCGTTTTGACACTACATGGCTGTGACATTTTTTTATGGTGAGAGGTCTGTCATTATCATGGCAATCAAACCGAATGGCTGGTTATTATTTGTCTCTGATTTCTCTCCTCAGTGCTTGGAAGCATTGCTGGTGGAAGAGCAGCAACTGCTCCTTTAATTAGGCTGACTAGCACTGGGCTTCAAGGAAAAAGAGGGAAGGAAATGGGAAAGGGAGAGAGGAGAGGAGAGGCAGATAGAGAATAAGAAGGAGACGGGGGATGAGCTAGGGCAGGGAAGTAGGGGAGAGAGGGAAAGGGAGAGGAGGGTAGGGAGAAGGAAAAATTCAATTATTTTAATTAAGCACAAGTCATCTATATAGTATCCAGTGGATATCAAATGAGTTGGTCAGTGCGGAGTCTTAGCCGTTCAATAGTGGAGGCCAGACTTTTGGAGGAGCTTGTTATCCACCAGTAGAGCCCGTCTGATGCGTCCCTGTTCATCCCCAAGGCAGGAGTTATGCTCTAATGTCAAATACAAAGGGACGTATCACCTAGGGGGAACAGTTGTAAAGACCAGATCTGTTCGTGTTAACCCTGTTTAGCCCTGTGGCCTACACAGGGAGGTCCAGTTGCAGTGCTTATTCTGTTGGTCAGCTGAGTTTTGTCTAGTATGGTATAGTAAAATATCTTATGTCAGCTTTGCTTCCATACATTTTCATGACTCCGATATAGATACACATAGATAGATATGTGCCATCCGTTTCCTGCAGTTTGCTCTTCTTACTACCAGTCTCTCTTCATCCCTGTTTTCACTGTAGAGCATAAAATAATGTTGACATGGATATTATGCCGTGCTGACAAAACGCAAAATGGATGTTTTGATTTGGCTGTCGAAACCCGTAAACGCGCATGTGAGTCTCTGAGAGGGACGAGCACTTATCACGTCAGCAAGCTTTTCCCACGAAACCTCCCTGTGCGTACGAGGTCTCTGTGTGTTTATCTGGAGTGTCTGTTTACCGTGGGGAATGGTCCCAATCGTACAGCAGTGTCTTGATTTGTGCTGATGTGTGATGTTTTCAATAGTTTATGCATTGGATTTTATAAAATGCCTGTTTTTTCTCCCTTTTCTCCAGGTAGGGATGGAATGTTAGGACAATGTGAGATTCCCAAAGATCCCCATTATCCAGACTGCTCCAGCAAAGTGGATGTAAGTCTTTATATCTCACTGAAGTCCTAACAATTTCACAGTCCAGACAGTCTTTGTCCTTTGATTCTAGGTGACTCACCTTGCAGCAATATAATTCATTCTTTAAAATGACGAAGCTGTATTGATCCTTGAGGCAAAACATCATCACTTAATAAGAGGATACAACAAGGAAAAATAAATAATAATAATAAAGAAATAAGCAAAATATAAACAGCTTTATGTAACTATTTTAACACTAGGATGTTAAATAGAAATAGATGAATGAAAGTATGAAAAAGTATGGATTTACAGCTTTAATAGGGTGTGCAACATATCAAAATTAGAAACAGGAGAAGTAATTGGGACAGATAGAACCACAAATAGAAAATATATACAGTGACAATATACCAAAAAGATGTGAATTACTTACAGTATTAGACAAGTTCTGAAAGTGTTAGGGTAAAAAAATAGGATATCAATAAAACTGTAGGGATAAATGTTCTGAAATTACAGAATATACTGTATGCAGTGCAGGCTGTGTGAAGTGTGCTTGTATAGACTGTCATCACAGCAGCCATTTTGACATGAAATATCAGGTAAACACAGCTGTTCCTGATGACATTAATTAAGTTTCTAGTCCATTAAAGTGGAGCAGAGTCTTTCCAGTGAAGCAGCGTGACCAGCACCAGGACCCCGGCTCTGTTAGACCAAAGTGGAACAGAACTTTAATTAATGTCATTAGCGAGAGCCGTGTTTACCTGCAATTCATGTCACAATGGCTGCTGTAGAAAAAGGTCTGTTCACGCTGTGTGTGTCAGCAGACAGCTGTACACAAGTATAGAAAGTATTGAAGGTTAAAATGTGTATTATATAGAACGACAACTTTTAAACTTTTATATTCCCATTACACTTGTACTTAAGTGCAAATTTTGCTGTTGATACTGTAAGTGCAGGTTTGGATATGTATAGTACTAACTGGCCATCATATCATAGACTCAGATGTGTACATTGTTGTCCTAGGAGAGTTTATGCCATTTGTGCCATTTGGACAGGAAGCACCGTACACTCTGATGGCCGCCAGAACAATCGCTCTCGTACAGCTCTGATTGCGTTGTCTTCTTGGGCGGTACTGCCAGTTTATACTCACCCTCATTCAGTTTCAAATGAATGTGAGGACACAGGGGATGAACATGTAAACCCTCTTGTAGTCATCAGTCAAATGTGACAATTTGCTTATCACCTGCCAATAGGTCACATTTATTTGTACCCTAAATATACCCTCATTTTTGAGTGAGAACAGATAAAGTCTTCAAACTTCACCTTCCAGTGGATGCGAGCTCGTTGGACTTCGGACCCCTGCTATGCCTTTTACGGCGTGGACGGCTCAGACTGCTCTTTCCTCGTCTACCTGAGCGAGGTGGAGTGGTTCTGCCCCCCGCTGGTGTGGAGAAACCAGACTGCTACACCCACCTTGAAGCCTCCACCTAAGAAACAGGTGACACAGCTTTTCCACTAGCATTCAAGCTGATTTCAAGGCTTAGGCCACTGATGGGTTAAAAAGGACCTGGATGCTGTGTGGTATAGAACTATGGGAAGGCACTGTAAATACCGCTGCCCTCAGGTCAGCTGGCGTGACCTTGACATTACAGGATGCCGTGGATTTCCAGCTACAGGCACAATATGTCATTTCCTCCTCCCATTATTTCCCAACAGAATGGATTTATGTCATTATATCTCCCAGGAGAATCTGAATGAGGTGCACTCTCACTCAGAGTGCTTCCTGTAATTTTTGGTTCTGAAACATCACTGTTGCTGTTTGTCTCTGTCCATCAGTTTTTTTTATTTGCAGCCTCGACAGCTGAAAGTATTATATTTGTAGTTTCTCCACCAGGCCACCCCCACTTTCGCCTCTGTCCCTTTTTCCCTACTGCTCCCCCGGGTGCTGTATGCCTGGCACAAACGGGCCCTGGTGTGAATTTATTCTCCAGCTCTGCCTTGTGTTCTAATTGCCAGCCCATATTCACTGAGGCTAATCCCAAGACTTCCCTTGGGTACTCTGCATTTTGCTGTGACACACACAATTTGCTCTTGAGAGCAGTAATTCACCTGCATTGTGAAAGGGTGTGGGAATACAGTACAGCTCCGCATATTGATTTTGTCTTTAAGAGAGTCTCAGGTTTTCTTGTAGTGCGTGCTTGTGTGTGTATGTATTTACGAGAGAGAGAAGGCAAAAGAATTTTTGTGTATCAGGTTCTCTTCATCTGTATGTGCTGCTTATAAGTCCCTTGCGCTCCCAAAGTACTTACTCCATTGATTAGTACTTGCTTGCTCATATTGCACTGTGATGCAGCGATTATAGTGGGTAGAGCAGGCAAAGTAAAATGAGAGCAGACTATTTATGAGGATAATCCAGGAATCCCTGAGGCAACCTGTCTGAAAAGCCTGGCCTAGGGCTCTAGCATATAACAGGATATGACAGGGAAATCTCTGCTCCGTACAATATTAGCCACCTCCACTCAACTTAAAAGTGTGCCACTTGTATGAAATCACCTTAAAATGTCAGCTTTGCTGCAGTTTTGTAGTATCCCTACCAGCACAAGCGTCAGCTGCAGATCAAGTTTAGTGTAAACCTTGCCTCAAATACCAGCCTTTATGGGAGTTTCAGCATTTTAGAATGTGCCGTTTCTTTGTGATGAAAAGCTCAACAGAGAGGAATAAAAATGGACTTACTGCAAGGCCAGATCAGAAGATCTCAATATTTATAGCTGTGACTGATTTTTTTTTATGACCTCTTTCAATGATTCTTACCACTCCTGCCCTCCAGGCTGTCTTCCACTCAGACATCGGGACTCTGCTGGAGCAGGTGGGCACAGGGAAGGAATCTCTGAGCTTCATGAAGAGGCGCATGCGCAGGCTGGCAGCACAGTGGGCCTCCGCTGCCCGACGGCTAGACGATCGTCTTCGTAACCACTGGAGAGAGCAAAAGAGGGTGAATATGAGACCTTTCTCGTGTGTGCACAATGGAGAATGAATGTGTGACCTGAGAACAAATTTGTGTTTTGAATGAAATAAATAGCAGATGGTGCAGGTGCTTTTCTCAGTTCCAACAGATTTGATTTCAAGACACTGGAGTATGAGATACTGTCTTATAGCTCTAGGAAAATCTTTCAGAGTTCCTAAGTTGATTTAAGGCCATCTGTTTAGACTGCAGGAAAAAAAAAAAAGCTTGGCTAAGACAGGGTGTTTTGCATCAAACATTTATACACAAAACTACACAGTTCTTTCATGTTCATATGCCAGGCTGCTGATTTAAGAGCGAGAGCATCTGTGGTTACAGACATAAAACATAAGTAGATGATGATGAAAGAGAGCGACTCTTAGCAGAATAGCATGTCTTGCACAGTGCACTTTAACCAATGACATTTGCAGGGATGTTTACACTGAGTGCCAGAGAGCGCTGTGTGCCGGAACAGCCCTCTGATGAAACGCTGAAATGACATTTGATTCCTTGCTGGCTCATACTCTGAATTAAAACCCTGTCATGCCATTAAGGAGCTAACCTGAGAGTCTATGCCTGAATATAAACCTTTTGGGGCAATTTTAACATATGACATAATACATTTGCATTGTGTACTTGTAAAAAAGCAATGTATTTCTGCCACTGTAAGGTTTATGGTGCTTAAAATAATACTATCCTGCAGGTCCTGCACCTCTTTCCCACTGCTGGAACTCGCAGCAGGCCTTACAGAAGAGGACGGTGATGGTGCTGTTTTGCTCTCTCAACTTTTCTATCTTCAAGACTCAATTGCTGTTTTTTTTTTTTCATTGGATTGGTTGTTGTATTTTTTTGGTTGGCACAGTTGTTTGTGTGAGGTTGGGATTCTCTTCTACTGCTGGCTGTGGGGTGCCAACATTTTCTTCTGCTTTGGGCTGCGTACTCAGTTGCTTTATGATTAAAAAAAAACAACAACAACAAAACACACACACACACACACCAAAAAAAGAAAAAAATAATAACTTTTCTGGCACAGAACATTCTGGGAAAAATTGCCCAGGCATAGGCTCGCACAAATCATCTGTAGTGGCCCACAGGGTACTGTAGTGGCCTTCATGCATAAATATTTGACAAGTCAGTGAATAAAATGTGAACAGGGTGAGATACAAAAAAGCCATTTCAGGTTTTAAGGGCATTTCCCCCCATGCTGTCACTGCTTACAGGCATGTGCTGTTTGTGTGTGTGTGTGTGTGTGTGTGTCTGTATGTGTCTTAATGTTAAAGTAGCAAAGTGCTATTGTGGATTTGCCTCCTACAGTGAACTGGCCTAACTGGCCTAGAGTGCAGCCTGTTGTTCTGTGTTTAAAACCCCCGAGAACTCACTTCATAGACAGGTCTTCACAAATCACTCTGTAGTTGAAAAGTGTTTTGGCACTTCACAGGCTTATATGAAAATGAGACATGGTGAGTGATAAAAGTTTGTTTGTGTTGCTTTAGCCAACAGAATCCTGGTCCTCTTCCATGATTATAGATAGTGCGTAAACCAATTTGTCTCGCTGGCCCTCTCTTCAGAGAGATATTCAGCTAGATAAATCAAAGCCAGTTCTGTCAGCAACATAATATGCTTCCCAAATGCCTGCTTCCAGCTGGGGAGAAAGGTTCGTTCATAGTAATGGCGTGTTTGACAGTAGCGGTTACTGCCCATTAACCGGACCCAGCGGGCTTCGCTTCCACCACTGAGAGACAGAGTGCTGTTGAGAAAACAGACAGAGAGGAACGGCTGTAGGCCTCTGTGAAAGCAGCAATGAGAGGCTGATGATCTACAGACAAAAATAGACTGGAAGAGGGAGGATGTGTCGTGAAGGACCAGGCAAAACCGGATGGCAGTCGTTCGCTCTCGTCACTCTCTTTTGTCTGTTTCCTTCTCTTCATGTTTGAAAAGCTTGGAGTGTTTTAGCACAGAATCCATGTTCGGGTCCTGCTGCTTTACCTTCTCATTCTCTTTGCACTGTATGGGATGGTTGAAGTAGTTTTGAGTCATCAGGTGGTGATGTGATGTGTATTTTCTGTCTCAAGGTGTGCTCTATCTGGTAGCACAATACCAGGACTTTATTGTGTCCACAATGAATTAGGCAGTTTGAAATGATTCATGTGCATGCTGAGATGGCTCTGTGCTTGCAGTATTATTATGCTACTGGGAGCCTTCTGCCATTCTCATTGTTCATAAATGTTTTTTATTGTACAGATACAATACAGTCGCTGAACATTGAGAGAGCACTGTTGTTGATTTTACAAGATTTGAGTTGTGTGATTTTATGTATTGTTATAGTAGATTGACTACTGTATTGGACATCATAGATTAAGTCATTGTGAGCTGAGACTCTCTCGCGCCCTCCCTCTATCTGGCTCTTTTATGGACACACACACACACACACACACACACACACACACACACACACACACACACACATAAAACCAAGTGTGAGTGCGTGCGTGTGATACTTGGGTGGTTTGTGAGTAATGTGTGTGAGTGTAGTCTAGTCTAAAGAGTAGAATAGTCATTGAAAGTTTCTCAAGACAAAAGTAATTGAGGAAAAATTAAAGGCTGCCATCTGTTGAGAAATGGCACAGTCTAATTTCATTACACATTTAACAGCCCGGAAATTCCATCCTCTCCCATTGGCAATTAAATCGGTCTCGTACCATTTCGCATATCAATTAGCCCTCAGCAGGTCAATTTTCATTTCAACTCTTCGCGCACTTGATTGTATTTCCTTGGAGTTGCTTTGGTGTGACTACGCTGTGATTATTCCTTCTTGCATTCATTATATTGTCAATTACATTTCATCTCTGACATCGTTGAGTTGCGCCGAATATCTGAACATACTGTATTCACTCAAGTATGTGTGGACCTTTTTAGAAGCGATTTTGAAAATTGCTTTCACAAATTCTCAAATGTTCTCCGTGAGGGACTGACAATTGTCTGAATAGAAAAAGCAAACCAGAAACTGATAGAAATAATGGCTTGTTCTCCCCGGTAACAATGGAGTAATGGCATGACACACAAAAAAAGTAACAAAAATGTCTAAATTGCATTAATTAAATGCCATAATGCACTGCGCCCTCACTCCTTCCTCATGTTCCATTGTGTTTTTTTTCTCTCTCTTTCTCTTTTCTCCTCCCAGATTCTGGTTCATGTGGGTTTTCTGACAGAGGAGTCGGGGGATGTATTCAGTCCCAAGGTCCTGAAGGGGGGTCCTCTGGGTGAGATGGTGCAGTGGGCCGACATCCTCACAGCCCTCCATGTGCTGGGACACAACCTCAAAATCTCTGTCTCTCTCAAGGAGCTGCAGGGGTAGGTCGTTGTGATTTATTCCTCTCTGATCCTATTATTTTCTCATATTATTTCCAGTGCTGTTGAGAGCTATAGGCGGAACTGTGGTCAATGTACAGAGACTCTTGTGATATTCCAGGCTTTTCTTTCCTATGCCAACCATTTATTTCACATGAAGCACTTGAGGGCAGGAATCATATGGCTGTTGTTTTATGAATGTGCACACCATCAGCATTTAAAGTACTGTGGAGGTAACCTGTTTTCCTTGCGCATGAGGGATTGCCTAATGAAGACCTTGTGGGTCAAAACGTTCCAATAAACAATCCGGTGGCTTTAAAGGAATACTTTATGCCCATAATGCATAATTTTTAGCATCACCTTATGCTGCCTTCAATCTTTGATGAAGAAAGCTTTACTTGCAAGCCTTCAGGGTAAACACCAGCTGATACAATGGAAAAACAATTTTGAAATATTTTTTTACGATTTTGCAACAGCAAGAATCAAGAGTTCCATTTAAAAAGCTCACACTCCACGCCTGCTCGTTCAAATCACAAAAAGTGAACATTGCAGCTACTTGAAGGGAAATAGTTCAGACATTTACTCCTATAGTGGTATGTATTGGTCAATGCGGGTGTAATACCTCCACAAAGTTTGCTGCATTAAATCCTTCCCTGTCTTGAGAATGACAGCTTTACCGGGAGTGTGTACAGCTCCAACATGAATGAAATAAATACAAAAACAAATGAATCTAAAGTTCATGTTCTCGAAATCACAAGCACTGATTTTCTTTTGAAAGTCACCTAGCTCATTCTGTCCTCAACCAGTCACAACTTGACTGTTGGCCAATCATCTGCTCGACGTCAAACTTTAAAAGTGTTCTCTCTCTCTGCTGTCATTTTAGCATTAACATATTTTTGCGACCCACCTCCACCCCCTCACCACTCAATAGTGCTTGGCCCTTCTCCAGCCAGTTTCTTGGATCATACAATATCGTTTCTGTTCCAGCAGCATCGATAGATTCCTCTCCACCACCAGCACCAGTGTTTAGACTCCAGTGGGATTCCTACACCCATACAGAGTGCATAATCCATGGGTTTGCCTATGATTATGTACAGTTTCTGCCGGGGTCAAAGCGCCAAAGACTGTATTCTATTTTCATTATCAAATTCTGCTTGCGCCAATTTCTTTATCTTTCTCTCTTTTTATTATAGTCTCTCCTGGTTGAAATACCACTATATAAATACAAATCATTTTAACCATCAAGCAGCTGACTGGAGACATATCTGACCCCAGATGCATACTTTTATACTTTTATTATTAATGGTTATTATATCCGACATTTCTTTACTTAGTCAATAAATTTGTCTTCAATAAATCTATATCATAGTTTCAGGTTTCTGCTTTCATTGGGAGCTATGAGATAATTATGTTTTGACATATCATTTTGGATCATATATGACCCCAGATATCAAAAGCACCATGTTCTGCCTGTGTTCCTTGATCAAATTATTCTTTATATGAATCCAGGTTTTTCTGGGGACGAGATATTAAGTGACACAGGGGGACTTTAGTGTGTGAAGTGTTATTTCTCTCTCTCTCTCTCTCTCTCTCTCACTCGCTATGAGCTCAATGCCAAACATAGAATTAAATTAACTCCTCTATTACTGTGTCAAAAAGAAAACCTGAGCATTATACGCATTGTTAAAGTAAACTTTGTGGCAGAACAGTAGTATTGGATTGTATTAGATTGTACACTGAATGTAGATTTGATTTTTTATGAAAATGAAATATATGTTATATGTCTAATGACTTTTTAATTTCTTTAAAAAATATATTTATTTTGAATCTTTTTTTTTTATGGTCTGATCTGACCCCAGATTGTCATTAGTGAGTGTGAAATATGTTGGTTGCTTGAGGATAAAGGGAGAATCAAGTGGTTAAAATCAGATATCCTCCCCAGATATTCTTTTATTTTGCAGATATTCTTCTATTTTGCAAACCACTTACATTACCACTTCCTCAGCATATCTGCAGCATGAGAATGCTTTATTGTTAATCCTGGATGCTCTGTTCGCATACAATTGGATGCACAGCAAATGATCAACTGCTCAGTGTGAGCGTTGTTGCCTACACACTGTTCTCAATCACATTTGGCCGCACACAGATAAGCTATCTCTGCTCCTTGTGGACTGCTGTTTCAGCCTGAGGACTTGACACCATCTCTACAGTTTATGCACCTCCTTCCTGATGCAGCTCACTGACTCCAGAGTGATAACGGACCTCTGGCTGGATGTCACAAACATAAGTGCATATGCCAGTGGACAGATGCCCGTGTACACACACACACACACACGCCAACACACACAGCTCCTTTCAGTCAGACAGACAGGGTGGTTTCATCTATAAAGATAAGGCTATTGATTCCCACACTGGCGAGGTGCGACAGGAAGAGTTCAGAAAGCAGATCGATCAATCTGAGAGAAAATGTCTCTAAATGTCAACTGTGATCCAATCCTTCCATGCCCATTTTTGGCCCTATGATCTTTTGAAACTTCCCCGGCTTCATGTAGGCTGGTCAGAAAAATTACAATATAGAAGACTAGACATGAGGTAGATTATTTTCTGCCAGTGGCTGATGTGAGGCTGGAGCGGAAGAGGCAGGCGATGATGTCTCCCTATTATTGAACACTGTATTCACTGCTGTGGGGAAGAGGCAAGAGCATTGATGAGTTAGAGCTGCTCTTTGATCTTAATTTTCAGCATGTGAAGAAAAGCTGCTTTGATAAGATCAGACTGAGGAGATCAGTGAGGTGGGAGAAAAAATGCCGCAGCGGGACTGCTTCTGCTGCCCGTGCTATTATTTACCCCACTAATTGGTGTCATGGTGTATTGCAGCCCCTCTCTTATGGGAACACCATCAGAAATATTTATAAAATTGCATGGGAGCCTGAATCACATCGCAAGGAAATGCGGACCGAGGCTGGGCTCAAAAGTTGACAATCAATGTGTGTCTGCATGCATGCGTGTCTCTCTGTGTGTGTGTGTGTGTGTGTGTGTGTGTGTGTGTACATGTAGCAGAGAGAAGCAGTGGTTTTGTAGTTACAAGTGTGTCTGTATGAATGCACAGCATACCATTAGGCCCATATTGGCCTCTATTTTATCAGGAAATGGAATGTTCAGCCTTTGAGAAAATAAAATGGAGGACTGAAATTGAAGCCAATAGGATTTATCAGACTCAGACCATATTCCCTCTTCGCTTCCAGCCACACAAAAATGGACCCAATGCACATATCCCACTCTTTTTTTGTGACTGACCTTATCTAAAGTGGCCAGTAAATGACAGATGCCGTGCATCCATAAATCTCTGTTCCATGACTACTAATGAATAGAAAAGAGGAACACTTGTCCCCATCTCTCACTCAGTCTCCCACACGCTATTAAATTGACAGACCGTTATGTATGTTGCTCTCCCACAGGTTCCCCCAGGCTTGTAACTATTTATATTTCCTCCCCCTCTCTTCCTTCACCCAGGCCCTGGAAACACAACTTAACATCATTAGATGGCCTGCTGCTGTTCATCTTGCGCGGACAGGATTGTTGATATTGTTAAGTGTTTTCGCCAATGGAAAGGCGAGCAATACGCACGGTGCTTAGTTACAGTGGGAGCCAAGCAGTTGGCTTGCATCACATAATTGCTTCTAATTGGCAACATCTATTCTCTCTGGTGGCTTCATTGAGTAGTCACTCTGACTTCTGGCTGGCTCTTCCGCTGCTTCCCCTTTTCAGATGAATCAGTTATACTCACACATCCCTACTTCAGCCACAGTCTTTTCTCTCCAGTAAGCTCCTGGCTTACTTACGCTGCAGATGCTCCACTAAGCTGCCCGGCTCTATCTCTACTGATATATCCAAACAAAAAGAAAGAGAAAGTCATTATATGGTCATGTCTTTTCTCCCTATGCAATGGGGAACAGAGTGTTGTTGTTGTTGTTTTTTAACTTGACAGTATAATAGGGGTGGATCACAGCTCTGGTGGAAATGATGCATTTTACTTCTATTAACGACAGTGCATCATGTCAGAGTGCATAGCAAGCAGAACCAGTATAATTGCCATATAGCACTGTGTTTAACAGATGGTTTACCTGGATGCCTGACAAAGTTGGCCCATCCAATGTGTAATTAAATACTAGATTTGATCCAAAGCTAATAATTACATGTTGCTCAGTGACTGAGGTGCTTACTCACCTGTCGCCACTGATAGTGCGTGAGAAGTGTTTTCATTGCGGCAGCATCCACTCTGCCTTCTGTCCAATATATTAAACTGCTTCCAATCTATGACTATTGGCTGTGAAATTCAAAACGCAGCGTCAGAAATGGACTGTCAGTGCCAGATGGACGACATGCCTACACTACTAACATTCTGCTGACTATTGCTCATACGTTTTAACACCATACGGTTGACTGCTTTCCTGATCCAGCAAAGTTTTGATTCAGCAGTAGAAATAGTGAACGCACAATCACCAATCACATCCAGTTCATCAGCTGATTATGATCAGTAGTGCACCAATCAACACTTATCTTTGTAAGTAATTTAATTTTGTAGTAGTTCCTAAAATCTTTGCTACTAGAGCTAATAGTGTTGAGTTAATCGAACTTGTTGCCAGTATACTTCTAGTTTTTATGGAACACTTGACCACACAATATGCTTAAATAGCACAAACAGGAGCCAGTGGAGGGTAATGTTGTTTACTCAACTCTTTAAATCTTTAATTGAGTTTACACAGCTGCCCCAGAGCATTTATGTAGCTACGTGGGTTAGTGTGCTCAGGCCCATTTTCCTCTGGCACTTTCTGTTTTGCAAACTCTTGGATCACTCGTTTTGTCCCTAGACTGATCTCTATAAACAAGGATTTCCAACTTTTGGCTTCAGCTTGGACTGAGATTTGTTCTGTTTTAATAATAACGTTTTTGTTATAATAAAATGAGCATTATTTGTGGTAAATTGACCGGCTCAACTTCTCTCTGGTCTTATGGACCAACTGTTTTATAAGACTTTTGTTTTTGCTAATTTGTGTTTTTATTGGGTGGCATTTTTGATATGCACTCCAGATATTACACACATTTTTCTTCAAAGCATGAAATAAGAAATCAATGCTCCTCAGCAAGTCGCTCACATCATTCAACACTATGCACTTTAGTCTCTCAGGTTCATTAAAATTGAACAAATATCTGAATAAATTAGCATCTTAAATTAAGAGGATAATTTATTCATTAAAATCATAATTCATTCATCAAATCATTCAGAATTTATTTATTTATTAAAAAACAATCTGATACCTGCATCAATCGATGCAACATTTATGACAGGTTTTTATGACAGCCTGTCTGCTTGACAATCACATTTTGCTGCAATAAAAGTGATTGGAGTGAATTTTATCTTATGAAATAAAAGAAATGTTGGCAAAGTTTTCCCTTCAGGACATAATGTGCCATTGATAAAAGGTACTAAATTGCAATATATTGCAAGACATCTTATTGCAATATTCAACATATTGCAAAATGTTTAAAATTGCTATACTATATTCTCTAGAAATGAGACAAATGAGACAGATAAACAAAATGGAGAGTGGGCAATATTTGTAGTGTGCTCCAACAGATGATTATCTGTTGAACCAAAGTCAGTGAACTAACGTGGCAGCTGTTAAGTACAGTAAGTTTTCCTGATCCGTGTTGTTGTATCTCCTTTTGAAGCAGTTTCAACGAAGTAGGAAATACAGTTTAAAGTGGAGATGAAATGAAAAATGTTTTTTATTCTGAGGAAAAAATCATTTTCAATGATTTTTTTTTCATGTAAAACAAAATATGATGCATGTTTATGTAGGCATGTACCAGCCAGATTCAACCAATAATATTATGACATCCACCCCATTAATCAGTTGTCTACTTTTAGCAACATAAGGCTAAGATTCACACCCACTTTTCAACGTTCAAATCAGATTCCTCCCAACGTTATGTCCTGCCTGTCTATCCTGTTTCACTGGGAAATCTGTCACCTTACAGAAGTTAGTGTCTTGAAGTGCTGTTTGATCTGGACTTAAACTATTGTTAGTTTGTGTGGCACACTGTCAAGGAAGCACTTAAGAACAGTGCTTAAGGTCTAGCTCTTAACTTAGTTATACTGAGATGGACTGCCGGGGATTTTGCATTTTGATTCTATAAGGACAGTAAACAGATATTTGAAGGATAAAAGCTTTTTCTCTCCCGTACTGGCTGAACTGGCTGGTTTACTCAAAACTTTTTTTTTTTTTTTTTTTTTTTTAAACCATAGGCTACAGCTCTCAGTGCCAGTAATATGCTTTAAGATCCAATCACCTCTTTTCAGAAAATTGGACAGCAGGATAAACTGTACTGTGAAACTGTCAACAAGTGAACTCTCACTCTACTTGGGTCTAATAAAATGAGATGAAGGAACTGAA
The DNA here is from genome assembly GCF_902150065.1 of Myripristis murdjan. Classification (NCBI taxonomy): domain Eukaryota; kingdom Metazoa; phylum Chordata; class Actinopteri; order Holocentriformes; family Holocentridae; genus Myripristis; species Myripristis murdjan. The sequence continues at coordinate 11,043,751 of NC_043987.1, read as the reverse complement.
TACAAGTTTACATGATTTTGTCAGACAAGCGGTTAATCACCCTCTGTGGACTATTTTAAGCACAAGCATTCTCCTAAGAGTTATGTTGCACTGTAGCAGTAATATAAGGAGAGAGGGAAGCAGTATAAATCTGGAAAATTGGCAATATCAGCCTTTATTCCTGCTGAACTGCCTTGACAGGAAGATGAATCATTGAGGGAAGAGGGACAGATTTAAGGAAGTAAGAGAAGAACCTGAGAAGGAAGTACATAGGTGTGGAGAGGTGGAAATGATGAGACTCTCTTGAGCTCTCTTTCGATCTCTCGTCTGGCTCGGGATTAATTGAGGGGGAGACTCAAGCAGCTGTGACATCATTTTTGCCGGGAACACCATCACTTGTCGCGCACAGAGGGGAGGCCCCCAGGGCAGTTTGCAGAGCAGCGTAGACAGCTGTCGCTTCCACTTGGGGATCTCCCCTCGTCTCTCTCCCAGTGCGACATGGGTAATTAGCTGGCAGCGGAGCATAGCATATCAACACCTGAAGAAGACAGAGAGACGAGCAGGGAGAAGCACGTGAGAATGAAGAGCGGATGGGGGGAGGAGGATGGGGAGAAGTGAACGGAGTAAGGACAGGAGAGGTAGTGGCAGGTTGTCAGGTTCTGGGGAGATAATGCACACACACCATCTAGTAGCACTGTCATGCACAAGTGAACTAAAGGAGCCGGTCGTCAACGAAGAGACACACTTTCTGACACCCACAGGATGCTGCCATGCATTATCATACTGCTAAGAGCCCAACCTTTCTTTCTTTCTTTCTCACCCACTCAATCAAATGCAACTGTACTGTTTTCTCCCACTTTTCTGTTCTCTGACTTGACATGCAGGAGGTGAATGCAACTTTGACCGTAGATTTTTCTTTCCTTTTTTCCCCTATTTTTTGCCAATGGGTTTTCCATATCAAATATGTCAGGTGAGGCACTGTTGCGCTGCCCCGGGCATTTCTTGAGGCCCACATTAATATACAGTCACCAGGTGATTCCGCTTTGTCTTTTTCTCCTTATGTTTCTCTGTTTGTCTCTTTTTCCTCTCTCTCTCCATAAATACACAGAGATGTAAACAGACGTGTATGTAATGCATTGTGTGATCAGCAACCCTGAAGTGCTTCAGCAAATGTCAGGTGGGATCAAACACATCTGTAATCCACCAGCCGAGCCTGAACAGTGGAAGTAATGATAAGTGTGCAGACATTTTGAGAGCAAAATAAGAAACTTGAAAGCAGGGCTGTTTTCTCTCAGAACTCTACAAATCACTCTCAGAGGCTTATTATACTGCCAGTCTTGGGTTGTGTCGGCCCGCAGGTGCTGATGCACTCTCACCCTGCAGCCTTTCCACTGATGTGCCTTTGTTTCTTCACTTTGAAATGAAAAGCTAAGCAGCATTGTTAAAAATAGTCACTGTGTACATGTGTTTGGTGTACAGTATGTTACAATACACAGCACTTGGACAAAGTTGTAGTCAGAGCAGATTTTAATCAAAGCATTTAGGTCACCTGTGAGATAGCCTGATAAAAGCTTGTCTGATTAATTGAATCTGATGAACTGACAGGGATTCCTCTTCACTGCAGTAGAATAAAAAGTATGGTGGCTAAATGAGGGTAAGAGTGCACTGCGAAAGTACAACCTGTGTTCCAGTCAGTTTCTGCTCAGATGGTGACCCTCAAAGGACACTGCAAAAAAATCTCCACCTAAACAAGTCATTTAGTCTCCTTTTCATTATTAAGGATATGCTTTTCTTCAGATTGGGTAAAAAATAGCTGGTAGGCTGAGATAACCCCACTTGCTTCCAATGCTAATCAACTTATTTCCAGTTTTTTGTTAATTCAAGTGTCATTTTGATGCTACTGGGCTGAGCTGCGTTATTCTGCCTTGTTTGAACACATTTATACTTGTTCCCAGAAAAAATCACATGAAACTGCATGGCAAAGAAGTGGAACTATATCATATGACTGGAAGTTTTTTTTCCGCTTGTTTCAAGAAAATCAAGATTTAATACTTTTACACAGATGTAGGTTCACATTGTCTGTGTACAGCCAGAAAATGCCAAAGTGACACTTGTCAAAGTTGTTTCATAGTTAATAATCTGCTGATGTAAAAAAAAAAACAAAAAAAACAAAACTTTTTTCAGTGAATCTATTAGTTACACTAATATTGTTCATGTGAAGCAGCCATTTTGAGCTAGTCTTGTTAATTTTTGGAAAATAATGGAGGGACACAGGTGTGCCGTGGTTCTGGATGGTTTGGTGCTTGTTGCTTTCATGATGATTGATTGTTTTCAAATTTCATCACTTAGTTCACAGTGGAGCTTTGCTGTCCAATACACACCCAGATGGCAAACACAAACTCCAATGCTAGAAGCCAAAAAGTGACTAAAACACATCTTTTCAACACAATAACACTCGGACTGCAACGGGACCCTCCTACATCTGATTATTCTGGCTATCTATTGCCTGAAACCTGCATGTGTTGCAATATTAGACATTATATAACTAGCATGAGCTGGTTGGTGAGTACATTGAAGTACTGATGTTGCATGATGCTGTAAATACAAAGTGCCAAATGTAGTAAAGATGTTCCAGTCAGCTTCCTGGTAGAGTAAGTACAAGACGGATATGTGTGGAAGGTTTTTTTGTTTTGTTTTGTTTTGTGCCGGGCGTCATGATTTGTAGAAATGTGACAACATAAGCGAATACACTGATGCTGGCAGTCCAAAGTATGAAAAATCATAAATATCAGTTATATTCTCACTCACATAATCTACTGTATTCATGGGGCATAAGGAATATTTGCTATGGTTTGTTTACAGTTGACTTTAAATTCATCAATACAGTTCTGCCTCCTCAGGCATGACTTCAGTGCAGTAGAGACCTGCAGCAGCTAGCAGAGTAAATTAGTGTGTGAGCAACACTTTGATCAAATAGAGTGTTATCACTGAAATGTCATAATTATTCAGTTGCAGGTATTTATAACATGTAACTGCAGTGAGAGCATTCCTGTATCAAAGAGAAGTGCTTTGATTAGCTTTTTGGGTTCCACTGTAAAACTTTGCAAAGCTGTCCAACAAAGAATTAGAGAGGATGTTGTGTTGTGCATAGTGCGATCTTCGTTTTCACTTTTCTTCACCCATCCTGAACCACCCATCGCATCACACACCCAGCCTTTGAATGGCTCTTACCTGCCAGCCCCTCTGCTGCTTGGGTTGCACAGCTGTTTGTAGGCAGGCCACCTTTGTTCCCAAAGCTGTTCGCCCACTGAAGCTCCCCCTGCCCATTGCCGGAACTGACTCCAGGTCAATGCACTTCTCTTGCCTTTTGCCACCACATTACTTGATCTGTTCACATCAGCAGTTTTTAATGCATCTTTTCATATGTTGTGCCTATGTTGTCTGTGCGTTTTTATGCTTATATCATTTGCCCTTTTTTAGCATTGCCCTTTAGAAGAATTTTATTAAACTGTTATGTAAAGAAAGTGGGAGCATACTTTATTCTACTGGTGCTCATCTACCAATTAATCTTTTACAGTTTTGTTTATTTGTATTCCCACTCAAACTGATCTTTTTTATTTACTTGAGCCAAGACATCAAAACATGCAAACTATATTCATCACAATAGCACATCAGCTTGTCCTGTTGTGAGATAGTTTGGTTTTTGATTGTAATGGAGACAACATCTGAGTTTGTATCTCCTCCTGCAGTTTCAGTGTCTCAAGAGGTTGATTAACATGCCAGGCTCTACTCTCTCTGCCAGGCAGGTTCACACACACTGGCACATCGACACTCCTCTCTGCCCATGTCATTTTCTTCACCCCGTGAGCCTGCTCCCCAGTCTCCCTCCAACCCTCAGTAAACTCCCTGCCCCTGGCCTCGGCCCGTCATACATGCCTGGGCATCTGCCTCAGCCAATTCCCCTCACTGTTGGATATATACCCTGCTCTTTCTAGAAGTAATGCATTGCAGCTGTGGAGTCTCTTACTTGCTATGTCTGTAATTCTGAGTATTTGGGCTCCATGTTTATGTGAGAAGACACAATTAATTGCCCGGTGAGCAGGGGCCTTGACAGGAAACTTTTGGAATTTTTGTGACAAGATGCACCTTACGCATTTGGGCTGGGAGTGAGATTGAGATGAATATATTATCAGCGAGTATGTTGGCGTCTCAGATTGAATTAACCAATCAGTTATCATCATATCCTTTGGAGTGCACTTCACACAACGATGTGATGCCACTTTCATGATGACTGGGTGGGAGTGAGTGAGAGACAAATAGGAAGAGAATCGATGGACATAAGGTAATGATGCAAACCCTTTTGTGCCTCTGCCACGGCTGTTTTCTTGTATAAATGAATAAAATAAATTACTTTCACAGAGCATAATTATATTATGCTTGCTTTTCCGTCTTCTTTAAACAGAATAAACTGTTCATGTCATGACTATTAAAATAGGTATGACATTAAGTGTACCAAAGAAAAGCCATGTGTAAGTTTTTAACAACCCTGGCTATAGTCTAAACAAAGTGTGCAAAGTTAAATATTAGTTTGTGTAGAAATTTGTGTAGAAGTTTCCAACACAAATCAAATCATTGTGTCCTTGAACACAATGTAATCTTTTTCGTTAACAAATGACTACCTTTTTGTAAGTATAAATGTATCTAATTTCATTATTCTTTGTGTTGTGATGCATAGCATTTTTGTTGATACATTCATTTAACCACCACCGCCACCACATGTCTGATAGGATGCACAAACAATATATTGAAATATATTTTTCATCTTGAGAGATCCAAAACAAAATTAAATAGACAGGCATCACACTTAAATCAGAGTTTTATCATTTCAGAGATGTGTTGTTGGATATGCCTCCACCAATTAAAGTGACAAAAATGACACAAAACGCAGGTGCGTTGTGCCGCTGACCTGGTCCAAGCAGGCGGGCGTTGGCAGGTGCAAATCACAGTCTCCCACAGCACTAAAATTGCAGTGCAGCTCTGTTGATAACAACACACCCACTACCGTGCTTCTCCCTCCCCCTCTGTGCACAGCACATCAGCAAAATACCAAACAAAACATGCTCAGGTGAGGAGAAACCGTCACTGCATCTCGCCAAAATATCACTTTCCGTGCTGAGCCTTTCTGCTTCTTTGAACTGGGGAGCTGCCATGATTCCAGTGGTCAGCTGTACAGAAACTGTGCCTGATGTTGGCAGTCAAGTTGTTTCAGCTAATTTATCCATGCCTTACACCCTTGTTCCTCTGTTATTTCACTTTCTCTATTATACAGTCATTCTTATTCTTCCCCCTTCTTGCAACTTGTCTTTCCCCTGTGAAGTCTCAGCAGGACGGTCAACGCCAGGTCTCTTTACTCCAGAGCCGTGTTTCATACCTTGTTTGAGCATATGCGTCTCGCCTTGTGTTTGGAGACAAAGGAGGGAGGGAGAGGTGCTTGTTTGTGTGCTTGAATTTGCATGTACAGTATAAAATGTAAGTAGGTGTGTGTGTACGTGCACTCATTTGCACACTTCCGTTCATTTCTGGCTTCATAAATGCAATTTAATCCCTTTGCTGTCCTCTTAAAGTTTCCATGGATTAGCATATATCCAATTAAATCTTTGAACACAGCAGCTTTATGGATCTGTGAGGAGAGCCTCATATAGTCACATATTCAGCCACTATAATACATCTGCTCCCACATTAGTGCACATCAGCATTAAGCCATGCCTGTAATCTTTTTACAACATGGGAAATAATATCCATGTTAATTTTCTTTAAGGAGCTGCTTGCCTATGAATCATATTCACTGATGAGCAAATGGAGCTGCTGAAATTAAACTGAAGATATACTGACAGATATACCATATGCATCAACATAAGGTTTTCGTCCAAGCTGCTGTTGCCCAGGGGGAGACTTTCTTCCCTCCTTCCTTTGTTTTACATGGTGAGAGAAAAGCTTTGCTGTCTCTGTGGCCATTGCATATAGAAAATACACTACAGTACATAATTCAAAGCAAGGATTAACTCTGCTCAGATGCAACTTTGTCTGTGGTTGTGCTATTAGGGAGTGTGTGGGCATGCACGCGCACACACGCATAGCGTAAGCAGTCACAGTGAGGTTGAACCAGTCTCTTATGGAGCAGTCAGTCCTGAAATTAATCCCAGCATACTCATATATAGTGAGTAAACCATGACCAACAGAAAATGTTACTTGTGAGGGTGAGGTGTCTGAGTAGTGAACTCACAGGAAAAAAGATCACCGCATCAGAGCTTTGAATTTGTCAGGCCGACTGTATTGCATTGCTCTGAAGTTTGACTCCATACAAGTTTCTTGACAGGGGCCATCTATTTATTCATGAGGGCGCGATGCAGATGAGAGGAGCTGTAATACTGCTTAGGTGTGGAGCTCTTTTGTTTGTGTAAGCACTGAAGTGGCGGCCTGTGTAGCTTTGACTGATGAAGCCGCAGCCTTGAGCACCGTTGGCTGACGTGCTCAGTGCTCATTATCCCATCTACTGTAGGGGAACCGGCTGCCATGCCTGTTTCCACAACCTTGCAGTGCTGACTAAATCTGTTCCATGGCCAAAGCAAGATCGATAGGCTCTTATTTTGCAGGTATTTGTGTGTGTGGCTTTTAGGTTGTGCAGTGTATGTGTGCGAGAGAATGCGATAGGAAAAAAAAAAAAAAAAAAAGAGGGAGGCTGAGGTCATGGCTGCGCAAGCTAAAAACTTTCATGTTTGCCAAACTACAGTGATTTAAAGTGTTAATTGCTTAGTGAACACATTTTTGTTGTCTTTGATGTTCTTTCGTCTCTTTGATGTAAGACATAGCTGTCAGCCACATCGAAACAAAAGGCTTGACCGTGCTCCCTTTTGATATCATCCGTTTTATCACAAAAAATCTCATAATTAAGATCCAGGCCAAGCAATTTTGTTGCAGGGTCTATTTTATCGCTCCATCAACCTCCAAAGCATCCACGTTTTTCTTTGGTTTTCAGGCCCAAGGCAAGTGCTAGCTGTTATTCAAAGTGCTGTCACTGACATTTGCAGTATTTCAGATTCCAGATTGGCTGCTAAATGACAATAAAAAATTTAACTATATAAAATTATAGACTGCAATGCAGTGATCTGTTGGTGCTTCTTTTTTTCTCCCCCTTTTTTGATTTTTAGTGATAATTTTATGAAATGGTGATGACTGGGTGCTTGTTCCTGTCTTTAGCATAAATAGCACATAGCTGCAGAGCTGGGTCCATTTTCTTTTCAGAAGCAACATAAAAGCTCGGATAAGAGGCGGTTAGCTGTCATTTCCATACAAATGCCTCACTATTTTTCACACAGCAGTACTTAAAATTATGACTGGAAACCATGCATTAAATATATATGTAATGTGGTATATCATGTGCTTAGACAGCTACGTGCAGTATGGTACATATTAGCTCAGTGGTGTCATAATAGATCATTGATGTACTCCATTAATAAAAATCACCATAATGCATTGCAATTTGTGTGGTTGTCTGCCAGTGCGTCTTTGGTGGTACAGTATCTGTACCTTTGGACTGTTTTGTGAAAATATTCCGTCAGACTGTCTCATGCCACTTTATCTAACCTAAAATCACATATTTAGTCCTCAGTATTGACACAGTGAAGTTTTGCAAAGGATTTACAGCCACTTTACACTTTGCTGTGATGTTTTTGTGCTGCGGCTGAGCTCTTAGAAGCTGCTGAAGTTTGACAAAGCAATAATTGCTCTTGTAATGAAAACAGACATGCTTGATTGCGTTTTTTACCAACAAAGTGCTACCTTGATTCCTGCCCTGAAAAAGCACTGAACTGTTCTTTCTTGTGGCAAACTACAAATTTGCATCGACCGTCCTTCCTACGTTGTATAATCAAATCAAACCTGTCAACATTATGCTGTGAAAAAAAGGCAATTTTCTCAAACATAAATTGGCTACCAAAAAACCTCCACAAAAAACAACAGCAAAAACCTATATATTTCACACCACAGTAAATAAAAAAAGAAGCAAAGGTAGCATCAGCATACCTTTGCTTTCCTGCTTAATAAATGTACAAAACTTTGAAATAAAAATTAGAAAGATGACACTCAGCAAAGGTCATATCTCTGCCAACTCTATGCAGTTCTCAAGACCTGCCACATCACTTAGTGGACTAAATTAAACTTTTGTCAATTCTTACTTTCATGCTTTTAATTGAAGGTGAAGGCCACACCACACCACAATGATAATCCTTTTTAGCCGATCAGTGTGAAACGTTAATCAGCTCCTTCTTGCCCCATGACCAAGATTCCCCCCAAAAATTGCCATGTTACTTGAATCCATTTAGAAGTTATGCACCTTTTCGTGACAGGCCACACCGACTGTCACACCCCATTGTCTTGAAAAATTAATCCACTCCTCTGTGGCTCATGACCAACCGTTCTTGTGGTGGTATGCGAATCCATTTGGAAGTTTTATGGCTTTTTGGGATCGGCAACGCCCACCCAGCCCACCAACCAGTCCTCCAATCAGCCTGAACAGTTAAGCAGTTCTTTCTTGGCACATAACCAAGCTTTCCACAGAGAAGCCATTTGTATATTTTTGAGATATCCTGCTAACAAACAAACAGACAAACAGGGCAAAAACATAACCCCCGTCCAACTCCCATGGCAGAGGTCAGTATTCATCAAAGCCTGCTCTTCATCCACCTAAATCATAAATCTGTCACATCTGTTTTCAGTGTCGGCCAGCTGGTTCACGCTGATCATTTTTGAAGACTGCGTTCATCATGGGTTGCCAGGTAGCGCGAGAAAAATCAAGCCTAATGTGCGGAGTGGATTAGACTGTCTCTTAACTGGCAGCATAAATTTCACACAAAACACCTTTTGGATTGGATATGTGAGTCAGCAAACAGGAATTTAATGAGAGAAATGACAAAATGAGAGGAGGGCAAGAGACATGGAGTGTTGACATGTATTTGTAGACAAAGTCTGTTTTGTAGTTTCTTATTTTTTTCACCTCAACAGGTTCTTGATGATGAGTCCTTCGTTAATTAAACAGACAGGCCAGGATATGCTGCAAAACAAAATGGATGCAGTTGTATGATGAGCACCTGAACCTTTAACCCAAACATCTTTATTCAAATTCAGAATATTACTTTCATTCACAGGAGTGTCCTGTGTACAAGGGCAATGGGGGGGGAAAAAAAAGTACTGAAAACTACTGAAGGAAAATACATGGCAGCCTCGCTGTAATCAACACTTTCTGCTTTCATCTCATATGTATGTTCTCATCTTATTCCCTGCAAATGCTTTTTCTCTGCTAAATGTGTGTGAGAGTGACTGTGTGTGTGTTTGAGGGGAGGTCAGATGCAAAAGGCAGGGGCACTCTTGAGACAGTTTTGTTGTAAGTGCTGGATGACACAGCAACAAAATCAGATATAGCAGAAATTATGGTTGAATGGAGCCGTTCCTCTATGTCTCTTCATAAAGCCACAACCAAATACACCGGGGGTCATCTGCTTGAATGAATATTGTGTAGCGTTTCTCTGATGGTGTGTGTGTGTGTATGGGTCTGGGAGAGTTGGCCAGACAAATTGGGAGACTCCCCACTGCGAGACATCCCTGGCTGGTAGTGTTGAATTTTGTGTTGTATGGTTGAATAGCTCTGCCACTGGCTTTCTGAGAATACTGACATGCTTCGCAACCCCGTTTCTGTTTTCACGGTCTCTCTCTCACTCTGTGTCTCTCTCCCTTTCACACACACACACACACACATTTCCTGCACAGAGAAATGAGAGAAATGGCACACAATTTTCTGCAAATGTTGTCCCTACCCTTAAAATAATGTTAAGATATACTTATGCACTTCACATCAGGTGCAATTCAAGCCTCAGTGTCCCTGCAGTGCTTCACATTCCCTTTCAATGTTTAACTCGTTTTCTTTATGCAACGTTTTTTATTGCATCTTGCCTTTCTATGCTTCATTTCTCATATGGGGGCCATAGCAGTGGTACAGTTGCAGTATGTATGCACACTGATCAGCTTTACTCAAACTAATGTGACTCTGTGCAGGTTTCTAGGGGTCCCTCCGGGAAGAGGAAGCTGCCCTCTGACAGGACCGCTGCCCTTTGACCTCATCTACACCGACTACCACGGCTTGCAGCAAATGAAGCAGCACATGGGTCTTTCACTGAAAAAGCACAAGTCAGTCTCTCTTATGCTCTTTTTTCCCTCTTTGTCACCGTCTCTTGTCTGAAACTGTCTTTTTCTGTTTGCTTCCTGAGCTCCAAGTGCTGTATTTGTCATTTGCGCCCATTTTTGTTACCAGTAATTGCCTTTGCCGGTGGAATAGATGATTATTGGTTTATTGACTGACTGGCCTGATAGGCTGGTAGACTCTGGGCTGCTAACTCAACAGAGAATCAGCAAAATACTCCCACTGGAGGAATCCACATAGCCTCTCCACAAGTGATCAATGGATGAGATGCATGAAGGTGGCTGGCTCCAGGTCTGATGTTACAACTTATGTCACAGAACTAAAGGCCTAAACTCTGACATCTGCTCTTGTTGTCACACTGATTTCCTGTAACTTTCACATAGGAAAGTGCAGCTCATCTGGTTGTAAATGCTCCAATAAACCAATATGTCTGTGGGGCCGCTCCCCCATTCTTTTGACTATGAAGCAGCTGTAAAGTCTGCATCTTGATGATATTCAGTGAAAGTAGTTTTGTTGTTTTAGTTCTAGCTAGGCCTCACCAGAGAAGTCATTTTGTGCAAATCTTCCTATTATGCTATCAGAAAAAAATACTTCACACAGCTTTTTATGCAAAAAAAAAAAAAAGTATGTTTCAAGTGATAGCACTGTGAGTTCAATGCTTTTTCAGGCATGTTGTGGCACAATTCTAACATTATAATGTGTGCTGTTCATCCTTTTGCCTTGTGATGGCATAAGAGGAGAGAGGGTACACACCTTAAACATGAAAAAACAGTTAATTGCCTTTTTTTCCCCTGATTTTTTTTTCTTCTTAAACTGCCACGGCACAGCCATTGCACACTGTCCAACGCCTCCACTGATTCCCATCAGCATCAGTCATCAAGATCAGCTGATCAGTCAATACCTATCAGTGGTCACAGGGACAGACCAATACCTTAATTTTCTCTCCAGGCCTTGAGACTGATCGCAGGTGCAGAGTATTGATGTATCTCCTCAGATCAGATTACAGCCATTGATTTCCTCCCCTGTCTGAATATTAAGTGTTTATAAAGTCTGATGACATAACCATTCAAGCCACTCACTGCAAACCAGAAGATTTGTTTCTCTTTTGCTCCACTCTTCTGTTTCTGTCTAATATGGTGAGACAACCGCACAAAATAATTCATGATGTCACGTTGTAGCAGGTGAAGCAATGTAATTTATTCCCTGTTGATGTGATGCCTTGACAATATCACAGAGAGTGTCAGCATTTCCAGTGCAGTCCAGAGAGACTCACACATGAAGACAGTTGTGTGTTTTCTGATTTGGAAGAGCAGGACTGGCTCAAACGGCTGACTTAATTTTAGCTCAGCCCATTTCTCTGGTATGTGGCATGTCGTCTGTTCAGCAGACGGCCCTGTGGTGGCTTTAAACAAGGGTGTGATTTAAGCCTCGTTCCTCTCACCTCGAGGCCTGTCTAAGCTCTGCCCTCTGAGGGAGCGGGCGACGTGGACATCCATCATCACTGACGGCTTTACAAGCCACGACTCGGGAACACGAGTGCAACGGAACTGAGATGAGCTCTCATAACTCATAATCATATTGTTTGCTTGACATTTTACGGAAAGTGATAGCTGTTTGATGTGGAATCACCTGTCATTTATGTTGCTGTCATGTTTGCATTCTGAAAGCTTCTTATCTCGCCGACTCATAGTTATTGTGAATATGTTGTATGCTACGTGATCATGGGATCATTTTTTTTTTTTTTTTTTGTTCAAATACATACATTCATAAACAATAATGATAATAATAGTTATTGTTGTTGTTCTTATTATTAATACTACTCCTACTCGTACTCCTACTACTGCTACTACTACTACTAATAATAATAGAATTCTAATGTTTTATGCTAGTTTAGCCCATGTCCTTATTTTGTCCCAGGTGCCACATCAGAGTGATCGACACCTTTGGCACTGAGCCGGCCTACAACCACGAGGAGTACGCCACCCTGCACGGCTACAGAACCAACTGGGGCTACTGGAACCTCAACTGCAAGCAGTACATGACCATGTTCCGTATGTGCACTTTGGCATTTGATCTTGTGTCATACAGCGGTGCCTTTGGCCTCGCTGAGGGTTATGGATGTTCATCTGGTTTGAGTTTAATTGAATGTTTGGATATGAGACATTATATTTTTACAATTTTTTTCACAGTAATTATATATCAAAAGCATGAACTGAAATGTAATTTGCACATATGTATAGTCACCATGAAGGACGCTTTGAATCATCCATCATAGACCTCCTCGGGTGATTTGACTCTTTGATTCTTATAATTTAACTGCTCTTAATGTTTAAAACAGAAAGCAATACGTAAAAAGAACTTCATTTAAACAGAGATACCTGCGCTGTCCCATTATTTAATCCGACTATCAGCAGTGCATTTTATCTCAGTAATTCAAATTGGCTGGTAATTACAATCTTTATGCAGCTGTTTTAATTTTAATTTTAATTTTATAAATGCATTTTCTTGTAAAAAAAAAAAAAAAAACAGATAGATTTTTTGTAAAGGAAATGGAAAGGAAATTCTGAGCTGGGTATGAATCCTGTGTGTGCGTGTGCGTGTGCGTGTGTGTCGGGGTGCGCGCATGCACACAGATGGTGTGAGCTTCCTAAGAGACACTCATAACAGCTGTGCCTGCACAGATGCCTGGAGCTACACACACAAGGGCTGCAAAAACCACAGGCTGTAGACACACCACACACACACCAGCACACACATGTGCACACCCATGCACACACACATACATACACATACTCACTCACTGCACATTTGTTGAGACTGGTAGCAGAAGAAATTAGACTTGTTTGTTTAGGTCTACTCTTCCAATTAAGTCAGTGAGCATGGGCAGCCCTGCTGTGTTGAAAATACTTAACTGTTATCACAAACCCGACACTGCAAGATGTCAGCTTTTATCTCAGGTTTCAAAATGGATCGAAATACCGTTTGTTCTCCTCACCACTTGACATCTCCTGGCTATAGTAGATTTCCTTTTCATGTGCTACCGCTCACTGTGTTGTCTTGTGTCCTGAGTAAGCTGCGGCATATTAAAGAATTCAAACACAGCTCTTTTTTTAAATTCTCTATTCTCTGCAGTTACAGCACACAGAACAACTCCTTGTAGCTTAATCAGTTTTATTTAGACATGAAGCTTGATTTGTAATGCTGTTTTGCCGACTGCTTTGCTTGTCCTTGGCAGCCCACACGCCAGACAACTCATTTATGGGCTTTGTGGCTGAGGAGCTGAATGAGACGGAGAAGGTGAACATCCAGAGGAATAAGGTGAACAATATGGCCGTTGTGTATGGCAAGGAGGCCAGCATGTGGAAGGTCAGTATCAAAAACACCAATCGCTGCTTTGTTTTTCCCTTCTTGAATAGGAGGCAATAATTCTACAGCTTTTATTGGATTCATAAAACAGTGACATTGGATTTGTATTGTACACTGTAGCAGTGATTTGATAAATTGAGTGTAAACGCTTCATTATTTCAAACCTGCTATTACTTAGCTCAGCAATACCCAGTCTCTGTGAACCGTTTCTTTGCTTTTCTATATAGCTTTGTTATTATTTTCAAAGCAATTGCTGCAGACCATTACGTTTCACATTAAAAACTGAAAAAGGAAATTAATAGAATCAGTAAAAAATATGAACTTTTGGGAACTTTTGAATACCCCATTTCCTTAGAAACCTTACCAACCGTGCATGCTGAAACACCGACTTACATTTTCAGCAAACAAGTTAATCCACCAGGAATGTACCCTGTAGTGTGGATGGCGGAGAAGCAATTGTTTTTGTTTAGTGTAAATTTTCCCTCCGAGCTACTGGCAAAGCTTCCCACTCTTAACTTTGATGTGTGTAGCAGCCTCCCCGAAGGTTTGGTTTACTTGAATCTGACTGAGCCTTTGTTGCTTCACTGCCACCGAATTCCCCCCTCTCTCGCTGAACAACTTCAGGTGCAATATAACATTTTTGAGTTTGAAAGATTGCCATGTAAATTTCAGGAAAGTTCATGTCTCCCCAGACAATGAGTAATGCCTCATCGGGACCCGCTTCCTCCACCTTTCAGTTTTAAGAATCATCTGTCAGATTTTGGGCTGCTCAACACCTGCAACTGGGCTATGAGGGAAAAATGACTAATCCTCCATATTATATTCATCTCTCTCTCTTTCTTTCTCTCTCTCTCTCTCTCTCTCTCTCTCTCTCTCTCTCTGTCTCTCACTCCCTCCTTGCTTCTCTCCTGTTTTTAAACCTCTGTTCTTACCGCATGCTACTCTGTATTCGTCATCCCATGATGCATCATTGATGGATCCACACAGCTTCAAGTAAGTACACCTTCATCTCATGGGTGTTACTGAATCCTCCAACTTCAGTGAATTTCACACCATAGCTTATTCTGGACTTTTGCTCGCACATTCCATTCACTAAAAAAAAAAAAAAAAAAAAAAAATGTGATACTTCAGGGATACAGGCCTGTACATAAAGTTGAATTTCTATGCAACAGCCCTGTAGCTTTTGGATTTCAATTCAGGCAACATAGGTATTCCACTTGAAATGATCGCCGTCAGTAAAATAAGGTTTATTCAAACCAAGGTTCCCATCAGAAAACTTCAGGACTCCTCTTATTCATGGTTTTCTGCAGACTTCAAGCCATTTTTTTGATACACTGCTCAACTAATGTATGTGGAATGTCAGCTTTAGGAAAAACTCCAGCCAGTTGACTTTGAGCTTCTTTGCAGTGCCTTATTTCTTCTTTCTATGTTAGGATAAACATTAACTTGCTCTCTGAGTCTCTAGATATAAATGAATGTTCTATGTAATTCAGTACATAATTTATGCAAATTTTATATGGATGAAAGTGTTTTCAATTGACATGTCTGTAAAATTTCAGATGGTTTCCAACACTTGTAGACATACTGAAGCTATTGCATGACAGATCAAGAATATTGTGCCATGTGTTGATAATCTTGCATGTATTCTGTAGTAGTGAAAAGTTTTCTGTAGTAGTGAAACGTTTTCTTTGCACACTGAGCAAAATGCAAAAACTGTCCCGAAATGATGTCAAATGTAAAAATTCAGTGAAAGAAAGTGTGATTTCATAAATAACCTGCAACAAAATTAAATAATTAAAGGACCATTAAAATTGTCCTAGAAGAGAGAATGAGGAGTAACCCTTGAACAGCACTCATTAATGATTTATGCCTTGAAGACTGAGTAAATGATTCATACTGTTCCGCCAAAAACACATTTTTTACAGAAATGAGTACAATTTTACCTTGATAAAATGATGATGTGACTAGAAAAATATTCTCCCACAGAGTAGATCAGAAAACCTAATAATTTCATCATACAGTCATGAATCATGAATGCTCTACAGGTACGAATTATTATAGTCTTAGTCCTAATGAGGGCAGACTCAGCTCATTTGATCGAGTTCTGCTTGCCTCATTACTATTGACCAATAGTGTTTCACAGTCTGGCTTTTCTCATTTGCCCTTTATCTTGTGGAGTGGCACTATCTAATATAGATGAATCAGATCAGCTCTTTTAACTGGTCATAACTGCCTGTCAGTGTGTGCTGCTGGGGATACCCATCCACCCCACCATACAAAGTGACAGCTACAACTGACCTTCCCCAGCAGCCCTTCTCTCCTGGGTCAGAGGACTTGTCTCAAAGTGCAGTTTGGCCTTTTGGCTTTCTGAAGACGACCTCTGCACTGGTCAGTCAGTGTTAGTGGCGGATCCTTACAATCTCCTCTGTCCCTCGAGGGAGGAGTCAGGAAGGTCAACGAGTGCAGTGCTAGCAATCTCAAGCACACTGTAACATCCACACAGTCAGGCAAGGCGCTCTGTTTGATCTTATATGGAATAGATGGAAAAGTATTGAATCTGAAGTGCCTGTATGCTATGGGTTATAACAATGATCATTTCTGTTAGTCCATTAATTGGTTTTTGTCATATGAGGACCATCATATCCACTGTGTTATGGGTTTCTATGTCTCCAAAGGGTAAAGAAAAATTCCTAGAGATTCTGCATCGTTACATGGAAATCCATGGGACGGTCTACTATGAGGCACAGCGCCCCCCAGAGGTGCCTGCCTTTGTCAAGAACCATGGTCTGCTTCCTCAGCAGGAACTACAGCAGCTCCTTAGAAAGGCCAAGGTGGGAATGCAATGAGACTATCAGCGTCTTTCAACAAATTGGAAGATGAGCAGCATATCACATGTGCAATGTCCGGTTAATAGTCAAATGTAGATGTTTTTATGATTTTGTAGGTTTTGTATGTTTTGTGCATGTCTTCACCTGGATCTGCAGCTTTTTGCATAATCTTATGATCTCTTTCCTCCTTTTCATTTCTCTGTGAAGCTGTTCATCGGATTTGGCTTCCCATACGAAGGTCCTGCCCCTTTAGAGGCCATAGCCAATGGCTGCATCTTCTTGCAGCCCAAGTTCAACCCTTCCCATAGTTCTCTCAATCACGAGTTCTTTAGAGGGAAGCCCACCTCAAGGAAGGTAAATATTTGTGCCTTTTCTATAATAAAGTAGAAAGGATGGCATGCAGTTATGTTTAGCAATGTTTTGTCAGTACAGAATTTGATTCCACTCCTCTTTGTTCACTCTTCTGTCTGTCTACGTATCTTCCTACCTAGCCACCCATTCACTTTTGGCTAAATGGTTGACTATTTTGCATCTGTGATCATGCGTATATTATCATGCACAGGTGTCGTCTCAGCATCCGTATGCAGAGCAGTATATTGGCAGGCCACATGTCATCACAGTTGACTTCAACAACTCTGAAGAGTTTGATGCAGCGATCCATGAGATCATGAGGACCAATGTAGGTTATTTTTTTTTTTTATTATTACTGCTATATACCTTCAATTATTATAATAGGTAAAAATTGTAACTTACTCTCACTGTCTGCATCGTCTGGTGTGACCCACTTATGAGGCCCACAGCCCTAAATTGAGCTCTTAATCAAAGGATTCGATGCAGCAAAATGCTTAGCTGGCTCCCTCTCCAGTCTCCACACTACTAATTGCTGAGATATTGAGCAGCTCAGTAGGTAAACTGTGTCTACACCTGGGTTTGTCTGGCAGCTTGCCAGAGGCCTGCCCCACAGGCACTAAGCGTTGTCCACAGCAGATCATATTAATCAATCATGCTGTGCTCAATCTGTCACTGGAACAACACGCCGAGCCATAGCCAATTGGCCCTCTTGCCGTTTTGAGATGCAAATGTGCCTCCACCTGCCAGGTGTGTTAAATAGACCTCATATTTACTGCTGATAGAGGCAAAATGAGATTACAGGTAGTGATGGTGTTGGTGAATGCACAAACAGTGGACGATCAGAGAGGGGGAAAGAGACTGAAGCCCTTTGAGTGACAGAGCACCTCACATTTAAAAGAGATAAAAGGACTATTGCAAACAAGCGTACCTGCATTTGACTTGGATAAACATGCATGTTATTTATAAATTTTAAGCTCTGGCCAATAGGTTGTCAGATGTAATTAGTACTAGCCAAATAATGATGATGTAATATTCAAGTTTAATTGGGCAGATCAAGCTCTAATTCTGACACATGCATAAAAATCAAATGTTTGTGTTTGTCTGTACACAGTAAAGTATTATTACTGGTTCAGTATAAGCAATGAAATGCTCACATTCAATGTGATAAATTATGCTTTAAAATCAACATATTACATTTATATGCACTGTATTACAGATGTATTGGCAGGTGGCCCCTATAAGAAACACTGTGCCACCTTAACTAAATTTTAGATTCCTGAGAGAATCTGCCACCCAGTCTCACCTTTTAGCTGCTCTAGTGCTGCCTTTTCTGTGCTCACCCACTCCAAGAATCACTCACCCTGGGCAAGTGGGCAAACTTAGTTTCATGTCTTGTATGTGATTGTGGATGTTACTCAGTTTTTTTTTTGTTTTTGTTTTTTTTTTGCAGACAAGCTGTGCAGTCAGTTTAGAGATGTAAAATGTGCAGTCATTTTAGCAGTGTGTTCCTCTGCTGAATTCAAATCACCCTCTATGGATAGTTTTTTTTTTTTTTTCTTCGTCTTTTTTTTCCCCCATTACACTTTCTCACATTCAATTTTATGAAGATGCCCAAAAGGCAAATTGCATTGTGGAATAACTGATGAGGTGCCAGATACATTTCATTAAACTCAGATGAAATAAACTAATAAGAGAGCTCTAAAAGGAACAGAATGCTAAAAGGAACCATTTATCAATTTAAAAGCCTGAATGCTTTAGTGGCCTGATGGTAAACAATAAGATCTCACTTTAGCTACCATGGAAAGCATCCAAGGAAATGTTCTTGGGGTGGAAATTAACCATATACACTGACAGAATGCATCCTACCCTGACGTGTTTCATAATTATTGATGTAGTCTAACCACAATAGACACAATAATATCCCTAAACACATCAACCCACAATCTTTTTCTTCACATTAATACTCAAAAGTGTATGTCCTCCTCTCACCATTGAATTTTATTGTATTTTATCTGTGACACAGTTTGTAGGAATCACATTAAAAAGAGGAGGAAAATCCACTTATAAATGCCAATAAGTGAGTGACAACCCGTAACACTGAGACCGATGAATGAACCCATAAGAACTGTATAATGCACTTCAGCATTATCCCTGTCAGTAGTGTATGTCTTGTACTCTCTGTTGTCAGCTGAATCTATTGTTTGACATATTGATATGGACACTGCTAAAAATAATGAAATCAATTTTCAAGGCTGTCACCTGTGATGTATTAGGTCATCGATTCCAATGTGAGGCTCGTGGCACGATATGAGCCATTCGCAATTACGCTAATGAATATGTCAGCTTTGATTAACTATCAGATGCTCAGGTCCTATAATTTTAATGGCATGGTTATGTGGACATTGGTGCGTGACTCTCTCTCTCTCTCCATCATTGTTTCTTGGTTTGTGTGCATGTGTGTATTCAGGTGGAGCCATTCCTGCCCTATGAGTATACCTGTGAGGGGATGCTTGAAAGAGTTAATGCCTACATTCAGAATCAGGTGGGTTTTTATTGGACTGCAGCAGTAGCTACGACAAAACAATTATCTATTGCAGTTATAATAAATGTAATAGATTATATTTATTGGTACTGCACATGTTGCCTCCCAAACCTTGTGTGCTGGTAGGAGGCTCATACTACATCTAATGATTCACAGTTTGTTGTCCCGGCAGTGGTACAGCACCATTTATAGGCTTTCATTTGATAGACCAGGGTGTAATTTGAAGGGAAATTGAAGTGTCAATAGCCCTGGATGGCAGGGTTTGTCACATGTCCACAGGTCTTGATGGCACACGCTCTGGAATGGAGTTTGTCTGGTGTCTCCCTTCTTAAGAATTTTCTAGTCAGAGCTGTGGTAGCAACTTTCCTCATTGCCGCTGGAGTGTGAAGGCATTGGAAGGGTGTCACACATTTTTCATGAATGACCAACACTAACTGAGGAACTGAGGCAGCATTCAAACCTCTCCAAACTTGAGCGGTTTCATTCATAGACCATGTCCTTTGGGTCAATCTTGATTCATACTCTGGGTATCATGCAGTATAAATAGGCTTAGTTTTCTTTATAAGGTTTTCACATTTCTGAGGGAGGCGCTAATCATGCACTCTCTCGTCCTGAAGAGTACTTGCCTGAGATGATTCACGTATTTGTCAAGTGGCAGAGGATGTCATCCAGATAGGAAGCACAGTAGATAAATGTCAAGTTTGCTTGAAATCTCAAAACAGATTTCAAACATAGCTGATGAATTCTTCTTCCTAGAGACAAGTTCACCAGAGGAAACATGCAAATAAAAGGCAGTTTGCTGGCTGGGTGGTACCTTGTCCCATCCTGCTGTGAAGCAATCAGTTCACTTTTCAAACCTCATTACCCCTTACAAAAACTGTTGCTGCCTTTCCCCAACCTAGTGTTTAGCATTACTAAACTTTTGGAATAGTTCTGTACTGCTTTTATCTTTTGAAGTGAGCCCTGGAAGAAAAGAAAAATGCTTTAGCCATTATAGTTAGACCATCTTGGGTAATAAGCATGCCTTTGAAGGTACCTGTCTTAACTATGCACAGAACAATTTTAATAACCTGAGTGTGACAGGTTCTCATAGCTCAAATCAGACTTACAATGAGAAATATGATCATCTTGAATTCTGTATAAGGCAGAAATGCTGCTAATGTGATGTCTGTTAATAACTTTATCAAATCAGTCACATGATAAGCAAAACATTGTGCTCCTGCTGTTTGAACACTCCTCGGGGTGTTGCTATGGCCAACTCAGTCTCCACCTCAGTCATAAATTTGTGGTTCCCTCCAGCAGCTGTCGATGGCGCTTGCAGTTTATCGGTGATGCCCCTTCCTTTTGTTCTCAATTCGCCTAAATAGTTTTCTCCTGAAGTCACAGTAGGTAAAGCAAAAGAACCCACATACATATCTACATGGTAGGCTTGTCATCTAATAAAGATGTATTAGATGGCACAGACAAACCACCACAAGTCACCAGTGAAGCCAAACAGTTCCACATCTGTTAAAGCCACACCTGGAAAGTCCTCCTCCACTTTTCTGTAGGTATGAGGATTCAAGCTTGTAGAGCACGCTGGTTTTGGCACAGCTTGTCTGATGAATGTTCCACTATAGTTCCTCGCAGAGTGGCCAAATGAGTAACTGTAGCACACTGCCCCAGGAAGCTGGAAATAAGGATTTGTTGAGATGGAGTGTTTGCATGTTTCCAAATGGGTATGCTAATCCCAGACGAGCCACGAATTGTGTATTAAACATGAGCTGTTGTTGCTTTGACACAAGTTATTCGGTATATGCACAGTCTGGTCCAGCTACGACGTCCCTTGCAGGCGTCAGGCACACTCTAGCGACCTGCATGCATAAGAGACTCGCACCTTCACACAAATTTCTGACTTGAATCTCTTATAAGTTAGCAAAGGGAAAAAGAACACTAATACATAAAAACTAACTCATTTATTATGTTAGTTTCTCCAAGCCTGTAGTGAAAGGGATGCAGTCCCACACCAATGCACACACAATCAAGCATTCAACTGAGTCAGCTTGTCTGTTGTCACCCCATCTGAATATTTTGACACACAATTGCACATGTTGTCATTTTCTGGTACATCCATCATTCCATGGCGACACCGGACGATGCGTTCACGGCAATGGAAATGGCAGGTCAAGCAAACTAGTTAGCCTTTGCTCTCCCTGGGCCCGGCTTGACGCTGTCTCTCACCCTTCGCCACCTCTCCCTGTCTGTTACAAACACACACATGCCGACGCGCACACACAAACACACACCCACACACACATGCACACACACTGCATGCTCAATATGCCATGACCGACTGAGACTCTGCCTGTCTGTCTGGCCCGTATGAGCTCAGACTCCCAATCAGCATTTCTCACCTCCTTTCTCTTACCTCATTTTCCCTGTTCTTCTCTCCCTATTTCTACCCTCCAGTCTCGCCTGTTTCCCCTCCAAATCTATCATCAAGTGTTATTTCCCACTGTTATCTCTTCACACCTCATTCTACAGGAAGCACTTCAAACCCAGTGTGACCCCCATCACGACAGCTTTTCTCATTCTGAAAGCTTCCTCTGTATGTTTACATCTCTCTGGTTGTATCCCTCTCCTTATCTTTTCGAAATTGTATTTCTCTCTCTCCCATTATTATGTTCTCGTTCCACTTATTTCTCTCTGAACCAACTGTATTAAGCTGAACACCACATTTGGCAAAGAACAAACAATGGGTTTGACAACAAATATTTGCTCCTCCCAAATTCAGATTCAGATGTTTTAATAGTTTGCCTGTAACTGTGGCCAGAACATTCAGCTGAAAAGAGGTTTGCTGTCTTTTTCCATTGAACTCATGGAAGGAGGCAGGGTTTGTTTGGGTCTGCCAGTCAGGCTGCAGGTGTCTCTCACACAAAAAACCGAGCTGCACTGACTGTATAAATATAGAGAGTTGCCTGTTCATGTGGTTTTTGTCATGGTGGGGAATAATCTAATTATTTCGATCACCAATTATTCATTCATCTTTTCCTGTGCTGGTGAGTCCAATCTGCCAATAGATGTTGCAAGCAGGAGATGGTTTGACTTGGGGTGGATTAACAATTCCAGGTAGTGCAGTTCACTGGTAGCTCTTAATGAAGATGTTTTTAATTGACTGCTCAGTATCTCCCATTTAGCAGTGGGGGGTGAGTGCTAATCTTCATGCAATTGCATGAAGTAGTTCAAAGCGAGGATGAGGAAATAAGTTTTGATTCATAGACATTTCTCCCTGTTTGTTTTTCAAACTAGCACACATTGGTCAGGGTAGAGATATTTGTCCTGTTTATGATTGTTCATGGCTATGATTGCCTATGGTTGTATTTATGAAACCCTGTTTTTATGTTTTATGTAACATCTATGTTGTTATTTTTATACTTAATTATTATTAATGTCATTGTAAAACAATGTTTTGATTTCGGAATGGCAGTGATTACAGGGAAAAAATAAAAGAAAAAGGAATTTGGAGGATTTTTAGCATTTCAGATTTCTAAATGAGACCCATTTTCAGTTTAAACCCCACGCACGGATTTATCCAAATATGTAGAGATTCAAATTCAAATACTTTGGTTGGTTGAACAAACACAGATACAAATAGAAACGGTAGCATCAATAATTTCCAGTGGTAGCAATGGTGGCAACAAAGATAGTTTTAGTATTAGTATTAATATTAGTATATGTTTATTTTTTTTGTTTTTATGTAGTGTTCTGTTAACAGCAAGAACAGTCTAATGAGTTCAGAAAATATATCATTTTACTGTAATGCTGCCTTTAAAACCAGGAAAAGACAACACTTACATCCCGATAATGTGGACTATGGCCTACACACAGCAGTGTACACCTATATGCTCCTGCTTACTGATACAGTTAAGATTCAGACAAGGTTTGGTGCCACTTTACAATAAGAGATCCAGTAAATTAAGCTAAGCCACTGGTGAGATATCATTTAACAGGATAGATACAGTACAGCAGTAACTTGATCTTGCCAAATAGTGACCCTGCACTAATGTATGAAAACTGTGTAATAACCTAATTATAAACCATGCATAAATACTTTATAAGGGTAGTCTTACTGTAAAGTGGTACCCAGAAGGTTACTTAATGTGTTTGTCACAGTGAAATAAAACAATAGGCACTTGCATTTTAAATAGGATGGGCATGATCAAGCCCAGTGAATAGTTTCAGCAGTTTGTGCAAAGGCATTTCATCTGTAATGGCCTGAGAAACAGCTGAACAAACTCACCTGTCCAAACTGTCCACTTCTCCTTCTCCTCTTATTCACTTTCCTCCCTTCCTTGTCTTGACTCGAGTTTCTTCCGGGAAGGAGGAGAATGGCACTGAGGTGGAGAAGGAACATGCAGCAGTGAAGACAAATGGATTAGACCCCTTGTGTGTGCATATGTGTTCATACGTGTAGGTGGAGGGTGGGGAGGGTTTCTGCTTGGTGGAAAAGGTGGAAGTGCAGGAGAGATGGAGAGATTGCAAGCTTGGTTATTGCTTTCGGGTGCTGGGAGCCTGTTTAATAAACGGTCTGGAGGCCACAGGGAGATGTCAGAGAAATGTTATTACCTAGGTCTTATGAATAGCCTCAGCTAGGGGAGGAATCTAATCAGAGCTCTCACCAGGCCTAATCCTACACCTAAACCTCATTTGATACTTTGTGGCATAACTGCCTTCATATCATTTCCTGGAAGACTGACAACGTCTTGTTGCTTCCAATAACCACATTTGTATGGTAATGGTTATTTTATTATTTCCTGTATCAGCACCAAAGTTGAATGGGAAGCTAAGCATTTTTTAAACTAATAGGTAAAACTATGCTCAGTGTAATGTCGAATATATTGCTGATGAGGGTGCTTATATCTTTTTACCTACAGGACTTTTGTTCTCCAGAAGTTCAGTTTCCTCCAGTAAATGCCTCAAAGACGTGGCTGGGTCCTTCTAACAGCCCTTTCATCCCCCTCCCCAACTCAAGCGTCCTCGCCTGGGCCTCCAATGCCAGCTCTTTCCCCTCCTGGCCGCCGCTCAGTGCGCTGCGGCTGCTGACCTCGCTGGAAGACCAGTCGTGTGTGGAGGCGTGCCAGAGTGCAGGCCTGATCTGCGAGCCAGCCTTGTATCGCTTCATCAACATTAAAGAGGCCTTTAGCGCGTAAGATGCCTCTTCAGTTGGATACTTTGTAATAACATGTAACACTGGGGCAGAAAATAGCTGCATGATTAGAAAAAATGAAACAAAAAATGATAAAAAAAAATAGAAAATTCTAACAAAAATATATATATATATATATTTTTAGTTACATGAATGGTGAGTGCTCAAAATGGAGGCCTAAACATGATATTCTGGTCCCAAGTCTAGTTTATGGTCTATACATTTAGTTATATGTTGTAAAAAAAAAAAGAAAAAAAAAGAAAAGAAAAAGAGATAAAAGTACACCTGTATTGTATTTAAGCAGAGCAAATGGCAAGCAAGAGCATCTGTTATTTAATGGAAAAATCTAAAACTTAAAACTTCTCTAAACTGTATTGAAATTTTATATCACATTTGCAGTATTCAGCATATGCCGCACTAGTGCATAATTTGACTCACCACATTTGTTACCCTACTGTATGGCATTTATATGGAAGAAAAACACAATGACATATTGCACATATTTTCTGTTTTAAAAAATATTTTTAATATAACAGAATCATAAGGTACCATGAGTTATGCACTAACCTCCTGACCATGCAGCCAATTCTTTCAAAGTGTAAAAAGCCCCCATGAAGGTTCGAGAAATAAGCATGACCAGAGGCTAGTGTGTCGTACTGTAAAAATAAACCACAAATTATTTATTTTCATAGTAAGAATTACACTGTGACACAATGTTCCTCCCATGTAATAGTGATATGTAAAGCTGAATGAGGAAATGCTGTGAAGGCTTTGTGGCAATAAATGAAGTAGAGTTGAAGGAGACCTGAGTGCTGGTCAGACTACAGTAGGTCTCTAAGGCACAGATAAGTGGCATAATAGTGGTGTCTAGAGAGACTAGTGGCATGTGAAATACCACAAACAAATATCCAGTAGCCCAAGGCCTGACACAGTAGAATATCACTTCAAAACCAGGGTCACAAAACAGGGCTTGAGCATTTGAATGCTGCACAAAGTAGAATGCTGAAAAATAAATGCATACAAAGAAGAAGAACATAAGTTTCAAGCTGCTGTAAAGAGGCTGTTTTCAACAAAGATGGATTGAGATGGGTGACAGGAGGCGGAAAAATGACAATGGCATGACTGTCAAGGATATGAAAATATTTGTGCTACAAGTGAGGCTTCAGGTTGGTGTAATACTAGACGATAGTTGTCATACCCCAAACAATGTTGTTTTGTACGGTGTCCACCAACTCCCCCTCAAATACTGACCCTCCTGACTTAATTAAACGAAATGGGAAGGCTGTCATTCAGTAAAAAGCACTGAGTAAGACACCAGCTCACTCTCTCCCTGTTATCACTTCCATTCAGTCCCCAAGGCCAAGGAGGATTTCCTTTTTATTAACATTAGACACATTAGAGGAATAAGTGTTGATGCCCTTTAAACTTGAAATAATGAATAAGTGCGAATAATTGAGTAGCGTAATTTTTCAAGGAGATTTTTAGTTACAGTGTAAGCACACCATAAAGCCTGTCTTCCTCCTCTCTCTTTGTTTCTCAGGCTGGATTTGCAGTGCGAGGGAGTGGAATCGGAGATGAACCACCTCTTCCCTGCCTTCTCAGCAAAGCATGCCGAATGTGGCCTGCAGAAGGATCCGCTGCTGTTCAGCTGCGCCAGCGCCAGCAACAAGTACCAGCGCCTTTGCCCCTGCAGGGACTATCGCATCGGACAGGTGGCACTGTGCAGGGAATGCCTATGACAGGGTAGTGGATGGAGATTCTCCCTCTAATGTCTCTCCCAGGAGCGACCTTCTTGAAGCGGAAAAAGGAAAGTAACTCGTCCCCAGTCTAAACCTGGGGCTCCGTGCCATTGTGCAAAATCCAACACAGAACGACTGCCAAAGTCGGTGACACGGCAGTGCTGCTCAGGGAACTGCATGATTGTACTCTCGTCCTGGTGGGTTTGAAGTTGCTTTTTGATGGTTGCATTAGGACCAGAATCTTAACACAAGTTAATGACCAAATGTGTCGTTTGATGGATCATTTAGATTAGCAAAGAAATCACGTGCAATCAAACAGGGAAGCCTTGATAAAAATGTTGCAATGCTTGACTGAATCTCTTAAAGATCTCACAAATGTGTTTACTCAGTGTCGTGTATATACTTACCATTGTGGCGTTTGGATATTTATACTAGATACACCCAAAGCCATTTACAGTATGCTGAGATGTGCTATTTTCCATGTCACGTAATGAATATATTTGTACATAAGTGTTGTTTAATAAAATAGAGGAAAATAAGTGATTTTATCATTCTTTGTTATGTGACCTGTTGAAGTGATTGTAATTCATTGCTTTTCAGAGAGTAGAAAGATTCAATTAAATTGTGCGATGTCATCAATCTTTTTTGGTCAATTTCACAGAGCCAAGTGTTAGGAAATATCCTAATTACTTCTTTCAGACTTGGCGATTTATGCAGGCACTGTTGGCTCCCACTCATTTTGTTTATGAAGCCGTACTTGGATACGAGATGACAGTTGTTTGGGTTGCCAAAGGTGGGTGGATTTCTTCATCAAGACATCATTTTGGATGTCTTGGCTCCTCCGTTGCTCTAACTCTAACAGAGGTTTGCCTTTCATCTGAAAAAAAAGGATAACATGCTTGCCATTATCTTACTGTAAACACTGCAGACCTTGTAGAGTCCTATTTTGTCGAGCCATCGGTACAAGTACATATATTTTCTTTGATAACAAAACCATTTGTGTCGAGTACAAATGCACAAGTGGACACTTTATTTAAAAGCAATATGAGATAAGCTGCAGAATTGCAGCCCCTGATGTATGGTAGTGATATAAAATACATTTTTTTCAGCATAATAAATCAAAATGTTATTTTATCATAATCCTCATTAATCAGGTCCCATATGACTGTGGCCAGACAGATAAGCCCATGGGGTTTACGTTCATGGATTAGATGGTAAAAGGATGAATGCCATCCACGGCCCCAGGCAACCTGAGGCAGAGTTTCAGCAGTGGGGAGTGTTTGATTGAACATAACCGTATTCTTCTAAATCCATAGAGCACAACAGGACTCATTACAAACCTCACAGCTGGGTATATATCCAATTATGATATTTTGATAAAATTTCTTCACAAAAGTTTTTTAAGCCCTGCTTGAGGGAAACTTCTGTTAAAGAAAAGAAATTGAGATAAATAGCACACATTAGCGTTAAATAGCATCAAGTAAATAATGGTGTAGCCAAAGGTTATCTGTAAAATATCTACCATCCCGTGTAATCAGGTGGTGTGTGGCCATGAAGTTTGTGCATTGGTTTATCAGCAAGTGCATTTGGGTTTTTTCATCTTAAGCATTTTCTTTTTCTACTAAGCAGTGCATAATTAATAAGGAGTAAAAGTTGTATTCTTGTTCAAATGTAGCCACATTACACTTGTTGCACACTAACTGCAAAATTTGTCTCCTAATCCTCTTGAGATTTCAAGTTAATTTACATGATTTCTTTCTTTGCATTAATGTGGCTTAATATATTTATGATCCTAAGTAAATGTTCACTGGCATTTTGCTGGGGACACTACAATATCTGTGTTTGTTTCCCGTGTAGCTATAATCTAGTCGTTTAGTTTGTCTCAATCAAACTGATCAAACAGACACTCAGCCCAATTTCACATTTCTTTTTTTTTTTCAGCATTTCAAATTTTCACCTAATATTCTTTTCACACAGAAGATAGCGTGTCAGCCATGAACATCCTTTTAATTTGGTTACCACAGTCATACATTCATACCAGCAATCAAGGAATGCACTGTGAGGCGGAGTTGTATACAAACTTTTCTCTTATTTATTCCTCTCTGCTATTTCATTTTCCTCTGGCTCTCTTATTCCAAATTAAGACTTCAGTGCCATTTGTGCTGCATCTCTCCTCCCAGCAGGTAGCAGAGAGCTCCACTAGTCACAGCAGGGAGGAAAATAGAAATGAAAAACTGAACTCCTGGGCCCAAAGACACAGTGCGGATGTTTACTGCCAAACTTGCAAAGCTCTCAAGCCTCGATCTTAAAAGTAAAGCTCCTCCAACAGACTGCATCATACCAGTACCCAGTCTGCAGGCTCCGGACAGATTTCTTATATTTATATCTTAGATAGAGAATGTGGGCTCTGCACAAAAGGTGTGGTGGCAGTGAGTCTTCCTAGACAAAAATACAGATATTTATCTCTTTAATTTATTATTATTGAGCTGTGTGGACAGCATGAAATTCAAACTATTGATGGGAGGTGAATATTCACCTTTTTCAAACCACTTTTACAGATGGACTTGTCTGTAATAATGCACAGAATGGCTGCTATGCCACCAAAGTCATTATCATCTGAGCTGCTGCTCCACTGGAGCTGAAACCCTCCACTAAGATAAGAGGATTTTAATGAGACATCCTCAAAAGACCAAATTGGAATTTGTCAGTTTTCATTTAATGATGGCACTGGTGTGGCATTGTCACTTCAAGACCGATAGAAAGAACCATTTCAAGATGTGCCAGTTTCCTTCGCTGCTCTATAATCTCTGAACTAATATTAAACTTGCTCGTCTTGATCTTCAAAAACTAAAGGAAAAGGAGAGTGAAGTGTGAGGTAGCAGGGGGAGGAGAAGTACTCAGGAGGGCTTTGAACATTTTTGGGCTCAGGCTTTTTCTCTTTTTTTTTTATGGTGAGATGTCAGGTGTTGAAGCCAAAACCTCTGAGATTTAAAGTTGTGCAGCCAGAGGAGAAAAGAAAATATGAATGCTGGAGTTTTCTGAGATGGTATATATATTTTTTATTTTTGTTTTTTTTTTTTTTTCTTTGACAGCTAGAGCTACATCACTGCACATATGAGCCAGGTTTGTATTCAGCTACACAGAATTAAAGGACTAAAAGTCTCCCCTCTGTTGCAACTTTTTCACTAGTTAAAATGCTGTATCAAATATCTGCTAAGAAGGGATTAGCACTATTAGAGGCTGATGCAGACTGGGGAGACGGGTTCTTGCATCTAAAGTAGACATTTCCAGACCACCCAGCTCTCTTATGGCCTGCAGACGACACTTTGTCCCAATGTTCATCTTAACATCATCACCTCAACATCGACTGGACGCCCCCCCCTCATGAATCAGTCTGGCTGTGTGAGTGTGTCGCTGCCTAAGCTCACAAAAGCTCAGGGGTGACTACGTATATTAGGTGGAAAAGGTGAATTAAGGTGGACAAGAGGTTTATTATAAACCTGATTTATCTGACGAGCTGCAGAGCGTCTCTGCTGGCCATGAGATAACAGCATTACAAACCAGGAGAGCTGTGTACATGCATGTCTCACATTAACACACATTGAGTGACTCACTATTTCTGTGTGTCTCTCCCGAAATGTATCATCCTTTTTTTTATGGATCATGAGCAGCGTGGGATTACTGGGACATGCAGAGGCCACATCAGCTCAGACGTTATAAAAATCACAGGATTTTTGCCTTTATCCAAATTTGAGTGAATGTTTACACAGAATTATTATTGCACATGCTTATGCTACACCTGTATCATATTATTTCAAATTATATTGTTGACTATGTGATTATATGGCTATGAACATGTAAAGTGTCCCTGTGCAGGACAAATACACTTTTAGACTTTGCTATGCTGAGCATTACTGAGCATGAAAGAGAAGAGTCAATATATTCTTCTTCTTCTTCTTCTTCTTCTTCTTCTTCTTCTTCTTCTTCTTCTTCTTCTTCTTCCTCCTCCTCCTTTTTCCTGGATTCAGATTACAGACACTGCCTGCCCATCACACTCTAACGGGTATGTCTGTGTCATATCATGGTCTATTTTTTCGAGACGTGGGAGAAAATCGTTTTTAAAATTGCAGCAAAGCCTTTATTAATGATCAGTACTTAAAACAGACTGAGATGGAAATTGATATATTGATTTCAAAATAACTTTCCTTTTAACTTAAAAAAGATGGCAGTGTAACCTCCATTATAATTATGAAGAAGACGCCTGTAATAGTCCACTCTATACAGTATGTCCATGTATTGTGTTTTGTGTCCATTTGACAGACTACAGGGGATGTACACCAGGATGGTGTCCGTGAATGTGTGTGTTTTCTTCATCGGTGAATTAGCAGAGACAGTTTAGCCATGACACAGCATGATTCATTGTGAGGCCGGCCACCTTTCCTACAAAGAGAGGTTACACAGACTGAGGATTAATCACTCCTCTCTGCAAGCCACAGGCTTCTTCATTCCTGCCCACTTACCCCACCAACACACACACACACACACACACACACACACACGCTTGTGCGCGCACACACACACACACACACACACACACACACACACACACACACACAGTCATCGCTGCCCTCTCAGTTCCAACACTTCCCCTTATCTATTCTCTTGCACTCCTTGTCTTCCCTTGTCTACTTTCCGCGGCTTTTTTTTTTTTCAAGTGCTTCTCAGCCCCTCCAGCGTCCTTCTACCTCTGCATGAGTCCTAAAATATTTTATGTTTATATTGGTGGATCTTCAGAGAGCCTCCAGTTACCTCTTATTTTAATGCAACATCACTGATACTTTTCCTCTCTGAACAGATCTTTCTCTTGTGTTGTCTCATGTCCCTTTAGCACCTTCCTTAACAGAGAGGAAACAAACTGTGTCTTGCTGCTTCCCACATTGATTAATGCATTGCACAACCTAATGACTCTGTTCCTCCTCTTCCTAACTCTGTGTGCACATGTGCATACCCTTCCACGTAATAGGTGTCTGTGGAGAAAGTGGCATTCTCACTGACTTAACTTGAGGGAGTGTTGGTGTTATGATTAAAGCAGTGCAGAAGCGGGAGAAATATTGGCCCAGTCCAGTCAGCCTTCAGTATGGCACACCAGTTTTGGTGATGCATGTCCAGGAAAGTGGCTTGTACAAATCTGAGTGTGTGGAGTGAAGTTGTAATGACTTAGTTGGGAGTAGTCGTACAAACCTTTGCAAATTGAGGAATTCAAATGTTCCTGCAGTAAATCAAATGAGGAAAATAGCGGTCTCTCTCAGTCTGCTGCTTAATTTCTCTTTTTTTACTCCCTCTCCTCTATCTCTGCCTCCCACTGTTTGCAGCTTCTTGATTAATAATGAATAAACAAAAGTATAGTGCAGAGACTTATTAAAAAGCCTAAGTGATCACTATTATTTTCCCATCACTTTAAGCTGTTATGAAAAACCTAATTTGTAATTGAATTTTCATGCTGATTATGAAAATTAATTGGTCTGTCTTTGTATTAGTATTTCACTGTTCTGTTCTCACTGTTTTTGCACTTCCCACTTTTGACAACAACCCACAGTCAACTAGATCAACTGCAGAGCACATGAATGCAGTAATTATTAATTAAGTGCAAGCAATACTACTTTCTCTTCTACTTTCTCTTCTACAACAACAACAACAGCTACAACAGTTACTGCTAATAACTATATTTATATCACCCTTGACACAGTTACAAAGTGTTATGTGTAACATGTTGCAGGGACTATGGGCCCGTTTTGGTTTGACAGCCCTTAGATTGTGTTTTGCAGTTTCACAGCTGCACCTGAGGTAATGGACTGCTCATCACTGTGACGCGCAGAAAACTGTGTTGGGGTACGATAAGGCTCCCCTGTCTTCTAAAGTGAAGTCAGCCTCATTTAAATGAACCAGACGCAGGTAGGCACTGAGGTGGTGGGGGGTGCAGCTCCAACACAAGGACTACCACATCACAAAGGCTCAGGCTGACTGCTGTGACCGAGGGTCTCCAGCTGGGTGTGGACCATGCTGTGCGTCACAAGCTCTTTAGTATTATTAGCCTTCACTGCTTGGTCAGTCGGTCTATAGATGGTAAAAGCGGCTTATTTGAGCGTATTTTGCTGGTAATCACGTCTGCTGAGGAACTTTCTGTTATGGGTTGAAGTGATTAATCTTTAGAGGTCCTATCCCTCCAGCACCTCCAGACCATAAAACCACATAAGTTGTTTGTTCCAACCTTCTGATACAACCAACAGGGGCATTTTCTAAGTTAGTAGCACATACGACTGACAAGACTATTTTCGGAGTGAGCCAAACATCAGCCTGCTTGCAATCTCACTAGCAAAATAAAAATACTTGGTTAAGGTTAGGGAAAGTGTTAAGATTAAGAAAAGGTTTGTCATAATGGTTAAGGTTAGGAAAATGTCAGGGTTAGGGTTAAGAGATGTTAAAATAAACACAGCTCAAGCTTGGATTTGAACCCGGGTCTGCTGGGTAAAATACATATTAATTGGGTTGTAATAAGGTCGTAATAAGCTGCCATACAATAGACCTATGTGGTTGTTTTTTAAGGACAGTCTCTCACATCCGCTCATTTTACTTGAAGTAAACTCAAGAGAAATGCATTGAAGACATTCTGCTGTGAACTTAGATGGGGCCACTTTTTGTGTGAATATATTCTGTCTTTCTAAGTCATGGTGAAATCCGTAATGTTTTTCAAATGAATCATATCCATATGTAAGCTTGAATATGGAAAAACTCCATAACAGGCACATTTGCTGTGGCTGGGAAGCCCCTGCTTACTGTGCTGTAGAGGCATATTGAAAGTATCAATTGGCTTGTCAGGTCGTACCTGTCCTGATTGACAGTGCCAATGAAGTCAGTGTTCAAAACAGAGCTGTTACATAATCTCTATATCTCAAACACAAGGCAGGCTGCTTGGGGAAACAGCATCTTTAGCAGGCAGCACAACGGGTCATGCCATTCCTAAGATATCACATTTGACAGCTGCTGTCAGTTACCACCGGTCATTACTGAAACCTTACAGCACCAGCATCAGATTTGTCTTTTACTCTGTTTTGTCATAGATAACAAACAAAACAAAACAAAACAAAAAGAAAAGTCACTTACAGTCGATCAAATATGTTAAATCCCAAGTGGGCTAAATAATATGAATCTGAAATAAACATTAGATGTAAAGTAAATATTCAGTGACTTTGCTAGTGTTCTTATTTCTTGGAACACTAGCGAAATTGAAGTTATAATAACTTACATTTACACACAAACCATCCAAACAGAGGTGCCCCAGCAGGCAGCAGTTTATGAAAAAAACTGATTGGGCTATGCATAGATGCCCTTCTGCCTCTAAATGCTGCCTCAGTAAGCAGCATTTTTCTGTTTGGGACACAGCTTTTAAACCAAATTAGTCAAACACAAACTCTGTCACAATTTCAGATACACGCAGGTACTGTAGGTCAGGTACCACTAGGCAGAAGATGATCAGAGTGAAAATAGTGATAGCAACCTGCAAATAAATTATTGTGAACCTGCTGTCACATCAAAATATTTATACAATCCCATGCTATTATATTTTCACATTTCAACACTTTCAACACAGATGCTCCCCTGTTTTTGCTGTCGTTTGCTGCTATGGAGTTTCAGCAGGCAGGTTACAGATTTCAACTTTATCCACAATCCATATTCAGACAGATGAGAGGCAAAGCTTGCATATGAGCCATAGGAAATACCTTTTACAAATCTGCTCTTTCACTCTATAGCTAGCTTCACATTTTGCTCCATTTCCTCCACCATTGTTATGGCCTCTGGGCAGTTTGTATAATGTGATCCTGAGCGACGCCACGTTCTGCAGGATATGCTGCCCACTTGCTGTAAATGGGCACATTTCACGTCACACTATCTGTATGTATTCCTTCAGTAATGCCGTGCACTGAGTGGCAGTGTAGAGCACACTGCAAAGTCAAGAAGCCATTCAGCAGTCATCCATCTGAGCAAGTGAGTCAGCCCAGTCCACGGCTTCCTACTGCCAGCTGGCGCATCCAGCAGCAGTCATCCAGCCTGCACCTGTCACAGCTCTGTCACACTCTCAGCCTCTGTGCCACTGCAAAGGCCACTCAATTACAGGATCTACAGAGTAGCATCTGTAGCACACTGGAGAGAGGAACGCATCCTCCACCATGTTCATTAGGAGTGAATGGGTTGTTTCTGGCTGAGGGGAAGTACTAGTTTTCAGTGGCATGGCTTTTTAGTGGCGAGGTGACTGCTTTCTGTCGGTCCTGACAACTGAGGTAGATTAGCAGAGAGAGATGGAGATGCTCATGCCTTATAGACAGACCTGACCCTGTTGTCTGAGTGGGCTGTCAAGCTGTCTGTGACTAATAGAAGCAATTGGAAGGGAGTGAGAGGAATGAATGGATGGCAGAGAAGTGGAGAGAGACTGACCATACTGCAGAGAAAATGAATCAGACGCAGAGATGAGATAAGAGGACGCCTGCTGAAAAAATGGGAACAAGAATGAAGGGAGAGGGATTAGACAGTGAAGAAATAGAGATGGGTGACATGGGAGAGAGAATGCAGAAAATGAAAAGCAGTACTGTACATATATATGTGTGTGTGTGTGTGTGTGTGTGTGTGTGTTAGTGTGTGTGTGTTCTGTATACAGTATATGACAGTCTAGCACTTCCAAGAGCAACTTCCAGGAGATCTCCTGTGAACCCAGTCCTGAGGAATTGAGATCTTAAATGGGAATTGCAGGGCAAAAAGAACATGTTTTCTAGAATCAGAGCTGTTATGTCCTTGAAGTGAAACTTTTTGGGGAGATCAAAGGCCGTGTGCAGTTTTACAGCCAGCATGCTTCCAGCCCACATGTTCTCATGAGTTATTTAGTGAGCCATGGATTGATGAGAGGGGTTGAGAGGCTTGAGGAAGGGACTGTAGTTTGTGTTGGTGCCGTGCGGTATGCTCTCAGCATCCGACTTCAGAACAGGCACAGGATGCACAGGGAGGGAGAGAGAGAGAGAGGGAGAGAGAGAGAGAGATAAGAAATTTCTGCTGCTGCATTGAAAATGGCAGGCGGTCTCTGTGCTGCCCTGGAGCTGGAAAAGTGAAAAGAATAATCTATGAATGTTTGTACATAAAAGGTCACATTGGTCAAAAGTGCCCAAGTGAAAACTAAATATACTGTTTGTGATGTCTATGGGTGCTGAAATTAATCATTTAGAGTCAGAGTACACCATGTTTTCATATTTTTTCATATTTAGCACTTTATTGTGGCTGGTTTCACTGGATAGAGAGGACCTGGTGCATGGATACTGACTTATAGACCTATTTTGTTGCAAAAAGGAACAAAGTAATGTCTTCTATATATCACACTGAAGACTGGAGTCAGGTATTTCACTGCTGTATTGTTTAAAAACAGCAGGGGAAGGTGGATTGCACCAAAATCCACCCTCGGGAGGCCCTTGACATCTTGGTCCTTTAAACTCCTCAAATCTCCTATTCATCCCAGGGCATCAACATTTCTGCCATTTCCAAGAGATCTGTTGTGAATGTCTATTTTTTTCCCTCTGTCTGGTAGAAATACAAATTCATTTATTTTTATTATAATATTATGACAAACTAATGTTTTAGTTGCCTGATAATCTTAAAATGCATAGTTCTAATGAGAATCTGTCAGCAGCATAAAAAGCTATACATTGCGCACATGTTTTAGAGTTTTAGCAGGTTGGCTGGAAATATTGTACATACCTAACTGACTGACTGAGTGACTGACTGACTGACTAACTCCTCATTGTTGAAATGAGCAGGCACATGAATCCCAATAAGTATTACATAATGCTGAGTTGTGCACATGGCTGTGGCTATAGTTTGTACTGAGGCTGGAATGCCAGTGCATGTACACACAAACACACACTAAGAATGTCAAATAGCAGAGGAGAAAAATATTCATGTTCAAGCTGCAGTCAGCTTCAGCTAGACTTGCCTAGTCTCTCCTTAGTGGTGATAAAATATATAGTTTGGATGTAGAGGACATGGTGGCTCAGTGGTTAGTATTGTTGCGTAACAGCATGAATCTTGGCCCTGGTCCTTTCTGTGGGTCCTGTCTAGATGGTAACCCTAGATTTGCACACCTAGGTTTGAGTGTGGTTACGGTTAAGGTTAGGACGGAGAAAAGCATTACTGTTCTGAATCAAGTGTACATGTGTGAGAGTGTGCCAAAGTTAAGCAAATCTAGGGTTACCATCTAGACATGACCATTTCTGTATGGAGTTTGCATGTTCTCCCTGGGTTTCCTCCTACAGTTGAAGTATGAATGTAAAAATGAATGTTTGACTTTCTATCTGTGTTTGCCCTGTGATGTACTTTAGACTTCTCCAAGTGTTGAATGAATTGAATATAAATCAATAAGTGAGGCACATGTGGGTATCCGACTGGCAGATTTTCCCTGAGTTGCCGTTCCTCTGTGCATCTACAGTGATGCTGCATCTATACCGCTAGTGTTGCTGTAAAGGATTCTCCACTCTCTTTGCCTGGCTTACTGAGACGCTGTCACAGCTGACATCCCTTAAGCAGCAAAGGACCTTATGTAAAAATGCACATCCTGTGGAGTAAATCATTAAAATGTTTACCCATGATTAAAGATGTTGTTTCTCCCTCGAATGCTTGGGATCAGTATTTCAGCTGTGCGTTAACGGGCAAAAGATGTTTGATAAATGATTCAACACATGGTTAATCACTTCCCCTGACTTCCTGGTGTTGACTGGATTGATCCATGATTCAGTTGAGGGTATGTGTGTGTGTGTGTGTGTGTGTGTGTGTGTGTGTGTGTGTGTGTGTGTGTGCATATATGTGACTGTATGTGTGTGCATGTGCATATGTGTGAATGTAATCATACATTCCTTTGGGCATTTGAGTGTGTGTGTGTGTGTGTGTGTGTGTGCATATATGTGACTGTATGTGTGTGCATGTGCATATGTGTGAATGTAATCATACATTCCTTTGGGCATTTGAGTGTGTGTGTGTGTGTGTGTGTGTGTGTGTGTGTGTGTGTGTGTGTGTGTGTGTGTCCTTGCGGCTGTGTGTGGAGACACTCGCGCCGACCTCTGACAGTGTCGACTCTCCTTTGATCTCTCCAGATGAGACGGCCAAGCTTTAGAAGTGGCAGCAGCAATCTTGCACTGCAGATTGCATGGAGAATGATAGTGAAGCATGCAATTATGGATTGGCTCCCCCTCATAGTTACTCCAGACACCAAACCCATATTCTCTATATTACTGCTCACACTGTTTCTTTTTGAGAGGATTAATTGCTTTGCCTGCTATCTCAGAGTTACTGTATAATGATCATATTACTTTATGTTATATCTGCTACTGTGAGCAATTCAGTAAAATTAGCTGCAGAAGTAACTCATTCCAATCTCTTCAGCCACACAAGCAAGTCATTTCATACATTGTTGACAATGTAATTACATGGAATTGTTTCCCAAGCTAGATCTTCATAATGGCTCATAATTATTCCTCATGGACCGCAGAATGATAAGTGGGGCAGTTGATACTACACACACTGCATATGCATGCATAGCACGAGGATATGTCCTTAAATGTGTATGTGTGTGTGTGTGTGGGTGTGGGTGGGGGAGGGGATCAGAAGGTATTGCTGGTACCTAGTGCCATGGGTGGCGTGAATGTATAAATCAGAGCATGACTCTGTCACATCGTCATGTAATAATCTTTTACCTTGATCTTCTTTAATTGATCTGATTTGAGCTGCTTAAGGTCTTCCTCAGCGGTGACAGACACAGCTGTGGTGCAGCTTGTCAGAGTTCACTAATTTGATGGCAACACTAATACATGACACCAAGTTACATCAAACATGCCATGGCCTCACAGCAAGACAAAGCTAAGAGACTCAGAAGAATGATATTTGATTGGTCTCCACCTGGTACCCGGCAGGATGTGAAGCTTGATGTTTGCTGTACAAACCGGAATATTGCATTGAATTGGCCCTAATGCCCTCTACTGTCCATTCATACATAAGAGTTCCTGCTGATACCATAAATGAGGATCTCTTTTATAATATTTTGCACTGTGACATCTTTACAGAAAAAGGTAGCAGGTCCAGCAGCACCCACTTGAAAGCAATGGCTCAGTTCGAGCTTTTTGCCCTGAGTGCAGCTGGATATTGGACAAGGTAGACCGGGTGAAAATGAGGGCACTTCAGTCTGTAACCCTCACTTATGGTCTCAGCTCTGAGCTTCCCTCTTGGCCAGTGTATGACAGCAGCTACTGATGGAGACAGAGAGACTAGAGGAGATGACTGATATCAAATGGTGATCCCTCCCTCAAATCCTCTGGAAGCCTTCTCCTTTCCACAGCTGCCCCAAATGTGAAGGCTCCATCTATGGCTCATTTGAATATGAAAGTGCACTGGAAGCATATATCATCATGATTGATTCTGAGAAGATTGGAGGAAAAGTCATTTGTCATGTTGTGCCTCAGAGTCCAGAGCATTGCAATCTGTCTTGATACAAGAAGACAAACACACTGTGGATTTACTAATAAGGGGCCCAGAGATAATCAGCAGCAGCTAAGTAAAATCTGGCAACAGCTGCCTGTCCAAAAGATATCAGATTTTTTTTTTTTTTTTTTTTTTTTTTAACGTAGCTGTCCTTATCTTCAACACGCTGGCAATATGACTGCTTTTACTGAGGATCTGTCAGGTCTTCTCTAAGTGTGTTTGCATGTGAAGTATATGAAGTATATGTCAGTGTATATTAACATATTGGAAATTTTTTCCCTATATAGGAGGCCAGTACTCATATATTTCAATATATTAAAATACATGCTTGGGCATGTATACATAAATTTTTAAATTATTACAATTAAGGCACAAACTAGAGAGTAAATTCTGGCATGTAATTACTTTAATGAAATATTTATTTAATTCACTTCTTTTTCATGAGTTAACGAACATTTT